>NW_027142361.1:27740472-28325472 GCF_026170545.1 Melanerpes formicivorus | reverse complement strand
CCATGGGCTGACAGCTTGGCCAGCAGTTTGCTATGTGGGACGGTGTCAAAGGCCTTGCTGAGGTCCAGGTAGACTACATCAACAGGCCTCCCCACATCCACCAGGCGGGTCACCTGATCATAGAAGGAGATCAGGTTGGTCAGGCAGGACCTGCCCTTCCTAAATCCATGCTGGCTAGGCCTGATCCCTTGGCCATCCTGTAAGTGTTGTGTTATTGAACTCAGGATGACCTGTTCCATGATCTTGCCTGGCACTGAGGTCAGGCTGACAGGCCTGTAATTCCCTGGCTCATCCAACCGGCCCTTCTTATGGATGGGCACCACGTTGGCCAGCTTCCAGTCCTCTGGGACCTCACCAGTGAGCCAGGACTGCAGGAAAATTATGGAGAGTGGCTTGGCCAGCTCATCTGCCAGCTCTCTCAGCACCCTAGGATGAATCCCATCTGGTCCCATGGACTTGTGGGGATCCAAGCTGCTAAGGAGAGTTCCAACCACCGCCTCATGGAACATAAGGAAACTGTGCAGCTCCCTGGCTCCTTCTGCTAGCTCTGCAGGCCAGCTGTCAGGAAGACGTTCTGCCCTTCTAGTAAAAATTGAGGCAAAGAAGGTGTTAAGTATCTCTGCCTTTTCCTTATCCTTGGTTACAATGTTCCCCTCCGTATCCACCAAGGAGTGGAGGTTTTCCTTCCCCTTCCTCTTACTATTAATGTATTTATAGAAGGACTTTTTGTTGTCCTTCACAGTAGAGGCCAGTTTAAGCTCCAAGTGTGCTTTTGCCTCCCTAATTCTCTTCCTACAAGACCTAGCAACATCCTTAAACATTCTGTGGGTTGCCTCCCCTCGCTTCCAAAGGTGATACACCCTCTTTTTTTCCCTCAGTTCCATTAAAAGTTCATGAACCATCCAGGCTGGCCGTCTGCCCCGGCGGCTCATCTTCTGGCACATTGGCACAGCCTGTCCCTGAGCCTTCAACAATTCTTCATTGAAGTAGGTCCAGCTCTCCTGGACCCCTTTGTTTTTAAGGGCTTTATCCCAAGGAACCCTCTGAATTAGTTCCTCGAGTAACCCAAAGTCTGCCCTCCGGACGTCCAGAGTGGAGGTCTTCTTGCCGCCCCTCTTGACTTGACCAAAAACCGAGAATTCAATTATCTCGTGGTCACTGGACCCCAAAAACCCTCCAACCACCACATCGCCCACCAGTCCTTCCCTGTTGGTGAAGAGGAGGTCAAGCATAGCCTTGCCCCTGGTAGGCTCTTGCAGCACCTGGGATAAGAAGCTGTCCTCCATGCATTCTAAAAACCTTCTAGACTGTCTCCTCTCTGCCGTGTTGAGTTCCCAGCAGATGTCAGGCAGGTTGAAGTCGCCCATGAGAACAAGGTCCAGAGATCTTGAGACAGCCCTAAGCTGCCTATAGAATGCTTCGGCAACATCTTCCTCCTGGTTGGGTGGTCTATAACAGACTCCAACCAGGGTGTCTGCCCTGCTGGTCTTCCCTCTAATTCTTATCCACAAGCATTCAACCCGATCGTCCCTAGTCTCCATCTCAATGGCATCTAGTGCCTTCCTGATGTAAAGGGCCACCCCTCCACCCCTTCTTCCTCGCCTGTCTCTCCTGAAGAGCTTGTAACCGTCAATTGCAGCGCTCTAGTCTTGTGAGTCGTCCCACCACGTCTCTGTGATGGCAACTACTTCATAATTTTCCTGCTGCATCAAGGCTTCCAGCTCCTCCTGTTTGTTACCCATGCTTCGTGCATTAGTGTACATGCGCTTCAGCTGGGCTGCTGGTTTCACCTCCGACTCTAGCTTGTCGCCCCCAGACTCTTGTCTGAGAGGACTCTTTTCATCCCCTTTGGATGTGTTAAATCTCATGCCGTTGGATTCTGCCCATCTGTCCAGCCTGTCGAGGTCCCTCTGCAGAGCCTCTCTACCCTCCAGCAGATCAACTCTTGCCCCCAGCTTGGTGTCGTCAGCAAATTTACTGATGATGGACTCAATGCCCTCATCCAGATCATCAATAAAGATGTTAAAGAGCACAGGGCCCAGCACTGATCCTTGGGGCACACCACTAGTGACTGGCTGCCAGCTGGATGTGGCACCATTCACAACCACTCTCTGGGCTCGGCCCTCCAGCCAGTTCCTAACCCATCGCAGTGTGCTCCCGTCCAAGCCATGGGCTGACAGCTTGGCCAGCAGTTTGCTATGGCGGACGGTGTCAAAGGCCTTGCTGAGGTCCAGGTAGACTACATCCACAGGTCTCCCCACATCCACCAGGCGGGTCACCTGATCATAGAAGGAGATCAGGTTGGTCAGGCAGGACCTGCCCTTCCTAAATCCATGCTGGCTAGGCCTGATCCCTTGGCCATCCTCTAAGTGTTGTGTTATTGAACTCAGGATGACAGGTCCCAGGACTGATCCCTGAGGGACTCCGCTTGTCACTGGCCTCCACTGGGACATGGACCCATTGACAGCCACTCTTTGGGTGCGGCCATCAAGCCAGTTCCTTATCCATCTAGTGGTCCACCCATCAAACCCATGTGTCACCAGTTTGGAGACCAGGATGTGGTGCGGGACAGTGTCGAAGGCTTTGCTCAGGTCCAGGTAAATGACATCAGTTGCTCGCCCCTCATCTATTAATTTTGTCACCTGCTCATAGAAGGCCACCAGGTTGGTCAGGCAGGATTTGCCCTTGGCAAAGCCATGCTGACTGCTCCCAATCACCTCTTCACTATTCTTTTGAGCGAGTAGTGACTCCAGGAGGATCTGCTCCATGATCTTTCCAGGCACAGAGGTGAGACTGACTGGCCTGTAGTTCCCTGGTTCCTCCTTCTTGCCCTTTTTGAAGATGGGGGCAATGTTTCCCCTTTTCCAGTCTGTGGGGACTTCACCAGATTGCCATGACTTTTGAAATATAATAGAGAGGGGTTTAGCAACCTCATTCTTCTTAATGCACCCTAGGCTATAACATTAATAGTGATGCTGCCTCTTGGCTGTAGCACCAAGAGTTTGTCAATGTTGTGTTTCTAATTAAAAAGAAATAAACATTTTAAAGTAACTTGTAATACAATCATAGATCTCTTTCATGGTACTCTAAACATGTACCAATAGCCTCACACTTTCAGGAACAGGGAACAAATAATTATTAGAATAAACTCTTTATTAGAATAAACCAAACCAGGTTGGAAGAGACCTTCAAGATCATCGTGTCCAACCCATCAACCAATCCAACCCACCCAAACAGCTAAACCATGGCACCAAGCACCCCATCAAGTCTCCTTCTGAACACCTTCAATGACGGCGACTCCACCACCTCCCCGGGCAACCCATTCCATGGCGCAATCACTCTTTCTGTATAGAACTTCTTCCTAACATCCAACCTGAACTTCCCCTGGTGCAGCCTGAGACTGTGTCCTCTTGTTCTGGTACTGGCTGCCTGGGAGAAGAGACCATCATCCGCCTGTCTACAACCTCCCTTCAGGTAGTTGTAGAGAGTGATAAGGTCACCCCTGAGTCTCCTCTTCTCCAGGCTGAGCAACCCCAGCTCCCTCAGCCTCTCCTTATAGGGCTTGTGTTCCAAACCCCTCACCAACTTTGTTGCTCTTCTCTGGACTCGTTCCAGCAAGTCAACATCCTTCCTAAACTGAGAGGCCCAGAACTGGACACAGTACTCGAGGTGCGGCCTAACCAGTGCAGTATACAGGGGCAGAATGACCTCCCTGCTCCTGCTGGCCACACTGTTCTTGATGCAGGCCAGGATGCCATTGGCCCTCTTGGCTGCCTGGGCACACTGCAGGCTCATGTTCAGCCTACCATCAACCAGCACCCCCAGGTCCCTCTCTGCCTGGCTGCACTCCAGCCACTCTGACCCCAGCCTGTAGCACTGCATGGGGTTGTTGTGGCCAATGTGCAGAACCCGGCACTTGGATGTGTTAAATCTCATGCCGTTGGATTCTGCCCATCTGTCCAGCCTGTCGAGGTCCCTCTGCAGAGCCTCTCTACCCTCCAGCAGATCAACTCTTGCCCCCAGCTTGGTGTCGTCAGCAAATTTACTGATGATGGACTCAATGCCCTCATCCAGATCATCAATAAAGATGTTAAAGAGCACAGGGCCCAGCACTGATCCTTGGGGCACACCACTAGTGACTGGCCACCAGCTGGATGTGGCACCGTTCACCACCACTCTCTGGGCTCGGCCATCCAGCCAGTTCCTAACCCATCGCAGAGTGCTCCCATCCAAGCCCTGGGCTGACAGCTTGGCCAGCAGTTTGCTATGGGGAATGGTGTCAAAAGCCTTGCTGAGGTCCACGTAGACTACATCAACAGGCCTCCCCACATCCACCAGGGGGGTCACCTGATCATAGAAGGAGATCAGGTTGGTCAGGCAGGACCTGCCCTTCCTAAATCCATGCTAGCTAGGCCTGATCCCTTGGCCATCCTGTAAGTGCTGTGTGATTGCACTCAGGATGACCTGTTCCATGATCTTGCCTGGCACTGAGGTCAGGCTGACAGGCCTGTAATTCCCTGGCTCATCCAACCGGCCCTTCTTATGGATGGGCACCACGTTGGCCAGCTTCCAGTCCTCTGGGACCTCTCCAGTGAGCCAGGACTGCTGGAAAATTATGGAGAGTGGCTTGGCCAGCTCATCTGCCAGCTCTCTCAGCACCCTAGGATGAATCCCATCTGGTCCCATGGACTTGTGGGGATCCAAGCTGCTAAGGAGAGTTCCAACCACCTCCTCATGGAACATAGGGAAACTGTGCAGCTCCCTGGCTCCTTCTGCTAGCTCTGCAGGCCAGCTGTCAGGAAGACGTTCTGCCCTTCTAGTAAAAATTGAGGCAAAGAAGGTGTTAAGTATCTCTGCCTTTTCCTCATCCTTTGTTACAATGTTCCACTCCGTATCCACCAAGGAGCGGAGGTTGTCCTTTCCCTTCCTCTTACTATTAATGTATTTATAGAAGGACTTTTTGTTGTCCTTCACAGTAGAGGCCAGTTTAAGCTCCAAGTGTGCTTTTGCCTCCCTTATTTTCTTCCTGCAACACCTAGCAACATCCTTAAACATTCTGTGGGTTGCCTCCCCTCTCTTCCAAAGGTGATACACCCTCTTTTTTTCCCTCAGTTCCATTAAAAGTTCATGAACCATCCAGGCTGGCCGTCTGCCCCAGCGGCTCATCTGCCGGCACATTGGCACAGCCTGTCCCTGAGCCTTCAACAATTCTTCATTGAAGTAGGTCCAGCTCTCCTGGACCCCTTTGTTTTTAAGGGCTTTATCCCAAGGAACCCTCTGAATTAGTTCCTTGAGTAACCTGAAGTCTGCCCTCCGGAAGTCCAGAGTGGAGGTCTTCTTGCCGCCCCTCTTGGCTTGACCAAAAACTGAGAATTCAATTATCTCGTGGTCACTGGACCCCAAACACCCTCCAACCACCACATCGCCCACCAGTCCTTCCCTGTTGGTGAAGAGGAGGTCAAGCATAGCCTTGCCCCTGGTAGGCTCTTGCAGCACCTGGGATAAGAAGCTGTCCTCCATGCATTCTAAGAACCTCCTAGACTGTCTCCTCTCTGCCGTGTTGAGTTCCCAGCAGATGTCAGGCAGGTTGAAGTCGCCCCTGAGAACAAGGTCCGGAGATCTTGAGACAGCCTTAAGCTGCCTATAGAATGCTTCGTCAACATCTTCCTCCTGGTTGGGTGGTCTATAACAGACTCCAACCAGGGTGTCTGCCCTGCTGGTCTTCCCTCTAATTCTTATCCACAAGCATTCAACCCGATTGTCCCTAATCTCCATCTCAATGGCATCTAGTGCCTTCCTGATGTAAAGGGCCACCCCTCCACCCCTTCTTCCTCGCCTGTCTCTCCTAAAGAGCTCACAGTCTCACAGTACATTAGAGGTTGGAAGGGACCTCCAGAGATCATCCAGTCCAACCCCCCCACCCAAAGCAGGATCACCCAGGGTATTCTGCACAGGAATGCATCGAGGTGGAGTTGGAAAGTCTCCAGAGAAAGAAACTCCACCACCTCTCTGGGCGGCCTGCTCCAGGGCTCTCTCACCCTCATGTTGAGGTGAAATCTTCTCTGTTCAAGCTTGTACCTGTTGTTCCTTGGCTTATTGCTGTGCACCACCAAAAAGAGAGCTTGGCCCCCTCCACTTGCCCTCCCCCCCCCAGCTATTGATAGACATTAATCAGATCCCCTCTCAGCCTTTTCTTCTCCAGATTAAACAGCCCCAGGGCTCTCAGTCTCTCTTCACAGGGGAGATGCTCAAGTCCCCTAATCATCCTCGTGGCTCTCCCTTGGACTCTCTCTAGCAGTTCTTTCCAGCAGTTGCAAGACAAGCTGCTACATGGAAGCTCTTTAAAATGCCAACCATCCCAGGTCCATGTGACACAGAGGAGGAGGTGATGACACCCAACAAGCCAGTTCTGCTAATTACCAGCGCAACCTTTGTCAACCCTCTTGCCATGCTTCCACTGTTTTATCAGAGACAGCTTTTACAGTTTGTTCTTTCTGTCACCAAACATAATACATGGTGAACAGCTGTGATTCTGAACAGCCCTGCCAAATTTGTATTGTCCTTATGTTGCACCAATTATTTTTATGGTGGGGCTGGTTTTTTATCTTCCTGTGATTGAGATGTCCCAAGCTCTTCACTTGAGATCATTAAAGTTTTGGCTTCCTGAATTTCTGGACCACAGCTGACTTTGTTCTCTCTGTATTCCACTGGGGAGGGTGGGGGTGGAGGAGAAGGTCCTTGCATCTTCTTTTTGCCTCTGGAAGCTGCTTTTCCATTAGAAACAATCCATGTTCTCTCTCTGCACGTAGTTGAAGTTCCCTCTATCTGGTTTTTGGACTTCAAGAGCTGGGTGAGTGCCTAGAATGTGGAAGAGCAAGCACTTAATACTCTTCCCACCTTTTCCCTGCAAGGTTTTACATGGCCCAGCTGAGCAGTGGTTACAAAGAAAGCCTCAGAGGACTTGTTTACAATACTTAGCCGTGGCCAAGAGAGCTCTCCATGTCACATCATAGAATCATTTTGGTTGGAAAAGACCTTTAGGATCATCCAGTCCAGCCATTCTCTCCAAGGCTGGGGCTTAGTGCCATGATTTAGTTGATGAGATGGTGTTGGGAGATAGGTTGGACTTGATCATCTCAAAGGTCTTTTCCAACCTGCTTAATTCTGTGTTCTATTCTAACCCATGGCCCTCAGCACCACATCTCTGCCTCTTGCAAACACCTTCAGGGATGGGAATTCAGCCACCTCCCTGAGCAGCCTGTGCCAGGCTTTTGAGAACCCTTTGAATCAAGAAGTTTCTCCTCATATCCAGCCTAAACCTCCCCTGGGGCAACTCAAAGCCATTTCCTCTCCTCTTATCACTCATTTGTAGGGAGAAGAAACCCACACCCACCTAGCTCCAAACTCTTTTTAGGTATGGAGAGTGAGAAGGTGTCTCTTCAGAGGAGGAGAGGATGACCCCTTTCATTACATGCTCTATTGCCTCCTTCAGTGCCTGCATTTACAGTTTCTTTCCATGCTTTGCTGCACCATTACCATGGGGTACAGGAAGTTCTTTGCTGCCCACAGCAATGCATTTTTCTCATTCCTTCCAGGAATCAGCCAAAACCTTCCCATCTTTCCAGGCCTTTCTTTTTCCTTTCTCTGCAGATGACCATATACATCACACTCTGCATCTCTGTCTTTTACAGGTCCATATGAGGGGTTCAGTCTTATCCCCAGTGGTGTGACAACTGCTCTAGACCTCTGGGTAAAGTTTCTCTCTTTTGCCCTCATTAAACTACTTCCTAGAAAACTACTGCCACTCTATAAACACAGAGCCCCACACTTTCATCCTCTCTTGATTTGATTGCTTTTGTCATCTCTGGCATTCATACAACCATAGAATCAATAAGGTTGGAAAAGACCATCAAGTCCAACCTATCACCCAGCACCATCTAATCAACTAAACCATGGCACCAAGTGCCTCATCCAGGCTCTTCTTAAACACCTCCAGGGATGGTGACTCCACCACCTCCCTGGGCAGCACATCCCAATGGCCAATCTCTCTTTCTGGGAAGAACTTCTTCCTAACCTCCAGCCTAATCCTCCCCTGGCACAGCTTGAGATTCTGCCCTCTTAGAATAGAATAGAATAGAATAGAATAGAATAGAATAGAATAGAATAGAATAGAATAGAATAGAATAGACCAGGTTGGAAGAGACCTTTGAGATCATCGTGTCCAACCTATCATCCAACACCACCTAATCAACTAAACCATGCAAGCAAGCACCCTATCAAGTCTCCTCCTAAATACCTCCAATGATGGTGACTCCACCACCTCCCTGGGTAGCCCATTCCAATGGGCTGTGTAGAATTTCTTCCTAACATCCAGTCTGAACCTCCCCTGGCACAGCTTGAGACTGTGTCCTCTCATTCTGCTGCTGGTTGTCTGGGAGAAGAGACCAACCCCCACCTGGCTACAACCTCCCTTAAGGTAGTTGTAGAGAGCAAGAAGGTCTCCCCTGAGCCTCCTCTTCTCCAGGCTAAGCAACCCCAGCTCCCTCAGTCTCTCCTCACAGGACTGTGCTCCAAACCCCTCCCCAGCATGCAGAGGGTTAATTGTCTTCCTCATCATTACTTAATGTAAACCAAGCCTTGGCAGTGTAAAAAAGGAATGTAGGAGGGAAGGGAGTTGCTCCTCTGAAGTGTATGAAGAACATAGAAAAGGGAAATGCTCTGGGAGATAAAAGAGCAGAACCTATCGAGGCGCATAGAGAAAAGGGCAGGGAAAGGAGGAAGCAGGTAGTGGGGTTTAGATTTCAATTGAAGTGCAGGACAACCTCTGGGGATGTCTGAGCACTTTTCATGAGCCTGAGATATTTGGCAGTTTCCATTTTGCTGCTCTTACACCTGATTGGCATGCATGGTGGTCTCTGAATTGGGAGAGGATCACAGAATTGCCCAGCTTGGGAAAGATCATCCAGTCCAATCATTCAGCTTCCAGAACAAACATTTTATGATGGGTTTGAAAGTAAGGGAAGACTTGTTCATAGAATCATAGAGTCATAGAATCACAGAGTCATAGAATCATAGAGTCATAGAATTGTCAGGGTTGGAAGGGACCTCAAGGATCATTCAGTTCCAACCCCCTTGCCATGGCCAGGGACACCTCACACTACAGCAGGTTGCTCACAGCCACATCCAGCCTGGCTGCAAACACCTCCAGGCAGGAGGCTTCCACCACCTCCCTGGGCAACCTGTGCCAGTCTCTCACCACCCTCATGGGGAACAACTTCTTCCTCACATCCAATCTCAATCTCCCCATTTCTAGTGTTGCTCCATCCCCCCAGTCCTATCACTCCCTGACACCCTCAAAAGTCCCTCCCCAGCTTTCTTGGAGCCCCCTGCAGATCCTGGAAGGCCACAATTAGGTCTCCTGGGAGCCTTCTCTTCTCCAGACTGAACATCTCCAACTCCCTCAGTCTGCCCTCATAGCAGAGCAGGTCCAGCCCTCTGCTCACCCTCATGGCCCTTCCCTGGACAGGCTTCAGCACCTCATATTCCTTGTACCAGCCAGACAGCTTGAGTGGTTTCTGGAGCAAAGAGAAAGATATTCTCTGAAGCGGATCTACAGGAAAGCTGGGGAAGGACTGCTTAGAAGGGCTTATAGTGACAGGATGAGGGGCAGTGGTTTGACACTGGAGCAGGATGGACATCAGTAAGATGCTTTTGTTGCATTCTGGGCTGCATCAATAGCAGCATCACCAGCAGGTCAGGAGAGGTGACTGTACCACCTTACCCTGAGTTGGTAAGACCTTACCTGGGGCACTGTGTCCAGCTGTGGAACCCCCAGCACAAGAGGGACATGGACCTGCTGGGGCAGCTATAGAATCCTATTTTTAGGCAACCCAAACATGAGCAAGGAAACACTTGAAGCTGGAGAGACATTCTACCACTGTCACCAGGAACTTTAATGTCTGCACTCCATGCTGATGAAATGAAGGGGATCAGATGAATATCTATTTCTTCTTTCTCCTTGTCCCAGAGTTCCCACAGATGAATATTTCATCGTGGCCATGCCTGAATATTTGCTAAATTGATGCTTGCTAAATTTCTTTGCTAATTTTCTATATTTTCCCCCAAAGATTTCTCCAGGAAAGCAAGCAAAGAAAGATTGGAATTGCTGTTTAGGGAAAACTACTGGAGCAAGGGCTTTTGTCTGGGTTTTTTTCCCTTACCTTCCCAGATCTCTCTCAGGCAAAACACCATCACATTTAGCTTTTCTCACCTCTTTTTTTGGTTAAATGTGTGTAAAGTAAATATAATGAGTCAGTTCTGCCCTCACAGTGACCTCCTTGGCCCTCCAGGGCCAGCAGGATCACATTTTTTCCCATTCAAAAGAGGAAAGGACTTGAAAAAAAGCCATCTGAGGCTTTCTTACTTGAGGATTAATCATCTGAGCAGCCCCTTGAGTGAGATAGCATGGAAGTAGGGACCAATATAAATGTAAAGTAGATGTGGCCGGTTGACGTTGCCCCCTTAAGAAAGGGAATATGGTGGACGGAAGTTGGTAAACGGAAGGAATAGTCTAAAGTAATTTCATTGGGAGAGTGGGAGGAAGCACCTTCGGAACTGGGAGTGAACTGGACATTTCCACGACTTTTCTGTCAGTCTTGCTTCCGCCTTTTCTTCGTGCAGCAGCTCTGCCTGTGCTGGGCTTTCTGCCAAGGCCTCGGCCTTGAAGACAGATAAAGGCCGGTATATTAACTCCCTTTCCAATTAACACGAACTGCTTCTAACTTTTTTTTCCTCTCTTTTCTTTCTCTTTCTATCCCATTCTGGGGAAAGGGGGGAGAGAGGGGAGAGCGGAGCTGGGGGACCCCTCTCTGCAGAGAGGGGGGTCACTCTTGTGATGAATATACTGGTGATTTGTGTTAAAATTGTAAGACTTAGAGTGCACTGGGATTAAGGGTCAGGATCTTGTGAGGCCTGTTTAGAGGGTAAAGGGAAAGAAACCTATCTTGCAGACTTGCAAGGACACTGTCTGGTTAATTGGAGACATCACGGCTGAGAAGGAGCTGTCTTAAAGATAAACATTCAGAACTGGGAATTTGTTTTCTTCAGATAAGAAGCCTGCACAATTGAGCATGCGTGCAAGTGGATACTTTGACCCTTACCACACTGAATGTAGGGAGAAGGGATTTGACCAGCTATTCTAAGACTAATTATCATATGCCTGCCTTCTATTTAGCATAAGTTTGATTATGTAGATGATGTAACTATATAAGATGAAGAAAACTATTGTAAGGTTGCTTTTTGGGTGAAGTTTTGTACCCTCACATGCCCAACCGGTTGCTTTGCTTGCTTTTATTGCTTTTATTGCCTTTTTACGATCTTTTAGTGCCAATAAATCTGTTACCAAAAACTTTTACCTGGAGTCATCTATAACAAATGGTGCGTTGGCCGGGAATCGTCTGAACCTTCACATCTTTTGAACTGCAAATGAAGGGGCGCCCCACAGCATTTTCTGTGGCTTCATTGTAGTCAAAAGATGGAATGGTCAGCACGATCAGAACTCAATAGAGGCAAGCAAAGAAATTTTTAATTTTTTTCTTTTAATTTTTTTTCTTTTATTTTATTTTCCTTTTTATTTTTTTTCTTTTTATTTGGTGTTGTTTTGTTGTTTGACATCCAATTGGAGGACGTGGACCCCGTAAAACTTCGTATACGAGATCCAAGCGACGACGACCATGGTGGTGAGAATACCGCTTGGGGGGGGAAGGATTCGGCTACATTTGTATTCGGCTACCGTAGTTTGAGTGTTTGAGTCTGCTGTTTCAGATTCTGCAAGGGGGGAGGTACGGTGGATCTGGCGCGGTGGCTCTGGCTGATAAAGAAGAGGGGTATTCGTGAGTAGGAATTATTTTGATTATTCCACTTGCATGGTTATTTGTGGTATTGTTCCACTTGAATGAGTATTTGTGGTTTATTCCACTTGCCTAAGTATTTGTGGTAGCCAGGAATTGTATTCGTGAGTAGGAATAGTTTAGGCTGTTCCACTCGCATGAGTTTTTGTAGTAGCCAGGAATTGTATTCGTGAGTAGGAATTGTTTAGACTGTTCCACTCGCATGAGTTTTTGGAATTCTTTGGATTTTTTTTAGTTTTTTATTTTAGTTTTATTTTATTTGTTTATTATTTGTAATATTTGTGGTAGTCAGGAGAAAATGGGACAAAAGAAGAGTAAGTCATCAAGGCAGGATGGAGAGAAGGCTTTACCTTCTATTCCTCCAGAGAGTCCGTTAGGAATGCTTATTCAATACTGGGAGGATGATGAACAGAGAAAAGGGAAATCAAAAGAAAGAATGATTCACTACTGTATGGAGGTATGGCCAAAAGAATCATTAAGACCACATGTGTTTTGGCCTATTTTTGGATCTTTTGAGGATTGGATTTGCCAAGCTTTGAACCATCATGTGAATTCTAAAAAGTGTTTTAGTAAGGAAGAAGCTGAATATGTTGCTATTTGGATTAGGGTCTCACGGCCCTCTCCTGTTCCAATATTAAGAACTGAGGATAAGGACAAAGACAAGGAGAAGGAGAAATGGGAACCCCTAGATAACCTACCACCACCTTTTCAGCAGAACAGGGGTCAAAGTCCCCTACATCAAATAGCCCTGCAACCAACTTCTCCTTCACTCACCCAAACAAGAAGCAGAGTGAGGAATGATAGGAATGAACAAGAGGGAGACAGTGTAGGATTCCATCCACTCAGGGAAGTGCCTATGGGGGGGCAGCAAGGAGGAATAGGGTTTGTGACTGTACCTCTCAGTACATCAGATGTCTGCAGTTTTAAGAAAGAGATGGGTACCTTGCTGGATGATCCCTTAGGTGTAGCTGAGAGACTGGACCAATTTTTGGGTCCCAATATATATACTTGGAAAGAGGTGCAGTCTATTTTGAGTATTCTATTCACTGCAGAGGAAAGAAACAGGATTAGACAGGCTGGTATGAGAATATGGGAAAGGCAGAACCAGGGGGGGCCACCAGGAGATCAAAAGTGGCCTAATCAAGACCCTGGGTGGGACCATCAGCAGCCCCAAGGGAGACAGAATATGAGTGACCTGAGAACTATAATAATACAAGGAATTAGGGAAGCTGTTCCTAGAGGACAGAATTTTGATAAAGCTTTTAGTGACCAACAGAGGAAAGATGAATTTCCCACGGAGTGGATGGGAAAATTAAAGAAAGATTTGCACATGTACTCTGGAATAGACCCCAATCCTGCAGTTGGAGTGATACTTCTCAGGACACAGTTTGTGGTGAAATCATGGGGAGATATTAGAAAGAAACTGGAAAAGATCGAGGATTGGCAAGACAGGGGATTAGAGGAGTTACTACGGGAAGCTCAGAAAGTATATGTAAGGAGGGACGAAGAGAAACAAAAAGCAGAGGCTAAACTGTTTGTAACTGCTGTAAGGGAAAGTCAGAAATCAGGTAGCTGCTCGGACCTTTGGGGTACTATCGATCATGGATAAAGGTGTCAGGGGCTGTATATTCTGGGGACAAGAATATCAAATGAGTCCCCAGAAGGAGGAGGTAATTTTTTTGGTAGATATGGGAGCAGAAAAGTCGATTATACAAAAGACTCCTAAGACTCCTAAGAGGGTTGAAAAGGAAAAACCCCAGCAACAGTAATTGAAGCTAAAGGGGAACCTTTTAAGGTGCCCCTGCTTGAAAACTATAGAAATAGAATCTGGAAAAGGATTTGTTTAAATGATTTGTTAGTTGTTTCAGAGACTGAATACACTCTCTTGGGAGAGATCTTTTTTTGTTTTGTCAACAACAGATTGCAGCTGTCCGGACTGCAGAAGAAGGGTGGCCGCATGTGTCGCAAGTGAAAGGACAGTAACCTCTGATCCTGGAGAGATTAGAGTGACTCTACAGACAAAGCAAAACTGACATCAGCATGAATTCCACACCACTTATACAGATGATTGGAAGCATCTCCGAGACTGCAGTTAGTGCTGACAGATAAGTACTCGATGCAATACTGTAACATCTCAGTCTGAAAGCTCCGGAACTTACAAGACAGACCCAGCTCCTGAAATATATGCAATAGTGTGTGATATTGAATCTGTGTTGCAAGAGAACATTGAGGAATATCCCCATTTCATTCTGTGTATAAAACATCATAGAACTCATGGGGGATGGGTAACTTGTAAATGTTTTAAATGCTGTAAGAAATGGTCTTGTATCTCTTATAATTGAGGAGTATTTTGTCCTGAATGCTGTAACTGTAAAACTGTAAAAGTAGGCCCAAAAATAGGCAGTTTGGATTGACAAATATAGAGATCTTATTTTGTGGTAACGAAAAAGGATTTAAATCCCCATGGAAAATTCTTGAAAGGGATTGGCATAAGTGGGAAATAAAGGCTAGAGAAATTTTTAGTTAGGGATACCAAGAACAATTAGAATAGAATAGAATGGAATGGAGTAGGCCAGGTTGGAGGAGGCCTTCGGGATCATCGTGTCCGGCCTATCGACCAATCCAGCCCACCTGATCAACTGGGCCATGGCACCAAGCACCCTATCGGGTCTCCTCCTGGGCACTTCCAGTGGTGGTGACTCCACCACCTCCCCGGGTGGCCCATTCCAATGGGCAGTCACTCTCTCTGTGTAGAACTTCTTCCTGGCATCCAGCCTAAACCTGCCCTGGTGCAGCCTGGGACTGTGTCCTCTTGTTCTGGTGCTGGCTGCCTGGGAGAAGAGACCAACCTCTGCCTGTCTACAACCTTCCTTCAGGTAGTTGTAGAGAGCAAGGAGGTCTTCCCTGAGTCTCCTCTTCTCCAGGCTAAGCAACCCCAGCTCCCTCAGGCTCTCCTCATAGGGCTTGTCTTCCAAACCCCTCATCAACTTCATTGCCCTTCTCTGGACTCGTTCCAGCAAGCCAACATCCTTCCTAAACTGAGGGGCCCAGAACTGGACACAGTACTCAAGGTGTGGCCCAACCAGTGCAGTGTACAGGGGCAGAATGACCTTCCTGCTCCTGCTGGCCACACTGTTCCTGATGCAGGCCAGGATGCCATTGGCCCTCTTGGCTGCCTAGGCACACTGCAGGCTCATGTTCATCCTACCATCAACCTGCACCCCCAGGTCCCTCTCTGCCTGGCTGCTCTCAGCCACTCTGACCCCAGCCTGTAGTACTGCATGGGGTTACTGTGACCAATGTGCAGAACCCAGCACTTGGATGTGTTAAATCTCATGCCGTTGGATTCTGCCCATCTGTCTAGGTCCCTCTGCAGAGCCTCTCTACCCTCCAGCAGATCAACTCCTGCCCCAGCTTGGTGTCATTTGCAAATTTACTGATGATGGACTCAATGCCCTCATCCAGATCATAAATAAAGATGTTAAAGAGCATGGGGCCCAGCACTGATCCCTGGGGCACACCACTGGTGCCTGGCCACCAGCTGGATGTGGCACCATTCACCACCACTCTCTGGGCTCTGCCTCCAGCCAGTTCCTAACCCAACTCAGCGTGCTGCTGTCCAAGCCAGGGGCTGACAGCTTGGCCAGGAGTTTGCTGTGGGGGACAGTGTCAAAAGCCTTGCTGAGGTCCAGGTAGACTACATCCACAGGCTTCCCCACATCCACCAGGCAGTCACCTGATCATAGGAGGAGATCAGGTTTTTGAAATTGAAAGGGTTAGTAGAAGGAAAAAAAGTCAGGAAGACATAAGAAAAATTATTGTACAGGATTTTGAGGGAAGAGGAATTGAAATAACAAAAGCACAATGGGAAATGGTAAACAAGCTAACTGAGGAAGCAGAGAAGAGACTCCCAATGAAATCTTAAAGTGGGTTAAGGAATCTGTGGGGCTCCTGAAGAATGTAACTGCTGCCAAGAAGACATGACACCTGGCTGCTGGTTGCACCCAGTAGGCTAAGGAGGCAGAGTTAACATCTACTGGTGGAGCCTAATCTTGATCCTAACCCTATTTTTGTATAAGGAGTCCAATCAAAATCAAAGACCATGTTCCCTTGTGTGGATAAATTCTCTTCTAATATTGGTAATGACAGGTAGGTTGAAAGGCCATTATGGAGCTAAGATTATAACATCATCTGAAGTAAAGGTATGAGAACAGAACACTGATCTGCAGTTGTTGAAAGGGAGCACAGTCAACTCAGTCAGTAGAGCATGAGACTCTTAATCTCAGGGTCGTGGGTTCAAGCCTGCATCAGACAGGCAGTAGTGTCCTTTTACTGTTGGATATGTTCCCAGCTACCTGAGAATTCAGCATACAGGTTTCCTTTGATAGGGACAGTCTTTCCTGATGTAACAGAAATACAAAAAGCATTCCAAAAGCCCAGCAACTTGAGGATTGTACCAAGATTCCACAATTTCAGTTAAGGGGGAGATTACAATTTGAAGAACCCTTGGATGTAAATATACCTGTACCCTGGATGTGGGAATGTAATTTTTATAGGACAGTAATCAAAGTGTTCACAATTTATTAGTTAGGAAGAAGGAACTATGGGGAGCCATGATCAGACCAGAAAGAAAGAACACATACCTAAAGGATGGCTGATACCTATTGGGTCAGGATGGTATTGGATATGTGATAAAAATGCTTATAAGGTATTACCCTTAAGCTGGTAAAGGAAGATGTGCTATAGGACTGGCCTATCCTCATATCTTTATAGTAAATCAGCCACAGGAATTACTCAGGAGCTTTGCAAGAACCACCAAAAAGGGAGCAAATCCACTACCAACCAGGCATAGCAAGTTTCATAGTTTTGCTAGGAGTTTTCTACCTTGGCTTGGGGTTAGTGAACTTGAAAAAGCGATGGTAAATTTTTCTGCTACAGCTGAAATTATGATGAATGCAAGCATAGATGCAATAAAAGCTCAATAGCTTGAAGTCAATAGTCTCTCAAAACAGGTTAGCTTTGGATTTCTTACATGTTGTATGTGTAGACATAAATGTAAGCTGTTGTAGTTATGTTAATCTGTAGTTTTGTTAAGTGATTGTCCATCACAATCAAATATTACATCAAATTTCTTTGGATGATACTTCTTCTGGATTTAAAGAAATATGGGATAAGTTAACTTTTTGCTTATCGAATATAAGTTGCTTTAAAAAATTGTTTGTAATACCTGTTGGACTAATTGTAATACTGATCTGTGTAATTCATTGTAATTGTTGGTTTAAAATGGTAAGACCTTTAGGTAAAATTGTTTATGCCAATAAGTTACAAGCAGATGGTTATGATCCAATTAAGAAGGTTCTGAAATATCTGGAAATTTTAACACAAATCAATGGTGACAAAAAGAAAATGGGGGATTGTGATGAATATACTGGTGATTTGTGTTAAAATTGTAAGACTTAGAGTGCACTGGGATTAAGGGTCAGGATCTTGTGAGGCCTGTTTAGAGGGTAAAGGGAAAGAAACCTATCTTGCAGACTTGCAAGGACACTGTCTGGTTAATTGGAGACATCACGGCTGAGAAGGAGCTGTCTTAAAGATAAACATTCAGAACTGGGAATTTGTTTTCTTCAGATAAGAAGCCTGCACAATTGAGCATGCGTGCAAGTGGATACTTTGACCCTTACCACACTGAATGTAGGGAGAAGGGATTTGACCAGCTATTCTAAGACTAATTATCATATGCCTGCCTTCTATTTAGCATAAGTTTGATTATGTAGATGATGTAACTATATAAGATGAAGAAAACTATTGTAAGGTTGCTTTTTGGGTGAAGTTTTGTACCCTCACATGCCCAACCGGTTGCTTTGCTTGCTTTTATTGCTTTTATTGCCTTTTTACGATCTTTTAGTGCCAATAAATCTGTTACCAAAAACTTTTACCTGGAGTCATCTATAACACTCTCATTTCTGTGTTACTCTGTTGTATATCTTTGTATATATTGTAGATACTGTAAATTTGTAAATATTCCCCTGCAAACCCTACATTGCTTTGTAAATATAGCTCCACTGCTTTGCTAATTCAGCTTGTGAGTTTTTTTTTTTTCCCTTTTACCTTACAAGGGGGAAGGGAGGAGGCTTCTCGACCTTACCCTTCCAAACCCACCACATTTTTTTTATTGGCGTACCCAACGTGCGGCAGATAATTAGTTCAATTTATTACTTGATTGATTTAGTGTTTTCTAGCTGAATTAGCAAACATGAAGGTATTGTGGTTTGTGGAGCGATTATTCTTTTCAATTTTTGGGGCTCTGGTTTACAGATATTGTTTGGGTTTGATTTTGGATTACCTGGGTAAATATTTGGTGCGGACAATTTATATGTGGGTTATGTATAGAGTTAAATTATGGTATGGAAAGTGTATTAATTTATTATGGCCGGTGAGATACAGGAATGTTACCTCCACCACTCTCCCAATTGAGATAAAGGGTTTTAAGATTCCGCCTGAGGAGACAGTAACTTTAGGTGATGCCTGGGATCCAAAGGTGATTTATGTGATGTGTATAATTCTGCTGCTGGTGATAACTAATGTGTTTTCTCTGTATTCCTTGTGGCGAGAGAAAAAGGTGTCCAGAGCTTGTTTTGTTATTAAAACTAGGTCAAAAAGAAAATGCTGTGGCTCTCGATCAGTCCCAGAGTCATCTAGTGATGAGGACTGTGCAGAACCCATGTCAGTTAAAAAGAAGGCTAAAAAGTTAATTGGTAAGGCAGCTCTAAATGACTTTGCTGATTCTGGCAAGCAGCCAAGGGCATCGGCTGGTATCAACATGGCGCCTACTCCTTCTCCTACTCCTTCTCCTTCTTCTTCTTCTCCGTCGGCCATTAATGGAGCAACGTCACTTCCACCCACTCCCTCGGTGGGACCGGAAGTCACTGCCCCAGCAGCTGATTTATCTCAGGATTTGTCAGCTTCTATTAAGGTGGCTGTAAATTCAAACACAGCTCCAGTTAAGGTGGCTCCTTTAAAGACTAGAGCTGGAAAGGGCAAAGATGGAGAAGAAGAGGAGTTGGAGACTGATCCTGGTGAGGGGCCCTCTACTCTAAAAGATCCTGCTCAGGAGGAAGAGAAAGTTTGTTTTAAAGATCTAGCTAACCTAGTGAGATCAAAGCAGGATAGAGATGAAGTTAGGAAGGCAGCTGGCAAAGGTGGTTCTCAGCTTAAAGAGATCCTTAGGAGAATGACAGCAGGATTATATGGGCAAAGACTTCAGGGAGATGAAGATGAAGATGAAGATGATATTACGGACTGTTCTTCGCCCCGCGAGGAATTGCAAAATGTCCGTAAAGATTTCACCAGGGCAGATAAGGAGCCAGTTCTAGCTTGGCTTAGTAGGTGTTATGATACAGGTGCTTCAGCTCTAACAGTTGGAGACAAGTCAGCAGCTCAGTTAGGAACTCTCTCAAGGGACAATGGAATAGATAGACATCTAGGCGAAGCTCTCGGTAAGGTTAATCTGTGGATACGCCTTTTAATGGCG
Organism: Melanerpes formicivorus; assembly: GCF_026170545.1. Classification (NCBI taxonomy): domain Eukaryota; kingdom Metazoa; phylum Chordata; class Aves; order Piciformes; family Picidae; genus Melanerpes; species Melanerpes formicivorus. Next base: position 28,306,029 of record NW_027142361.1, on the reverse strand, counting down.
GTTGCCCTGAGATACCCTTCCCGAGATGATCTTCCATGGAATCCTAAACCCTGGACTACCATAGATGAGGGAATTAAGCGCTTGAGAGAATTTGCTGTTAGAGAGCTACTCTATGGTGAACATGAAACTCTGAATCCTGATGACATTCCTGTGGGTATTGGTCTTGCTAAAAAGATCATCAAACTTGCTCCTTCTAATTATGCAAACATTCTGGCAAGCAGAATTGTGTCAAGAAGTTATGGTGGAGCTTCTCCCACGGTTGGCCAATTCAGTGATCAAATGAGACAATTGGAGGATAGCATGACACGTGGTTCTTTGGTTTCAGCCATTAAAACTATGTCTGGTGATATTCAGAACTGCATAAGAGAGTTGAAGGATGAATTTAGAAATTCCATATCCCAATTGGCACAAAGGGATAATTTCAATTCTTCCTCCAGGTGGGTACAAGTTTCATCTGTGAGGAATACACGTCCTCCAAGGAGGTCATTCCAAAACAGGTCATTCCAAAACAGGTCGTTCCAAAACAGACCACCAAGGCAATCACGTAGAACTATTTGGATAACTCTGCGTGATCAGTTTGGTGAGAACATGAACCGCTGGGATGGCCAACCAACTGCTAATCTTTTCAGGAGACTGAGGGAATTGCAAAGTGGCAGAACCCGAGGTAGCAATACCAGAAGGGTAGCTGTTACTTCCACAGTTCCCCAGAACGACTCTTATGGCTCCAACAGTGGCTCCAGTTATAACCCTGCACAATATGTGCAATGCACATGTGCGCATGTTCCCCATAACTAGGGGTGCCCTGCCTCCCGCCAGGGAGAGGAGAGGGATTACAGAGATAATAGAATCTATTGGGATGTGTACATCCAGTGGCCTGGCACTTCGCAATTTTGGAAGTACAGGGCCTTGGTTGACACAGGAGCTCAGTGCACCATAATACCATCAAATTATCAGGGATCGGAGCCTATAACTATTCTGGGAGTCACTGGTGGATCTCAAGAGTTAAGTAAGGTGGAGGTTAATATAAGTTTAACCGGTAAACAATGGAGGAAGCATACAGTTGTGACCGGACCTGATGCACCTTGTGTTTTGGGAATTGATTTTCTGAGAGAAGGGCGTTTCAAAGACCCTAGAGGTTATAAATGGGCTTTTGGAGTAGCTTCAATAGAAATTGATGGACAAAAATTGAAGCTGTCTGCTAGGCCTGAGCTTTCTGATGAATCTGCAGTTGTGGGACAACACAAGATACAGGACATTAAATTGCCGGTTGCTTCTCAGACTGTGCATCACAGACAATACAGAACCAACCGTGACTCTTTGTTGCCCATTCAGAATCTGATTCGTCAGTTGGAGAGTCAGAAAGTCGTCAGCAAAACTCATTCACCTTTCAACAGTCCAGTGTGGCCTGTGCGGAAGCAGAATGGAGACTGGCGTCTGACGGTAGACTACCGAGCCCTGAATGAAGTGAAACCACCCATGAGTGCAGCAGTGCCAGACATGATGGAACTACAGTATGAGCTGGAATCCAAAGAGGCCAAATGGTATGCTACCATAGACATTGCTAATGCATTTTTCTCTATTCCCATAGCAGAGGAATGCAGGCCTCAGTTTGCTTTCACCTGGAGAGGAATCCAGTACACTTTCAACAGACTGCCAATGGGCTGGATCCACAGCTCAAGCATCTGTCATGCAGTGATCCACGATGCTCTGGAGAAAGGTGGTGCTCCAGAACACATCCAGTTCATCGATGATATCATCGTCTGGGGTAAAACTGCTGTGGAAGTCTTCGAGAAAGGTAACAAAATCATTGACATTCTTCTGAATGCAATTTTTGCCATCAAGCGAGACAAGGTGAAAGGACCTACCACAGAGATTCAGTTTCTGGGAGTGCGGTGGCAGGATGGACGTCGACACATTTCAGTGGATGTGGTAAAGAGAGTCTCCACCATGGCAAATCCCACAAACCAGCAAGAGAACCTACGTTTCTTGGGGATAGTGGGATTTTGGAGACTGCACATTCCTGGATACAGTCAGATTGTGAAACCTCTGTATGATGTGACTCGAAAGAGAAACTATTTCCACTGGGGACCTGAACAACAAGCAGCCTTTGACCAGATAAAGCCAGAGGTAGTTCAAGGAACGGGTCTGGGACCTGTCTGTGATGGTCCAGACATTAAGAACATGTTGTACACGGCTGCAAGTGACAATGGTCCAACCTGGAGCTTGTGGCAGAAAGCTCCAGGTGAGACACGTGGACGATCTCTTGGTTTCTGGTTACAGAGGTTCAGAGGCTAATTATACTCCAACGGAGAAAGAAATTTTAGCTGCCTATGAAGGGAATTATAGGCCTGTCAGCCTGACCTCAGTGCCAGGCAAGATCATGGAATAGGTCATCCTGAGTGCAATCACACAGTACTTACAGGATGGCCAAGGGATCAGGCCTAGCCAGCATGGATTTAGGAAGGGCAGGTCCTGCCTGACCAACCTGATCTCCTTCTATGATCAGGTGACCCGGCTGGTGGATGTGGGGAGGCCTGTTGATGTAGTCTACGTGGACCTCAGCAAGACTTTTGACACCATCCCCCATAGCAAACTGCTGGCCAAGCTGTCAGCCCATGGCTTGGACGGGAGCACACTGCGATGGGTTAGGAACTGGCTGGATGGCCGAGCCCAGAGAGTGGTGGTGAACGGTGCCACATCCAGCTGGTGGCCAGTCACTAGTGGTGTGCCCCAAGGATCAGTGCTGGGCCCTGTGCTCTTTAACATCTTTATTGATGATCTGGATGAGGGCATTGAGTCCATTATCAGTAAATTTGCTGATGACACCAATGTGGGGGCAGGAGTTGATCTGCTGGAGAGTTGAGAGGCTCTACAGAGGGACCTCAACAGGCTGGACAGATGGGCAGAATCCAACGGCATGAGATTTAACACATCCAAGTGCCGGGTTCTGCACATTGGCCACCACAACCCCATGCAGTGCTACAGGCTGGGGTCAGAGTGGCTGTACAACAGCCAGGCAGAGAGGGACCTGGGGGTACTGGTCGATGGCAGTGTGCCCAGGCAGCCAAGAGGGCCAATGGCATCTTGGCCTGCATCAGGAACGGTGTGGCCAGCAGGAGCAGGGAGGTTAATCTGCCCCTGTACACTGCACTGGTTAGGCCACACCTCGAGTACTGTGTCCAGTTCTGGGCCCCTCAGTTTAGGAAGGATGTTGACTTGCTGGAACGAGTCCAGAGAAGAGCAAGAAAGGTGGTGAGGGGTTTGGAACACAAGCCCTATGAGGAGAGGCTGAGGGAGCTGGGGTTGCTCAGCCTGGAGAAGAGGAGACTCAGGGGTGACCTTATCACTCTACAACTACCTGAAGGGAGGTTGTAGACAGGCGGATGATGGTCTCTTCTCCCAGGCAGCCAGTACCAGAACAAGAGGACACAGTCTCAGGCTGCACCAGGGGAAGTTCAGGTTGGATGTTAGGAAGAAGTTCTATAGAGAGAGAGTGATTGTCCATTGGAATGGGCTGCCCAGGGAGGTGGTGGAGTCGCTGTCATTGGAGGTGCTCAGGAGGAGACTTGATGGGGTACTTGGTGCCATGGGTTAGCTGTTTGCGTGGGTTAGATTGGTTGATGGGTTGGACACGATGATCTTGAAGGTCTCTCCCAAGCTCGTTTAGTTTATTCTAAATAAAGGTTTATTCTAAATATAGATTAAAAGCATCTTCGGAAGTGATCGGAACTGAATCACAACTTCTCTTAGCTCCCAGATTACCAGTTTTGAATTGGATGTTCAAAGGCAAAGGCTCCACACCACATCATGCCACAGACTCAACCTGGTCTAAGTGGATGGCTCTGATAACACAGAGAGTGCGAATGTGAAACCTTGAAAGACCTGGTCTAGTGGAGGTGATCTCAAGTTGTCCTGAAGGTATCAACTGTGCTAAACCTCCAGAGGAGAAAGTAACTCGTGCTGAGGAAGCTCCTCCTTACAATGACCTTTCTGATGATGAAAAGAAATATGCTTTGTTCACAGACGGTTCCTGTCGTCTTGTTAGAAACAAGCGAAGGTGGAAGTCTGCAGTGTGGAGTCCAACATGCCGAGTTGCAGAGGCAAAGGATGGAGAAGGAGAATCCAGTCAGTTCACAGAGGTGAAATCTGTCCATCTAGCTCTCGACGTGGCTGAACGTGAGAGATGGCCAAAGCTTTATCTCTACACCGACTCATGGATGGTAGCCAATGCTCTATGGGGTTGGCTAAAGAACTGGAAGAAGAGTGGTTGGCAGAGGAAAGGAAAACCCAGTTGGGCAGCCGACCTGTGGCAGGACATTGCTGATCGAATCAAGAGAATTCCAGTGAAAGTGAGACACATTGATGCTCACATTCCTAAGAGCAAAGCTACTGAGGAACAGCAACACAACCATCAGGCAGATCTAGCTGCAAGTGTTTCTCAAGTAGTGTGGAAGTAACAGCTACCCTTCTGGTATTGCTACCTCGGGTTCTGCCACTTTGCAATTCCCTCAGTCTCCTGAAAAGATTAGAAGTTGGTTGGCCATCCCAGCGGTTCATGTTCTCACCAAACTGATCACGCAGAGTTATCCAAATAGTTCTACGTGATTGCCTTGGTGGTCTGTTTTGGAATGACCTGTTTTGGAATGACCTCCTTGGAGGACGTGTATTCCTCACAGATGAAACTTGTACCCACCTGGAGGAAGAATTGAAATTATCCCTTTGTGCCAATTGGTATATGGAATCTTTCAGATCCTTCATGCAATTCTCAATTTTTCCAGACAGAGTTTCAATGGCTGAAACCAAAGAACCACGTGTCATGCTATCCTCCAATTGTCTCATTTGATCACTGAATTGGCCAACCGTAGGAGAAGCTCCACCATAACTTCTTGACACAATTCTGCTTGCCAGAATGTTTGCATAATTAGAAGGAGCAAGTTTGATGATCTTTTTAGCAAGACCAATACCCACGGGAATGTCATCAGGATTCAGAGTTTCATGTTCACCATAGAGTAGCTCTCTAACAGCAAATTCTCTCAAGCACTTAATTCCCTCATCTATGGTAGTCCAGGGTTTAGGATTCCATGGAAGATCATCTCGGGAAGGGTATCTCAGGGCAACCGCTATTAAAAGGCATATCCACAGATTAACCTTACCGAGAGCTTCGCCTAGATGTCTATCTATTCCATTGTCCCTTGAGAGAGTTCCTAACTGAGCTGCTGACTTGTCTCCAACTGTTAGAGCTGAAGCACCTGTATCATAACATCTACTAAGCCAAGCTAGAACTGGCTCCTTATCTGCCCTGGTGAAATCTTTACGGACATAACGCAATTCCTCCCTTGGCGAAGAACAGTCCGTAATATCATCTTCCTCTTCATCTCCCTGAATTCTTTGCCCATAAAATCCTGCTGTCATTCTCCTAAGGATCTCTTTAAGCTGAGAACCACCTTTGCCAGCTGCTTTCCTAGCTTCATCTCTATCCTGCTTTGATCTCACTAGGTTAGCTAGATCTTTAAAACAAACCTTCTCTTCCTCCTGAGCAGGATCTTTTAGAGTAGAGGGCCCCTCACCAGGATCAGTCTCCTCCTCTTCTTCTCCATCTTTGCCCTTTCCAGCTCTAGTCTTTAAAGGAGCCACCTTAACTGGAGCTGTGTTTGAATTTACAGCCACCTTAATGGAAGCTGACAGGTCCTGAGATAAATCAGCTGCTGGGGCAGTGACTTCCGGTCCCACTGAGGGAGTGGGTGGAAGTGACGTTGCTCCATTACTGGCCGACGGAGAAGAAGAAGGAGAAGGAGTAGGAGAAGGAGTAGGTGCCATGTTGATACCAGCCGATGCCCTTGGCTGCTTGCTAGAATCAGCAAAGTCATTTAGAGCTGCTTTACCAATTAACTTTTTAGCCTTCTTTTTAACTGACACGGGTTCTCCACAGTCCTCGTCACTAGATGACTCTGGGACTGACCGAGAGCCACGGCGTTTTCTTTTTGATCTAGTTTTAATAACAAAACAAGCTCTGGACACCTTCCTCTCTCGCCGCAAAGAGACCAGCAGATACACGTTAATTATCACTGAGAGCAGGATTATACACATGAAATAAATCACCTTTGGATCCCAGGCATCACCTAAAGTTACTGTCTCCTCAGGCGGAATCTTAAAACCCTTTATCTCAATTGGGAGAGTGGTGGAGGTAACATTCCTGTATCTCACTGGCCATAATAAATTAATACATTTTCCATACCATAATTTAACTTTATACATAACCCACCCCTTCTAAACTAATTTCATTGGACGAGTGGGAGGAAGCACATTCTGAGCTGGGACTATACTGGACATTTCCAGCACTTCTCAGTCAGTCTTGCTTCCGCCTTTCCACGGTGCGGCTGCTCTCTGTCCCTGTGCTGGGCTTTCTGCCAAGGCTCCGGCCTTGAGAAAAAAACTGATAAGGCCTGTATTAACTCCTTTCCAATTAACACGAACTGCTTCTAACTTTTTTCCTTTCTTTTCTTTCTCTTTCTATCCCATTCTGGGGAAAGGGGGGGAGAGAGGGGAGAGCGGAGGTGGGGGACCCCTCTCTGCCGAGAGGGGTTACTCTCATTTCTGTGTTACTCTGTTGTATATCTTTGTATATATTGTAGATATTGTAAATTTGTAAATAATCCCCTGCATTCTCTACATTGCTTTGTAAATATAGCTCCACTGCTTTGCTAATTCAGCTTGTGAGGTTTTTTTTCCTTTCCCTTCAATTTTTTTTCCCTTTTACTTTACAAGGGGGAAGGGAGGAGGCTTCTTGGCCTTACCCCTTCCATCCCACCACATTTTTTTTTATGGACTCTAATCTTGATCTCGACTGGAAACACCAAGGTGAGATATTTTTAGCTTGGTGGGCTCATGATTCGTCAGGACATCAAGGCAGAGATGCAACATACCAATGGGCTCGTGACAGATCCATAGACATTTCCATGGATGCTATCACACAAGTCATCCATGACTGTGACATTTGTGCTGCTATTAAGCAGGCAAAACGACTTAAGCCCTTGTGGTATGGTGACAGATGGTCCAAGTACAAGTATGGTGAAGCTTGGCAGATTGACTACATCACTCTACCACGTTCTCGTTCTGGTAAGCAGTACGTGCTTACTATGGTAGAAGCAAACACTGGATGGTTGGAAACTTATCCAGTTCCACATGCAACTGCACGCAACACCATTCTCGGTCTGGAGAGACAGATCCTGTGGAGGCACGGAACTCCAGAGAGGACTGAGTCAGACAACGGAACTCATTTCAAGAACAACCTTGTCAAGAACTGGGCAAAGGAGCACGGTATTGAGTGGATATTCCATATTCCCTACTATGCACCAGCTTCAGGGAAGATTGAACGCTACAACGGTTTGTTGGAGACCACTCTTAAAGCCATGGGGGGTGGATCTTTGAAAAACTGGGAAAAACATTTAGCACAAGCAACCTGGCTGGTAAATAGTAGAGGTTCAGTGAACCGAGCTGGACCTGCACATTCAGATTTGCTACAGAAAGTGGAAGGTGATAGAGTTCCTGTTGTTAGAGAAAAGAATCTGTTAGGTAAAACTGTTTGAGTATTTTCTCCCTCAGGAGATGCTAAACCTGTCCGAGGGGTGGTTTCATCTGAAGGTCCAGGTCACACTTATTGGGTAATGCAAGAGAATGGTGAAATTCAGTGTAGACCACAAAGAAATTTAACTTTAGCTGAAAGAGGTTAATTTCAAACTGTTGTACAGCTACATCGCGTCCAAAGGAAGAATCAACAAGGAATCTACGGTGCACGAACCCTGAGATCCCTGAGAGCCCTGAGTCAACTAAGAGACCCTGAGAATCCCTGTTTTCCATTTTTCTTTGCTTCGTCGGCGAAGAAACTAACTGTTTTCCATTTTTCTCATTTTCTGATTTTCTTGGACTTTTGAATCATCTACATCTGAGCATAGCCGGAATGGACTATGAATTTTACTCGCGAACTGTAAATATCATTCTAGATTGGATGGACAGTGTGAACAGCCAATGAAATTGTTTAGAAGGGGTGGACTGTGACCGTTTGAGGCTGTCCCCTTAAGAAAGGGAATATGGTGGTCGGATATTTGTAAACGAAAAGACGGATCTAAACTAATTTCATTGGTAGATTGGGAGGAAGCACCTTCTGAACTGGGAGTGCAGCAAGGTGTCCTGGGCATTCCTGCACTTTTCTGGTCAGTCTGTCTTCCCTCCTTGGGTGGTTTGCAGCTCAAAACGTTCTGGGCTTTCGGCCAAGGCTTGACCTTGAAACTGATAAACTGCAAGGCCTGTATTAACTGCTTTCCAATTAACACATAACGGCTTCTAACTTTTTTCTCTTTTCTCTCTTTCTAACCCTCTCTGGGGAAAGGGGGAGAGAAGGGGGAGCAGATGTGGGGAACCCCCTCAGCAGAGGGGGGACACACTCTCATTTCTGTGCTACTTTATTGTATATTTCTGTATATATTGTAAATATTTTAAATTCTGTGTATTCCCCTGCATATTCTATATTGCTTTGCAAATATACAGCACCCATTGCTTTGCTAATTCAGCTGTGAGTTTTTTTTTCCTTTCACTTTACAGGGGGGAGGGAGGAGGCTTTTTGGCCTTATCCTTCTAACCCTTGACAGGGCTCCAGAACTGAAGGCAGTATTCCAGGTGGGGTCTCAGCAGAGCTGAGTAGAGGGGGAGAATCACCTCCCTTGACCTGCTGGCCACACTTCTCCTGATGCAGCCCAGGATCTGATTGGCTTTGCGGGCTGCAAGTGCACATTGAGAGCTCATGTTGAGCTTCTTGTCCACCAGCACCCCCAAGTCTCTCTCCTCAGGGCTGCTTTCCAGCCAGTCCCTGCCCAGCCTGGATTTGTGCCTGGGATTGCCTCCACCCAGATGCAGGACCCTGCACTTGCTCTTGTTGAACTTCATGAGGCTGGCTTGTGCCCACCTCTCCAGCCTGTCAAGGTCCCACTGGATGGCCTCCCTTCCCTCCAGCGTGTCTGCTGCACCACACAGCTTGGTGTCATCAGCAAACTTGCTGAGGGTGCACTCAATGCCACTGTCCATGGCACCCACAAAGATGTTGAACAAGACAGGTCCCAGGACTGATCCCTGAGGGACTTCGCTTGTCACTGGCCTCCACTGGGACATGGAGCCATTGACAGCCACTCTTTGGGTGCGGCCATCTGTGAGAGTCTAATAAGTTTGTCTCTCTCTATGTGAGTCAACAAAGATAAAGTGATAGCAGAGCCACTGGAAAGAAGGTGGAAAGAATCCTGTCCACCAATCCTGGATGCAAATCAGCTTGTGATTGCATCGTGATAACACGGGACTACAACAATGGACCCAAGGACCCAGCCATCACACCTTTAGGGCAAGATAATCACCACCTGTTTCCTGAGCTTTGTCTGGATGGAGACAGGGTAGACGGAGATTCCCCCCTCCTCCAGCCAGGGTCTTGCCCAAACACACAGATTTCCTGCCACCGGAATTCCTGAGGGACAATATTTGACTACATACCTAAGGACTAAAAAACTGTATAAAAGACTTGAGCAACTGCTGGTTTGTAGAGAGAAACACAGGAGAGAAACAAAGGAGAGAAACAGAGGAGAAAAACGGGGAGAAAAATGGAGATGAAGAAAAACACAGGAGACGGGCCAGGCCGCTGAGAAGCCGGGACAATGCTGCTCCGGAGAACAGAAGCTGCCCGGAGGACCACAGCTCCAGCCAAATCCTCAGCACCGTTCCTGTATCAACCCAACATCTCCCCAGAGGACCACAGCTGTTCTCCAGCAAAAGCCTCACCACGGTGTCTCTACAAACCCAACATCTCCTGCTGCACCTTTCCTCCACAGACTTTATCTTGGGGGGGATGAGGGGTGTGGTAATATAATTCCTTTCCTCTTCTATCTCTCGTCCCTCTCTCTCTCTCTCTCTCTCTTTTCTCCCTTTCCTTTCTTATGTCCACTTTCTCTATTTTCTCCCTCTCCCTTTCTTATTTATGTAATAAATAGTCTAGCTGTTGATACTTTGGCCTCGTTTGTGCCTTTAATTTCACAACACGGGAATATTTAAAAGAACTGTGTCTCCGGACCGAGACATCTAATGTCTCTGGACCGTGACATTTAAATGGCGTTGTCGGCAGGATTCCCGTGCAGTGAAAAGTATCACAGCAAAATTATTGCATTTCTGAGAACCCCGAAATGTGTGTGTGTGCCTGAGACGTACTTTTAGTACGAAGCGAGAGTGGAGTCCAGATTCGCGTTTCCACTCGCCCGTGAGGGAAGTGGCCGGAGAAGGACGAAGCGAAATTTTCAGAGAGACTGTGTGGGAGTTCTCAAAAGCTTTAAATGTGTGTGCTTTCTCGGGGAAGATTATCCGGGGTACAACTGTTGGTTTTATAGTGTGACCTCCTCGAGAATCCTCTGTACCCAGCTTTAAATGTGCGTGCATTCCCGGGGAAGATTATCTGGGGTACAACTGTTGACTTTATAGTGTGACCTCCCCGAGAATTCTCAGTACCCTCTTTTAGGAAACCCAGTGTTGGTGATATTTGTAAAGTGTGGCTTTCCCGAGAAGCCCAGTATTGAAGCAAAAGTTGAGAAACTTCTGCTGGTGTGTGTTCTCTCAGGGAAACAGAGTGACTCTTCCCTAAGAATCACAGGGTTGTTGTCCTGGTGTAACATAAAATTTAAGGTACAAAAGCTGAGAAGCTTTTGCAAGTGTGGGTTCACTCAGTGAAATAGTGTGACTTCCTTGAGAAGCCCAGGTTGTTGTTGTTTTTTCTTGTGTGTGACCTCTCCTGAGAAATCTATTGTGCATTTTTCCTGGAGAAGATTATTTTGGAGTAAGCCTTTTAAAAGTGTACGTTTTTCCAGGGAAGATTTTGCTGGTACAAACAGTGTTTTGATCTGACTTCCCCGTGAAACTTAGTGCCCTATTAAGAAATGCTTTGTGAAACAAAAGAGATGGCCCGGTGTGAGAGGCTTTTTAACCTTTTAGAAGTTCACGGTGCCCGCCCATCTGTACAGGTACTTGACTGGGCCCGTGAAAATTGGCATAATTTCCAGAGTGTGGCTGATAGAATTGTGGCCCTGCAGAAAGATGCACGAGCAAAAGCCGGGAAAGGCAAAGGTTTTATTTGTGCGGTTTTAGGTGCCTGTTTAGCTGCCTCAGTGAAGGAGAAAGAGGAATGGCATGAACAGGAGAATATAACTATTTCCTCTTTGCAGAACTTAGTTTCATCACTACAAAGCCATGTTGCCACTTTGAAAGACGTAGTGGCAGATCTTAAAATTCAATTGGAAAAGGAGAGGAGGCAAAATTCGTATTTGGACTCAAAAGAGGGTGTGAATTACTTGGAGTCTGCCCCTATGTGCCCTCGGGCAGAATTGACAGCAGCTAAGGAAGCTGCTGCGCATATCAGACCTCTCATTAAAACTGAAGTTTTATATGAGGATGGGGAGGTTACCCCCACTATCACAACCAAAGAAACGCCTTTCTCCTACACTGAATTGGCCAAAATTCGTGCAGAATTTGCACGCTCTGCTGAGGAATCTGAGGTGGAATATGTCTGGCGAGTTTCAAAAACTGGAGGTGGTCAGATTATGTTAACAGAAGCTGAAGCCATGGGCTATTGGGGTGATAATGTTTTTCTAACTACAAAAAACAGAAGTGGACCCTGGAGTCTTACGCAAAGAGCTGCCTATTGGGCAGGGGGGTTTGATCCAAAGGAGAGGGGTGAACCCCTAATTCTGCGGGGAGGGATGAATCAGATAATGGAGAATGTGCAAAAAGCTGCATGCCTGCAGATGATATATGAAAGGGAACTAAAACATCATTTTGAATCCCCTCTTTCTGTCCTGGTGGATGCAAACAGAATGACTCCTTTGATCAGGGGTCTCAATGACTTGCTTAAAATAAGAGGTATCCAGCTTCAAAAAGAAATAGCTAATACCCCACTTTCTTCCAGGACATGGCAAGACGTGGGGAGGGAGTTATTAGATTATGCTAGGCAGTATAGTGTACCTGAGGAAATTAAAAAACCTCAAAACAGAGGCTTGAGACATGTGAAAATGACTCACCCACCAAGCCCCCAGGGCCAGATGCGCCGTATTCCTAGTAGGCACCTGGCTAGGGGCAGGGAACACTTGAATACCCGGCAATATTGGTGGGGGATGGGCCAGAAGAAAGGTATTCCAAAAGAAGTGGTTGATGGAGTAGCCACGAGGCAATTAGAAATCATTGTGCAATGTTGGCCCGAGCCTAAAAAGAGGGCTGAGGTCACTGCTCCCCTCTTGGTGGGACCATTTGATGAGGGGAGGGATATGGCCCCCAGGGCAACTAAGGGCTTCACTTCCCAGCGGTGAATTGGGGGGTGAAGCATGAGTCAGGAGATCACCAAAAAATTGTACTTGGTTTGGAAAAAGGCCTTTGTTTGTGTTTAGCTTGGCTTTGAGAGAACCTGAAACAATCAACGATACTTACAGGCTCATTCAAAGTAATTATCACCTGAGAGGGTGGCTCTGAATGGTAACCTGGAAATACCAGTTTTGTATGTTTCAAGGTTGTGTTTCTTATTTAAGTTCTAATGCTAAATTTAAGTTCTAATGCTGAAGACTACCTGATGTATTGTCAGAAGGACTTGTCTTGCTACAATATGGAAGACTTCTCAAGTTTTGCATCACAGAAAACATCTCTTCAAGGACTGTACTTTTCATAACCCCGCAGACATTCAGATCTGGACGGAAGCTCTCACTTCAATTCCAAACTGAAGGACTGATGGGGTGGGGGGGTATGGGTTTGTTTGTTCTCCTGGCTTCCAGGAGGAACAAGGATGCTTTCACCTTGTGTAATTACCTGGTTTAATTTTGTTATATTTTGTTAGCATTGTCAATCTTGTATAAATCCCTGTTGTATACAGTGATTCAACATGTAGTGTCCAATATGCAGTTTGTGTCTAATGATGGTGTACAACAGATTTGTGCTGTTAGCCAATCAAAACTTATGTCTATTGCAAAAATTGTTTAAAACTTCTTTCCTTCCTTTTCCACTTCTTTCCTTTCTTTCCTTTCTTTCTTCCTTTTATCTTTGATTGACGGGGTGGTGTGAGAGTCTAATAAGTTTGTCTCTCTCTATGTGAGTCAACAAAGATAAAGTGATAGCAGAGCCACTGGAAAGAAGGTGGAAAGAATCCTGTCCACCAATCCTGGATGCAAATCAGCTTGTGATTGCATCGTGATAACACGGGACTACAACAATGGACCCAAGGACCCAGCCATCACACCTTTAGGGCAAGATAATCACCACCTGTTTCCTGAGCTTTGTCTGGATGGAGACAGGGTAGACGGAGATTCCCCCCTCCTCCAGCCAGGGTCTTGCCCAAACACACAGATTTCCTGCCACCGGAATTCCTGAGGGACAATATTTGACTACATACCTAAGGACTAAAAAACTGTATAAAAGACTTGAGCAACTGCTGGTTTGTAGAGAGAAACACAGGAGAGAAACAAAGGAGAGAAACAGAGGAGAAAAACGGGGAGAAAAATGGAGATGAAGAAAAACACAGGAGACGGGCCAGGCCGCTGAGAAGCCGGGACAATGCTGCTCCGGAGAACAGAAGCTGCCCGGAGGACCACAGCTCCAGCCAAATCCTCAGCACCGTTCCTGTATCAACCCAACATCTCCCCAGAGGACCACAGCTGTTCTCCAGCAAAAGCCTCACCACGGTTTCTCTACAAACCAAACATCTCCTGCAGCACCTTTCCTCCACAGACTTTAACTGTCCTGGGGGGGATGAGGGGTGTGGTAATATAATTCCTTTCCTCTTCTCTCTCTCTCTCTCTCTCTTTTCTCCCTTTCCCTTCTTATGTCCACTTTCTCTATTTTCTCCCTCTCCCTTTCTTATTTATGTAATAAATAGTCTAGCTGTTGATACTTTGGCCTCGTTTGTGCCTTTAATTTCACAACACGGGAATATTTAAAAGAACTGTGTCTCTGGACCGAGACATCTAATGTCTCCGGACCCTGACACCATCAAGCCAGTTCCTTATCCATCTAGTGGTCCACCTATCAAACCCATGTGTCACCAGTTTGGAGACCAGGATGTGGTACGGGACAGTGTCGAAGGCTTTGCTCAGGTCTTGGTAAACGACATCAGTTGCTCGCCCCTCATCTATTAATTTTGTCATCTTCTCATAGGAGGCCACCACGCTGGTCAGGCAGGATTTGCCCTTGGCGAAGCCATGCTGACTGTTCTCAATCATCTCTTCACTATTCTTCTTAGTCAGGGAACGTTTCCCCTGCTGTAAAATGTTTATCCCACTTTAGATTTCCATTGCTTCTGTTAAAGACAGAGCTTCACGTAAAGGGTTGTGTGCTGCTGCCCTGCCCTAGGCCAATCATGGCCATGCTGCTGTATGTGTGAGGCAGCAGCCTGTTCCTCCTGCCCTTGAGTGCTGCTCTCCATACATGCTGAGAATCAAACTCATCTCCACTTTTTTGGTAGTGTGATTTCCATCAGCAGCACAGGGGAGAAGTGATAAGAAATCAAGATCAGAAAATCATCTTCTTGATGTGCCCTGGCCCACCCAGAGGCCAACAGGGTGAATACAGCAGCTGGCTGAACATGAGCCAGTATGTGCCACAGTGACCAAGAAGGCAACAGCATCCTGGCCTGGATCAGCAGTAGTGTGACCACCAGGAACAGGGAATTGATTGTCCCCCCCAGACTCAGCACTGGTGAGGTCACAGCTTGAGTCCTGGCTGCAGTTTTTTTCCCCAGACTCAGCACTGGTGAGGTCACAGCTTGAGTCCTGGGTGCAGTTTTGGGCTCCTCACCACAAGAAAGACATTGAGGTGCAGGAGTGTGTCCAGAGAAGGGCAAGGAAGCTGGTGAAGGGTCTGAAGAACAGGGCTGGGGAGCAGCAGCTGAGAGACCTGGGGGTGTTTAATCTGGAGAAAAGGAGGATAAGGGGAGACCTCATTACTCTCTACAACTGCTTGAGAGAAGGTTGGAGTGAGGTGGGGGTCAGTCTCTTCTCTCTACTATCAGTGCAGGAGGAGAGGAAACAGCTTCAAGTTTCCTCAGGGAAGGTTTAGGTTGGATATAAGGAAAAATATATTGACTGCAAGAGTGGTCAGGCCTTGGCACAGGCTGCCCAGGGAGGTGGTGGAGTCACCATCCATGGAGGTGTTCAAGAAACATGTGGCCATGGCTCTTGGGGACATGGTTTCATGGCCATGGTGGTGTTTCAAGGCATCCCTGTGAGTCAGCTTGTAGCAACCAGGATTCAAGCAGCCCTTGCTGCAACTTCATTTTGCTTTCTCTTTTTTGTTTTGTTTGGGTTTTTTTTTGATGTCATGAAGTCAATATTCATTACTGCTGTATAAGAGGAGTTAAGCTTTTCATTTATCCCCCTTTCCAGCAATGACTTGTTTCACACAAATTAAATGCTATTGAGTTCAATTGTCCTTTCAAATTTGTTATATCAGGAACGTTGCCAGCCTCCCAAACCCTGAACAGAAATAGACCCAAGGTTTGTGCTTCTTGCAGACAGCTTCAAGGAAAGTCTATTCCAGGCTGAGAGGCATGTGCTGAGAGATCCTGTGTATTACAGCAGCCCTTGCCAAATCACAGTAGCATCTCAGGAGCCACCTTCCCACTCTTCCTTAGCAGGATGTATTTTGCATCAATAGAGGATAATCTGTATGAGAACTGCAGCACTGCCAAGAGGAAACAGCAGAGACTGACACAGCAGAGCAAATACATAGTACTGCCATGCTCACACATAGAATCAGAGAATTGTCAGGGTTGGAAGGGACCTCAAGAGTCATCCAGTTCCAACCCTCCTGCTATGGGCAGGGACACCTCACACTACAGCAGGTTGCTCACAGCCACATCCAGCCTGGCTACAAACACCTCCAGGCAGGAGGCTTCCACCACCTCCCTGGGCAACCTGTGCCAGTCTCTCACCACCCTCATGGGAAACAACTTCTTCCTAACAGCCAATCTGAATCTACCCACTTTTGTTTTGTTTCCAAAGTTCCAAAGTTGTTTTGTTCCAAAGTTAGTTTTGTTCCAAACCCCCCAGTCCTATCACTCCCTGACACCCTCAAAAGTCCCTCCCCAGCATTCTTGTAGGCTCCCCTTAAGATACATATCCCTTCTCTCTTGCTTGTTTTGCACATGACCACTCTGCACACAAATAAAGTCACAGAGTTATAAGGCTTGCAAAAGACCTCCAAGATCATTGAGTCCAACCATCAGCCCAGCACTGCCATGTCCATCACAGAACTCTGTTCCCAGGTGCCACATCTGCACTTCTGTTGAACCTTCCCAGGGCTGATGATTCCACCACATCCCTGGGCAGCCTCTTCCAATGCCTGAATGCTCCTTCAGCGAAGAAGTTGCTTCTAATCTTCAACCTAAACCTCCCCTGGTGGAACTTAAGGCCATTCCCTCTCATCCTGTCACTTGTTACCTGCAAGAAGAGACTGACCTTCACCTAGCTCCAACCTTCTTTCAGAGAATTGGAGTGAGCCAGAAGGTGATTCTGAGAAAGCAGGCCTAGACACAACCCTTAATGGATTTTCTGTCTATGCTTGGTTCTCATCTGTGATCTCACAGAATCAACAAGGTTGGAAAAGACCACAGAGACCATCCAACCTGTCACCCAGCACCTCAGGACAACTAAACCATGGCTCCAAGTGCCACATCAAATCCCCTTTTGAACAGCTCCAAGGATGGTGAGTCCACCACCTCCCTGGGCAGCACATTCCAATGGGCAAACTCTCTTGCTGGGAAGAACTTCCTCCTCACATACACCCTGAACTTCCCCTGGCACAGCTTGAGACTGTGTCCTCTTGTTCTGGTGCTGGTTGTCTGGGAGAAGAGACCAACCCCCACCTGGCTACAACCTCCCTTCAGGTAGCTGTAGAGAGCACGAAGGTCTCCCCTGAGCCTCCTCTTCTCCAGGCTAAGCAACCCCAGCTCCCTCAGCCTCTCCTCATAGGGCTTGTGTGTCACCTATCTGCACTGGCTTCAGAGGATTAGAGGATTAGAGGGCGGCGGCGAGGCTGGGGGAGCCCCGGGTCTTTGTTCCGAGGAAGATGGCACCAGGGTCTGGCCAACGTGATTTAGCGTGCGCCTCTCCAGGCAAAGGTGGAAGGGTACGAGTGCCGACCTTTCCGGAGGCAACTTAATTTCTGCAGCATAATCATATTTGGGGGAGGCAGGTACCATCCATCAGAGGAGGTGTTCTGCATGGTGTGGAGCGGGGACAGGTTGTACGCAGGTCCGGACACCACCGCACCCGGCCCAGCGTTTCGCAGCACTCAAGGATCTCGGTCACAAAACCAAACAAGCAAACCCACAATGCAATAAAAGCTGCTGCTTGTCCCTGGCACACTCAGGCTAGCTCATGAGTCTGGCCAGGAGGGCCTTGTCTGCCCAGGGGCCTCCGGGGAGGTGCGTCTGCCTGCCTAGGGCAGCACCATCGAAAGAGTTGCCCTGGACAGGGTTTTTTTTATAGGCTGGGGTCGGAGTGGTATAGGCTGGGGTCGGAGTGGCTGGAGAGCTCCCAAACGGAGAGGGACCTGGGTGTGCTGATTGACAGCCACCTGAATATGAGCCAGCAGTGTGCCCAGGTGGCCAGGAGGGCCAATAGCATCCTGGCCTGCATTAGGAATAGTGTGGCCAGCAGGAGCAGGGAAGTCATTGTGCCCCTGTACTCTGCTTTGGTTAGGCCGCACCTTGAGTACTGTGTCCAGTTCTGGGACCCTCAGTTTAAGAAGGACATCGAAACACTTGAGCGTGTCCAGAGAAGGGCAACAAGGCTGGTGAGAGGCCTTGAACACAAGCCCTATGAGGAGAGGCTGAGGGAGCTGGGATTGTTTAGCCTGGAGAAGACGAGGCTCAGGGGTGACCTCATTGCCCTCTACAACTACCTGAAAGGTGGTTGTAGCCAGGAAGGGGTTGGCCTCTTCTACCAGGCAACCAGCACCAGAACAAGGGGACACAGTCTCAAGCTGCACCAGGGGTGGTTTAGACTCGAGGTGAGGAGGAAGTTCTTCACCGAGCGAGTCATTCGTCATTGGAACGGGTTGCCCAGGGAGGTGGTTGAGTCATCGACCCTGGAGGCGTTCAAGGGAAGATTGGACGTGGCACTTGGTGCCATGGTCTAATCATGGGGTCTGTGTTGATAGGTTGGACTCGATGATCCTCGAGGTCCTTTCCAACCTAAGTGATACTGTGGTACTGTAATTCATTGCAGTGCCAAGGCCAAGCAGGATCTAGAAGGGCAAATCATAGAATCATTAAGGTGGGAAAAGTCTTCCAATATCATCAAGTCCAATTACCAACCCAACAGCACCATGAACACTAAACCATGGACCAAATTACCATCTCTCCATGGCTTTTTTAAACACCTCCAGGGATGTAACCACCTCTCAGGGCAGCCTGGTCCAATGCTCCATCACTCTTTCAGTATAGATTGTTTTCCTAATATCCAGCCTAAGACCCCCCTGGTGCAGCTTGAGGCCATTTCCTCTCATCCTATCACTTCTTACTGAAGAAGAGACCAACCCCCACTTCACTCCAGCAACCTTCCAGGGAGTTGTGGAGAGCCAGAAGGTCTCCCCTCAGCCTCCTCTTCTCCAGACTAAACAACCCCAGCTCCCTCAGCTGCTCCTCCCCAGCCCTGTTCTCCAGACCCTTCACCAACTTTGTTACCCTTCTCTGGATGTCCTCCAGCACCTCAATGTCCTTCTTGGACTGAGGGCCCCAAAACTGCACCTGGTACTCCATACCACCTTCAGCCTGTTGCAAACTGAATTTAACTCCATTCACCACCACTCTCTGTATGCCTTGAGCAGATAGAGTACATAAAAAATGCCTCATAAGGACTTTTCCTTTTAAATATACTCTAAGCTTTGACACTAGGGAAAAATTAAATAATTGTTAGTAGGAAAATAGTTTAAATCCTTAATTCAATTTTATTTGTTCTGAAATGCCAAAGCTCAGAATCATTTCCCCCCCTCCTTTGTAAAAAGAGATTTCCATTTATTAGCTAAGCCTGATCACATTTGGGAATGCAGCCTCTGTGTGTGTGTGTGTTCAGATAAATAAATAACAGCTACTAGCAAATGTGTGCAATAGAAACAGTGACAGAAATTAAACTTTCAAGTCATAGAATTATAGAATCAAAAATGTTGGAAAAGACCTCAGAGGTCATCAAGTCCAACCTAGCACTCAACACCTCATGACTAACTAAACCATGGCTCCAAGTGCCACATCAAATCCCTGTTTGAACACCTCCAGGGATGGGGACTCCACTACCTCCATGGGCAGCACATTCCAATGACTAATCTCTCTTACTGGGAAGGACTTCTTGCTAAGATCAAGCCTAGACTTCCCTGGCACAACTTGAGATGGTGTCCTCTTGTTCTGGTGCTGGGTGCCTAGGAGAAGAGACCAACCCCCACCTGGATACAAGAGACACCAATAAGGTCTCCCCTGAGCCTCCTCTTCTCCAGGATAAGCAACCCCAGCTCCCTCAGCCTCTCCTCACAGGGCTGTGCTCCAAACCCCTCCCCAGCTTTGTTGTCCTTCTCTAGACACCTTCCAGCATCTCAACATCTTTCCTAAACTGAGGAGCCCAGAACTGGTCGCAGGAGTCAAGGTGTGGCCTAACCAGTGCTGAGCACAGGGCAGAAAGGCCTCTCTGCTCCTGCTGGCCACACTGTTCCTGATGCAGGCCAGGATGCCATTGGCCTTCTTGGCCACCTAGGCACACTGCTGGCTCATGTTTAGCTGCTGTCAACCAGTACCCCCAGGTCTCTTTCTGCCTGGCTGCTCTCCTGCCACTCTGACCCCAGCCTGTAGCACTGCATGGGGTTGTTGTGACCAAAGTGCAGCACCCAGCATTTGGATTTGTTCAGTGCCATCCTGTTGGACTCTGCCCCTCTGTCCAGCCTGGCAAGGTCCCTCTGCAGAGCTCTCCTACCCTCTAACAGATGAACACCTGCTCCCAACTTGGTGTTGTCTGCAAATTTACTCATGGTGGACTCCGTCCCCTCATCCAGATCATCAATAAAGATACTGAGTCCTTTGCCCAAAGTTATTTATGCCTAAAATTGTGAGGAAAAAAAACCCAACAAATAAATAGATTTTCCTATTTGTAATAACCCTCCAAGTACTCTAAACACATTCCTGGCTAGATTTATACTGGGAGATGCTCAGTTCCTCTAAAAAAGTTCTGTATTCTGCAGTCAAGGGTGTCCTGGATTTCTTCCTGCATTGTTGGTGATTGATTTGAGAGCTGAGGTCACTCTCTTGCCATCCACTCCTGGTTTTCTAGACAGATAGCAACTGCAGGTATTCTTGGGATGAAACAAGGCACTGATGCAAGGCATAATGAATATGTGACAGGAATGATGCTAGGTGCCAAGAAAATTCACAAGATGCAGTTCTAGTGCTGGCTCTCTAGGGAAAATAAATTGTCTGAGGAGCTTGAAGGGAGATTTTTATTAATTTATTTAAATCTCACCAAAAGACAAAAACAACACACAAAAGACCCACCAAAAAAACCCCAGATGGGGTGGCCAAAAAGAGTTTGTGTTTCATTTTAGCTCCATGGGGGAGTTTTGTGCTCAGGCTCCTTTAAAACCAGGACAAGCTGAGGGTATAACAGATGAGAGCCCTGTGAAGGAACATATTCCTGTTTGAAGGCAAAGGGTCGTCATAATTCACTGCTTGACATCCACTGAACTGCTGGACTGGGACCAGGGGCTGGGAATAAGTGAATCTGAGGGCTGCAGTTTGAAAGAAGAGCCCTGCTTTATCTGCTCATAAACAAGCACATCTTATCTTGCCTTTCTAAACTGCTTCAGCCTCAGTTGGTCTCCATGCGTGCTGAGGAGCAGCTTCAGTGCTGTAAACACATTTTATCCCTCTTATCCCCTGGAGCTTCCCTTATAAAATTCACTATCCCTGCTGTAAGCCAGGATGAAGACTAACACAGCTCCACTTCAAAGCAAGCAGGGAGATGAGCCTTAGGATTCAAAAATTTAAGCACTTAAAACAAAGGTTAATTTAATCCCCCCCCCCCCAAACCACTTAATTCTGACTAATTTATCTGAGTCTCTTGCATGCCTGGAAGTTAAGCCCAGAGATAAGGGTGGCACAACATCTGAGGTTCACCCCTTCCTTACTTTTGTCTTGCTCCAGGGAGTCAGTAGGTTGCATTTCAAAGGACAAAAGTCACCTACCCCCTTAGGCCAGGGAACTGGGAGGGTACAGAATAGAATAGAACAGAATTAACCAGGTTGGAAAAGACCTCAGAGATCATCAAGTCCAACCTATCACCCAACACCTCAGGACAACTAAACCATGGCTCCAAGTGCCTCATCCAGGCTCTTCCTAAACACCTCCAGGGATGGTGACTCCACCACCTCCCTGGGCAGCACATTCCAAGGGACAATCTCTCTGTCTGTGAAGAACTTCTTCCTACCATCCAGTCTAAACCTCCTCTGGCACAGCTTGAGACTGTGTCCTCTTGTTCTGGTGCTGGGTGCCTGGGAGAAGAGACCAACCCCCACCTGGCTACAACCTCCCTTCAGGGAGTTGGAGACAGCACGAAGATCTCCCCTGAGCCTCCTCTTCTCCAGGCTAAACAACCCCAGCTCCCTCAGCCTCTCCTCACAGGGCTGTGCTCCAAACCCCTCCCCAGCTTTGTTGCCCTTCTCTTGCAGCAACTCAACATCTTTCCTAAACTGAGTGGCCCAGAACTGGACACAGGACTCAAGGTGTGGCCTAACCAGTGCTGAGTGGTGGAAGGAAAGTATGCCAGTGTGGGTGGAAGGAAAGCTCATTCTCCTCCACCTCTTCACAACCAACTTGACCCTGCTAAGGAACAGCTGAAGAGCCTCAAGATCCAAGGAAATGTATTATCCAAACAGATTTCAGTAGGACACCATGGCAAAGAGGTCCTTGAGCTCTTTGCCCTCATCTGAATTCTCTGCCACAGCAATTACATGCCAGCATCTGCTGGGTGGGCAGCACACACTTGGAGGCAACAACCTGACACCAGCAGAAAGGTGGGAAAACAAAACTGGTGATTTAGCAGCTTTGAACCATTTTCCATGTGGAAAGGGAAGATTCGGTGACAAGGAGGCAAGTTTAAATGAATCCTGAAGACTGGTTTGGAATCTTAAGCAATAAACATTTCTATAGAATCATAGAATAGAATAGAATAGAATAGAATAGAATAGAATAGACCAGGTTGGAAGAGACCTTCAAGATCATCACATCCAACCCATCAACCAATCCAACCCACCTAAACAGCTAACCCATGGCATCAAGCACCCTATCAAGTCTCCTCCTGAACACCTCCAATGATGGTGACTCCACCACCTCCCCGGGCAGCCCATTCCAATGGGCAATCACTCTTTCTGTATGGAACTTCTTCCTAACATCCAACCTAAACCACCCCTGGCACAGCCTCTTGTTCTGGCACTGGCTGCCTGGGAGAAGAGACCAACCTCTGCCTGTCTACAACCTCCCTTCAGGTAGCTGCAGACAGCAATAAGGTCACCCCTGAGTCTCCTCCTCTCCAGGCTAAGCAACCCCAGCTCCCTCAGTCTCTCCTCATAGGGCTTGTGTTCCAAACCCCTCACCAACTTCGTTGCCCTTCTCTGGACTCGTTCCAGCAAGTCAACATCCTTCCTAAACTGACGGGTCCAGAACTGGACACAGTACTCGAGGTGCGGCCTAACCAGTGCAGTGTACAGGGGCAGAATGACCTCCCTGCTCCTGCTGGCCACACTGTTCCTGATGCAGGCCAGATGCCATTGTCCCTCTTGGCTGCCTGGGCACACTGCAGGCTCATGTTCAGCCTACCATCGACCAGTACAGTATCACAGTATCACAGTATAACTAAGGTTGGAAGAGACCTCGAGGATCATCGAGTCCAACCTATAAACACAGACCCCATGACTAGACCATGGCACCAAGTGCCACGTCCAATCTCCTCTTGAACACCCCAGGTCCCTCTCTGCCTGGCTGCTCTCCAGCCACTCTGACCCCAGCCTGTAGCACTGCATGGGGTTGTTGTGGCCAATGTGCAGAACCCGGCACTTGGATGTGTTCAGTCTCATGCCGTTGGATTCTGCCCATCTGTCCAGCCTGTCGAGTTCCCTCTGCAGAGCCTCTCTACCCTCCAGCAGATCAACTCCTGCCCCCAGGTTGGTGTCGTCAGCAAATTTACTGATGATGGACTCAATGCCCTCATCCAGATCATCAATAAAGATGTTAAAGAGCACAGGGCCCAGCACTGATCCCTGGGGGACTCCACCACTAGTGGCTGGCCGCCAGCTGGATGTGGCACCATTCACCACCACTCTCTGGGCTCAGCCATCCAGCCAGTTCCTAACCCAGTGCAGTGTGCTCCCATCCAAGCCATGGGCTGACAGCTTGGCCAGGAGTTTGCTGAGGTCCAGGTTAGGTTTGGAAGGGATCTCCAGGATCATCCAGTTCCAACCCTCCTGCCATGGGCAGGGACACCTCACACTACAGCAGGTTGCTCACAGCCACATCTAGCCTGGCCTTCAAAGCCTCCAGGGATTGCTCCTGCTGACCTTCAAACATCTTTTATCAAATGATCTCCATAAGTTTGTTATATTGTCTTCACTGGGTCTAATTACCTGGATGATTCTGTACTGGGAAATACACTGCTGAAGTTTAGGTGTTTAAATGCTAATTAAAAAATTCATTAGTGTGTGAATTAATTTCCACTCTTTGTATTTTCCTCTCCCTCTTGATAGCCATCATAATCTGATAGCAGCATCGTTGTTACCACACTTTAATTATACTGCTAGGATTCAGATTGCTAGGTACAGGGGATTAAACTTGGCTAAACTCAGTCTAAAAGCAAAGCCATCTAAACTGGAGACCTACTAGGTTTAAACACAGATAAAACTTTGTGTTGGGGAAACGCTTCAGTTGTGCCCCTACAAAAGAAATAGCCCATAAAGCATTTGGTATGTGAAACAATAACTGAAACACTTCTAAGAAGTATTCCTGGGCAAATACCACAATCACAGAATGCTAGGGGCTGGAATCATAGAATCATGGAATTGTCAGGGTTGGAAGGGACCTCAAGGAGCAGCCAGTTCCAACCCCCCTGCCATGGGCAGGGACACCTCACACTACAGCAGGTTGCTCACAACCACATCCAGCCTGGCTGCAAAAACCTCCAGGCAGGAGGCTTCCACCACCTCCCTGGGCAACCTGTGCCAGCCTCTCACCACCCTCATGGGAAACAACTTCTTCCTCACATCCAATCTCAATATCCCCACTTCTAGTTTTCCTTCATTCCCCCCAGTCCTATCACTCCCTGACACCCTCAAAAGTCCCTCCCCAGCTTTCTTGTAGCTCCCTTCAGATACTGAAAGGCCACAATTAGGTCTCCTTGGAGCTTTCTCCTCTCCATACTGCAGAACCCCAGCTCCCTCAGTCTGTCCTCAGAGCAGAGCCGCTCCAGCTCTCTGCTCATCCTCGTGGCCCTTCTCTGGGCACCTTCCAGCACCTCCAGATCTTGCTTGTAATAGAGGCTCCAGAACTGGACACAGCACTCCAGCTGTGGTCTCAACAGAGTGGAGCAGAGGGAGAGAATCCCCTCCCTGGCCCTGCTGGCTATGCTTCTCTTGCTGCAGCCCAGGCTCTGCTTGGCTCTCTCAGCTGCAAGTGCTCACTGCCAGCTCATATTGAGCTTCTCATCCACCAGCACCCCTAGGTCCTTTTCTTCAGGGCTGCTCTCAAGCCAGCCCCTGCCCAGCCTATATCAGTGCTTGGGTTTCCAGCATCAGTCTGGAAACCATCATGGCCATTAAACCATGTCCTGATGCCTGCTCCTTTCCCATTGCTAGTAGTTGATGTGGACTTCACAGTATCACAGTATCACAGTAGTACACAAGAGGTGTACACAGCTATGAGACTTCAGAGCTTCCACACATTGAGTTCAGATAACCATAGGGAATAGAATTATTAAGGCTGGAAAAGACCTAAGATGATGAAGTCCAACCATCAGGCCAACACTACCATGGACATTACACCATGTCCCAAAGTGGAGACCTAATAACAACCTTACAGTACATAAAGGGGGCCTACAAGAAAGATGGAGAGAGACTGTTTCCAAAGGCCTGCAGTGATGGGATGAGGAGCAATGGCTTCAAACTAGAGAAGAGTTGATTT
Organism: Melanerpes formicivorus; assembly: GCF_026170545.1. Classification (NCBI taxonomy): domain Eukaryota; kingdom Metazoa; phylum Chordata; class Aves; order Piciformes; family Picidae; genus Melanerpes; species Melanerpes formicivorus. Next base: position 28,280,768 of record NW_027142361.1, on the reverse strand, counting down.
AGATTGGGTGTTAGGAACAGGTTCTGCACCAGGAGGGTGGTGGAACACTGGAACAGGTAGCCCAGGGAGGAGGTTGAGGCCCCATCCCTGGAGATGTGCAACGTGAGGCTCGACAGGGCTCTGGGCAACCTGATCTAGTTGAGGATGTCCCTGCTGACTGCAGGGGGTTTGGACTGGATGAGCTTTGGAGCTTCCAACCCAGCTCTTTCTGTGATTCTATGTGATTCTGTGCCATGTCTACATGTTTTCTGAACACCTCCAGGGGTGGTAACTCCACCACCTCCCTGGGCAGCCTGTTCTAATGCCTGACCACTTCCAGGAAAGACATTTTTCCTCATGCCCAACCTAAATCTCTCCTGGTGTGCAAAATGAAGCCACAAGACATTCAGTGACTTTTGGTACAAACACACATCATCCAGAAGCTCATGAGGAAACAAAGCAAAAGATCAACAACCTGACCCTGCCCACTCTTATTGACAATGTACAACACCCAGGTTTCGAAGGAGCAGGCTGTGTGACTGTTTGAGGCTGTGCCTTTAAGAAAGGGACAGTGCTGGGACAATCTGGCTGAGTGTTTTGGAATAATAACAAAAACATCGATGTTCTAAACGAATTTCATTGGTAGATTGGTAGAATGCAACTTTAAGTTTTGAGTTCAGTTGGAACTTTCCTCAGTTCGCTCCTTTCCTTCTCCTTTCCAGCTTGCCTGCTTCTGGGCTCCCTGCCAGAGCAACCCTGAACAGATAAGCAACTAATTCGCATGAGGCTTACTAAGATTCTGCTGTATTAATAATTACCTTTTCTCTCTTTCTAACTCTCTTTGGGAAAAAAGGGAGGTAAGGGGGAGAGAAGGGGGTACAAGGGGGGAACCCTTCTCCAGAGGAGGGAATTTCGTTCCTGTATTCTTGTTTTTTTATATTTTGCTGTATATTTCTGTATATATTGTAAATACTGTATATTGTGTACATATCTTGCATTTTCCACATTGCTTGTAAAATATAGCATTCCCTTTTGCTTCTCCGGCTGAGTTAGCTGTGGTTTCTCTTCCTCTTTGTGGGGGAGAGGAAGCTAGGCCTTCTCCCTCAACCCACTACAGGCTGACAGTGATGTTCTTTCTTCTGCTATCTCTGAAGTGCAGACAAAAATTGACTGCAGGAACATATTTGTATGAAGCAGCAACCTCACTATGGCATCCAAGACATACAATGTCCTTTCCAAGCTTGAACGCAAACTGGCACAGTTCTGTAATCATAGGCTCTTAGAATGGTTTGGGTTGCAAGGAACGCTAAAGATCGTCCAGTTCCAACTCCCCCACCATGGGCAGGGACACCTTCCACTGGAACAGGTTGTTCAAGGCTTCATCCAGCCTGGCCTCAAACACCTCCAGGGAGGAGGCATCCACAACCTCCCTGGGCAACCTGTGCCAGTCTCTCACCACCCTCACTAAGAAGAATTTCTTCCTAATCTCCAGTCTTAATCTGCCTTCCTCAAGCTTCAATCCATTCCCTCTCATCCATTACCCTGCTCTAGTTTCAAACCATTGCCCTTACACTTTTGCTATGGGCCTTTGTAAATAGTGCTTCCCCAGCTTTCTTCTATACCCCAGGCACAAATCCAGGCTGGGCAGTAACTGGCTAGAAAGCAGCCCTGAGGAGAGAGACTTGGGGGTGCTGGTGGACAAAAAGCTCAACATGAGCTCTCCGTGTGCACTTGCAGCCCGCAAAGCCAATCAGATCCTGGGCTGCATCAGGAGAAGTGTGGCCAGCAGGTCAAGGGAGGTGATTCTCCCCCTCTACTCAGCTCTGGTGAGACCCCACCTGGAGTACTGTGTCCAGTTCTGGAGCCCCTATTACAAGAGGGATGTGGAGGTGCTGGAACGTGTCCAGAGAAGGGCCACAAGGATGAGCAGAGGGCTGGAGCACCTCTCCTATGAGGACAGACTGAAGGAGTTGGGGCTGTTCAGTCTGCAGAAGAGAAGGCTCCGAGGTGACCTAATTGTGGCCTTCCAGTATCTGAAGGGGGCCTACAGGAAGGCTGGGGAAGGACTTCTCAGGATGTCAGGTAGTGATAGGACTAGGGGGAATGGAATGAAGCTGGAGGTGGGGAGATTCAGGCTGGAGGTGAGGAGGCAGTTCTTCCCCATGAGAGTGGTGAAGCCCTGGAATGGGTTGTCCAGGGAGGTGGTCGGGGCCCCGTCCCTGGAGGTGTTTAAGAGCAGGCTGGATGAGGCTCTGGCCAGCCTGATGTAGTGTGGGGTGTCCCTGCCCATGGCAGGGGGGTTGGAACTGGATGATCCTTGTGGTCCCTTCCAACCCTGACTGATACTATGATATTACGATACTATGATACTATACCCACCTCAGGTACTGGAAGGCCACTCTAAGGTTTCCCCATAGCCTTTTCCTCTCCAGGCTGAGCAGCCCCAGCTCTGGAAACCTCTGTGCAAGTTGAAAAAGACGATATCAGCTGGTTTCTATCTGGCCAGGTTAGAGTTTAGATAGGGAGGCACAGAAGTCAAAAGAGACCAGCAGCATAGGTGGCCTGTGGATAAAGAGGTTCATTCTTCTGGGCAATCAATCACCTTCGGGAGCAGAGAGTTTGCTTCATGAGAAGAGAAAACAAATACCTATATGAGTGAGATGGTGAAACCAGCTTTGAAGAGGCATGATCCCATTTGACTGAGTAGTGTGCACACCAGTTTCATCTTAAACCTCCAGTGGAGAGCACAGCACATCAGCACACACTCAAGGGACCAAGAAAGTGCTAATCTCCCTTCACTTTGTACTGGTCCTTTTTCTCAGGGAAAAATCCTGTTTACAGACAAGGAATATTTCTGTACTCACAACAGGTTCTAAATTAATGAAAAGTTACTAAGTAAACCAGGAAATACACATTGCATGGTTCTGTTTGGAGAGGATATCAGCAGTTGGGTGACAGCAATACTAATTACATTTATTAACTGATGGCAATATCTTTGTCTGGGGCTTGCACACAGCCTTCCACTTGAGCTTCATAGAAGCAAAACATTGAAAATGATGTTTAAAAACACATCCTGAAGCTTTAAAATCAGATTGTTTAAAGGCAGAACTTGTACTCAATTCCTGTCAGCCTATATCTCCAACAATTTATGGTGAGTGGGACTGGCCAAGCCTTCCATCTGACAAGAGGTGAAGAGAAGATAATCATTCAGAAAGGAAAGGATTTAGAAGATGAATTGGGAAGAAGATAGAGAAGTCAGAAGACAGATTTGTATTTGAGTAAAGGGTCTGGTATTGGGATCTTTTTAATCAGTAAAAAACAAGCAACCTAAATCTCAATCCATCATTCCAAACCCATGAGTACTTAGAGTCATGGAACAGAATCACAGAATCAACCAGGTTGGAAAAGACCTCAGAGATCATCAAGTCCAACCTGTCACCTAATACCTAGCACCTCAGGACAACTAAACCATGGCTCCAAGTGCCACATCCAAGCCTTTTTGGAACACCTCCAGGGATGGGGCCTCGACCACCTCCCTGGACAACCCATTCCAGGGTTTCACCACTCTCATGGTGAAGAACCTCCTCCTCACATCCAGCCTGAATCTCCCCACCTCCAGCTTCATTCCATTCCCCCTAGTCCTATCACTACCTGACATCCTGAGAAGTCCTTCCCCAGCCTTCCTGTAGGCCCCCTTCAGATACTGGAAGGCCACAATTAGGTCACCTCGGAGCCTTCTCTTCTGCAGACTGAACAGCCCCAACTCCTTCAGTCTGTCCTCATAGGAGAGGTGCTCCAGCCCTCTGATCATCCTTGTGGCCCTTCTCTGGACACGTTCCAGCACCTCCACATCCCTCTTGTAATAGGGGCTCCAGAACTGGACACAGTACTCCAGGTGGGGTCTCACCAGAGCTGAGTAGAGGGGGAGAATCACCTCCCTTGACCTGCTGGCCACACTTCTCCTGATGCAGCCCAGGATCTGATTGGCTTTGCGGGCTGCAAGTGCACATTGAGAGCTCATGTTGAGCTTTTTGTCCACCAGCACCCCCAAGTCTCTCTCCTCAGGGCTGCTTTCCAGCCAGTCCCTGCCCAGCCTGGATTTGTGCCTGGGATTGCCTTGACCCAGGTGCAGGACCCTGCACTTGCTCTTATTGAACTTCATGAGGTTGGCTTGTGCCCACCTCTCTGTAGTAGAATGGGCAAAGGAATGCCTGCAGGACTGTCTGGCCCTCTGATAAGATAAGGAATGCCACAGAACATAATGGATGTAGCTGAATCATCAAGAAGTGTCACAAGGGCACTGTAATCATGTAATCGTGAGGGTCGTAAAACAAGTAGGGGGCTTATCCAAACAGGATGTTTGTGGCTAACTGAAGTAGGATATTAAAACCGCAAGAGGTGGGGTTGACATGTAATCTGTAACCAATAGTACGTTGCCAAGTGGGCATAATTATAGTAAACTGTATATAAGATGTGTCTGATGCTCAATAAAGTTGGATTCAATTGATCACATTGATCGTGTGTCGACCCCTTCTTGTAACAGTGGCGCCTTGAACAGGGACCCCACAGAGTGGGTCCTGAACCCAAAAAGGAGGGTTCTGCAAATCTCCGAAAGGAGTCACGGCGAAGAAGGAAGCCGCGCCGTTCCGACGAGGACTATCAGGGTTCGAGAGCGCGAAAAGCAAGAAGTATTCCGGTCCAGGATAGCAGTACTGGTGCTGTGTTTACCGACCCACAGAGAGGCGGAGGAAGCAGCAGAGACCAAAGACGCTGTAAGCCGATACTGCTCTGAGTCTGTGCGCACAGCTATTAATGCATAATAGATAGTAATGGATAGGCAGGCGGTGTATGATTTGTTTAAGTGCTTTTTAGAAAAGCGAGGATGTAAGTTGGATTTTAAAAGAGAGTTAGTACCCATGTTAGAATATGCAGAGGAGGAATTTCCTCCGTCGCCTCACTCTTCTGAGTTGCCGAAGGGTGAAGAAGTTGTGGAGACAAAGGAAGTAAAAAGGGAAGAGGTTAACAATGATTTAGGACAAAGAAACAGAGATTATTGGAGAAGGGTTGCAGGGCATTTACACGAGGAGGGAGATGAAGAAGGAGAATGGTGTAAGTTAGGAGATAAGCTTTTTGACAAACTGTGGGACTGGGTTACCATCAAGCTGCAAAAGCCGTGGCGAGAATGCATGAACTGTGTTAAAACCCATGAACTGGAACAGTGAATGGCTGCTGCAGCTAGAGCAACTTTTTCAGGACAAGATGCAGCGCCAGGTGTATCTGAGTTGCAGCTGAAAGATGTGTTTGAGAACTATCGACCGATCGACCGGGGCCGCCCCCGATACATCTTGTGGCGACCACACCGCGTTTACCAGCCGTCACCACTGCCGTTTGCACACAGCGGGGAAAAAGCCGAAAAAAAGGCAGCTCAGTGTGTTCGACCCCTTTTATCAACACCTTCCTCTAACGTCGCCAGCGAGGGCTCGGATTCGGAAGACAACACCGGCAGCGAGGAATTCAAACAGCGCCGACTTTGCTTTATGGCCCCTCTTAGAAAAAATGGAGCGCTTGGAGGCTCGCAATTACGGCGTTCTTATGGCTGCATCCCTCCCGCGAGCCCTGCCGACCCCCACGGATACTGACGGCTCCGACCAAGGCAGTACCGGCTGACGCACCACTGACACCGACAGCACCCACAGTAGCAGCTGCCCAGCAGTGGCCATGACGGCAGCGGAGCAGCGGTCACGGCAGCAGCCCTCCCCCTTTTCACCGCAGCGGCTTCAGCTGCACTATTCTGCTCTGATTTAAAGCAACAGTACTCATTTTGACATTTCTGATTGTAATGTCTTTTAGAGATTTGTTATTTAGAGTTTTGCTAAGTTTTTCTAATAAGCATAATGAATAAGTAAGCATTTGTGGTGGGTGGAAGGGCAAGGTCAAGAAGCCTCCTCCCTTCCCCCTTGTAAGGTGAAGGGAAAAGAAAATTGAAGGGAAAGGAAAAAAAAAACTCACAAGCTGAATTAGCAAAGCAGTGGAGCTATATTTACAAAGCAATGTAGAGTATGCAGGGGAATATTTACAAATTTACAATATCTACAATATATACAAAGATATACAACAGAGTAACACAGAAATGAGAGTAACCCCCTCGGCAGAGAGGGGGTTCCCCACCTCCTCTTTCCCCTCTCTCCCCCCTTTCCCCAGATTAGGTTAGGAGAGAGAGAGAGCGAAAGAAAGAAGTTAAGAGCAGTTTTGTGTTAATTGGAAAGGAGTCAATACAGGCCTGGTATCTTATCGGCCCCAAGGCCGAAGCCTTGGCAGAAAGCCCAGCACAGAAAGCTGTTGCCTGAAGAAGAGGCGGAAGCAAGACTGAAGATAAAATGCCGGAGTGCCCAGGATATCTTTCCTGCACTCCCAGTTCAGAAGGTGCTTCCTCCCACTTCACCAATGAAATTAGTTTAGACTATTCCTTCCGTTTACCAACTTCCGTCCACCATATTCCCTTTCTTAAGGGGGCAACGTCAACCGGCCACAGCATTTGGTATTTACAGGTATTTGGTACATAGTAATTGCAGTAAGGTGTAAGTACTTTGTAATGAGTTCACATTGTATGATTTTCTTTTGGTTCGAACCTTTTTAATTGTGCGCCTATAGGCATTTCAAAGGAGCTCCATGTAATATAGTTAAGGAATGTGTAAACAGGTTTTAATTCTGGAAAGTGTTTTTTAGTTAATGTAACAATTTTATTTCCTTTTAGACACTGATTTGATGGATTAATTTTAACATAGTTTTTTAAGGTTTTAAGGATTTTTGGTATTAGCATAAGTTAAGGGTTTGTTATAGGTATATTATGGAATGAGTTTTTTGGTCTTAGATTAGTATTATTAGGATGAGCAAAAATGCTATTGGGCAAAGCAATGAAGTTCTTTTGCTCTTGCTGTTTGCCTGCAAGTTTTCTGTCTGTGAAGCTAGAGCCTGGCCAGATCTACCTTTACAGATTAAAGAAATCTTGCTATTATTAAACAATTTATGATTTTTGACCAACCTAGAGAAAATAAAAATGCAACATACCCCTAAAGCAGATTGTAAAACAGTGTTAAGGATTGTATTCATGTTCGAACCTTTGTAATGTGTTTAGGCATAATCAAGTATTTTTTGTTAATAAGAGGAGTGAAATGCAAGGATCGAAACTATTAAGATCTAAATTCCTTTTTTATCACTTAGTCTCAATGCATAAGCATGTTCAAGAACTGGAATAGAGAGTAACACATTTGCAGATTGATAATAATGGTTAGTTTAAAGAATTGTTTAACACTTAGGGCTGTATATCATAATTGCTTAATGATTGTATGATTAGAGAAAATGTTTATATGGATTTAAATGTTAACTCATCAGTTTGTTGTAATTTTAAATAGTTACAGGAAAAGTCAAAATCAATTATAGCACAAAATACATTTTCATTTTAGGTTATAAAAACAAAAGAGGGGAATTCAGGTATTATGTTATAAGAAAGAATAGTTAAAGCATATGATGTTTTCAAATTTTCATTTTATATGTGATTTTAAATGTGATTTAACAAAACTTAGAGAGGATGTAAGAATTATGGAAGTTTTAGCTAGGAGAAACTTGAAATAAAAAGAAACAGCATTAGGCCAACGGTGAGCATCAATAGGACCCAGTACCTTTCCTTAGCAGAAACAAAACACCTTATGGGGGCCTTGACTCAAGCTTTAAAGAAAACGGGGGAAAAGGGGTCAGGAGAGTGTACAGACCCGAGTATTGGAATGGGTCTTTCCATCCTTACAACCACAACATACCATTTTTTAAACAATTTTTGCACTTGCTGATTTAATTAAGCGTTGCCGCTTACGGTTGTATCAGCTTACGGGTCTGCCTCCAGCAATAATATATCTCCCCATGCAGCAATCGTGGATTGGTATACCAAAATATAAGGAGCAACCAATTGTGGGTGCTCTGACAGTATTTACAGACGCAGGGAAGCATTCCCAAAAAGCTGCAGTGACTTGGCAAGATAAGAGTATTAGCCAGTGGAGACATGTGATGTTAGAGGCAGAACCACAGGACTCACTTCAAACTTTGGAATTGTTGGCAGTGTCGTGGGCCTTACAGCATTGGATGAGCCAACCTCTTAATATAGTGTCAGATTCCATGTATGTTACGGGGGTTGTACAACGGATAGAGGATGCCCTGATTAAAGATGTAACAAATAAGAGATTATATGAGTTGATGTTGAGGTTACAACAAGCCATAAGATGTGGGTCAGCATCATATTGTATTTTGCATATTAGAAGTCATAAGTTTGATGTTGGCCTGGGAGAAGGAAACGCTCAAGCAGATAAGTTGGTATCCTTATCTGTACCAGTCTCAGCCTCAGTAAAGGCCCGAGAAGCACATATGACCTTTCATCAAAATGCGAAAGGGTTGGCCAAGGAAGCATTGCACTTTTTGTTTATTGTTATTATTATTATAGCTGCACGAATAATATTTAGATGTGTAATGAAACAATTTGATCGTTTTACTGAATCTTTTGTAGTTGTTAAAGAAAACGGGGGAATTGTAGTAGAATGGGCAAAGGAATGCCTGCAGGACTGTCTGGTCTTCTGATAAGATAAGGAATGCCTGCAGGACTGTCTGGCCCTCTGATAAGATAAGGAATGCCACAGAACATAATGGATGTAGCTGAATCATCAAGAAGTGTCACAAGGGCACTGTAATCGTGTAATCGTGAGGGTCGTAAAACAAGTAGGGGGCTTATCCAAACAGGATGTTTGTGGCTAGCTGAAGTAGGATGTTAAAAACGCAAGAGGTGGGGTTGACATGTAATCTGTAACCAATAGTACGTTGCCAAGTGGGCATAATTATAGTAAACTGTATATAAGATGTGTCTGATGCTCAATAAAGTTGGATTCGATTGATCACATTGATCGTGTGTCGACCCCTTCTTGTAACACCTCTCCAGCCTGTCAAGGTCCCTCTGGATGGCCTCCCTTCCCTCCAGCGTGTCTGCTGCACCACACAGCTTGGTGTCATCAGCAAACTTGCTGAGGGTGCACTCAATGCCACTGTCCATGTCACTGACAAAGATGTTGAACAAGACAGGTCCCAGGACTGATCCCTGAGGGACTCCGCTTGTCACTGGCCTCCACTGGGACATGGAGCCATTGACAGCCACTCTTTGGGTGCGGCCATCAAGCCAGTTCCTTATCCATCTAGTGGTCCACCCATCAAACCCATGTGTCACCAGTTTGGAGACCAGGATGTGGTGTGGGACAGTGTCGAAGGCTTTGCTCAGGTCTTGGTAAACGACATCAGTTGCTCGCCCCTCATCTATTAATTTTGTCACCTGCTCACAGAAAGCAACCAGGTTGGTCAGGCAGGTTTTGCCCTTGGCAAAGCCATGCTGACTGTTCCAAATCACCTCTTCACTATTCTTCTGAGCCAGTAGTGACTCCAGGAGGGTCTGCTCCATGATCTTTCCAGGCACGGAGGTGAGACTGACTGGCCTGTAATCTTGAGACTGTGTCCTCTTGTTTTGGTGCTGGTTGCCTGGGAGAAAAGACCAACCCCCACCTGGCTACAACCTCCCTTCACGTAGCTGTAGACAGCAATAAGGTCTCCTCTGAGCCTCCTCTTCTCCAGGCTAAACACCTCCAGCTCCCTCAGCCTCTCCTCATAGGGCTTGTGCTCAATCTTGTGCTTCTTCTGTGACCGAAGAACTAAAAAGGAAAGGATAGTTATTCTAGTTGGTGTTTATGTGTTGCCCTGGTGGGTAAAAAGGTGAAAAGCACCCTGGCCTGCATCAAGAAGAGTGTGTCCAGGCAGAGCAGGGCAGGGATCATTCCCCTGTACTCAGCCCTGGTGAGGCCACAGCTTGAGTGTTTTGTTCAGTTCTGGGCACTATAGTATAAGAAAGACATTGAGGGCCTGGAGGGTGTCCAGTGAACAGCAAGGAGGCTGGTGAGGGGTTTGGAGGGTGCTGTACAAGGAGCAGCTGAAGGAACTGAGGTGATTTAGTCTAGAGAAGAGAAGACTAAGGACAGACCTCATTGATCTCTACAGTTACCAGACAGGAGGTGAGAATGAGGTTGGTGTTCTTCCAAGCAGCCAGTGATAGGAGAAGAGGAAATGGGCTTAAGTTGTTCAGATATTAGGAAATACTTCTTTCCTGCAAGAATGGTCAGGCATTGGAACAGGCTGCCCAGGGAGGTGGTGGAGTCACCATCCCTGGAGGTGTTCAAGCAGCATTGTAGATATGGTGCTTCAGGATACATTTTAGCAGTCATGTGAGTTGGGTTACAGAATCACAGATCTCAGAAACATTCAGGCTCTCAGGATCACCAAGTTCAATCCAGAGCCCTACTCTACAAGGTTCACCTTTAAACCACATCCCCAAGCACCACAGCCAAAACACCTTTAAACACTTCCAGGCTTGGGGACTCCACAACCTCCCTGGGCAGCACATTCCAATCCCTGACCACTCTTGCTGGGAAATTTTTTTCCCCAATGTCCAGTCTAAACCTACCCAGTCACAGCTTGAGGCCATTCCCTCTTGTTCTGTCACCACCTGTGAGAAGAGACCAGCAGCAGCCTCCTCACAGCATCCTTCCAGGTATTTGTAGTGATCAATGAGGTCTCCCCTCAGCCTCCTCTGTTTCACACTAACCATCCCCAGCTCCTTCAGTTGCTCGTCATCAGTTTTATTCTCCAGGCCCTTCACAGCTTCCTTGCCCTCCTCTACCCTGGCTCCAGCACCTCCGCATCTCTCCTGAATTGAGGTGCCCCAAGCTGGACACAACACTCGAGGTGTGGCCTCCCCATAGCTGTGTCCCAGGGGACAATCCCCTCCCTGCTCCTGCTGGAAGGACTGGACTCAACAATCTTAAAAGTCTTTTCCAACCTTGATGATGGTATGATTCTATGCATGATGTTCACTGTGGTTAAACACCTACAGCTCCAGTTAAACACTTGGCAAGAGTTTCAACTCCAGTATGGAAGGGTTGCCACCATTTGGTTCTACTGTAAGTCTGGAACCCCTGAAGGAATAAATAAGGAAACCAGAGAGAAGATGCTGCTGTTTGTCAGCAAACTGGTGCTATGCTGCAAGAGCAACAAGAAAACTGGAGCATGTGCTTTTATTGTTGTGTCTCTGTGTTCTGCCTGCAGAGATGCACAAAGGGCCACCTGTATCATGGATAGGAAATGATTGCTCTTGACATGTGAGTCAATATAGCTTCAAAGAGTGAGGAAGTATAAGGTGACACAAAGCTCACCCTGCACATCTCTTCCTCAGGTTCCCCCCTGAAAATGTGAGGTGAATAAATGTGAGTTCTTCTTCTATCTTCTATCCTTTGTCTATCTGAATGTGAGGGCCTTTTAATTCATTTGGCTACCACAAAGGAAAATATTTCTTTTGGGATCACTAGAGTTTAAAAAAAAACCCAAAAACAACCAAAACAATAATGAATAAGTCATTCTGCCCTGTACTCAGCACTGGTACTGTTGCCCTGTACTCTGCATTGGTTAGGGCACACCTTGAGTACTGTGTCCAGTTCTGGGCCACTCAGTTTAGGAAGGACATTGAGACACTTGAATGTGACCAGAGAAGGGCAATAAGGCTGGGGAGAGGCCTTGAGCACAAGCCCAATGAGGAGAGGCTGAGGGAGCTGGGGTTGTTCAGCCTGGAGAAGAGTAGGCTCAGGGGTGACATCATTGCTCTCTACAACTACCTGAAAGGTGGTTGTAGCCAGGAAGGGGTTGATCTCTTCTCCCAGGCAACCAGCACCAGAACAAGAGGACACATAGAATATTACATAGAATAAACCAGGTTGGAAGAGACCTTCAAGATCATCGCGTCCAACCTATCATCCAACACCACCCAATCAACTAACCCATGTAACCAAGCACCCTGTCAAGTCTCCTCCTGAACACCTCCAGTGACGGCGACTCCACCACCTCCCCAGGCAGTCCATTCCAATGGGCAATCACTCTCTCTGTGTAAAACTTCCTCCTGACCTCCAGCCTGAACCTCCCCCGGCGCAGCCTGAGACTGTGTCCTCTTCTTCTGGTGCTGGCTGCCTGGGAGAAGAGAGCTCCAGTGAGCCAGGACTGCTGAAAAATGATGGAGAGTGGCTTGGCCAGCTCGTCTGCCAGCTCTCTCAGCACCCTAGGATGGATCCCATCTGGTCCCATGGACTTGTGGGGATCCAGGTGGCTGAGCAGATCACCAACTACTCCATTTCGGAACAGTGGAAAACTATGCTGCTCCCTGGCTCCTTCTGCCAGCTCTGGAGGCCAGCTGTCTGGAAGACATTCTGTCCTGCTAGTAAAAATTGAGGCAAAGTAGGTGTTAAGTATCTCTGCCTTTTCCTCGTCCCTTGTCACAACGTTCGCCTCCGTGTCCACCAAGGAGTGGAGGTTGTCCTTTCCCTTCCTCTTGCTAATAATGTATTTATAGAAGGACTTTTTGTTGTCCTTCACAGCAGAGGCCAGGCTAAGCTCCAAATGTGCTTTTGCCTCCCTAATTTTCTTCCTACAATACCTAGCAACATCCTTAAATTTTTCACGGGTTGCCTCACCTTTCTTCCAAAGGTGATAGACCCTCTTTTTTTCCCTTAGCTCTATTAAAAGTTCTTTAACCATCCAGGCTGGCCGTCTGCCCCGGCGGCTCATCTTCCGGCACATTGGCACAGCCTGTCCCTGAGCCTTCAACAATTCTTCCTTGAAGTAGGTCCAGCTCTCCTGGACCCCCTTTTTTTTTTAAGGCCTTTATCCCAAGGAACCCTCTGAATTAGTTCCTTGAGTAGCCTGAAGTCCGCCCTCCGGAAATCCAGAGTGGAGGTCTTCTTGCTACCCCTCTTAGCTTGACCAAATAATGCAAATTCAATTATCTCGTGGTCACTGGCCCCTAAGCACCCTCTGACCACCACATCACCCACCAGTCCTTCCCTGTTGGTGAATAGGAGGTCAAGCATAGCCTTGCCCCTGGTAGGCTCTCGCAGCACCTGGGATAAGAAGCTGTCCTCCATGCATTCTAAGAGCCTCCTAGATTGCCTCTTCTCTGCTATGTTAAGATCCCAGCAGATATCAGGCAAGTTGAAGTCACCCATGAGAATAAAGGTCAGGCGATCTTGAGACAGCCTTAAGCTGCCTGTAGAATGACTCATCAACATCTTCCTCCTGGTTGGGTGGTCTATAACAGACTCCAACCAGGATGTCAGCCCTGTTGGCCTTCCCTCTAATTCTCACCCACAGGCACTCAACCTGATCTCCAGCTCAATGGCATCTAGTGCCTCCCTCCACCCCTTCTTCCTTGCCTGTCTCTCCTGAAGAGCCTGTAGCCATCAATTGCAGCACTCCAGTCATGTGAGTCGTCCCACCACGTCTCTGTGATGGCAACTACATCATAACTTTCCTGCTGCAGCAAGGCTTCCAGCTCCTCTTGTTTGTTGCCCATGCTTCGTGCATTAGTGTACATGCACTTCATCCGGGCTGCTGGTTTCACCTCTGGCTCTGGCTTATCACCCCCAGACCCCAGCCTGGGGGGACTGGTTTCAACCCCTTCCCCCTTAGAAACTAGTTTAAAGCCCTATCTATGAGACCTGCCAATTCCCTTCCTAGAATCTTTTTCCCTTTGAGATCATCGAGTCCAACCTGTCACCACAGACCTCATGACTAGACCATGGCATCAAGTGCCACATCCAATCCCCTCTTGAACACCTCCAAGGACAGTGACTCTACCACCTCCCTGGGCAGCACATTCCAATGACTAATGACTCTCTCCATGATGAACTTTCTCCTCACCTCCAGCCGAAACTTCCCCTGTTGCAGCTTGAGACTGGAGATGTCCCAGAGGACTGGAAGCTGGCCAACGTGGTGCCCATTCACAAGAAGGGCCGTTTGGATGAGCCAGGGAATTATAGGCCTGTCAGCCTGACCTCAGTGCCAGGCAAGATCATGGAACAGGTCATCCTGAGTGCAATCACACAGCACTTAGAGGATGGCCAAGGGATCAGGCTCAGCCAACATGGATTTAGGAAGGGCAGGTCCTGCCTGACCAACCTGATCTCCTTCTATGATCAGGTGACCCGCCTGGTGGATGTGGGGAGGCCTGTGGATGTAGTTTACCTGGACTTCAGCAAGGCCTTTGACACCGTCCCCCATAGCAAACTGCTGGCCAAGCTGTCAGCCCATGGCTTGGACAGCAGCACTCTGAACTGGGTTAGGAACTGGCTGGATGGCCGAGCCCAGAGAGTGGTGGTGAATGGTGTCACATCCAGCTGGCGGCCAGTCAGTAGTGGAGTCCCCCAGGGATCAGTGCTGGGCCCCATCCTCTTTAACATCTTTATTGATGATCTGGATGAGGGCATTGAGTCTATCATCAGTAAATTTGCTGATGACACCAAGCTGGAGACAGGAGTTGATCTGCTAGAGGGTAGAGTGGCTTTGCAGAGAGACCTCGACAGGCTGGACAGATGGGCAGAGTCCAACGGCATGAGATTTAACACATCCAAGTGCCGGGTTCTGCACATCAGCCACAACAACCCCATGCAGAGCTACAGGCTGGGTGTGGTGGGTTTGGAAGGGTAAGGCCGAGAAGCCTCCTCCCTTCCCCCTTGTAAGGTAAAAGGGAAAAAAAAATTGAAGGGAAAGGAAAAAAAAACCTCACAAGCTGAACTAGCAAAGCAGTGGAGCTATATTTACAAAGCAATGTAAGGTATGCAGGGGAATATTTACAAATTTACAATATCTACAATATATACAAAGATATACAACAGAGTAACACAGAAATGAGAGTGACCCCCCTCGGACAGAGAGGGGTTCCCCACCTCCGCTCTCCCCTCTTTCCCCCCTTTCCCCAGAATGGGATAGAAAGAGAAAGAAAAGAGAGGAAAAAAAAGTTAGAAGCAGTTCGTGTTAATTGGAAGGGAGTTAATATACCGGCCTTTATCTGTCTTCAAGGCCGAGGCCTTGGCAGAAAGCCCAGCACAGGCAGAGCTGCTGCACGAAGAAAAGGCGGAAGCAAGACTGACAGAAAACTCGTGGAAATGTCCAGTTCACTCCCAGTTCCGAAGGTGCTTCCTCCCACTCTCCCAATGAAATTAGTTTAGACTATTCCTTCCGTTTAACAACTTCCGTCCACCATATTCCCTTTCTTAAGGGGGCAACGTCAACCAGCCACAGTCCACCCCTTCTAAACAGTTTCATTGGCTGTTCATACTGTCCATCCAATCCAAAACGATATTTACAGTTCGTGAGCAAAGTTCATAGTCCATTCCGGCTATGCTCAGATGTAGATGATTCAAAAGTCCAAGAAAATCAGAAAATGAGAAAAATGGAAAACAGTTTATTTCTTCACTGACAAAGCGAAGAAAAGGGAAACAGGGATTCTCAGGGTCTCTTAGTTGACTCAGGGCTCTCAGGGATCTCAGGGTTCGTGCACCGTAGATTCCTCGTTGATTCTTCCTTTGGACGCGATGTAGCTGTACAACAGTTCAAAATTAACCTCTTTCAGCTAAAGTTAAATTTCTTTGAGGAATACACTGAATTTCACCATTCTCTTGCATTACACAATAAGTGTGACCCAGACCTTCAGCTGAAACCACCCCTCGGACAGGTTTAGCCTCTCCTGAGGGTGAAAATACCCAAACAGTTTTACCTAACAGATTCTTTTCTCTAACAACAGGAACTCTATCACCTTCTACTTTCCGTAGCAAATCTGAATGTGCAGGTCCAGCTCGGTTCACTGAACCTCTACTATTTACCAGCCAGGTTGCTTGTGCTAAATGTTTTTCCCAGTTTTTCAAAGATCCACCTCCCATGGCTTTGAGAGTGGTCTTCAACAAACCGTTGTAGCGTTCAATCTTCCCTGAAGCTGGTGCATAGTAGGGAATGTGGAATATCCACTCAATACCGTGCTCTTTTGCCCAGCTCTTTACAAGGTTGTTCTTGAAATGAGTTCCGTTGTCTGACTCAATCCTCTCTGGAGTTCCGTGTCTCCACAGGATCTGTCTCTCCAGACCGAGAATGGTGTTGCGTGCAGTTGCATGTGGAACTGGATAAGTTTCCAACCATCCAGTGTTTGCCTCTACCATAGTAAGCACGTACTGCTTACCAGAACGAGAACGTAGTAGAGTGACGTAGTCAATCTGCCAAGCTTCACCATACTTGTACTTGGACCATCTGTCACCATACCACAAGGGCTTAAGTCGTTTTGCCTGCTTAACAGCAGCACAAATGTCACAGTCATGGATGACTTGTGTGATAGCATCCATGGAAATGTCTATGGATCTGTCACGAGCCCATTGGTATGTTGCATCTCTGCCTTGATGTCCTGACGAATCATGAGCCCACCGAGCTAAGAATATCTCACCTCGGTGTTTCCAGTCGAGATCAAGATTAGAGTCCATGTCTACTTGAGAAACTCTTGCAGCTAGATCTGCCTGATGGTTGTGTTGCTGTTCCTCAGTAGCTTTGCTCTTAGGAATGTGAGCATCGATGTGTCTCACTTTCACTGGAATTCTCTCGATTCGATCAGCAATGTCCTGCCACAGGTTGGCTGCCCAAATGGGTTTTCCTTTTCTCTGCCAACCACTCTTCTTCCAGTTCTTTAGCCAACCCCATAGAGCATTGGCTACCATCCATGAGTTGGTGTAGAGATAAAGCTTTGGCCATCTCTCACGTTCAGCCACGTCGAGAGCTAGCTGGACAGCTTTTACCTCTGCGAACTGACTGGATTCTCCTTCTCCATCTTTCGCCTCTGCAACTCGGCGTGTTGGACTCCACACTGCAGACTTCCACCTTCGCTTGTTTCCAACAAGACGACAGGAACCATCTGTGAACAAAGCATATTTCTTTTCATCATCAGAAAGGTCATTGTAAGGAGGAGCTTCCTCAGCACGAGTTACTTTCTCCTCTGGAGGTTTGGCTCAGTTGATACCTTCAGGCCAACTTGAGATCACCTCCACTAGACCAGGTCTTTCAAGCTTTCCCATTCGAGCTCTCTGTGTTATCAGAGCCATCCACTTGGACCAGGTTGAGTCTGTGGCATGATGTGGTGTGGATCCTTTGCCTTTGAACATCCAATTCAAAACTGGTAATCTGGGAGCTAAGAGAAGTTGTGATTCAGTTCCAATCACTTCAGAAGATGCTTTTACTCCTTCATAGGCAGCTAAAATTTCTTTCTCTGTTGGAGTATAATTAGCCTCTGAACCTCTGTAACCTCGACTCCAGAAACCAAGAGGTCGTCCACGTGTCTCACCTGGAGCTTTTTGCCACAAGCACCAGGTTGGACCATTGTCACTTGCAGCCGTGTACAAAATGTGCTTAATGTCTGGACCATCTCGGACAGGTCCCAGACCCATTGCTTGAACTACCTCTTGCTTTATTTGGTCAAAGGCTGCTTGTTGTTCAGGTCCCCAGTGGAAATGGTTTCTCTTTCGAGTCACATCATACAGAGGTTTCAGAATCTGACTGTATCCAGGAATGTGCAGTCTCCAAAATCCCACTATCCCCAAGAAACGTAGGGTCTCTTGCTTGTTGGTGGGATTTGCCATGGTAGAGACTCTGTTTACCACATCCACTGGAATGTGTCGGCATCCATCCTGCCATCGCACTCCCAGAAACTGAATCTCTGTGGTAGGTCCTTTCACCTTGTCTCGCTTGATGGCAAAACATGCATTCAGAAGAATGTCAATGATTTTGTTACCTTTCTCGAAGACTTCCTCAGCAGTTTTACCCCAGACGATGATATCATCGATGAACTGGATGTGTTCTGGAGCGCCGCCTTTCTACAGAGCATCGTGGATCACTGCATGACAGATGTTTGAACTGTGGATCCAGCCCATTGGCAGCCTGTTGAAAGTGTACTGGATTCCTCTCCAGGTGAAAGCAAACTGAGGCCTGCATTCCTCTGCTATGGGAATACAGAAAAATGCATTAGCAATGTCTATGGTAGCATACCATTTGGCCTCTTTGGATTCCAGCTCATACTGTAGCTCCATCATGTCTGGTACTGCTGCACTCATAGGTGGTGTCACTTCATTCAGGGCTCGGTAGTCTACTGTCAGACGCCAGTCTCCATTCTGCTTCCGCACAGGCCACACTGGACTGTTGAAAGGTGAATGAGTTTTGCTGACGACTTTCTGACTTTCCAACTGACGAATCAGATTCTGAATGGGCAACAAAGAGTCACGGTTGGTTCTGTATTGTCTGTGATGCACAGTCTGAGAAGCAACCGGCAATTAAATGTCCTGTATCTTGTGTTGTCCCACAACTGCAGATTCATCAGAAAGCTCAGGTCTGGCAGACAGCTTCAATTTTTGTCCATCAATTTCTATAGAAGCTACTCCAAAAGCCCATTTGTAACCTCTGGGGTCTTTGAAACGCCCTTCTCTCAGAAAATCAATTCCCAAAATACAAGGTGCATCAGGTCCGGTCACAACTGTATGCTTCCTCCATTGTTTACCAGTTAAACTTATATTAACCTCTACCTTACTTAACTCTTGAGATCCACCAGTGACTCCCAGAATAGTTATAGACTCTTATCCCTGATAATTTGATGGTATTATGGTGCACTGAGCTCCTGTGTCAACCAAGGCCCTGTACTTCCAAAATTGTGAAGTGCCAGGCCACTGGATGTACACATCCCAATAGATTCTGTTATCTCTGTTATCCCTCTCCTCCCCCTGGTGGAAGGCAGGGCACCCCTAGTTATGGGGAACATGCGCACATGTGCATTGCGCATAGTTTGCAGGGTTATAACTTTGCATGTTATAACTGGAGCCACTGTTGGAGCCATAAGAGTCGTTCTGGGGAACTGTGGAAGTAACAGCTACCCTTCTGGTATTGCTACCTTGGGTTCTGCCACTTTGCAATTCCCTCAGTCTCCTGAAAAGATTAGAAGTTGGTTGGCCATCCCAGCGGTTCATGTTCTCACCAAACTGATCACGCAGAGTTATCCAAATAGTTCTACGTGATTGCCTTGGTGGTCTGATTTGGAATGTCCTGTTTTGGAATGACCTGTTTTGGAATGTCCTCCTTGGAGGACGTGTATTCCTCACAGATGAGACTTGTACCCACCTGGAGGAAGAATTGAAATTATCCCTTTGTGCCAATTTGGATATGGAATTTCTAAATTCATCTTTTAACTCTCTCATGGAATTCTCAATTTTTCCAGACAGAGTTTAAATGGCTGAAACCAAAGAACCACGTGTCATGCTATCCTCCAATTGTCTCATTTGATCACTGAATTGGCCAACCGTGGGAGAAGCTCCACCATAACTTCTTGACACAATTCTGCTTGCCAGAATGTTTGCATAATTAGAAGGAGCAAGTTTGATGATCTTTTTAGCAAGATCAATACCCACAGGAATGTCATCAGGATTCAGAGTTTCATGTTCACCATAGAGTAGCTCTCTAACAGCAAATTCTCTCAAGCGCTTAATTCCCTCATCTATGGTAGTCCAGGGTTTAGGATTCCAGGGAAGATCATCTCGGGAAGGGTATCTCAGGGCAACTGCCATTAAAAGGCGTATTCACAGATTAACCTTACCGAGAGCTTCGCCTAGATGTCTATCTATTCCATTGTCCCTTGAGAGAGTTCCTAACTGAGCTGCTGACTTGTCTCCAACTGTTAGAGCTGAAGCACCTGTATCATAACACCCACTAAGCCAAGCTAGAACTGGCTCCTTATCTGCCCTGGTGAAATCTTTACGGACATTTTGCAATTCCTCCCGTGGTGACGAGCATTCTGAAATATCATCTTGGTCTTCGTCTCCCTGAATTCTTTGTCCATATAATCCTGCTGTCATTCTCCTAAGGATCTCTTTAAGCTGAGAACCACCTTTTCCAGCTGCCTTCCTAACCTCATCTCTATTCTGCTTTGATCTCACTAGGTTAGCTAGATCTTTAAAAGAAACCTTCTCTTCCTCCTCAGCAGGATCTTTTAGAGTAGAGGGCCCCTCACCAGGATCAGTCTCCTCCTCTTCTTCTCCATCTTTGCCCTTTCCAGCTCTAGTTTTTAAAGGAGCCACCTTAACTGGAGCTGTGTTTGAATTTACAGCCACCTTAATAGAAGCTGACAAGTCCTGAGATAAATCAGCTGCTGGGGCAGTGACTTCCGGTCCCACCGAGGGAGTGGGTGGAAGTGACGTTGCTCCATTACTGGCCGACGGAGAAGAAGAAGAAGGAGAAGGAGTGGGAGAAGGAGTAGGCGCCATGTTGATACCAGCCAATGCCCTTGGCTGCTTGCCAGAATCAGCAAAGTCATTTAGAGCTGCCTTACCAATTAACTTTTTAGCCTTCCTTTTAACTGACATGGGTTCTCCACAGTCCTCGTCACTAGATGACTCTGGGACTGATCTAGAGCCACGGCGTTTTCTTTTTGATCTAGTTTTAATAACAAAACAAGCTCTGGACACCTTTCTCTCTCGCTGCAAAGAGACCAGCAGATACACGTTAATTATCACTGAAAGCAGGATTATACACATGAAATAAATCACCTTTGGATCCCAGGCATCACCTAAAGTTACTGTCTCCTCAGGCGGAATCTTAAAACCCTTTATCTCAATTGGGAGAGTGGTGGAGGTAACATTCCTGTATCTCACCGGCCATAATAAATTAATACACTTTCCATACCATAATTTAACTCTATACATAACCCACATATAAATTGTCCGCACCAAATATTTGCCCAGGTAATCCAAAATCAAACCCAAACAATATCTGTAAACCAGAGCCCCAAAAATTGAAAAGAATAATCGCTCCACAAACCACAATACCTTCATGTTTGCTAATTCAGCTAGACAACACTAAATCAATCAAATAATAAATTAAACTAATTATCTGCCCCACGTTGGGCGCCAATAAAAAAAATGTGGTGGGTTTGGAAGGGTAAGGCCGAGAAGCCTCCTCCCTTCCCCCTTGTAAGGTAAAAGGGAAAAAAAAATTGAAGGGAAAGGAAAAAAAAAACTCACAAGCTGAACTAGCAATGCAGTCGAGCTATATTTACAAAGCAATGTAAGGTATGCAGGGGAATATTTACAAATTTACAATATATACAAAGATATACAACAGAGTAACACAGAAATGAGAGTGACCCCCCTCGGACAGAGAGGGGTTCCCCACCTCCGCTCTCCCCTCTCTCCCCCCTTTCCCCAGAATGGGATAGAAAGAGAAAGAAAAGAGAGGAAAAAAAAGTTAGAAGCAGTTCGTGTTAATTGGAAGGGAGTTAATATACCGGCCTTTATCTGTCTTCAAGGCCGAGGCCTTGGCAGAAAGCCCAGCACAGGCAGAGCTGCTGCACGAAGAAAAGGCGGAAGCAAGACTGAAAGAAAAGTCCTGAAAATGCTCAGTTCACTCCCAGTTCAGAAGGTGCTTCCTCCCACTCTTCCAATGAAATTAGTTTAGACTATTCCTTCCGTTTACCAACTTCCGTCCACCATATTCCCTTTCTTAAGGGGGCAACGTCAACCGGCCACACTGGGGTCAGAGTGGCTGGAGAGCAGCCAGGCAGAGAGGTACCTGGGGGTGCTGGTTGATGGTAGGCTGAACATGAGCCTGCAGTGTGCCCAGGTGGCCAGGAGGGCCAATGGCATCCTGGCCTGCATTAAGAACAGCGTGTCCAGCAGGAGCAGGGAGGTTATTCTGGACCTGTACACTGCACTGGTTAGGCCACACCTCGAGTACTGTGTCCAGTTCTGGGCCCCTCAGTTTAGGAAGGATGTTGACTTGCTGGAACGAGTCCAGAGAAGGGTGTGGCCGGTTGACCACTCCCTCGGTGGGACCGGAAGTCACTGCCCCAGCAGCTGATTTATCTCAGGACCTGTCAGCTTCCATTAAGGTGGCTGTAAATTCAAACACAGCTCCAGTTAAGGTGGCTGTTTTAAAGACTAGAGGTGGAAAGGCCAAAGATGGAGAAGAAGAGGAGGAGACTGATCCTGGTGAGGGGCCCTCTACTCTAAAAGATCCTGCTCAGGAGGAAGAGAAGGTTTCTTTTAAAGATCTAGCTAACCTAGTGAGATCAAAGCAGGATAGAGATGAAGTTAGGAAAGCAGCTGGCAAAGGTGGTCCTCAGCTTAAAGAGATCCTTAGGAGAATGACAGCAGGATTATATGGGCAAAGAATTCAGGGAGACGAAGATGAAGATGATATTTTGGAGTGTTCGTCACCGCGTCAGGAATTGCGAAATGTCTGTAAAGATTTCACCAGGGCAGATAAGGAGCCAGTTCTAGCTTGGCTTAGTAGGTGTTATGATACAGGTGCTTCAGCTCTAACAGTTGGAGACAAGTCAGCAGCTCAGTTAGGAACTCTCTCAAGGGACAATGGAATAGATAGACATCTAGGCAAAGCTCTCGGTAAGGTTAATCTGTGGATACGCCTCTTAATGGCGGTTGCCCTGAGATATCCTTACGAAGATGATCTTCCATGGAATCCTAAACCCTGGACTACCATAGATGAGGGAATTAAGCGCTCGAGAGAATTTGCTGTTAGAGAGCTACTCTATGGTGAACATGAAACTCTGAATCCTGATGACATTCCTGTGGGTATTGGTCTTGCTAAAAAGATCATCAAACTTGCTCCTTCTAATTATGCAAACATTCTGGCAAGCAAAATTGTGTCAAGAAGTTATGGTGGAGATTCTCCTACGGTTGGCCAATTCAGTGATCAAATGAGACAATTGGAGGATAGCATGACACGTGGTTCTTTGGTTTCAGCCATTGAAACTCTGTCTGGAAAAATTGAGAATTGTATGAGAGAGTTAAAGGATGAATTTAGAAATTCCATATCCCAATTGGCACAAAGGGATAATTTCAATTCTTCCTCCAGGTGGGTACAAGTTTCATCTGTGAGGAATACACGTCCTCCAAGGAGGTCATTCCAAAACAGGACATTCCAAAACAGGTCATTCAACAGACCACCAAGGCAATCACGTAGAACTATTTGGATAACTCTGCGTGATCGGTTTGGTGAGAACATGAACCGCTGGGATGGCCAACCAACTTCTAATCTTTTCAGGAGACTGAGGGAATTGCAAAGTGGCAGAACCCGAGGTAGCAATACCAGAAGGGTAGCTGTTACTTCTACAGTTCCCCAGAATGACTCTTATGGCTCCAACAGTGGCTCCAGTTATAACATGCAAAGTTATAACCCTGCAAACTATGTGCAATGCACATGTGGGCATGTTCCCCATAACTAGGGGTGCCCTGCCTCCTGCCAGGGGGAGGAGAGGGATAACAGAGATAATAGAATCTATTGGGATGTGTACATCCAGTGGCCTGGCACTTCACAATTTCGGAAGTACAGGGCCTTGGTTGACACAGGAGCTCAGTGCACCATAATACCATCAAATTATCAGGGATAAGAGCCTATAACTATTCTGGGAGTCACTGGTGGATCTCAAGAGTTAAGTAAGGTAGAGGTTAATATAAGTCTAACTGGTAAACAATGGAGGAAGCATACAGTTGTGACCGGACCTGACGCACCTTGTATTTTGGGAATTGATTTTCTGAGAGAAGGGCGTTTCAAAGACCCTAGAGGTTACAAATGGGCTTTTGGAGTAGCTTCTATAGAAATTGATGGACAAAAATTGAAGCTGTCTGCTAGACCTGTGCTTTCTGATGAATCTGCAGTTGTGGGACAACATAAGATACAGGACATTAAATTGCCGGTTGCTTCTCAGACTGTGCATCACAGACAATACAGAACCAACCGTGACTCTTTGTTGCCCATTCAGAATCTGATTCGTCAGTTGGAGAGTCAGAAAGTCATCAGCAAAACTCATTCACCTTTCAACAGTCCAGTGTGGCCTGTGCGGAAGCAGAATGGAGACTGGCGTCTGACGGTAGACTACCGAGCCCTGAATGAAGTGACGCCACCTATGAGTGCAGCAGTGCCAGACATGATGGAGCTACAGTATGAGCTGGAATCCAAAGAGGCCAAATGGTATGCTACCATAGACATTGCTAATGCATTTTTCTGTATTCCCATAGCAGAGGAATGCAGGCCTCAGTTTGCTTTCACCTGGAGAGGAATCCAGTACACTTTCAACATACTGCCAATGGGCTGGATCCACAGCTCAAGCATCTGTCATGCAGTGATCCACGATGCTCTGGAGAAAGGTGGTGCTCCAGAACACATCCAGTTCATCGATGACATCATCGTCTGGGGTAAAACTGCTGAGGAAGTCTTCGAGAAAGGTAACAAAATCATTGACATTCTTCTGAATGCAGGTTTTGCCATTAAGCGAGACAAGGTGAAAGGAGGAAGTTTTACACAGAGAGAGTGATTGCCCATTGGAATGGACTGCCCGGGGAGGTGGTGGAGTCGCCATCACTGGAGGTGTTCAGGAGGAGACTTGACAGGGTGCTTGGTTACATGGGTTAGTTGATTAGGTGGGGTTGGATGATAGGTTGGACGCGATGATCTTGAAGGTCTCTTCCAACCTGGTCTATTCTATTCTATTCTATTCTATTCTATTCTATTCTATTCTATTCTATTCTATTCTATTCTATTCTATTCTATTCTATCTTTGAGGTCTCTTCCATCCTTGGTGATACTGTGATACTGGTTAGGCCACACCTTGTGTACTGTGTCCAGTTCTGGGCCCCTCAGTTTAGCAAAGATGTTGAGATGCTGGAAGGTGTTCAGAGAAGGGCAACAAAGTTGGGGAGGGGTCTGGAGCACAGCCCTGGGAGGATAGGCTGAGGGAGCTGGGGTTGCTTAGCCTGGAGGAGAGGAGGCTCAGGGGAGACCTTCTTGCTGTCTGCAACTCCCTGAAGGGAGGTTGTAGCCAGGTGGGGGTTAGTCTCTTCTCCCAGGCAACCAGCACCAGAACAAGAGGACACAGTCTCAAGCTGCACCAGGGGAGGTTCAGGCTGGATGTGTCGAGGGTTGAGGGGAAGGCCTCAAGCCTTCTTCCCCCCCCCCCGCCCCGTAAAGTGAAGGGAAGAAAATTGAAAGGAAAAAAAAAAACAACACAGCCGGATTAGCAAAGGGATTGTGTGCTGTATTTACAAAGCAGTTTAGGGGGATGCAGGGGAATATACAGTATTTACAATATTTACAATATATACACAGGAATATACAACAAAGTCACACAGGAATGAGATTCCCCTCCTCTGCCAGGAGGAAAGGTTTCCCCCTGTACCCCCTTCTCTCCCCTTTTTCCCCAAAGAGGGTTAGAAAGAGAAAAAAAAGAGCAATTGTTAAGTAAAAGCAGTTAGTACAGGCCTTGCGGTTATCAGTTCCAAGGTCAGTCTGGCCGAAAGCCCAGAAGCTGTGAGCTGCAGAAGGAGGGGGAGAAAATGCAAGACTGCAACTAGTCTCACTGGGAATCAAAACCTAAGGCAGTGCTCTACCTCTCCACCAATGAAATTAGTTGAGACCTGTCTTGTTTATAAAACATTCGTCCATGGTGTCCCTTTGTTAAAGGCACTGCCTCAAACGGTCACAGAATGTTAGGAAGAAATTCTTCCCAGAAAGAGAGATTGGCCATGGGGATGAGCTGCCCAGGGAGGTGGTGGAGTCACCATCCCTGGAGGTGTTTAGGAGGAGACTTGTTGGGATGCTTGTTGCCATGGTTTAGTTGATTAGATGGTGTTGGGTGATAAGTTGGACTTGATGATCTCGAAGGTCTCTTCCTACCTGGTTTATTCTATTCTGTTCTATTCTATTCTAGTCTATTCTAAAGTGAACCTTCATCCCATTTTTGCTTCCCAAAATATGATTCCCCCCCTGAAGAGGGGGTTGGACTGGATGACCTTTGGAGGTCCTTTCCTACTCAGATTAGTCTATGATTCTCTGATTCTTTAATTATATGATTCCATGAGTCTGTCATTCTATGCTTCTTTGATTATTTAATTCTATGGTTCCATGATTCACCAATTCTATGATTCTTTAATTCCATGATTCTATAATTCTATGATTCTTTAATTCAATGATTCTATGATTGATTCTATGTTTCTATGATGCCATGAACTTTGTAGCCCATCCTAAATGTCACATTGGGGCTACTTTGGCTATTTTGGCAAATGTGTCTAAGGACTTAAGACTTCCAGCAGGAAATGTTTTGCTGGGATCACACAGAACCACAGAATGTTAGGGGCTGGAAGAGACCTCAAAAGATTATCCAGTCCAAAACTGGGGATGAGATAGAATGGAATAGAATAGAATAGAATAGAATAGAATAGAATAGAATAGAATAGAATAGAATGAATCCGGTTCGAAAATACCTTTGAGATCATGATGTCATTAGTTGTTAGGAAGAAATTCTTCCCAGCAAGAGAGATTGGCCATTGGAATGTGCTGCCCAGGGAGGTGGTGGAGTCAGCATCACTGGAGGTGTTTAGGAAGAGTCTGGATGAGGCACTTGGTGCCATGGTTTAGTTGCTTAGATGTTGTTGGGTGATAGGTTGGACTTGATGTTCTCAAAGATCATTTCCAACCTGGTTAATTTTATCTTCTGTATTCTGTATTTGGTAGTTAGATAATGGTTGGACTTGATGACCTTAAAGATCTTTCAAAGATGACCTAACGATCTTGGAAAGATCTTTTCCAGGCAAAATGATTCTATGATTCTAAGATGAAGACCTGTGGAAATGGAGGGGGTTTTATCTACTTAAATTTTAAATAACCAAAGGGAAGGGAAAGGTGGGGAAAGAAAGAGGAAAAAATTGAAAAAGCAATCAAAAAATAGAACACTGTGTTAAATGTAGTGTAAAGCTTGCTGGCAACAAGGAGGGTTCAAGCAAAATCTTGGCAGTGTGATTGAACAATTTGATAAGTGAGCCACCACTTTCCAGACTAGGATGTGAAACGTGTTTGAGCGTTGCCAGTTGCACAAAGCCATGCAGCCTCCTGAGTGCCAAAAGGATGGATGCGATGATAGCCAAGTTCCAAACAAACCAATGTGCTCTCCTGGCCCACCAGGGATAGGAAAGAGCCTTTGGTTGTAACATATGGCACTACAGAGTCAGCTAAAAATAGCAGCCTATGCTTGTGTGTTCCATGGAAACAAAGGAAGAAAAGGCAGTGGAACATCTCCCTGCTGAGGCCAGGCTGAAGGAGCTGGGGTCTTTAGCTTGGGGCAGAGGAGCCTGAGGGGTGCCCTCAGTCATGTTGATAAAGATGTTCAGGACAGTGTCAGGAGGACAGAGCCAGGCTCTGATCAGGGATGTCCAATGACAGGACAAGGGGCAAAGTATGCAAGCTGGATCAGAGGAGGTTCCACAGGAACAGAAGCAAAAACTTTTTCACTGTGAGGGTGAAAGAGCCCTGGAGCAGGCTGCCCAGAGAGGTGGTAGAGTCTCCTTCTCTGGAGGTATTCAAAAGCTGCCTGGACGTGTTTCTGGGTGACCTGCCCTGGGTGATCCTGCTCTGGCAGGAGGGTTGGATCAATCTTTCAAGGTTCTTTCCAATCCCTGTCGTAGGGTTGGAAGGGAAAGGCTGTGCCTTCTCCTCCCCCTGGAAAGTGAAGAAAAAAAACTCACAGCTGAATTAGCAAAGCAGTGGGTGCTGTATATTTACAAAGCAATATAGGTTATGCAGGGGAATATACAGAATTTACAATATTTACAATATATACAAAAATATACAATAAAGTAGCACAGAAATGAGAGTTCCCCCCTCTGCTGAGGGGGTTCCCCACCTCTGCTCCCCCTTCTCTCCCCCTTTCCCCAGAGAGGGTTAGAAAGAGAGAAAAGAGAAAAAAGAGCAGATATTAATTAGAAGCAGTTAGGCCGTTACGTGTTAGAAAGTTCTTATCTCTTCCCAAGGTCGAGTCTGGCCGAAAGCCCAGAAAACTGCGAGCTGCTGCCAGGAAGGAAAAAGAAAGTGAGACCGCCGGACTGAGAAAGACCAGTCTCTGCTCTACCCAGAGTTCAAAAGGTGCTTCCCCCCAATCTACCAATGAAATTAGTTTAGATCCGTCTTTCATTTACAAACATACGACCACAATATTCCCTTTCTTAAGGGGACAGCCTCAAACGGTCACACTCTGATTCTGAGAAAGCAGACCTAGACACAATCCTTATCTAATCTTGGCTCTCCTCTGTGATCTCACCTATCTGCACTGGCTTCAGTATTCATTGCAGTGCCAAGGCCAAGCAGGATCTAGAAGGGTAAATCATAGAAACTTTCAGGTGGAAAAAGTAATCCAATATCATCAAGTCCAATTGCCAACCCAACAGGCTGGACGAGGCTCTGGCCAGCCTAGTGTGGGGTGTCACTGCCCATGGCAGGAGGGTTGGAACTAGATGATCCTTGTGGTCCCTTCCAACCCTGGAAGTGATGAGATTGACAAGAAGAGCACCAGGGCAATTAAGAAGGAATTCAGGGCCCTTGGACAATTGATTGATGGGGCAGGAGCTCAAGTGGTGTTCTGCTCAGTTCCCTCAGTGGCAGGGGTGTACACTGAGAGGAATGGGAGAACCCACACCATCAACAATTGGCTCAGGGGATGGTGCCAGAGGCAGAACTTTGGGTTCTTTGACCGTGTGACAACTTTCACTGCACCTGACCTGCTGGGTCTCGATGGGGTGCATCTATCTAGAAGGGGTAAGAGAGTCCTGGCACTGGAGTTGGCAGGGCTCATTAGGAGGGCTTTAAACTAGGTCTGAAGGGGGTGGGTGAGGCAATCGGTCCCTCTGCAGAGGAAAGAGTAGGGCACAAGGTAGGGTCAGTTGAGAAGTCAGGAACCCAGCTGCGATGCATGTACACCAATGCACACAGCCTGGGCAATAAGCAAGAGGAGTTGGAGGTCCTGATCCATCAGGGCGACTATGATGTAGTCGCCATCTCAGAAACTTGGTGGGACAACACCCACGATTGGAGTGCCACACTGGGGGGCTACAGGTTCTTTAGGAGAGACAGGCGAGGGAGAAGAGGAGGAGGGGTGGCTCTGTATATTAGGGAGTCACTCTCTGCCACAGAACTTGAGGTGGAAGATGAGGGAATTGAGAGCCTGTGGGTTAAAATCAGAGGGCAGCCTAACAAATCTGACATCCTGATTGGAATCTGTTACAGACCACCCAACCAGGATGAGGAGGCTGATGAATTATTCTACAAGCAGCTGG
Organism: Melanerpes formicivorus; assembly: GCF_026170545.1. Lineage (NCBI taxonomy): Eukaryota > Metazoa > Chordata > Aves > Piciformes > Picidae > Melanerpes > Melanerpes formicivorus. The sequence goes on along the minus strand of NW_027142361.1, from coordinate 28,251,702 downwards.
AGGCCGTCTCAAGATCACCAGATCGTGTCCTTGTCGGCGACTTCAACCTCCCAGATATCTGCTGGGAACTTAATTCAGCAGAGAGGAGGCAGTCCAGAAGGTTCCTGGAGCGAATGGAGGACTGCTTCCTGACACAGCTGTTAAGCGAGCCTACCAGGAGACAGGCTCTGCTTGACCTGCTGTTCTGCAATAGGGAAGGGCTGGTGGGAGATGTGATCGTGGGAGGCTGCCTAGGGTGCAGTGACCACGAGACAGTAAAGTTTTCAATATGCAGGGAGATAGGGAGGACTACCAAGAGAACCTTCACCTTGGACTTCCAGAGGGCGAACTTCAGCCTGTTTAACAAACTTATTTGTTAAGTCCCCTGGGTACCAGCCCTCATGAACCAAGGGGTCCAGGAGGGTTGGACCTACTTCAAACAGGAGCTCTTGAAGGCACAGGAACTGGCAGTTCCCACGTGCCGAAAGGCAAGCCGGCGGGGAAGGTGACCAGTCTGGATGAGCAAGCAGCTCCTGGAGGATTTAAGGGGAAGAAGAGGCTGTATCACCTTTGGAAGGAGGGGATGGCTTCTCGAGGTATGTTCAAGGAAGTTGTTAGATTATATAGGTGTTGCAAGAAGGGGCCGCTATACGATCAATGTGATCAGCGGAATCCAACTTTATTGAGCATCAGACACATCTTATATACAGTTTGCTATAATTATGCCCACTTGGCAACACACTATTGGTTACTCTCTAAAAGGTTACATCATTGTTTTCACAACTCTGTGGAATTCTTCTATCCGGTCTAATTGCTCTCTTTCCCAGATCTCGCCTCCTCCTTATCTTGCTTGCCTCCCTTCTCAGGGGCAGCTGGACTTCAGCATACCAAGCAATCAGCACTTTCTCACAGCTCCTACTCCAACAGAGAATTCTTCAAGGCCTGAATTGCACAGGTGTTCCTGGGACCCAAGTCCCTTCTTGCTCAAAACAAACCCCAACATATAGGAATAAAATTAGGGAGGCAAAGGCCCAGCTGGAACTGAAGCTGGCCACCTCTGTCAAAGATAATAAAAAGCATTTTTATAAATATATTAACAATAAGAAGAAGGGCAGGAAGAACCTGCACTCCTTATTGGACCTGGAGGGGAACATGGTGACTGAAGACAAGGAAAAGGCTGAGGTCCTGAACACCTTCTTTGCCTCAATTTTTAACAGCAAGGCAGGAGGAGTTCAGGACGAGTGGCCTCCTGAGCTGGGCGATGGGGTCAGGGAGCAGTGTAGTGCCCCGGTAATCCACGAGGAATTAGTTTGGGACCTGCTGAGCCACTTGGACACTCACAAGTCCATGGGACCGGATGGGATCCATCCAAAGTGTGCTGAGAGAGCTGGCAGATGTGCTGGCCAGGCTGCTCTACATCATTTTCCTCCAGTCCTGGCTCACCGGTGAGGTCCCAGATGACTGGAAACTGGCCAATGTGTTCCCCATCCATAAGAAAAGTCGGATGGAGGAACCTGGAAACTACAGGCCAGTGAGCCTGACCTCAGTGCCAGGGAAAATGATGGAGCAGATTATCCTGGCGGCAATAACTGCGCACCTGAAGAATGGCCAAGGGCTCAGGTCCAGGCAACATGGATTTAGGAAGGGCAGGTCCTGCCTCTCCAACCTGATCTCCTTCTATGATCAGGTGACCCGTCTGGTGGACGTGGGGAGGCCTGTGGATATGGTCTACCTGGACTTCAGCAAGGCCTTTGACACCATCCCCCACAGCAAACTGCTGGCTAAGCTGTCAGCTCATGGCTTGGGCCACTACACTTTGTGCTGGGTTAGGAACTGGCTGGAGGGCTGAGACCAGAGAGTGGTGGTGAATGGTGCCACATCCAGCTGGTGGCCAGTCACCAGTGGCGTCCCCCAGGGATCAGTGCTGGGCCCCGTCCTCTTTAACATCTTCATTGATGAGCTGGATGAGGGGGTAGAGTCAGGCATCAGCAAGTTTGCAGATGACACCAAGTTAGGAGCAGATGTTAGTCAGTTAGAGGGTGGAAAGGCTCTGCAGAGGGACCTCGACAGTCTGGACAGATGGGCAGAGTCCAATGGGATGGCATTTAACAAGTCCAAGTGCCAAGTGCTGCACTTTGGCTACGGCAATCCCATGCAGAGGTACAGGCTGGGGTCAGAGTGGCTGGAGAGCTCCCAAACAGAGAGGGACCTGGGGGTGCTGATCGACAGCCGCCTGAATATGAGCCAGCGGTGTGTGCTCAGGTGGCCAAGAGGGCCAATGGCATCCTGGCCTGCATTAGGAATAGTGTGGCCAGCAGGAGCAGGGAAGTCATTGTGCCCTGTACTCTGCTTTGGTTAGGCCGCACCTTGAGTACTGTGTCCAGTTCTGGGCCCCTCAGTTTAAGAAGGACATGGAAACACTTGAGCGTGTCCAGAGAAGGGCAACAAGGCTTTGAGCACAAGCCCTATGAGGAGAGGCTGAGGGAGCTGGGATTGTTTAGCCTGGAGAAGAGGAGGCTCAGGGGTGACCTCATTGCCCTGAAGGGGCCATGAAGGGGTTGGTCTCTTCTCCCAGGCAACCAGCACCAGAACAAGGGGACACAGTCTCAAGCTGCGCCAGGGGAGTTTTAGACTAGAGGTGAGGAGGAAGTTCTTCACCAAGCGAGTCATTCGTCATTGGAACGGGCTGCCCAGGGAGGTGGTTGAGTCGCCATCCCTGGAGGCGTTCAAGAGGTGATTGGACATGGCACTTGGTGCCATGGTCTAGTCATGGGGTCTGTGTTGATAGGTTGGACTCGATGATCCTCGAGGTCCTTTCCAACCTAAGTTATACTGTGATACTGTGATACTGTGATAACAAAAACAACACAACAAAAACAAACCCACACACACAAAAGGCACTCTGAACAAATTCAAGCAGCTTGAATCATAGAATCATAGAATTGTTAGGGTTAGAAGGAACCTCAAGGATCAGCCAGTTCCAACCCCCCTGCCATGGCCAGGGACACATCACATTACAGCAGGTTGCTCACAGCCACATCCACCCTGGCCTTCAAAACCTCCAGGCATGAGGCTTCCTCCACCTTCCTGGGCAACCTGTGCCAGTCTCTCACCACCCTCATGGGGAACAACTTCTTCCTAACAGCCAATCTGAATCTACCCATTTCTAGTTTTGTCCCATCCCCCCCAGTCCTATCACTCCCTGACACCCTCAAAACTCCCTCCCCAGCTTTCTTGGAGCCCCCTTCAGATACTGGAAGACCACAATTAGGTTTCCTTGGAGCCTTCTCTTCTCCAGACTGAAAAGCTCCAACTCTGTCAATCTGTCCTCACAGCAGAGCATCTCCAGCCTTCTGCTCATCCTCATGCCCTTTCTCTCGACACCTTCCAGCACCTCCAGATCCCTCCTGTAGCAGAGGCTCCAAAACTGGAGGCAGTTCTCCAGGTGTGGCCTCAGCAGAGCAGAGAGGGAGAATCCCCTCCCTGGTCCTGCTGGCTAGGAGAGGGAAACCTTTAAATCACTACAAAATGATTAGCATTTGCTTGTTCTGAATATAGTTAATATTTGATTAGGTTGGGGCTTGGAGTTTAATGTCCTTCTCAATTAAATCAGACTCCTCCTTCTCTACCTCATGAGAAAAGGGGGGGAAAAATAAAGAAAAAAATAGATAGATCATGCTTTTATTTTTGCTTTTGCCTTTTTTCAAATGCTAATTGCTGTAAGCAGGGGAAGCCTTAAACCTGAATGCTTGATTCAGCCCTGCTGCTTCCTTCACCCATTTTGGAGCCTGCTCACATTTCCTTGGGAGGTCTGCTCTTTTGTAGCTGTGAAAACAAGCACAGATGTTGGTCCCACCTTCCACAAAGCAAGTTATGCCTAATGACCCTTTCTGAATGTGTCCCACTTGCACCTGTTCAGCATTTGAAAAGCAAAATGGAGCCCTTGATTGATTCCAAATATCTTGTCCAGATTTTCTTCACTGGATTATGATGCCATAAAAAGCCCAGAGATTATTTAAGCAGCAGCCACAGAATCAGTTGGACTTCAGCCAAGATCATCATTCCTGGAAGCATTTCCTTTCCCTTTTATTTTTTTTTCCTTCCCCTCTTCTGTGGCTGTTGAAAGAGCTGACTTAGAAGACACTGCAGATTAATTAGAACATTAGATGGCACTGCTGCTGCACTGAGCTACAAAGAGAGGCAAAGATAACTCAGTGCAATTATTTATAGTGCACTAAGGACACAAAAATGCAAATATTGTAATGGTCAAATTGATCTCAATATGACATTTCTCTGCAACTGCTCTTTTCTTCCCCACCAGAATTCACTAATTCTCTCCCTTGCTAGCTCCTTCTGCAAGGGAAATCCGAGGAGATCAACAGGAGCCAGCAGTGAGCACTTGCAGTCCAGAAAGCAAATCATGTCCTGGGCTGCAGCAAGAGAAGCATAGCCAGCAGGGCCAGGGAGGGGATTCTCCCTCTCTGCTCTGCTCTGGTGAGACCACACCTGGAGCACTGCATCCAGTTCTGGAGCCTCTGTTCCAGGGAGGATCTGGCAGTGCTGTAAGGTGTCCAGAGAAGGGCCACGAGGATGAGCAGAGGGCTGGAGCTGCTCTGCTCTGAGGACAGACTGAGGGAGTTGGGGCTGTTAAGTCTGGAGAAGAGAAGGCTCCAAGGAAACGTAATTGTGGCCTTCCAGTATATGCAGGGGGCTCCAAGAAAGCTGGGGAGGAACTTTTGAGGGTGTCAGGGAGTGATAAGACTGGGGGGATGGAGTAAAACTAGAAGTGGGGAGATTCACATTGCCTGTTCATCACCATGAGGGTGGTGAGACACTGGAACAGGTTGCCCAGGGAGATGGAAGCCTCATCCCTGGAGATGTTTAAGGCCAGGCTGGATGTGGCTGTGAGCAACCTGATCTAGTATGAGGTGTCCCTGCCCATGGCAGGTAGTTGTAGAGAGCAATAAGGTCTCCCCTGAGCCTCCTCTTCTCCAGGCTAAGCAACCCCACCTCCCTCAGCCTCTCCTCACAGGGCTGTGCTCCAGACCCCTCCCCAGCCTTGTTGCCCTTCTCTGGACACCTTCTAGCAACTCAACATCTTTCCTTCAACCATTTAATGAGTGAGTGTTTCCTAAACTGAGGGGCCCAGAACTGGACACAGTTATAATCTTTCAGCTCCAAGAAAGCCGGGGAGGGACTTTTGAGAGTGTCAGGGAGGAATAGAACAGGGGGGAATGGAGCAAAACTAGAAGTGGGGAGATTCAGATTGGATGTCAGGAAGAAGTTGTTCCCCATGAAGGTGGTGAGAGACTGGCACAGGTTGCCCAGGGGGGTGGTAGAAGCTTCATCCCTTGAGGTTTTGAAGGCCAGGGTGCATGTGTCTGTGAGCAACCTGCTGTAGTGTGAGGTGTCCCTGGCCATGGCAGAGGGGTTGGAACTGGCTGATCCTGGAGGTACCTTCCAATCGACAACAGTGACCAGTAGGTGGGCTCGGACGACGCGGCAGCAGGCAAAACTACGGGGGTCAGCCCAACCACGGCAATTCTCGGGGCTGATGCAAAAAGCCTCAGGGAGAGAATGTGGCTGCGTTAGGCGGCGGATTCTCGTTTACTGAGCTTAAAGGAACAGCGGGACTCTCAGAGCGGTCCCGGGTTCAGTGCAGTATAGGCACGAACAATGCCTTAGTCTTCCCTGAGATTCACAGGGCTCAGAGCAGCACACGTAGAGGCTCCTCCCGCTACGGCGGGGCTAGGCATACGTGGACTCGGTATCGATCAAGTCCCTTCTCCCCGGTAACTGGGCAGATCATACCCTCGGGGGTTGGTCCAGTCCTCCGGTGTCATGGTGGGCTCTCCCGGTCAGTACGACTGGCTATAGCGACACTGGATTCCTCAGAAACAGAGAAGGTCCTCCCTCTGGGCTTCTTCACGATGCAGAGGCTTTCAGTATGCGTGCATGTATAACAGAAGCTAACAACAATAAGCTCAATGGCAAAGGCTGCAGCTCGAGAGTTACTCTCTCGAGCAAGCACAGAGACAAAGTGAATGAGGGGGCAACTTGTTTACCAACTGGGGTGATACTTATAGATTCCTCGAGGCTGGGCTTGGCCAATGGGCACTCTCATAAACAACTGGCTTCAGCCTATAGAAAGCGTGAAGCAAGAATTATGCCCATACTTGGTGTCAGTACGAGCACTGCATGTGCTGGGTGCGTGCAAGCCTGGCTAATGCCTTGGCTTTTGTCTTCCTCCTGGAGGAGGGGGAACTTGTCCACATGCTGGGACAAGATTCAGTATCTGGGCATAATGTGCCTTCACTACAGTACTGTGTCCAGTTCTGGGCCCCTCAGTTTAAGAAGGACATCGAGACACTTGAACGTGTCCAGAGAAGGGCAACAAGGCTGGGGAGAGGCCTTGAGCACAAGCTCTATGAGGAGAGGCTGAGGGAGCTGGGATTGTTTAGCCTGGAGAAGAGGAGGCTCAGGGGTGACCTCATTGCCCTCTACAACTACCTGAAAGGTGGTTGTAGCTGGGAAGGGGTTGGTCTCTTCTCCCAGGCAGCCAGTACCAGAACAAGGGGACACAGTCTCAAGCTGCGCCAGGGGAAGTTTAGGCTCGAGGTGAGGAGAAAGTTCTTCACTGAGAGAGTCATTAGTCATTGGAATGTGCTGCCCAGGGAGGTGGTGGAGTCCAAGAGGAGACTGGATGTGGCACTTGGTGCCATGGCCTAGTCATGAGGTCTGTGGTGACAGGTTGGACTCGATGATCCTTGAGGTCTCTTCCAACCTTAGCGATACTGTGATACTGTGAAATAATACTGATGCCATTAAACACAGAACAACTGCATTGTTCTGGCTTAAAAAATAAAAGTACACTGATCCAGGAATTAAACTGTCCCTGGCAAAACCCTCCAGCTACACCTCAGCCAGCCAGCAGAACTGGACCTGCAGGAGCACAGCAGGCAATTTCATACCAGGCATGTTGTAAAATTAGATATGCAGCAGCCTCAATCTCCTGTCAGCTCCTCTGACAATAAATATGATGAAGCACTGCAAGTACGTAAACCCAAGATGATTATGCAAGATTATATTCCCTTTATTTGTTCTGGACATGTGTAGGTGAGTGCCTATGGACACTGGCCATCAAGATCTTACAACTGATTATCAAGCTCTTAAAAGTGACTATCAAGGTCTTAAAACTAACTATCAAGAACTTAAAAGTGGCTATCAAGATCTTAAAACTGACTATCAACACCTTAAAATTAAGATTTTTCAAGTTATATTCCAAGGTAGTTTTGAGTGTTGTTGCTGTTGTTGTTGTTGTTGTTATTATTATTATTATTATTATTAATTAAACTTTTAAGAAGCCAAATCAACAGTGCAACATAAATCACTGAGAATTAGAGGTTGTCTTCCTCTTTTTAGGCATTCCTAGAATGATGGAATTGTCAGGGTTGGAACACCTCACACTACAGCAGGTTGCTCACAGCCACATCCAGCCCTGGCCCTCCAGGGATGAAGCTTCCACCACCTCCCTGGGCAACCTGTGCCAGTCTCTCACCACCCTCATGGGCAAGAACTTCTTCCTAACATCCAATCTCAATCTCCCCACTTCCAGTTTTGCTCTATTCCCCCCAGTCCTATCACTCCCTGACACCCTCAAAAGTCCCTCCCCAGCTTTCTTGTAGCCCTCTTCAGATACTGGAAGGCCACAATTAGGTCTCCTGGGAGCCTTCTCCTCTCCAGACTGAACAACCCCAACTCCCTCAGTCTGTCCTTGTAGGAGATGTGAACTGTGACATCATAATACCTAAAACATTTCCTTCTGCTGTACTTCACATAAAATAATTTTGTGTTCCTTGGAGTTAACAAATGTAGTGAAAAATGCAGATCTAATTAAATCATGCAAGTGTTTTGCATTATTTTCGCACAGAATTAATGTTCTCTGTGGCAAAACAGAAGAAAGTAAAATAAAATCAGATCTGAAACAGAATATAAAGGAAGAAGATAGAGGTATAATTGAGGCAAAACTCTCTTCCTGCACACTCATAAGCAAAATATAATCTCCACAGCATTTCTGGTTAGGTGAACATTAATACAGCAAACAGAAAGGCCATGCTCTCCTAGAAAACATTGCTGTCAGCTGTCTGTCTTGCCTCTTCAGAGCTCCTTCCCAGAGATTCCTGGGTTCCAAATCCTAATTAGGTATCTTATTAATCTTATTCATGGGAGAAAAGTTACATGCATGCACAAATATTTGTTGGATTAGAGCCATAATGTGCTGCTGGTGGCTTTTGGAGCATAAGCTCCTTTTAGTTTTCTAACTCACTGAAGGCAGTCCACTATTAAAACTCTCTGAATACAGAATATAGAATTAACCAGGTTGGAAAAGACCTCAGAGATCATCAAACCCAACCTATCACCCAGCACCATCCAATCAACTAAACCATGGCACCAAGTCTCAGGCTGTGCCAGGGGAGGTTCAGGTTGGATGTTAGGAAGAAGTTCTATACAGAAAGAGTGATTTCGCTATGGAATGGGTTGCCCGGGGAGGTGGTGGAGTCGCCGTCATTGAAGGTGTTCAGAAGGAGACTTGATGGGGTGCTTGGTGCCATGGGTTAGCTGTTTGGGTGGGTTGGATTGGTTGATGGGTTGGACACGATGATCTTGAAGGTCTCTTCCAACCTGGTTTGGTTTATTCTAATTCTAATAAAGTGCCTCATCCAGGCTCTTCCTAAACATCTCCAGTAATGGTGACTCCACCACCTGCCTGGGCACCACATTCCAATGGCCAATCTCTCTCTCTGGGAAGAACTTCTTCCTAACATCCAGTCTGAACTTCCTCTGGCACTGCTTGAGACTGTGTCCTCTTGTTCTGGTGCTGCTTGCCTGGGAGAAGAGACCAACCCCCACCTGGCTACAACCTCCCTTCAGGGAGTTGAAGAGTGCAAGAAGGTCTCCCCTGAGCCTCCTCTTCTCCAGGCTAAGCAACCCCACCTCTCTCAGCCTCTCCTCACAGGGCTGTGCTCCAGACCCCTCCCCAGCTTTGTTGTCCTTCTCTGGACACCTTCCAGCATCTCAACATCTTTCCTAAACTGAGGAGCCCAGAACTGGTCACAGGACTCAAGGTGTGGCCTAACCAGTGCTGTTTCCCTGCTTCTGCTGGCCACAAAGATGATCAGAGGGCTGGAAAACCTCCCCTATGGGGATGAGTTGAGAAAGTTAGGGCTGTTCAGGCTGAAGGAAAGAAGGTTCCTGGCAGACTTTATAGAAGCCTTTCAGTACCTGAAGGGGGCCTGCAAGAAAGCTGGGAAGGTCTAGTCATGGGGTCTGCGTTGATAGGTTGGACTCGATGATCCTCGAGGTCCTTTCCAACATAAGTTATACTGTGATACTGTGATACTGTGGTTTGTAGTGAGAGGATGAGAGGGAATGGATTGAAGCTGGACAAGTAGAGAGTTAGAAGAAATTCTTCCCAGTGAGTGTGCTGAAACACTGGAACAGGTTGCCCAGGGAGGCTGTGGATGCCTCCTCCCTGGAGATGTTCAAGGCCAGGCTGGATGAATCCTTGAGCAAGCTGGTGTAGTGGAAGGTATCTCTGCCCATGGCAGGGGGGTCTGAATTAGATGACCTTTAAGGTCCTTTCCAACCTAAAACATTCTCTGAATGTATGAGTCTATGAACTGTGATGGGAAAATAAACCGAAAAACCCAACACACACCAGCCAGAACTGCAGAAGGGGTGATGCAGAAGCAGCAGTGGACATTTAGAAAGCCAGAGTAGTAAACCAGGAGTTCTTGTACTGATTCTTACAATGAGGAAGGTCAGAAATAAACCTCCTGCAAGTTGTCTGCCCTTATTTCTATGACAATCCTTTGTGCTTTACTGCTCAGTTCTGATTTCAGATACTTGTGCAGGTTTCCTTTCCCCCTGCTAGCAGCAGCATGTGAAGACAGCAATCAGCAGCTGTGATCAGCTAGCATAATTTCTAATTAAGGACCTTTACATTGGCTCCTATCTGAATTATGAAGTTCAGAAAATATCCTGCATTGAAATGCATCTCAAGGCAGCAGTGGGATATTTTTTATGCCAAGAGAAACTTGCAATCAGCAAGCACAGCCTTTAATGTTCTGCCATAATTAAAGCAGAGCCCAGGAAAGGACTCTTCACAATGATTCACACACAAGAAATACATCCAGAGGGACCTTGACAGGCTGCAGAGGTGAGCCCATTACAACCTCATGACGTCTAACAAGACCAAGTGCAAGGTCCTGCACCCAGGTCAGGGCAATCCCAAGCACTGATATAGGCTGGGCAGGGACTGGCTTGAGAGCAGCCCTAAAGGAAAGGACCTGGGGGTGCTGGTGGAGGAGAAGCTCAACAAGAGCCAGCAGTGAGCACTTGCAACCCAGAGAGCCAAGCAGAGCCTGGGCTGCAGCAAGAGAAGCATAGCCAGCAGGGCCAGGGAGGGGATTCTCCCTCTCTGCTCTACTCTGCTGAGACCACAGCTGGAGCTCTGGGTCCAGTTCTGGAGCCTCTGTTCCATGAAGGATCTGGAGGTGCTGGAAGGTGTCCAGAGAAGGGCCACGAGGATGAGCAGAGGGCTGGAGCTGCTCTGCTCTGAGGACAGACTGAGGGAGTTGGGGCTGTTAAGTCTGGAGAAGAGAAGGCTCCAAGGAAACGTAATTGTGGCCTTCCAGTATATGCAGGGGGCTCCAAGAAAGCTGGGGAGGAACTTTTGAGGGTGTCAGGGAGTGATAGGACTGGGGGGATGGAGTAAAACTAGAAGTGGGGAGATTCACATTGCCTGTTCATCACCATGAGGGTGGTGAGACACTGGAACAGGTTGCCCAGGGAGATGGAAGCCTCATCCCTGGAGATGTTTAAGGCCAGGCTGGATGTGGCTGTGAGCAACCTGATCTAGTATGAGGTGTCCCTGCCCATGGCAGGTAGTTGTAGAGAGCAATAAGGTCTCCCCTGAGCCTCCTCTTCTCCAGGCTAAGCAACCCCACCTCCCTCAGCCTCTCCTCACAGGGCTGTGCTCCAGACCCCTCCCCAGCCTTGTTGCCCTTCTCTGGACACCTTCTAGCAACTCAACATCTTTCCTTCAACCATTTAATGAGTGAGTGTTTCCTAAACTGAGGGGCCCAGAACTGGACACAGTTATAATCTTTCAGCTACCTGAAGGGAGGTTGTAGGCAGGTGGGGGTTGGTCTCTTCTCCCAGACAACCAGCACCAGAACAAGAGGACACAGTCTCAAGCTGTGCCAAGGGAGGTTAAGGCTGGGTGTTTGTAAGACATTCTTCCCAGCAAGAGAGATTGGCCATTGGAATGTGCTGCCCAGGGAGGTGGTGGAGTCACCATCACTGGAAGTGTTTAAGAAGAGCCTGGATGAGGCACTTGGTGCCATGGTTTAGTTGATTAGATGGTGTTGGGTGATAGATTGGACTTGATGATCTCAAAGTTCTTTTCCAACCTGGTTAATTCTGTATTCTGTAACACCCAATTCTGGCATCATTCTCTCAGGAGAATTCAGTAGAATCTCTCTTCTCAGTTTAAATTTCTTCCCCTTCAGGCGAGACTGGAGCAAAGCAGCCATTCTGTGCTGATTGCTGGCTTGCAAGCGAAGAAGGCATTTCAACCACAAAGAATTAAACCCCAAACCCACAGAAATCAAATGGATGTTGACCATGGCCTCGAAAATGGGATGCAGATGAGTTGCTTTCTAGCTGTTATGTATGGAGAGAGACATTTATAGGGATGCAGATATCTTCCCAATGACGGCTGTGAAGAAAATCTCTTCAGAGCCAGGATCAAAAGGGTGCTAAGCACGCCAGCAGGATCTGGATCTGGATCAGGATCTGGAGATTAGATATCTATTTGCAAATACACCCACACCATTCCTCTTTCTTCCCCCCCCCCTCCCCCCTCTATAAATACAGCCTTCAAGCATTTTGTGGATTAGAAATTTCTGCATAGGAGGAATGGCTCAGGCTTGCTAATCTTGTTAGCTTTGTGTTGTTCCATTTGTTCAGGCTGCATTTTAATTGCTGAATTGCTCCTCCTTGGCTGCTCTAAATACATTCTCAGCTCCCTCATAGCCATGAAAGACTTTCAAAGGTATAATTCTGAAACTTTCTCCCTGATAAAGTTATTCCCATTTCAAAGTGAGCCTTATGCCTGTGTATTTCAGGGGGCATACAACATTAGCTGAGGGGAAGCCACTTACTATGTCTGATAAAGGAAGGCTTTGCTGTCAGCCTGGATTTTGGCTATACTTGGCTATCCTTGGTTTTAACCTTCTGCACAGCCTCTGCTTGCTCTTCATGACTTTTTCAGCTCTTACAAAGGCATCATGAGGCATCAAGTAGAACCAAGCTGGGACACCAAATGGATATTTCTGGTTAGGCAGATGTCAGTGTTATGAGCCTCCAGGATTTGGCCAGAGAGACACTGAGAAGAACACGGTCAATGTAGCCCCAGCATGGTGCATCAGCTGCTGAAACCAGATTTTGAAGCAGCCTTAACTCTCAGACAGTAGATTTTTGCCAGCAGGGTAGCAGGGCAATTCTGTTGATTTTCCCCTTGACTACCAAAATACATAAGAACTGGATAAGGCTAAAGAGGAAGCTCTGATTCAGGAAGAGAGACAACCCTAGACACACACTGTGGATTCAGGTGTCATTTCCCACCACAGCTCTTACTTGTTAGCTAGCAGCAAAGTTCATGTCACACAAACTGTGCTGGAAGTTGCCCAGGATGGCAGAATCATGGAATTATTTTGGTTTGAAAAGACCTCTAAGATCATCAAGTTCAATCACCAACCCAACACCACCCTGCCCACTAAACCATGTCCCAAAGTGCTGCATCCACACACTTCTTGAACGCCTCCAGGGATGGTGACTCCACCACCTCCTTGGGCAGCCTCTTCCAATGCCTGACCACTCATGAAGGAAAGAAATTTTCCTAACATCCAGCAAGGAAACAATCCACATCCTTCCTGTAACAGAGGCTCCAGAACTGGACACAGAGCTCCAGGTGGGGTCTCACCAGAGCAGAGTAAAGGGGGAGAATCACCTCCCTGGCCCTGCTGGCTATGCTTCCCTCGATACAGCCCAGGATGTGATTTGCTTTCTGGGCTGCAAGTGCGCAATTGATCCCAGCTTTCTTGGAGCCCCCTTCAGATACTGGAAGGCCACAAGAAGGTCTCCTAAGAGCCTTCTCTTCCCCAGACTGAACAGCCCCAAACTCTCTGGAAGAGCCCTGCTGTAAGAATAAATCTGCAAGTGAGGATGGTGAAGTTCTTGAGCATATTGCCTGTGTTTGTCGTCTCAAATAGTAACAGCAGAGAGTGGTTTATACAGAGCTGATCGCTCTCCTAGCGATGCCTCCCGCAACCCCCCATGGCCCCCGCGAGTACCGGCAGCTCTGATCAAGGTGGCATCGACTGACGCACCACCAATACCAGCACTGACACCGGCAGCAGCCCCGGCAGCAGCCACCCCCACAGCAGCGGCAGGAACGGATTTGTTATTTAGAGTTTTGCTAAGTTTTCCTGGTAAGCATAATGAATGGTAAGCATTTGGTATTTACAGATACCTAGTACATAGTAATTGTAGTATCATAGTATCATAGTATCAGTCAGGGTTGGAAGGGACCACAAGGATCATCTAGTTCCAACCCCCCTGCCATGGGCAGGGACAACCTACACTAGATCAGGCTGGCCAGAGCCTCATCCAGCCTGCTCTTAAACACCCCCAGGGACGGGGCCTCGACCACCTCCCTGGACAACCCATTCCAGGGCTTCACCACTCTCATGGTGAAGAACCTCCTCCTCACCTCCAGCCTGAATCTCCCCACCTCCAGCTTCATTCCATTCCCCCTAGTCCTATCACTACCTGAAATCCTGAGAAGTCCTTCCCCAACCTTCCTGTAGGCCCCCTTCAGATACTGGAAGGCCACAATTAGGTCACCTCGGAGCCTTCTCTTCTGCAGACTGAACAGCCCCAACTCCTTCAGTCTGTCCTCATAGGAGAGGTGCTCCAGCCCTCTGATCATCCTTGTGGCCCTTCTCTGGACACCTTCCAGCACCTCCAGATCCCTCTTGCAATAGGGGCTCCAGAACTGGACACAGTACTCCAGGTGGGGTCTCACCAGGGCTGAGTAGAGGGGGAGGATCACCTCCTTCGACCTGCTGGCCACACTTCTCCTGATGCAGCCCAGGATCTGATTGGCTTTGCGGGCTGCAAGTAAGGTGTAAGTACTTAGTAATGAGTTCACATTGTAAGATTTCCTTTGGTTCAAACCTTCTTAGTTATGTGCTTTGGCATTTTGGGTGATAGGTTGGACGCGATGATCTTGAAGGTCTCTTCCAACCTGGTTTATTCTATTCTATTTTAAAGGACCTCCATGTAATATAGTTAAGATTTGTAGTAAATAGGTATTCCTTTTAAAAAGTATTCCTTAGCTAAGGTAATGTCTTTATATTTCCTTCTTAGACATAGACTAGAAAAAATACAAAAAATGCAAAAAAAAGGGTAAACAAAAAGGTAACATGTGCAAAAAAAAAAATTTACATGTAGAAATATATAACAAAAGCACAAAAACTCTGGATACAAAACATAGAGTACTAAATAACAGAATAATAATAAGAAACAAGAGCAACAATAAAAACAAAATATGACACACTGAAAAATCATAAGGATTACTAACACAGAATAGCTATTAACAAAAAAACATAAGAATTGTTAGCAAAAAATAAAAATTAGGATTATCAAGACTACTAGATTAAAGCAAACAAAAAAATATACAAAGAAAAAATCAAGAAAATTAAAATGAAAAATTATAATAAAAAATAATTGATAGAAAAGAAGGTTAAAAAATATAATACAAAAGCAAAAATGAAAATTAAAATAGAAAATAAATTAAATAAAACAAACATGCAAAATAAAAAATACTTACAATAAAGAATATAAGATAAAAATAAAAGATTAAACACTAGATAAAAAAATGGAAATTACAAAAAATAAAATAAATTGAAAATAAAAAATTGATTAGAATAACAAATTAAAATACAGAGTAAAATATTACAATAACAAAATAAAAATTATAATAAAGAAGGTAAAGAAGAAATAAATTTTAAAAATGGTGAAAAGTAAGTTAAAAATAATAATAATAAAAATTTAAAGAACAAAGAAAAATTTAAATACAAAATAACAAAAATTAATTGAAAAACAAAAAAAATTAGATTAAAATTAACAAAACAAAAAAGTTAACAAAAAATAATTAAAAAGTGCAGATAAAAAAATATAATAAAATGCAATTAAGAAAAAAAAACAAACCCACATTAAAACAGTATAAAAATAATTTAAAAACAAAAATTAAAATGAATTATAGATTAAACAAAAGAACTCGATTAAAAGTAAAAATATTAAACATACCAAAATAATAAATTCTGAATAGAAAATAATAACTAAAAATGAAATAAAATAACAAGAAACAAAAAATAAATAATAAAATAAATACATTCAACATAAAATATGAAACAGCTCAAATTTGAATTAAAAAAGAAAAAATATAAAAATAATTTACTAAAAATAAAATTGAACTGAAAAGAAATTACAGATTAAACAAAAACAATTGCAAACATGTAAAAAATTAAAAAAATAAAAATTTAAACTTAAAAAAAATAAATTTATAATGAAATCAAACAAAAATGAAAAGATTTATTGGAAGTAGATTTCAAAATATTAAAGAAATGAAGCAAAAAATTAATTACAAATTTAAAAATAGCTTGCATTTAAAAAAAAAACAAACATTCAAAATTAGTTACAAGATATGTGGAATCATAGACTCGTGCAATGAGTCAGGGTTGAAAGGACCACAACGATCATTTAGTTCCAAACCCTGCCATGGGCAGGGACACCTCACACTGGGTCAGGTAGGCTAGAGCCTCGTCCAGCCTGGTCTTAAACACCTCCAAGCATGGGGCCTCGGCCCCATCCCTGGACAACCCATTCCAGGGCTTCACCACTTTCACGGTGAAGAATTTCTTCCTCGCATTCAGCCTGAATCTTCCCATCCCCAGCCTTGTTCCATTCTCCCTAGTCCTGTCATTTCCTGACATGCTAGGATGTCCCTCCCCAGCATTCTTGTAGGCTCTCTTCAGATACTGGATGGCCACGATCAGGTCACCTTGTAATGGGTTGGGGCAGGCCCCCTCCCCACCACGCGCAGAAATAACGACTCAGACAAACGGATTGCAAAGGTGATGGAAAGTTTAAATAGAACAGTGAGTGCGTGCAGGAAAAAAAAACTAAAAATACAGTGACAAGAGAGAGAAACCCAAAAACAGACCCAGAGAAACCCATCCCTACCTGAGGGTACACCCAAGACCCTCAGGGCTCCTTCTTCCCCCTCCCATTGCTAGGCTAGTCTCAGCTGGCCAGATCTGAGACTGCCCATCCCCCCGTGGCCTTGGGCCTAGCCAGGCCCAAAGCCAGGAGATCTCTCCCCCATGTTACCGGCTGATGGAGGAGGAAGGAAAGAGGAAGTGCCAGACCCCGCCGTGAAACTTATAGTGGTGCAAGGGATCATGGTAGGAAATAACCTAATTTCCTGTGTCCACCCACTGGGCTGGACTTCTGGACACAGGAAACACCCCTGTAGCAGAAGGCAGCCAGCCCAAACTACGACAGGAGCCACCCCTTTATTTCAAACCATGATGCCTGCACCCAAACACATCATCAAATCAGAAAACTGATGACATGTCCGGCGAAGTCCGTGTCTTCATCTGGGCGTCCACTCAGTCTCTCAGTCATGCTCAAGTGTCTGTCCATTCCAGTTCTTCTTCCTTCATCCAGTGGAACCTCCCGGCGATGCAGAACTCATTCTCCTGCGGTGCAAGTTCTCCATGGATCCGTTGGGCATCCTGGTCACCTGGAACAGCCTCACGACTTCTCAGCCAAGCCTCTACTTTTCACAAATCATCACTCGGCGGCATATTCTCCACCCCTGGGGCAGGCCAGTCGAAACCATCCAACCCACGACTGCCTTTTTCAATCCATCCAGGGTGCCGCAATCAACCGCTTCCAACTGCGGTCCCATTACACGGATGCTTGTCCGAGGTACTCTGCCCCCCCACTAGGCGTACCCGTACCAAAGCAAGACAGCATCCGGCTGCACACCCCCCCCCACCAGAAAGGGAGGGGCTGCACCACAGCTCACTGAGAAGAAGGGAGGTGGAGCCAGGTGCTCGGCGCCATTTTCGGAACTCGTCCGAAAAAGTCGGGGAAGAGACTAGGGCCGGGCCCGCCGCAGCCCGAGCGTACGGCCGGGTCCGCCGGCGCCGCTCGCCCGCAGCAGGGCTCCGCCCGCCTCTGCCGCCGCGGCACAGAATCAAAATCACCTCCACCCCTCGGACACTCAAACGGCTTCTCCAGCGAAAGCCATGCGCGCGTTCTCAGAGCCCTTGAAAACGGCTTTCCAGCTGGAGTCCCCGTCGGCCCCCCGGGGCTTCGGGAGCTGGCTCGCCCGCTCGCAGCGGCTGGCTCTATCCCCGCAGCGAGAACGGACCTGACTCTGATCTGCTCGCCGCTGCCCCTCCCCCACTACGCTTCCCGCCGCGGAGGAGGGGCAGGTTCCGCGTTCTCAAGCGGTACCCCGATGCCGATGGTCGAGAACCACCCCTGCCTGAAATAGCAGAAGGTCCGTGCCACCGGCAGCGCACCAGTCATCCCCCCACAATCCACACGAACTTACACGGCCGCCCCGGCAACATCACTTGAGCCCCCAACTGCCAAACCCAAACCGACGCCCAGAACTGAATTTAAACTCTCCATCCTTTGCAATCGATCTGCAGAGTGGGCACAACAGCCAGCCCCACGTTGGTGCGCCAAAATGTAATGGGTTGGGGCAGGCCCCCTCCCCACCACGCGCAGAAATAACGACTCAGACAAACGGATTGCAAAGGTGATGGAAAGTTTAAATAGAACAGTGAGTGCGTGCAGAAAAAAAAACTAAAAATACAGTGACAAGAGTGAGAAACCCAAAAACAGACCCAGAGAAACCCATCCCTACCTGAGGGTACACCCAAGACCCTCAGGGCTCCTTCTTCCCCCTCCCATTGCTAGGCTAGTCTCAGCTGGCCAGATCTGAGACTGCCCATCCCCCCGTGGCCTTGGGCCTAGCCAGGCCCAAAGCCAGGAGATCTCTCCCCCATGTTACCGGCTGATGGAGGAGGAAGAAAAGAGGAAGTGCCAGACCCCGCCGTGAAACTTATAGTGGTGCAAGGGATCATGGTAGGAAATAACCTAATTTCCTGTGTCCACCCACTGGGCTGGACTTCTGGACACAGGAAACACCCCTGTAGCAGAAGGCAGCCAGCCCAAACTACGACACACCTTGAGCCTTCTTTTTCTCCTAACTGCAATCATCGCAATAAACAACGGCAGAAGAATCAAGACCATGAGGACACAGCATTTCCCATGCAGTCGAACATCGATCACAACAACTGCTATGATAATCTGGGATCAAACAGCATCACTCAGAAGAATGTACCACAGCATCATGTGAATTAGGACTGAATATTGTGGTTGCTTGATAATTTTGTATTCTCTCTTGTTAACTAAGTGTGCCTCAGAATGTAGACATCCTAGAGGATAAAGTTTCATCTTTACATTTAGCAAAAAATTAGCTCATGGCAACCCTAGAAATGCTGTAACCCTAGAAACATCAACTTTGCAATGTGCTGTAACCCTCTCACCACAAGACAGCACGAACATGGCACAACTGTCATGAAAATGACAATCAGCAAACCTGCTTAGCACTGACCTCAGCGACTGTCACGATAAACCAAGATGTTAACAGAAAGCATCTGTGGTGGTTTAGGCTGGGTGCTGGCCTGGATGCCACTGCACAGAACACACCTGGGAGGTCCCAAGGGGTGGGCCCAGCCCAGGGGGTGGTCACAGCAGGTATTCCATTTCCCATAATGCCCTGCACCCCTATAAAATGCCCATGCGGGGTCTTCACTTCCTCTTTCGTCCCCAGCTGCAGCCTAGGTAAAATGGCGTGAGCCGCCTCCCTTGGGCCTGCCCAGGCCCAAGGCTGGGTTGGGGGGGAGGAAAGAGCCCTGGGGGGCTTTGGGTGTACCCCCAGGTGGGGATGGGATGTTCTTGGGCATGTTCTGGGATTTCTCTCTTTGTCACGGTGCTTGTGGTTCTCTGTAAAGATTTCATTGTTGTTTGATTTTTAAAATTGTTTCTCTATTTAAACTTTCCATCACTTTTGCAATCCGTTTGTTTGAGTCGTTGTTTCTGCCCTGTGGTGGGGAGGGGGTTTGCCCCAACCCATTACAGCATCTAACTTATAACTGAGTGTCGTGACTGCTTAACTGTTGTATGAACATTAAGAGATCAGAATCACTAGGATGAGCAAAAACACATTATTCTGTGTAATTTTATATTGGGCAAAGCAATGAAGCTCTTTTTGCTCTTGCTGTTTGCCTGCAAGTTTTCTGTCTGTGAAGCTAGAGCCTGGCCAGATCTACCTTTACAGATTAAAGAAATCTTGCTACCATTAAGCAATTCATGATTTTTGACCATCCTAGAGAAAATAAAGATGCAACATAATCCTAAAGCAGATTGTAAAAGACAGTGCTAAGGAGTGAATTTGTGCCTCAATCTCTGTGTGCAATGCGTTCAGGCATAATCAAGTCTTCTCTGTCAATAAGAGGAGTGAAATGTAAAGATCGGAACTGTTAAGATCTAAGTTCTTCTTTACAATGTTTGTTATCTTTGACCATGTATTATGCCAACTCTGTAGAGCATTGTAACTAGTTCAACTTAAGCTTTGTGCCTTTTATGGGTTACACCAGTCTGTTAGACATGCTGCACTACAGAACTCTTGCTTTTGCTATACAGCTTAGCTTTACCTTGCTTGCTTCTGTGTTTGCAGTAGCATCTTGTATGGGATGAGAACAACTCCCATGACCAGATTGCTCACAAAAACAAAAAGGGGGATTTGTGGCAATGCCAGTGACAAGCAGTGTGAGCAATCTGGCAGAGCAGGCCTAGCTGACATGGTGGTAGGCCATGCTCAGCATAAATGCAGAGTTAGCTAGCAGTGTAGCAAAACAGTGCTGTGCCTGCAGCATGTAACTAAAACAAGACACTGGTAGCTATAAACATGGACAGTTATCTTGGGACAACAGGACATGCACCTTGTGACCGTTTGAGGCAGTGCCTTTAACAAAGGGACACCATGGATGAATGTTTTATAAACAAAAGACAGGTCTAAACTAATTTCATTGCTGGAGAGACAGAGCACTGCCTTAAGTTTTGATTCCCAGTGAGACTAGTCTCAGTCTTGTCTTGCACTCTTCCCCCCTCCTTTCCGCAGCTCACAGCTTCTGGGCTTTCGGCCAGACTGACCTTGGAACTGATAACTGTGAGGCACTAACACATTTGCTCTAACCATATTCTGCTTTAATTAACAATTGCTCTTTTTCTCTCTTTCTAACCCTCTTTGGGGAAAAAGGGGAGGAAAAAGGGGATACAGGGGGGGAACCCTCCTCAGCAGAGGAAATCTCATTCCTGTGTTACTTTGTTATATATTCCTGTGTATATATTGTAAATACTGTAAATTGTGTATATATTCCCCTGCATTTCCTAAACTGCTTTGTAAATACAAAACCTTTCCTTTGCTAATCCGGCTGTGGTTTTTCTTTCAATTTTCTTCCCTTCACTTTACAGGGGGGGGAGAAGCCTGGGCCTTCCCCTCAACCCCCCCCATTTTTTTTTCTTCTTGGCTTCCCAACGTGCGGCAGATAATTAGCTTGATTTATTGCTTTATTGTTTTATTGATTTATTGCTTTATAGCTGGATTAGCAAAACATGAAGGTGCTGTGGATATTAGAGCATTTATTTTTTTCAATTTTTGGGGCTCTGGTCTACAGATATTGTTTGGGTTTGATTCTGGATTACCTGGGTAAATATTTGGTGCAGACAATTTATTTGTGGTGTATGTATCGAGTCAAACTTCTCTATGCACGCTGTGTGGATTTCTTCTGGCCAGCGAGATACAGGAATGTGACCTCTAGCACTCTCCCGATTGAGATAAAAGAGTTTAAGATCCCAGTAGGAGAAAGGGTAACTTTAAGTGATGGCTGGGATCCAAAGGTGATTTATCTTATGTGTGTAATCCTGCTCTCGGTGATAATTAACGTGTATCTGCTATTTTCTTTGCGTCGGGAGAGGAAGGTATCCAGACCGTGTTTTGTTATTAAAACTAGATCAAAGAAAAGGCAGTGTAAATCTGGCTTCAGCCCATTGCAGGATTCGAACCCATGATCTCAACACTCATAGTCTCATGCCCTACCAAATGAGCCACGGTCGACTACCTCTCCTCTGGATCAGCCCAGTGATGCAGGTCACACACCTGCACCAACAAACCTTGCGTGTCGTTAGTAGTTGGACCAATAATCTATAATAGTGCAATGTGTGGTCACTCAGAGGGAACCAATGGAGCTATGCCAACAAGGCACTCCTAGTTTATATAAGTTGTAGCAGTTGCCTTGCTACGCACTTCTGCCTTTCCTGTCTCTTCTTTTTCTACACTTTACTTTACTGTGCTATACTTGCAATACAGGCCTGCACCATCGGCCTGCAACACTGGAACAATAAAGGAACAATACTCGATCATATTGGTCAGCCGTATTGATTCCAATCTGCGTCGCCGATACCGATAGGATGGGATGGGATGGGATGGGATGGGATGGGATGGGATGGGATGGGACGGAATAGAATAGAATAGAATTAACCAGGTTGGAACAGACCTTTGAGATCATCAAGTCCAACCTACATGAGATGCACAATAACAAATAAAACAAACTGCCAATGGGTTTGGTGGAAGCCTCCTCCGATGCACTCTGCCAGACAAGAAGAACTCAGGCACTGTTGCTTTGGTACTGAATGCCAGCACGTGGGGAAATGACTAACAGCTGCAGGCGGAATCAGAGCCACACTGATATGTGCATTATCTTGTCTTGCTTCTGTTTGTCAATCCAGTCCTTTCCTATAATTATTGTGTTATGAACTGGGTGCCAAACACTGTGGTGTGAATAGGTGTTGAGTCATAAAATGATCTGTACAGACACTGATAGCAATGTTGGGGGTGATGTTGTTCTGTGCTGACAGACTCCACTGCATGATTTAGACCCCAAATAAATAAGGCAAACCCCTAACAAGCTGTTTTCCTCTGCTAAATTCCTTTTCAAATCACTGAAAGGCATGTAATTAATCCTTCAGAAAAATAATTTCTTTTCCTTGTTTCACTTTCAAAACACCCTCTCAGTTGCATGTGGAAACATGCCCCAGACCCTGGTTCATTAACTGATCCTGTGCAGGGTATCACAGTAGTATCATAGTAGTATCATTCAGGGTTGGAAGGGACCACAAGGATCATCTAGTTCCAACCCCCCTGCCATGGGCAGGGACACCCCACACTACATCAGGCTGGCCAGAGCCTCATCCAGCCTGGTCTTAAACACCTCCAGGGACGGGGCCTCAACCACCTCCCTGGACAACCCATTCCAGGGCTTCACCACTCTCATGGTGAAGAACCTCCTCCTCACCTCCAGCCTGAATCTCCCCACCTCCAGCCTCATTCCATTCCCCCTAGTCCTATCACTACCTGACATCCTGAGAAGTCCTTCCCCAACCTTCCTGTAGGCCCCCTTCAGATACTGGAAGGCCACAATTAGGTCACCTCGGAGCCTTCTCGTCTGCAGACTGAACAGCCCCAACTCCTTCAGTCTGTCCTCATAGGAGAGGTGCTCCAGCCCTCTGATCATCCCTGTGGCCCTTCTCTGGACACGTTCCAGCACCTCCACATCCCTCTTGTAATAGGGGCTCCAGAACTGGACACAGTACTCCAGGTGGGGTCTCACCAGGGCTGAGCAGAGGGGGAGGATCACCTCCCTCGACCTGCTAGCCACACTTCTCCTGATGCAGCCCAGGATCTGATTGGCTTTGCGGGCTGCAAGCGAGCATTGAGAGCTCATGTTGAGCTTTTTGTCCACCAGCACCCCCAAGTCTCTCTCCTCAGGGCTGCTTTCCAGCCAGTCACTGCCCAGCCTGTATTTGTGCCTGGGATTGCCTCCACCCAGATGCAGGACTCTGCACTTTCTCTTGTTGAACTTCATGAGGTTGGCTTGTGCCCACCTCTCCAGCCTGTCAAGGTCCCTCTGGATGGTCTCCCTTCCCTCCAGCGTGTCTGCTGCACCACACAGCTTGGTGTCATCAGCAAACTTGCTGAGGGTGCACTCAATGCCACTGTCCATGGCACCCACAAAGATGTTGAATAAGACAGGTCCCAGGACTGATCCCTGAGGGACTCCGCTTGTCACTGGCCTCCACTGGGACATGGAGCCATTGACAGCCACTCTTTGGGTGCGGCCATCAAGCCAGTTCCTTATCCATCTAGTGGTCCACCCATCAAACCCATGTGTCAGCAGTTTGGAGACCAGGATGTGGTGCGGGACAGTGTCAAAGGCTTTGCTCAGGTCCAGGTAAATGACATCAGTTGCTCGCCCCTCATCTATTAATTTTGTCACCTGCTCATAGAAGGCCACCAGGTTGGTCAGGCAGGATTTGCCCTTGGCAAAGCCATGCTGACTGTTCCCAATCACCTCTTCACTATTCTTCTGAGCTAGTAGTGACTCCAGGAGGATCTGCTCCATGATCTTTCCAGGCACAGAGGTGAGACTGACTGGCCTGTAGTTCCCTGGTTCCTCCTTCTTACCCTTTTTGAAGATGGGGGCAATGTTTCCCCTTTTCCAGTCTGTGGGGACTTCACCAGACTGCCAGGACTTTTGAAATATAATAGAGAGGGGTTTAGCAACCTCCTCTGCCAGTTCTCTCAGTACCCGTGGGTGTATCCCGTCGGGTTCCATGGACTTGAACACTTTCAGGTTCTTCAGGTGATCACGAACCTGATCTGCACTTACAATGGGCAGTTCTTCCTCCCTGTCCCTGGCATTGTCTTCCATAACATCAGGAGTGTGGCTAGAGGCCCTTGCAGTGAAGACTGAGGTAAAGAAGTTATTAAGTACCTCAGCCTTTTCCTCATCACTTGTGACCATGTCACTATTTTCCTTTCTGAGGGGGCCCACACCTTCCCTAGTCTTCGTCTTCCCATTAATATACCTGTAGAAGTTCTTAGTGTTCCCTTTAATCTCCCTGGCTAGATTCAATTCAAACTCTGCTTTGGCTTTCCTAACCAGGACTCTTGGTGCTCAGGCAGCTTCCTTATATACCCCCTGTTCTACCTGTCCTTCTCTCCACTTCCTGTAGAGTTTCCTTTAAATGGGAATTAGATTTAGAATTAGAATAAACCAAACCAGGTTGGAAGAGACCTTCAAGATCATCGTGTCCAACCCATCAACCAATCCAACCCACCCAAACAGCTAACCCATGGCACCAAGTACCCCATCAAGTCTCCTCCTGAACACCTCCAATGACGGCGACTCCACCACCTCCCCGGGCAGCCCATTCCATAGCGCAATCACTCTTTCTGTATAGAACTTCTTCCTAACATCCAACCTGAACCTCCCCTGGCGCAGCCTGAGACTGTGTCCTCTTGTTCTGGTACTGGCTGCCTGGGAGAAGAGACCATCATCCGCCTGTCTACAACCTCCCTTCAGGTAGTTGTAGAGAGTGATAAGGTCACCCCTGAGTCTCCTCTTCTCCAGGCTGAGCAACCCCAGCTCCCTCAGCCTCTCCTCATAGGGCTTGTGTTCCAAACCCCTCACCAACTTTGTTGCCATTCTCTGGACTCATTCCAGCAAGTCAACATCCTTCCTAAACTGAGGGGCCTTTTAAGTAATGGTGTGTCCAATAACTTCTTGCTCATCCAGGCAGGCCTCCTAGCATTGTTACCTGCTTTCCTCTTTGTTGGTATACAGAGCTCCTGGACACAGAGGAGGTGGTCCTTGAATACTGACCAGCTGTCCTGGGTCCCTCTTCCCTCCAGGGCTTTGTCCCACGACACTTTGGCTAGCAGATCCCTGAAGTGATCAAAATCTGCACGCCTAAAGTCTAGGGTCGTAAGCTTGGAATACTTCCTCCTGATTGCCCTGAGGATATTAAATTCAACTGCTTCATGGTCACTGCAGCCAAGGCCGTCTCTGAGCCTCACATTGCTTATCAGCCCTTCCCTGTTAGTGAGAACAAGGTCCAGCATAGCACCATTTCTTGTTGATTCCTCTACCATTTGGAGGAGGAAGTTGTCTTCTATGCAGTCCAGGAACATCCTGGATTGCTGGTGCCTTGCTGTGTTGTCCCTCCAGGAGATGTCCGGGTGGTTGAAATCACCCATGGGGACCAGGGCTTGTGACCTGGAAGCCGCTTCTATTTGCCTGTGGAGGGCCTCATCTGCTTGGATCTGCTGGTCAGGTGGCCTGTAGGAGACCCCCACAGTAATATCTCCTTCCTTTGTCCTGCCTTTAATTTTAACCCATATGCTCTCAACTAGCTCATCATCCCTCCCCAGTTGGAGCTCCACTGATTCCAACTGGCTATTGACATAGAGGGCAACACCTCTTCCTCTCCTTCCCTGCCTATCCTTCCTAAAGAGTTTATACCCATCTATCCCTACATTCCAGTCATGGGATTCATCCCACCAAGTTTCAGTAACAGCCACTATGTTGTGGCATCCCAGCAGCACAGTGGCCCTTAACTCATCCTGTTTGTTGCCCAAGCTGCTCACATTTGCATAGAAGCACTTCAGCTGGGCTGGCCCTGTCCTCCTCTTGTGCCAAATCCCCTTGGTTTCCACAGAATGTCCTGGTGGATCATTCGTGGCTTGCCTCAGGGCAGCAAGTTGAGAGCCCTTACCAGCTCTCCATCTCTCTGCTGCTGGTGAGCTGCCCCTCTGTTTGTCACTGGCCAGCGGGAGACTATTAACCCCTTCCCCCTTCAAATCTATGGTATCTGTGGTTCTTCAAAGCATCTCCTATCAGTTTTACTTCTAAGCTGCCCTTTCGAGGCTGCAGATAAATGAATTAAAGTTACACATTGAATATTGTTGATAAGTTTCATAAACAGTCATTTAAACAGCCACCAAAGCATGTTTGGATGAAGCAGTTTGGGATCAAGGGAGGCGGCTCATGCCATTTTACCTAGGCAGCAGCTGGGGACGAAAAGAGGAAGTGAAGACTCTGCATGGACATTTTATAGGGGAGCAGGGCATTATGGGAATGGAATACCTGGTCTCCTGTGACCACCTCCTGGGCTGGGCCCACCCCTTGGGACCTCCCAGGTGTAGTCTATGCAGTGGCATCCGGGCCAGCACCCAGCCTAAACCACCACATTCACTTAAACAATCAGGGGACCTCTATTAATTTTCTTTTTTTCCTTGCTATTTTTTTCTCTTTCTTTATCCTGAAAAGTTAATAAATATGATGAAGAATCAAAACCAGTTGGATTTTCTCTGTAAAGTCATTGAATCAACCAGGCTGGAAAAGACCTTTGAGATCATCAAGTCCCATCTATCAACTAATACCTAACTCCTCCTGACAACTAAACCACGTCTCCAAGTGCCACATCCAATCCTTTATGAACACCTCCAGGGACAGGGACTCCACCACCTCCCTGGGCAACACATTCCAATGGCCAATCTCTCTTTCTATGAAGAACTCTCTCCTCACCTCCAGCCTAAACCTCCCCTGGCACAGCTTGGGACTGTGTCCTCTTGTTCTGGTGCTGCTTGCCTGGGAGAAGAGACCAACCCCCACCTGGCTACAACCTCCCTTCAGGGAGTTGAAGAGTGCAAGAAGGTCTCCCCTGAGCCTCCTCTTCTCCAGGATAAGCAACCCCAGCTCCCTCAGCCTCTCCTCACAGGGCTGTGCTCCAGACCCCTCCCCAGCTTTGTTGTCCTTCTCTAGACACCTTCCAGCATCTCAACATCTTTCCTAAACTGAGGAGCCCAGAACTGGTCGCAGGAGTCAAGGTGTGGCCTAACCAGTGCAGTGTACAACCAGAATGACCTCCCTGCTCCTGCTAGCCACACTATTCCTGATGCAGGCCAGGATGCCCTTGGCCTTCTTGGCCACCTAGGCACACTGCTGGCTCATGTTCAGCTGCTGCCAACCAGTGCCCCCAGGTCCCTCCCTGCCTGGCTGCTCTCCAGCCACTCTGACCCCAGTCTGTAGCACTGCATGGGGTTGTTGTGGTCAAAGTGCAGTACCCAGCACTTCGGCTTGTTCAATGCCATCATGTAGGACTCTGCCCATCTGTCCAGCCTGGCAAGGTCCCTCTGCAAAAAAAATATTCTGTTGGTAGTTGGAGGTTCATAGATTCGTTGAAAGGTTTATGCTGGAAGGGACCTCAAAGATCATCTACTTCCAACCACCCTGCCATGGGCAGGGCCACCTTCCACCAGAGCAGGTTGCTCATATTCTCTTAAGCAGCCAGAACACCTCTATTAAAATTTTCCATTCTTTTTTTCCTTTCTCTTTTTTTTTTTTCCATCCTGAAAAGTTAATAAATATGATGAATAAAGAAACAAAGCACATAAAATCAGCTGGATTTTCACACTAAAAATACTCTCTTAAGAAATGCATTCATGTTGCTCAAACCACAGCTTCTCAGGGGGCTGGGCCAGCCCATTTAAACTCCATTCTTACCCTTGTGGCCAAGAAGGCCAATGGGATCATGGGGTGCAATAAGAATACTGTGTGCAACAGGTTGAGGGAGGTTCTACTCCTCCTCTACTCAGCCCTAGTGAGACCTCACCTAGAATACTGCATCCAGTTCTGGGTTCCCCAGTTGAGGAGGGGCAGGGAACTGATGGAGGGAGTCCAACAGAGAGCTACCAGGATGATTAAAGGGACTGGAGTACTGCCCTATCAGGAGAGGCTGACAGACTGGGGCTGAGAGGAGAAGAGTGAGAGGGGATTTAATCAATGTTTATAAATACCTGAGGGCTGGGGGTCAGGAGGGAGGGGACAGGCTCTGCTCACTTGCACCCTGGGATAAGACAAGGAGCAATGGATGGAAACTCCAGCACAGGAGGTTTCACCTCAACATGAGGAAGAACTTCTTTACTGTGAGGCTCAGAGCGCACTGAACAGGCTGCCCAGAGATCTTGTGGAGTCTCCTTCTCTGGAGACATTCAAGCCTCATCTGGGTGTGTTCCTGTGTGACCTCTGCTGGATTCAATTAGGGTCCTGCTCTGGCAGGGGGGGTTGGACTTGATGATCTCCTTAGCTCCCTTCCAACCCCTGACATCCTGTGAAAGGTTGGACCAGACGATCCTTGAGGTCCCCTCCAACATGGTGTTCTATGAATCTGTGAATTATTTTGATAGCAGTAGAGGAAATTTGGGTTAAAATGCTCTCTAAACAGACAAACAAGCAAGCAAGCAAGCAAAAGAGGCTTCAACATGTACCATATAATAGGTGGTACAAGGGGCTCTGCATCACCAATTAGCACTGGGTTCTGCTTGGTTTAATTAGTATAGTTTATTGCGGTGGGTTAACACCTTTTTCTGAAAACAAAAGAAGAAAGCAGGGTGGAGGGCTTGCGGGTACTTTACACTCCCTGAAGGGCGTCTCCCCCCTGGGAAAGCTGAGTCTGTTCCACTCCCCCCTCCTTGCCCAGCAAGGGTATAAAAAGCAGGACCTCATAGCTGTCGGATCTCCTTTTTGGCTCCTGCCTCTGCTGGATGAGAGCTACTGCAGCTGCTCTCCTGATCCTCAGCCACGTGGCCGGACCTGATCCTTCTCCCTGCTGCCTCTGCGCCTCCTCAGAGACAGACTGGTTTTGTATTATTCTTTTTCTATCCCCCTCCCATCCATTTTTGTTCCTCGCCCTTGTGAACCTTTTTTCCCTGTTATTGCTATATATATATATATATTTTGAAGGAAAAAAAATAAAATTACTTGCCTCTCTACTTCCAAGCTGACTCCAGATTGTTGCTTAGTGGGTTTGCTCCTTACCTTTTTTTTTCCCTCCTCTCCCTGTTTGGAGGGAGGAGGTGGGGGGGAAGTGGGGAAGAGATTCTCAGCCTTTTCCCCATTTGAGCTTTTAACTCTCAGTTAAGGCTCAAACCACTACATTTATTCAGCTGGACAGTAAACAAGACACTGCCATCTCTCTCTCCTTCTGCCTGCAGTTCCATCTAGTTAAATCATTCTCTAGAAACAACCTCTCCTGAAGGTCAGGAGGGACACTCATTCCAGGGCTTTAAGTGGGCTAATTGAACCTAACTCTGCAAAAAAACACCAGAAGGAGAAAACCCCTCTGTTAATTTGATGTGTATGGGTGAGCACACAGCGCCACCACAAAGGCCTCCATTATTGCTGTATCAAAGTAAAGAGCTGAAAAAAAGAAACTCCCCAGAATAAAGTGAGTCAAGGGAGATGAATGATGAGTTAAGTGTTAAGCAGACACTGAGTGCAAACAGTGAGTAGCACACAGTTGCTCTCAGAAGGAATGTGGCAGCTGTTAACTCCTTCATTTCCTGCCTGGCAGAGTCAGTTTTCTGCAGACCTTTTAATGTTTTTTTTATCCTGCAGACCTTTTTTCACAGAACTACAGAAACATTTAGGCTGGAAAAGGCCCTCAGGATCATCAAGTCCAACCCAGAACCCTACTCTACAGGGCTCACCCCTAAACCACATCTCCAAGCATGATATCCCACCTTGATACAGGGTCTGTCACTCCACCACCTCCCTAGGCAGCACATCCAAGTCCCTGACCACTCTTGCCATGAAAAAATGTTTCCTAATGTCCAGTCTAAAGCTACCGAGTTGCGGTGGGTTGAGAGAGAAGGCCCAGACTTCTCTCCCCCACAAAGGGAAAAAAAAACCCACAGCCAACTCAGCCAGAGAAGCGGAAGGAATGCTATATTTTACAAGCAATGTGGAAAATGCAAGATATGTACACAATATACAGTATTTACAATATATATACAGAAATATACAGCAAAGTAAAAAAAAACAAGAATACAGGAACGAAATTCCCTCCTCCGGACAGAGGAGGGTTCCCCCCCTGTACCCCACTCTCTCCCCCTCCCTCCCTTTTTTCCCAAAGAGGGTTAGAAAGAGAGAAAAAGGCAGTTATTAAGAAAGCAGAATTCTAGCAGGCCTATTAGTAGGATTAGTTGCTGATTTGTTACCCAAGGTCACTCTGGCCAGGAGCCCAGAAGCAGGCAAGCTGGAAGGGAGAAGGAAGGGAGCAAACTGAGAAAAAATTCCAGCTGTGCTAAAACTTAAAACTGCATCCTACCAATCTACCAATGAAATTCGTTTAGAATATTGATGTTTTCATTGACTTCACCAAAACATTCAGCCAGAGTGTCCCAGCACTGTCGCTTTCTTAAAGGCACAGCCTCAAACGGTCACAATCCACCCCTTCTAAACAATTTCATTGGCTGTTTATACTGTCCATCCAATCTAAAACAATATTTACAGTTCATAAGTAGAGTTCATAGTCCATTCTGGCTACACTCAGATGCAGATGATTCAGAAGTCCAAGAAAATCAGGAAATGAGAAAATGGACAACAGTTTGTCTCCTCGTACACAAAGTGAAGAAAAAGGAATACAGGGATCCTAAGGGTCTCTTAGTTGACTCAGGGCTCTCAGGGTTCTCAGGGTTCATACACCGCAGATTCCTCGCAGAATTTCCTTTGGACACGATGTAGCTGTACAACAGTTTGAAATTAAACTCTTTCAGCTAAAGTTAAATATCTTTGTGAAATACACTGAATTTCACCATTCTCTTGCATTACCCAATAAGTGTGACCCGGACCTTCAGCTGAAACCACCCCTCGTACAGGTTTAGCCTCTCCTGAGGGAGAAAACACCCAAACAGTTTTACCTAACAGATTCTTTTCCCTAACAACAGGAACTCTATCACCTTCTACTTTCTGTAGCAAACCTGAATGTGCAGGTCCAGCTTGGTTCACTGAACCTCTACTATTTACCAGCCAGGTTGCTTGTGTATCGGACGACGGAGATAGGAATCAATACGGCTGACCAATATGATCGAGTATTGTTCCTTTATTGTTCCTGAGTTGCAGGCCGATGGTGCAGGCCTGAGGTGCAGGCCTATGGAGCAGGCCTGTAGTGCAAGTATAGCACAGTAAAGTGAAGAAGAAGAAGAGACAGGAAAGGCAGAAGTGCGTAGCAAGGGAACTGCTACAACTTATATAAACTCGGAGTGCCTTGTTGGCATGACTCCATTGGTTCCCTATGAGTGACCACACATTGCACTATTATAGATTATTGGTCCAACTACTAATGACACAACAAGGTTGTTGATGCAGGTGCATGTCCTGTTGTCCCAAGATAACTGTCCATGTTTATAGCTACCAGTTACTTGTTTTAGTTACATGCTGCAGGCACAGCACTGTTTTGCTACACTGCTAGTTAACTCTGCATTTATGCTGAGCATGGGCTACCACCATGTCAGGCTCTAGGCCTGCACTGCCAGATTGCTCACACTGCTCATCGCTGGCATTGCCACAAATCCCCCTTTTTGTTTTTGTGAGCAATCTGGTCATGGGAGTTGTTCTCATCCCATACAAGATGCTACTGCAAACACAGAAGCAAGCAAGGTAAAGCTAAGCTGTGTAGCAAAAGCAAGAGTTCTGTAGTGCAGCATGTCTAACAGACTGGTGTAACCCATACAAGGCACAAAGCTTAAGTTGAACTAGTTACAATGCTCTACAGAGTTGGCATAATACATGGTCAAAGATAACAAACATTGTAAAGAAGAACTTAGATCTTAACAGTTCCGATCTTTACATTTCACTCCTCTTATTGACAGAGAAGACTTGATTATGCCTGAACGCATTGCACACAGAGATTGAGGCACAAATGCACTCCTTAGCACTGTCTTTTACAATCTGCTTTAGGATTATGTTGCATCTTTATTTTCTCTAGGATGGTCAAAAATCATGAATTGCTTAATGGTAGCAAGATTTCTTTAATCTGTAAAGGTAGATCTGGCCAGGCTCTAGCTTCACAGACGGAAAACTTGCAGGCAAACAGCAAGAGCAAAAAGAGCTTCATTGCTTTGCCCAATATAAAATTACACAGAATAATGTGGTTTTGCTTATCCTAGTAATTATAATCTCTTAATGTTCATATAGATGTTAAGCAATCACGACACTCAGTTACAAGTTAAATGCTTTCTGTTGACATCTTGGTTTATCGAGACTGTCGTTGAGGTCAGTGCTAAGCAGGTTTGCTGATTGTCATTTTCATGACAGTTGTGCCGTGTTCGTGCTGTCTTGTGGTGAGAGGGTTACAGCACACTGCAAAGTTGATGTTTCTAGGGTTACAACACTTTCTAGGACTGATATCCCTAGGGTTACAGCATTTCTAGGGTTGCCATGAGCTAATTTTTTGCTATGGGGTATTCTCTCTTTTCCCCCCCTTTTTTTTTTTGTTTTGTTTTTTTTTGTTAATAATCTCTAATAAGCAAAATGTAAAGATGAAACTGTATCCTCTTGGATGTCTACATTCTGAGGCACACTTAGTTAACAAGAGAGAATACAAAGTTATCAAGCAACCACAATATTCAATATTCAGTCCTAATTCACATAATGCTGTGGTACATTCTTCTGAGTGATGCTGTTTGATCCCAGATTATCATAACAGGTATTGTGATCAATATTCTACTGCATGGGAAATGCTGTGTCCTCGTGGTCTTGATTCTTCCGCCGTTGTTTGTTGCGATGATTGCAGTTAGCAGAAAAGGAGGCTCGAGGTGACCTGTTCGTGGCCATCCAGTATCTGAAGAGAGCCTACAAGAATGCTGGGGAGGGACATCCTAGCATGTCAGGAAATGACAGGACTAGGGAGAATGGAACAAAGCTGGGGATGGGAAGATTCAGGCTGGATGTGAGGAAGAAATTCCCCACTGTGAAAGTGGTAAAGCTCTGGAATGGGTTGCCCAGAGAGGTGGCCGAGGCCCCATGCCTGGAGGTGTTTAAGACCAGGATGGACGAGGCTCTAGCCTTTATTTAGAATAAGAATAAACCAAACCGGGTTGGAAGAGACCTTCAAGATCATCGTGTCCGACCCATCAACCAATCCAACCCACCCAAACATCTAACCCATGGCACCAAGCACCCCATCAAGTCTCCTCCTGAACACCTCCAATGACAGCGACTCCACCACATCCCTGGGCAGCCCATTCCAATGGGCAATCACTCTTTCTGTATAGAACTTCTTCCTAATATCCAGCCTGAACCTCCCCTGGCGCAGCCTGAGACTGTGTCCTCTTGTTCTGCTACTGGCTGCATGGGAGAAGAGACCATCAACCGCCTGTCTACAACCCCCCTTCAGGTAGTTGTAGAGAGTGATAAGGTCACCCCTGAGTCTCTTCTTCTCCAGGCTGAGCAAACCCAGCTCCCTCAGTCTTTCCTCATAGGGCTTCTGTTCCAAACCCCTCACCAACTTTGTTGCTCTCCTCTGGACTCGTTCCAGCAAGTCAACATCCTTCCTAAACTGAGGGGCCCAGAACTGGACACAGTACTCGAGGTGTGGCCTAACCAGTGCAGTGTACAGGGGCAGAATGACCTCCCTGCTCCTGCTGGCCACACTGTTCCTGATGCAGGCCAGGATGCCATTGGCCCTCCTGGCTGCCTGGGCAAACTGCAGGCTCATGTTCATCCTACCATCGACCAGTACCCCCAGGTCCCTCTCTGTCTGGCTCCTCTCCAGCCACTCTGACCCCAGCCTGTAGCACTGCATGGGGTTGTTGTGGCCAATGTGCAGAACCTGGCACTTGGATGTGTTAAATCTCATGCCGTTGGATTCTGCCCATCTGTCCAGCCTGTCGAGGTCCCTCTGCAGAGCCTCTCTACCCTCCAGCAGATCAACTCCTGCCCCCAGCTTGGTGTCATCAGCAAATTTACTGATGATGGACTCAAAGCCCTCATCCAGATCATCAATAAAGATGTTAAAGAGTACAGGGCCCAGCACTGATCCTTGGGGCACACCACTAGTGACTGGCCGCCAGCTGGATGTGGCACCATTCACCACCACTCTCTGGGCTCGGCCATCCAGCCAGTTCCTAACCCAGCTCAGAGTGCTGCTGTCCAAGCCATGGGCTGACAGCTTGGCCAGGAGTTTGCTATGGGGGACGGTGTCAAAGGCCTTGCTGAGGTCCAGGTAGACTACATCCACAGGCCTCCCCACATCCACCAGGCGGGTCACCTGATCATAGAAGGAGATCAGGTTGGTCAGGCAGGACCTGCCCTTCCTAAATCCATGCTGGCTAGGCCTGATCCCTTGGCCATCCTCTAAGTGCTGTGTGATTGCACTCACAATGACCTGCTCCATGATCTTGCCTGGCACTGAGGTCAGGCTGACAGGCCTATAATTCCCTGGCTCATCCAACCGGCCCTTCTTGTGGATGGGCACAACGTTGGCCAGCTTCCAGTCTTCTGGGACCTCTCCAGTGAGCCAGGACTGCTGGAAGATGATGGAGAGTGGCTTGGCCAGCTCATCTGCCAGCTCTCTCAGCACCCTAGAATGGATCCCATCTGGTCCCATGCACTCGTGGGGATCCAAGCTGCTGAGGAGAGTTCCAACCACCTCCTCATGGAACATAGGGAAACTGTGCAGCTCCCTGGCTCCTTCTGCCAGCTCTGCAGGCCAGCTGTCTGGAAGACATTCCGCCCTTCTAGTAAAAATTGAGGCAAAGAAGGTGTTAAGTATCTCTGCCTTTTCCTCATCCCTTGATACAACATTTCCCTCCATGTCAACCAAGGAGTGGAGGTTGTCCTTTCCCTTCCTCTTGCTATTAATATATTTATAGAAGGACTTTTTGTTGTCCTTCACAGCAGAGGCCAGTCTAAGCTCCAAATGTGCTTTTGCCTCCCTAATTTTCTTCCTGCATGATTTGCCAACATCCTTAAACTTTCCGTGGGTTGCCTCACCTTTCTTCCAAAGATGATACACCCTCTTTTTTTCCCTTAGTTCTATTAAAAGTTCATTAATCATCCTGACTGGCCGTCTGCCCCGGCGGCTCATCTTCCGGCACATTGGCACAGCCTGTCCCTGCGCCTTCAAGAATTCTTTCTTGAAGCAGGTCCAGCCCTCCTGGACCCCTTTGTTTTTAAGGGCTTTCTTCCACAGAACCCTCTGAATTATTTCCTTGAATAGCCTGAAGTCTGCCCTCTGGAAGTCCAGAGTGGAGGTCTTCTTGCTACCCTTCTTAGCTTGACCGAATACTGAAAATTTAATTATCTCGTGGTCACTGGCCCCTAAACACCCTCCAACCACCACATCACCCACCAGCCCTTCCCTGTTGGTGAAGAGGAGGTCAAGCATAGCCTTGCCCCTGGTAGGCTCTTGCAGCACCTGGGATAAGAAGCTGTCCTCCATGCACTCTAAGAACCTCCTAGACTGTCTCCTCTCTGCTGTGTTGAGATCCCAGCAGATGTCAGGCAGGTTGAAGTCGCCCATGAGAACAAGGACCAGAGATCTTGAGGCAGTCTTAATCTGCCTATAGAATGCTTCGGCAACATCTTCCTCCTGTTTGGGTGGTCTATAACAGGCTCCAACCAGGGTGTCTGCCCTGCTGGTCTTCCCTCTAATTCTTACCCATAAGCACTTAAACCGATCGTCCCTAATCTCCATCTCAATGGCATCTATTGCCTCCCTGATGTACAGGGCCACCCCTCCACCCCTTCTTCCTTGCCTGTCTCTCCTGAAGAGCCTGGCATTGTCTTCCATAACATCAGGAGTGTGGCGAGAGGCCCTTGCAGTGAAGACTGAGGTAAAGAAGTTATTAAGCACCTCAGCCTTTTCCTCATCACTTGTGACCATGTCACTATTTTCCTTTCTGAGGCGGCCCACACCTTCCCTAGTCTTCTTCTTCCCATTAATATACCTGTAGAAGTTCTTAGTGTCCCCTTTAACCTCCCTGGCTAGATTCAATTCAAACTCTGCTTTGGCTTTCCTAACCAGGACTCTTGCTGCTCAGGCAGCTGCCTTATATACCCCCTGTTCTACCTGTCCTTCTCACCACTTCCTGTAGAGTTTCTTTTTAAGTAATAGTGTGTCCAGTAGCTCCTTGCCCATCCCGGCAGGCCTCCTAGCATTCTTACCTGCTTTTCTCTTTGTTGGTATACAGAGCTCCTGGACACAGAGGAGGTGGTCCTTGAATACTGACCAGCTGTCCTGGGTCCCTCTTCCCTCCAGGGCTTTGTCCCACAACACTTTGGCTAGCAGATCCCTGAAGCCATCAAAATCTGCACGCCTAAAGTCTAGAGTCGTGAGCTTGGGATACTTCCTCCTGATTGCCCTGAGGATATTAAATTCAACTGCTTGTTCCTTCCATCCTCCATATCGAGTGCCAGCTTCCAGCACTCACTGCAGCCACCTACCTGAACATCTGCATGCTTGTGAGTGGTCTCTGTTTGGGTGCCCACTGTTCTTCTGTTAGCCTTTGCTCTAGTAGTGACCATCTTGCAGTAACCACCCTCTCCACCCGGCTTTTTTTTTTTTTTCCCCCCTGTCAGTGAGCAGGCTGAGCTGCGCTCCTCAAGCTGCCTACTCTCTTCAGCCACCGCTGGGTTCTGTCTGGTTGGCGCGCGGTTTCCACGGCAAACCCTCCCCCAGCTACGTCACTGCCCTCAGGCACATAGGCAACCCGAGCCTGCTGCTCTTCCTCCCCTCTTCAGGAGGTCCCGAGCCACCAGCCCCTTACCGCCTGAACAGCAAGGGAATCAAAGCCAAAAGCAAACTCCCAGAGCTGAGCTCCTCAAGCTGCCTCCTCTCTTCAGCCATGCACTGGGTGAGAGAGAGAGAGAGAGAGAGAGAGAGAGAGAGAGAGAGAGAGAATCATTCATAGATAGATAGATAGATAGACAGAATCATAGATAGGATCATAGATAGAATCATAGATAGAATCATAGATAGACAGAATCATAGATAGATAGAGGTAGATAGATAGACATAGAATCGTAGTTAGATAGCGGTAGCGAGGTAGGTAGATTGGTAGATAGATAGATAGATAGATAGAATCATAATAGATAGAGGTAGATAGATAAACATAGAATCATAGATAGAGGACGGTAGGTAGGTAGGTAGGTAGGTAGGTAGGTAGGTAGATAGACAGACAGACAGACAGACATAGAATCATAGATAGATAGAGGGAGGGAGGGAGGGAGGTAGGTAGGTAGATAGATAGATAGGTAGGTAGATAGATAGATAGATAGATAGATAGATAGATAGATAGATAGATAGATAGATACATAGATACATAGATACATAGATAATCTGGTGAAGCATTTCTAGTCATATCAAAACTGTTACAGTGTCATTTGACAGGGGGTGGATAAAACTCCCAAGCCCAGCATGTGCTGTGCATGCTTGATAACAAATATTGAAGCATTTCTGCAGAGGAAACATTTACAGCATAAAGATGATCAGAGGGCTGCAGCACCTCTCCTCTAGGGACAGGCTGAGGGAGTTGGGGCTGTTCAACCTAGACAATCGAAGGCTCCAGGAGACCTTATGGCAGCCTTCCAGTACCTGAAGGGGGTCTACAGCAATGCCGGGGAAGGACTTTTTACAAGGGCTTGTAGTGATAGGATGAGGGAGAATGGCTTTGAGATGGAAGAGAGTAGATTTAAACTGGACATCAGGAAGAAATTCTTTCCAGTGAGGGTGGTGAGACACTGGAACAGGTTGTCCAGGGAGGTCATGGATGCCCCCTCCCTGGAGGTGTTCTCAGCCAGGTTGGATGAGGCCATGAGCAGCCTGGGCTAGTGGGAGGTGTCCCTGCCCCTGGCAGTGGGGTCAGAACTAGGATGATGAGCTTTAAGGTCCCTTCCAACCCAAATCATTCTATGATTCTATGAGATGAGAGAGACTTGAAAACACAGGATGGAATGCCTGTGGTGCAAGGAGCACTAAAAGATATTGGGTTCCTGAGCCTAGGCAGAGAGGGGTCATGATTGCCTCCTTCTTCAAGTCAGGATGTGCAATGCAGTTTAACACAGGAAAAGAGTGGAAGAAAATATTGCAGGAGACAGCTCAACCAACCAAGCAACACAAAATTGCACAGGCAACAGGAAAAAAAAAACGTTATGCTTTTAAAGCTTTAACTTATGCAGTAATTAATAAGTAGGTGAAAAGATATTCTAGAAAACACAAAAGCAGCCCTCCCCCAATCAACAAAACCCCAAACCCCAAACCCTCCAAGCTGATCCTCTTCAAATAATTCATAACTGTGTTGTGTGGATGTGCCACTGGTATCTCCATAGCTTGCACTCCAGGTAAAGGGTTATCAAAAGCATTTGTTAACAGAAAAAAAAGCAGGCTCAGAGCTACAGAATCCCTCACAGGACAGATGCCAAGAGTGAAGAGAGACAGACTGCAAGGAGTGATCCCTTACATGCCTTACTGTCGCAAGAAGGGGTCGACACACGACCAATTTGATCGATCGAATCCAACTTTATTAGAGCATCAGACAAGCTTATATACAGTTACAGTTAATTATGCCTTCTAGTCACTATCTTATTGGCACATAACTAACGTCAACTCCTCCTCTTGCGGTTTGCACATCCTGGCACAGCTGACCACAAGTTTCTGCTTATCAGTTCTTCGGGACTTTCCAGAGCTCTCAGGGTCGTAAACAACTCAAGGGTTATTCTCGGCCTTCAGTGTTACACTAGTTCAATCAAGTCTCTGGTAGTCCGAGCACCGGTTCAATGCTTCTGCAGGTCATGTTCTGAGAAGTCTGTTGCTGTATCGAGACCCTTCTGAGCGATCCATTCCTCAACACCTTACACACTGATCTACAAATTGCAGCTGGATGCACTGAGACACAGGGTGAACATCTCCAGGCAGCTTACAGGAACACCACAGTTCTCTCCACAGGGTTTAGAAAAAGCCTTCTCCACTGTTTCATTTCAATGCTCTGCCTCAATATTGGGAACTGAATCTGTGACAGTTGCTTCAAATCACTGAGCTGCAGAGTAATTCTGTTTGGAAGGGATCTAAGAAGGTCTCTAGTCCAGCCTCATGCTCCAAGCAAAGTTAGCTCTGCAATCAGATTTGGTTGCTCAGGGCTTTAGCTGAGTTCACTTTGGAAAGTCTCCAAGGCTGGAAACTACACCACCTCGCTGGGCAGCTTGCCCACTGCTTGGCTCTTCTCCTGGTAAAAAGTTTCTTCTTATCTCCAGTCTGAACTTCCCTTGTTTCAGCTTATGCCTGGTGACTCCTGTCTCCTGCCACGCACTGCTGTGTGAACAGCCTGCTCCTGATTGCTCAGCCACCTCCCCAGAGCCATGGAGGCGGCTTCCAGGCTCCCCTAAAGTCATCTCTACTCCAGCTCCTTCTCATAAGGCAAGAACCCCTCACAACCCTGGTGGCCCTTCAGTTTCTCCAGGACTTTCTTGAACTGGGAGCCCAAAACTGGGTGCAGTTTTCTAGGTATGATTTTAAAAGTGCTGAGAAATCTCTTGGCCCCTGCTCTCCTGGCTGTGCTCCTGCTAACACAGCCCAGGACAGTGTTGAATTCCCTGCTGTCAGTTCTTTCTGCTGGCCCAGAGACTCACAGAACCATTTCAGCTGAAGAAGAGCATCAAGAGCAACCATCCTCTAACTCTGCCAAAGCTGATCCTAAACCATGTCCCTCAGCACCACACCCAGAAATGCCTCTTTGAAACCCCTCCAGGGCTGTGGATTCATCTACCTCCCTGGGCAGCCACTGTGAGCCTTTGCGAAACTTTTCTATCAAGCATTTTCTTCTAATGACCAACCTAAACCTGGGGGTACTGCTTAACTGTAGACTGAACATGAGCCAGCAGTGTGCCCAGATGGCCAAGAAGGCCAATGGCATCCTGGTCTGCATCAGGAACAGTGTGGCCAGCAGGAGCAGGGAAGTCATTCTGCCCTGGACTCAGCACTGGTTAGGCCACACCTTGAGTCCTGTGTCCAGTTCTGGGCTCCTCAGTTTAGGAAAGATGTTGAGATGCTGGAAGGTGTCCAGAGAAGGGCAACAAAGCTGGGGAGGGGTCTGGAGCACAGCCCTGTGAGGAGAGCCTGAGGGAGCTGAGGGCTCTGTAGCTTGGATCAGAGGAGCCTGAGAGGTGACCTCATTGCTGTTGATCAAGATGTGCAGGGTGAGTGCCCAGAGCCTGGAGTCAGGCTCTGCTGGGTGATGCCCAATGCCAGCACAAGGGGCAGTGGTGGAGGCTGAGGCAGAGGAAGTTCCATGGAAACAGGAGGAAGAATTATTTCCCTGTGAGGGTGACAGAACCCTGGAACAGGCTGCTCAGGGGGGTTGTGGAGTCTCCTTCTCTGGAGATATTCAAAACCTACCTGGATGCATTCCTGTGTGATCTGCTGTAGCTGATCCTGCTCTGGCAGGGGGTTTGGATTGGATGAGCTTTCAAGGTCCCTTCCAGCCCCTCACATTCAGTGATTCTGTGGTTTTATTTAGCTCAAAAAGCATGAGAGAAAGGCGGAAACAGAGGAGTCACCTCCTCTTCATTATGCATAAAGACAGCAATATCTGAGCAAGGTGACATCTGGATAAGGTTGGCTATCCCCTATTCAGCAGATGTTAAATTAAAAGGTACTCTGAGAGAAAAGGGCAGGTTGGAGACCTGCTCATAAAGGTCAAGTTGGTGTAATCACTGCCAATTTCATCTATTGCTAGGTAGAGCTGTGAAAGCTGGGTCCTCAAGGCAGCAAATGTGAAGTCATCAGAGTCCTTTGAGATTCTGTGTGGCTGATATACACTGAAGACATCAGAGCAGGGAAGAAGACAAATGAGGGGATATTGCAGCAGTGCAGAAAGAACCATTTACTGCTCCCAGAACATCAAGGAGAGCAAGCAGAAATATTTCAGGGACACACCGAGGAGAGATGGAGATCGATCAGTGTGACCGTTTGAGGCTGTGCTTTCAAGAAAGGGACAGTGCTGGGACACTCTGGCTGAATGTTTTGGAATAATAACAAAAACAATCAGATATTCTAAACGAATTTCATTGGTAGATTGGTAGAATGCAACTTTAAGTTTGAGTTCAGTTGGAATTTGTTCTCAGTTTCTCTCTGTCCTTCTTTTCCAGCCTGTCTGTTTCTGAGCAGACAGAGTTCTGACCTTGGATAAAGATAAGCACTAATCCTGCACTAATAGGCCTACTAAAATTCTTCTTTCTTAATAACTACCTTTTTCTCTCTCTAACCCTCTTTGGGAAAAAAGGGAGGTAGGGGGAGAGAAGGGGGTACAGGGGGGGAACCTTCCTCTGTCTGGAGGAGGGAATTTCGTTCCTGTATTTTTTTTTTTTCCTTGCTGTATATTTCTGTATATATATTGTAAATACTGTATATTGTGTATATATATAACCTGCAGTTCATTTTTGCTTGTAAATATATCTACATCCCTTTGCTTGTCCGGCTGAGTTAGCTGTGGGTTTTTTTTTCTTCCTTCTTAGTGGGGGAGGGAAAGCTAGGCCTTCTCTCTCAACCCACTACAATCAGCAACAAAACAATTGGGCAGAGGCAGAACTACAAGCAAAAAGAATGGCAGCATGTATTGGGTCAGCAAGAGAACAGAGGGAGAGAAATTTCCACAAGCAATGAGGGGATGTCAGGTCCTGTGAATCATGATGCAAGGGGCCACCGACCTCCAAATTTAAGTCACAGCTTGCTAATGATGGATATAGGTAACTGATCAAACAATAACAGCAGATGGTAAGCAGCCTCATTAACAGACACATGAAATGTAGCCTCCTGTTTCTGAGCCCTCCAGCACCACACAGATGAGGTGATGCTTTGCTTCTCACAGAAGCTGGGGATTGCAGAGAT
This sequence comes from Melanerpes formicivorus, assembly GCF_026170545.1. NCBI lineage: Eukaryota > Metazoa > Chordata > Aves > Piciformes > Picidae > Melanerpes > Melanerpes formicivorus. The sequence goes on along the minus strand of NW_027142361.1, from coordinate 28,209,879 downwards.
CAAAAGCCTGCCTGATGTGGACTGATAAAATGCACCTGGACACTCCTTGTATATATAAACAGACCCCTTCACCACTGTGAGAAACACAACTCTGACAAATCCAAAGGTATACAAATATGCTGGGGAAAAATAACTATCTTTTACTTTACAATATTCTTATAATGAATCATAGAATTGTCAGGGCTGGAAGGGACCTCAAGGAGCATCCAGTTCCAACTCCCCTGCCATGGCCAGAGACACCTCACACTACAGCAGGTTGCTCACAGCCACATCCAGCCTGGCTGCAAGAACCTCCAGGCATGAGACTTCCACCACTTCCCTGGGCAACCTGTGCCAGTCTCTCACCACCCTCATGGGGAACAACTTCCTCCTAACATCCAATCTGAATCTACCCACTTCTAGTTTTGCTCCATCCCCCCCAGTCCTATCACTCCCTGACACCCTCAAAAGTCCCTCCCCAGCTTTTCTGTAGCCCCCTTCAGATACTGGAAGGCCACAATTAGGTCTCCTCAGAGCCTTTTCTTCTCCAGACTGAACAGCCCCAACTCCTCCATGCTGTTTCCATAGCAGAGGATCTCCAGCCCGCAGCCTGCTGCAGTGTGAGGTGTCCCTGCCCCTCTCAGGAGGGTTGGAACTGAATGATCCTTGAGGTCCCTTCCAACCCTGACAATTCTGTGACTCTAGGACAATTCTAACTGAAGAGCTGAAAGCTGCAATTTCCCTGTTAGAGAAATGGTGTAAAAGCCACAATTCCTGAGGAGCCATCAAGGTAACAAAACACAGAAGAGCCAAACAAGCTGACACTGGAACCTCCTGGCAGAGGTAAAACACACAAGAAGGAAATGAGATTTCTTTTTGTTGTTTAAATCACCTGACCAGCTGTCTCGGTCCAGAGAGGGAAAGAGACTTAGTTCTTTTGAGTATTCCTGTGATGTGAAATTAGAGGCACAAATGAGGCCAAAATATCAACAGCTAGACTATTTATTACATAAATAAAGTGGAAATAAGAAGGGGAGAGGGAGAAAATAGAGAGGGAGAGAGAAAAGAGAGAGAGAAGAGGAAAGGAATTATATTACCACACCCCTCACCCCCCCAAGACAGTTTGAGTCTGTGGAGGAAAGGTGCTGCAGGAGATGTTGGGTTTGTAGACAAACGGTGCTGAGGCTTTGGCTGGAGAAGAGCTGTGGTCCTCTGGGCAGCCTGGGTCTGTAGAGAAAGGGTGCTGAGGCTTTGGCTGGAGAAGAGATGTGGTCCTCTGGGCAGCCTCTTCAGCTCCATGAGTTGCAGCAGGCGGAACTTAGGACACAGAGAGAGGTTTCAGTCTGCTTCTTCCAGGCTCCACGGCCTCTTTTCTCCGAAGCAGCATTGTCCCGGGCTTTTCCTTCTCAGCGGCATGGTCCTTCTCCTGTGTTTTCCTTCATCTCTGTTTTTCTCCTGCATTTTTCTTCTTCTAAGCCAGTCCGGGGGACACAGTCCCCCACATTTTTCTTCTTCAAACCAGTAGTTGCTCAAGTCTTTTATACAGTTTTTAGTCCTTAGGTATGTGTCCAAGTGTTGTCCCTCAGGAATTCCAGGGCCAGGAAATCATCCTTAGGTAAATATCCAGGTATCGTTCCCCAGGAAATCTTTCTGTGTATTTCTGTGTGTTTGGGCAGAGGTCTGGATGGGGGGGGGGGCCCTCCGCCTCCATCCAGACATGCCCCCATACTCATGACACATCAGGAAACAGGTGGTAAATCCCTTGTCTCACCATCCTCCCTTCCCAGGGTACTTGATGGTTGGAGATTATCTTGTCTCATGCATATTCCCGAAGGTGGCCTCGGTCCATTGTTGTCAAACCAGCTGTGGCCCAGCAAGCAATGTTATCTTTGCACCTTCCAAGAGTGGTTCCAGTGGCTCTGCCCAACACATATCAGCTATTGTCTGGACAAGCAGCAAGTGATTTTATCTTTGTTGAGTCACACCAGGAGAGCCAACTTTTAGTCTCTCACACCAGCCCAGTGCTAAAGAGAATTAAAAGCTTAGCTCTTACTTTTCCATAGCCTATTTGTAAGGGAAAAAACTGACAAAGCACAGATGCACAAATTGCTGATGTGCCTAAAATCTTGCAAACCTGTAGCTGTGCGTTACTGCTGTGAATGCCCTTAGTTAAAAGCAGCCTGACTGGCAGAGGCTAACATTCAATTCCTTGTATTAGCTGCATCAACTTAATTCCTCCATGTCCATTGCCCTTGATAAATTGCAGGTTCTAAAGTTGAATGAACTGCTTAAGCTACCTCTGTCTACATGCCATGGCTCCTTGAAAAGCAAGATCTATGGCTTCAAAGATTTTTGTGTGTGGTTGTAGATCAAAAAATAAATAATGCTATCTCATTTTGTTAAATAAAGTGAGGCTCTGTATAAATCAAGAATCCTCCCTCCTGCTTTCAGGAGACAAGCTGGCAGGGCAGATGGAGTCCTTTATGAGCAGGGTTCATGAGTTCATGTGCTTAAAACAAGCACGTCTTGGGGAAGGAATAAAAGGGGAACTGCTGAGTATTCTCTTTGGAAAATCACAGGATCATGGAATAGGAGAGGTTGGAAGGGACCCCAGGAGATCATCAGGTCCAACCCCCCTGCCAGAAGCAGGATCACCCAGGGGAGTCTGCACAGGAATGCATCCAGGTGGGGTTTGGGAAGTCTCCAGAGAGGGAGACTCCACAACCTCTCTGGGCAGCCTGCTCCAGGGCTCTATCACCCTCACTATAAAGAAGTTTCTCCTCCTGCTGAGGTGAAACCTTCTATGTTCAAGTTTGTATCCATTGGGCCTTGGCTTATTAGTGAGCAACACCCAAAAGAGCTTGGCCCCATCCACTGGACACCCACCCCTCAGATATTGATAGACATTGATCAGATCCCTCTCAGCCTTCTCTTCGCCAGACTAAACAGCCCCAGGGCTCTCAGTCTCTTCACAGGGGAGATGCTCAAGCCCCCTAAGCATCCTCATGACTCTCCCTTGGGCTCTCTCCAGCAGGTCTCTGTCTCTCTTGAACTGGGGAGCCCAAAACTGGACACAGGATTGCAGCTGTGGTCTCAGCAGGGCAGAGCAGAGGGGCAGAAGAAACTTCTGTGTTGCAGTCTGTGTCCATTGTTCTGACAACATCTTTGAAGAGGTAAAAACTGAGTACAACAAAAATAGTCTCAGGGGCAATTGGGAAACAGAATAGAGAGGATGAGGGCCTGGATCATCTACCTTATGAGGAAAGGCTGAGACACTGGGGGCTGTTTAGCCTCCAGAAGAGAAGGCTGAGGGGGGATCATGTGAATGCTGCTCAATAACTAAAGGGTGAGTGTTCAGGAGGATGGAGCCAGAGTGTTCTCAGTGGTGTCCAGGGACAGCAGAATGGGCAATGGATGGAAACTGGAGCACAGGAGGTTCCATGTGACCATAAGGAAAAAAAAACCTCTTCCTTTTGAGGGTGGCAGAGCCCTGGAGCAGGGTGCTCAGACAGGTTGGGGAGTCTCCTTCTCTGGATGCTTTTCAAAACCCTCCTGGATGTGTTGCTGTGTGTTTTACTGTAGGTGAACCTGCTCTAGCAGAAGGGGGGTTGGACCACATGACCTTCAGAGGTCCCTTCCACCCCCCACCAATCTGAGGTTCTGCAAGAGGGTGCAGCAATGTTAGTTTCTGGGAGGGAATGGCTTGCAATAACCTTTGCACCCATTTCCATTTTCCCCATTTCCACCTCTCTAATTTTCCTTTTGTTCTTTGCAGGGTGGGATGTTGCTTTTAATGCAATTTTAACTCCTAATTGGCTGTGCAGATACATAAATAGGGTTGGCCGAATTGCACAATTACAGCACATGGATTTACATATTTGCACTACTTTACTAGCAAGTGGAGCTCCAGTGTTAATGGAATTAATGGCATCCTACAAGTCCCCATGAAACTGGGGGAAAAAGACAGATAAAACCCAAACTAGAACAGGGCTTCAGGAATAGGATAGGATAGGATAGGATAGGATAGGATAGGATAGGATAGGATAGGATAGGATAGGATAGGATAGGATAGGATAGACCAGGTTGGAAAAGACCTGAGATCAAGTCCAACCTATCACCCAGCACCATCTAATCAACTAAACCATGGCACCAAGTGCCTCATCCAGGTTCTTTTTAAACACCTCCAGTGGTGATGACCACCTCCCTGGGCAGCACATTCTAATGGCCAATCTCTCTTGCTGGGAAGAATTTCTTCCTCACCTCCAGCCTAAACCTCCCCTGGCACAGCTTGAGACTGTGTCCTCTTGTTCTGGTGCTGGTTGCCTGGGAGAAGAGACCAACCCCCACCTGGCTACAACCTCCCGTCAGGGAGCTGTAGACAGCAAGAAGGTCTCCCCTGAGCCTCCTCCAGGCTAAGCAACCCCAGCTCTCTCAGCCTCTCCTCATAGGGCTGTGCTCTAGACCCCTCCCCAGCTTTGTTGCCCTTCTCTGGACACCTTCCAGCATCTCAACATCTTTCCTAAACTGAGGAGCCCAGAACTGGACACAGGACTCAAGGTGTGGCCTAACCAGTGCTGAGTACAGGGGAGAGTGACCTCCCTGCTCTTGCTGGCCACATTCTTCCTGATCCAGGCCAGGGTGCTATGGGCGACGGAGATTGGAATCAATGCGGCTGACCAATATGATCGAGTCTTGTTCCTTTATTGTTCCAGTGTTGCAGGCCTATGGTGCAGGCCTGTAGTGCAAGTATAGCACAGTAAAGTAAAGTGCAGAAGAAGAAGAGACAGGAAAGGCTGAAGTGCGTAGCAAGGGAGCTTCTACAACTTATATAAACTCGGAGTGCCTTGTTGGCATGGCTTCATTGGTTCCCTATGAGTGACCACACATTGCACTATTATAGATTATTGGTCCAACTACTAACGACACGCTAGGTTTGTTGATGCAGGTGCATGTCCTGTTGTCCCAAGATAACTGTCCATATTTATAGCGACCAGTGTCTTGTTTTAGTTACATGCTGCAGGCACAGCACTGTTTTGCTACACTGCTAGTTGGCTCTGCATTTATGCTGAGCATGGCCTACCACCATGTCAGGCTCTAGGCCTGCACTGCCAGATTGCTCACACTGCTCGTCGCTGGCATTGCCACAAATCCCCCTTTTTGTTTTTGTGAGCAATCTGGTCATGGGAGTTGTTCTCATCCCATACAAGATGCTACTGCAAACACAGAAGCAAGCAAGGTAAAGCTAAGCTGTGTAGCAAAAGCAAGAGTTCTGTAGTGCAGCATGTCTAACAGACTGGTGTAACCCATACAAGGCACAAAGCTTAAGTTGAACTAGTTACAATGCTCTACAGAGTTGGCATAATACATGGTCAAAGATAACAAACATTGTAAAGAAGAACTTAGATCTTAACAGTTCCGATCTTTACATTTCACTCCTCTTATTGACAGAGAAGACTTGACTATGCCTGAACGCATTGCACACAGAGATTGAGGCACAAATGCACTCCTTAGCACTGTCTTTTACAATCTGCTTTAGGATTATGTTGCATCTTTATTTTCTCTAGGATGGTCAAAAATCATGAATTGCTTAATGGTAGCAAGATTTCTTTAATCTGTAAAGGTAGATCTGGCCAGGCTCTAGCTTCACAGACAGAAAACTTGCAGGCAAACAGCAAGAGCAAAAAGAGCTTCATTGCTTTGCCCAATATAAAATTACACAGAATAATGTGGTTTTGCTTATCCTAGTAATTATAATCTCTTAATGTTCATATAGATGTTAAGCAATCACGACACTCAGTTATAAGTCAGATGCTTTCTGTTGACAACTTGGTTTATCGTGACCGTCGTTGAGGTCAGTGCTAAGCAGGTTTGCTGATTGTCATTTTCATGACAGTTGTGCCGTGTTCGTGCTGTCTTGTGGTGAGAGGGTTACAGCACACTGCAAAGTTGATGTTTCTAGGGTTACAGCATTTTCTAGGGTTGATGTCCCTAGGGTTACAGCATTTCTAGGGTTGCCATGAGCTAATATTTTGCTATGGGGGTATTCTCTCTTTTCCCCCCTTTTTTGTCTTGTTTTGTTTTTGTTGGGGTTTTTTTTTGTTAATAATCTCTAATAAGCAAAATGTAAAGATGAAACTTTATCCTCTAGGATGTCTACATTCAGAGGCACACAGTTAACAAGAGAGAATACAAAGTTATCAAGCAACCACAATATTCAGTCCTAATTCGCATGATGCTGTGGTACATTCTTCTGAGTGATGCTGTTTGATCCCAGATTATCATAACAGGTATTGTGATCAATATTCTACTGCATGGGAAATGCTGTGTCCTCATGGTCTTGATTCTTCTGCCGTTGTTTATTGTGATGATTGCAGTTAGCAGAAAAGAAGGCTCGAGGTGACCTGATCGTGGCCATCCAGTATCTGAAGAGAGCCTACAAGAATGCTGGGGAGGGACATCCTAGCATGTCAGGAAATGACAGGACTAGGGAGAATGGAACAAGGCTGGGGATGGGAAGATTCAGGCTGGATGTGAGGAAGAAATTCTTCACCGTGAAAGTGGTGAAGCCCTGGAATGGGTTGTCCAGGGAGGTGGCTGAGGCCCCATGCCTGGAGGTGTTTAAGACCAGGCTGGACGAGGCTCTAGCCTGCCTGATCCAGTGTGAGGTGTCCCTGCCCATGGCAGTGGTTAGAGCTAAATGATCCTTGTGGACCTTTCCAACCCTGACTCATTGCACGAGTCTATGATTCCACATATTTTGTAACTAATTTTGACTGGTTTTTGTTTGTTTTTAATGTAAGCCATTTAAAAATTTTTAATTAATTTTCTGTTTCATTTCTTTAATATTTTGAAATCCACTTTTAATAAATCTATTTCATTTTTGTTTGATTTCATTATATGTATATATATTTTTGATCTTATATTCTTTATTGTAATTATTTTTTATTTTGCATGTTTGGTTTATTTAATCTATTTTCTATTTTAATTTTGATTTTTGCTTGTTTATTATTTTTTTTAACCTTATTTTCTTCTATTAATTCTTTTTTATTATAATTTTTCATTTTAATTTTCTCAACTTTTTCTTTTTGTAGTTTTTTGTGTTTGTTTTAATCTAGTAGTCTTGATAATCCTAATTTTTATTTTTTGCTAACAATTCTTATGGTTTTTTGTTAATAGCTATTTTTTCTTAGTAATCTTTATGATTTTTCACTGTGTCATATTAGGTTTTAATATTTTGTTTTTATTCTTGCTCTTCTTTTTTTATTATTATTCTGTTATTTAGTACTCTATCTTTTGTATCCAGAGTTTTTGTGCTTTTGTTATATATTTCTATGTTTACATATTTTCTTTGCACTTGTTACCTTTTTGTTTACCATTTTTTTTGCATTTTTTTGTATTTTTACTAGTCTATGTCTAAGAAGAAAATATAAAGACATTACCTTAGCTAAGGAATCCTTTTATAATGAATACCTATTTACTACAAACCTTAACTATATTATATGGAGCGCCTTTGAAATGCCTAGACACACATCTAAGAAGGTTCGAACCAAAAGAAAATCTTACAATGTGGACTCATTACTAAGTACTTACACCTTACTACAATTACTATGTACTAGGTATCTGTAAATATCAAATGCTTACCATTCATTATGCTTACCATTCATTATGCTTACCAGGAAAACTTAGCAAAACTCTTAAGGATATTGCAATCAGAAATGAGGAAATTAGCACTGTAGCTTTAAATCAGAGCAGAGCTTTGGTTGGCAAGAGTCGTACCAGAAAATCCTCCCTTTTCTGGGGTGGGGGTAGTGGTGGGTTGAGGGCGGCTAGCAAGTTGTGCCCTAGTTGGTATTGTTTCTGTATTGGGGTCTTAATGACTTGCAACTTATCGTGTCTGAACGACCATTGTTCCACCCATACTGGATTATGTGTTTTCCATTTTAATTTGAGGGTTGGTTGCTGACTAGTAGCCACTACAGAGAAGGAGCAGTAACGAGTTTTGCGCCTAGCTGACTTAAGGCATCTCAGCCCAATAGAGCAACTGGAAGGGTTAACACGTACGGTCTTACAGTGATTGATTTGCTGTAGTTAAAAGCTAATTGCACTGGCTCTTTGCTAACCCAGGTTGTTTGGATACCTTTTAAACACATGACTTCAACATTTGCCATGAGCAATGACTAGTGAGCATTCCATTTATGACTAGGTATAATGATGACATCATCTCCAGTATCCATAATAATTGAAGATTGTATAATTTGTCCACAAGGGTGTCTGACAGTTAAAATCTGCTCCAGTTTTCCCTTTTGGATTTCTAGGGCTAATAAGGTATTAGGCATATCGGTGGAACCCGAGCCTTCTAGCCCTCGGATCCTGTTGGAAGTTTTAGGCACTCGGGACTCAGATGGTATTAGCTGAGCAATTTCTGTCCCAACAAGAGTGCTAACAAGAGAGGCAATGGTATAGAGCATAATTTTCATAGCCCAGTCATAATCAGAATGTATTGAACCAGGAATTATAAGGATGCCCTGCCTAGAGGTAGACAATCTGCCAATTAACAGAGCACAGGGTCTGTGACCCAAAGGACCGTGCCAATTGAACTCGACAACGATTTGTGGATTAAAAAGTGATATGCGGCTGTTGTCAGGTCTGCAAGCACTGCCAGAGGGGGCTACGGGGGGGGGGGGGGGGGGGGGGGCGCAGTCCAAGCACCCTGGTTTGGTGTCGTCGCGCGTGGTATATTTGCGCTGCGGGAGCAGCTTCCCTGCCTGCCACAGTCTCGAGAAAAATTATTAGGTCTGTGACACTTTCGAGTCTGTCCAGCAGTCAGGCATTTTGATTTAAGGTACCTAGGTTTCTCAGAGGCACGATGATTTCCACCCAGGTTGTTTCCCTTGTGCGGTGGTCGTACTGGTGGTTTCTGGACTGCTTCTATGGCCGTGGCTAGATACGTTGCTGTTTGTCGATGCTTCATTCGTTGTTGCGTCCAGCAGTCATGAGACAGTGGCACCTGTTGATAAAATGCTGAGAACCTGTTTAGTTTGTTCATTAGCATTGTCAAATGCCAAATTATCCAGCATTTTTACCTTCATATCATGAGTCAAGTCTGAATTAATATTGAATGCCGTATGTATGGTATGGACAAAGGAACCAAGTGGCCCTGTTAGACCCTGCTGAGTAGTGAAAAGCACAGGATCAGAGTTATTGTCCTGGGTTCTGGACCACTCTTTGATCACTAAATCCTGACTTAACTGCAAAGCTTTATCAGGAAGCTGCAATTGCTGATATGATCTAGCAAAGATCTCACCCCAACGAGATGGTTAATGGTGACACCTTGTAAAGAGTCTGCTGGCTGCTGGGGCGTGGCTTCTGAGGCATTTGCAAGTGAATTGCCACTTAATTGAGAAGTTGCAAGGTCTGAGGGGGTGTGACTTTCAAGTCTCTGCTTGCTGACAGGGGCTGAAACACAGAGATCACTATTTTAGGATATAACTTTTTGTTGCAATCAGAATATCATCCATGGACTTACAGATGAGAAAGTCACAATGAGTCTATCTAAGTGGGAAGAGAGTGCCAGAGAATTCTGGCATGCCTTGAGGCTACCCATTGATATCAGTGGGTGGAGTCTGCCTCAATCGATGACTCAGTAGATGCAGACTTTGTTGAATCCTCTGGGTGTGAGCAAATTGTAAAGAAAACAGTCCTTCACATGAATAATAATCAAGTCCCAATTTGCGGGGACTGGGAGTTGGGAGGCCAGGTTGTAAGGCACCCATTTCCTACAAGATCGCTCTCAGACCATGTAATAAACACCATTTGCTGACATACGTGTGTCAAAAGGGATTAACAAATGTGTTGAAAACAATTGATTGATTACAGCAGTTGTGTATCCTGACTGTAGCCCGTAGGTAGCTATAGCTTGTCTAGCTTCCTTTAACATTGTCAGTCCAGAGATTAACATAGTCATTGTTAATCTTCTACAGATTCTCCATCTGTGACTACATTTCCCACAGTACCTTTCCACCAGTGCAGTGGGACAGTTCATTGTCCCTCCCACCTCCTGATCGTCCTATGGGGAGTCGATTGGAACCTCTGTCCAGTGCTATACACTGCTGATAATGTCTGGAATGTAGGAGGTGGAGGGGGGTGTAGCGCAGCTGAAACCACTGGGTTGCAGGGGCCGCTAAGGCTGTTCCTGCCACTGCCATGGGGGCAGCCGCTGCCGGTGTCAGTGCTGGTATCAGCGGTGCGTCGGTCGATACCGCCTTGATCGGAGCCGCCAGTACTCGTGGGGGCCATGGGGGATCGCGGGAGGCATCACCAGGAGAATTGCCGGGGTGTCGGGCGCCGCTGGAGTGGGCGCCTGGGCTGGGTTGAGGCAGCCCCCTTCCCCACCACTGGCAACAATAAACACTCAGACAAACAGATTGCAAAAGTGATGGAAAGTTTAAATAGAAAGCAGTGAACATTTACAGAGAACCAAAAGCGCAGCGACAAAGAAAGATCCCAAAACAGACCCAGAGAGATCCCATCCCCAACTGAGGGTACACCCAAGACCCCCAGGGCTCTTTCTTCCCCCTCCCAGTGCTAGGCTAGTCTCAGCTGGCCAGATCTGAGACTGCCCATCTCCCCATGGCCTTGGGCCTAGCCAGGCCCAAAGCCAGGAGGCATCTCCCCCAGTTACCGGCTGACGGAGGAGGAAGAGAAGAGGAAGTGCTAGACTCCGCACTGCATCTTATAATGGTGCAAAGAATTGAGGTAGGAAATACAACATAATTTCCTGTGTCCACCCCTCTGGGCTGGACTTCTGGACACAGGAAGTAAACATTGCAGGGGGCACCCAGATCAAACTGCAACAGCGCCGCTGAGCTGAGGGCTGCCGGGATGAGCGCTGCTGGGGTGGGAACCACGGGAGGGTTGCGGTCACAAGAATGCCACACTCACGAGACTGCAAGTGCTCCTTTTTTTTTTTTTTTAAGAGGAGTTGTAGGGCAGAGTCGCCACTGTCCAGACTCCCAGCGTCGGTCCTCTCATCTTCCAAGTCCAAGCCGTTGCTGGCGGTATCAGATTTTTTAGAATAAACCTTTATTTTAGAATAAACCAAACCAGGTTGGAAGAGACCTTCAAGATCATCGCGTCCAACCCATCAACCAATCCAACCCACCCAAACAGCTAACCCATGGCACCAAGTACCCCATCAAGTCTCCTGAACACCTCCAATGATGGTGACTCCACCACCTCCTTGAGCAGCCCATTCCAATGGGCAATCACTCTTTCTGTATAGAACTTCTTCCTAACATCCAACCTGAACCTCCCCTGGTACAGCCTGACACTGTGTCCTCTTGTTCTGGTACTGGCTGCATGGGAGAAGAGACCATCATCCGCCTGTCTACAACCTCCCTTCTGGTAGTTGTAGAGAGTGATAAGGTCACCCCTGAGTCTCCTCTTCTCCAGGCTAATCAACCCCAGCTCCCTCAGTCTTTCCTCATAGGGCTTGTGTTCCAAACCCCTCACCAACTTCGTTGCCCTTCTCTGGACTCGTTCCAGCAAGTCAACACCCTTCCTAAACTGAGTGGCCCAGAACTGGACACAGTACTCAAGGTGCGGCCTAACCAGTGCAGTGTACAGGGGCAGAATGACCTCCCTGCTCCTGCTGGCCACACTGTTCCTGATGCAGGCCAGGATGCCATTGGCCCTTCTGGCCAATGAAGATGTTGATGAAGGGGGATCGAAAACGCCGAGCCACAGCTTTCGCCGCTTTTTTATGGCTTTCTCTGCTGGGTGCGGACGGCTGTGGTGGTGTCTAATAAATGCGGTGTGCTTGCCAAGATGGCAGATGTGGCATCTTATTTGTCTAATTCTTAATACGTAGCGACCTCCATTTTGATTTCGCGCGCCTTATCAGTTCGATCGGGATTCACTTCTGCCGCTATTGACGTGGCAGGAACAGATTTTTCTGTGCAAAAGGACGGTAATAAAGAGCCACGATTCGTGTAGAAGGAGTAGTGGGCAATTGAAATTGTGAGGAGGATGCTGACGGAGCAGCAGACAATGTGCAGGGAGAGAGGAGGGGGCGGAGGGCAAGGGGTGCCTTCCGAGTCTCCCTTTTTCGTCTCGGTTAGAACCAAATGCCACAGCAGCTGAATCGGGACTAGTCTGCTCTGCTTATTTCGATTGCAATGTACGTGACCATCCATCACACGGTGCTATAGTAAAAAGCTTCTTTTTTAAGTATGTAGCACCTCATCCCACAGCTGGGCTGCAATTTTGTCCCGTGCTTCAGAAGTAAAAGCTTATTTGCCATGGGGATGATTCTGGACCCAGGCTAATAGCCCTTTTAAGATCCCAGAATCGCCAGTAATACCTCTCACGGAGAGGATAGGTGGAGGGCGTTTAGCACAGCCTCTTCTGTTTCGTGGTGTGCTGCCCCTTGCCCGTGCCCAGTCACTCACCGGGCCAGGGTGAGATTCACTTCCTTTTTGAGCACGCGCGCTGCTAATTTTTCCAGCACCGGGGCAGTGCTATTCCGACCGGCTTTCCGTATTGCTTGGACGTACCTCTTTATGGTGAGTCGATCAGTATCGTAGTCCAAGGATCCCTTGTCCATGAGTTCAGGTGTATTCGGGCGCCAGATATGGGTGACAGAGATTGGAATCAATACGGCTGACCAATGTGATCGAGTATTGTTCCTTTATTCTTCCAGTGTTGCAGGCCTATGGTGCAGGCCTGTAGTGTGAGTATAGCACAGTAAAGTGTAGAAGAAACAGGAGACAGGAAAGGCAGAAGTGCGTAGCAAGGGAACTTCTACAACTTATATAAACTCGGAGTGCCTTGTTGGCATGGCTTCATTGGTTCCCTAGGAGTGACCACACATCACACTATTATAGATTATTGGTCCAACTACTAACGACACACAAGGTTTGTTGATGCAGGTGCATGTCCTGTTGTCCCAAGATAACTGTCCATGTTTATAGCTACCAGTGCCTTGTTTTAGTTACATGCTGTAGGCACAGCACTGTTTTGCTACACTGCTAGCTGGCTCTGCATTTATGCTGAGCATGGCCTACCACCATGTCAGGCTCTAGGCCTGCACTGCCAGATTGCTCACACTGCTCGTCGCTGGCATTGCCACAGGGTGCCCTTGGCCTTCTTGGCCACCTGGGCACACTGCTGGCTCATGTTCAGCCTACTATCGACCATTACCCCCAGGTCCCTCTCTGCCTGGCTGCTCTCAGCCACTCTGACCCCAGCCTGCAGCACTGCATTGGGTTGCTGTGGCTAATATGTAGAACCTGGCACTTAGGTGTGTCAAATCTCCTGCCCTTGGCCTCTGCCCATCTGTCCAGCCTGTCAAGGTCCCTATGCAGAGCTCTCCTACCCACCAACAGATCAACTCCTGCCCCCAGCTTGGTGTCATCTGCAAACTTACTGGTGATGGTCTTACTGCCCTCATCCAGATCATCAGTAGAGATATTGAACCGGATTTTTCATGCCTTTGCTTTCCACTCCTGCTGTTCTATCACCAAGTTTAAACATTAATTCCAGAGAATTAATTGATAGGGACTGGCTAAGACTGATACCATTTTTACAAGTCCAGCTCTAAACTGTGGGAATTGGAGAGAGAAATAACACTATCTATTTCTTTTCCTGCAGATCCCTCTTCTGAGGTGGAAGGAGAAGAGTAATCACTCTTCATATACAGCTCGAGAAGACTCTGCCCTTGGTGCTTGTCAATGGTTGAGGGGACAAGCCTCAAGGCCTCCTTCCACCCCCTGTAAGTAAAGGGAAAGAAAAATGAAAGGGAAAAAAAAAAAAACAAAAAAACAAACCACAGCCAGATTAGCAAAGGATTTGTGCTGTATTTACAAAGCAGTTTAGGAGATGCAGGGGAATATATATATATGTACACAATTTACAGTATTTACAATATATACACAAATATACAACAAAGTAGCACAGAAATGAGATTCCCCTCCTCCGCCAGGAGGAAGGGTTTCCCCCTGTACCCCCTTGTGGTGGTTTAGGCTGGGTGCTGGCCTGGATGCCACTGCATAGGCCACACCTGGGAGGTCCCAAAGGGGTGGGCCCAGCCCAGGGGGTGGTAACAGGCAGGTATTCCATTTCCCATAATGCCCTGCTCCCCTATAAAATGTCCATGCAGGGTCTTCACTTCCTCTTTCGTCCCCAGCTGCAGCCTAGGTAAAATGGCATGAGCTGCCTCCCTTGGGCCTGCCCAGGCCCAAGGCTGGGTTGGGGGGGAGGAAAGAGCCCTGGGGGGCTTTGGGTGTACCCCCAGGTGGGGATGGGATGTTCTTGGGTATGTTCTGGGATTTCTCTCTTTGTTACGGTGCTTGTGGTTCTCTGTAAAACTTTCATTGTTGTTTGTTTTTAAATTGTTTTTCTATTTAAACTTTCCATCACTTTTGCAATCCCTTTGTCTGAGTTGTTGTTTCTGCCCTGTGGTGGGGAGGGGGTTTGCCCAACCCATTACACCCCTTCTCTCCCCTTTTTCCCCAAAGAGGGTTAGAAAAAGAGAAAAAAAGTGCAGTTGTTAATTAAAAGCAGTTATGTGTTAGAAGAGGCCTTACCTGCTCCAAGGTTAGTCTGGCCGAAAGCCCAGAAGCTGTGAGCTGCAGAAGGAAAAAAGTGCAAGACTGCGACTAGTCTCACTGAACTCAAAACTTAAAGCAGTGCTTCTGCTTCTCCACCAATGAAATTAGTTTAGACCTGTCTTATTTATAAAACATTCAGCCATGGTGTCCCTTTGTTAAAGGCATGTCGTAGTTTGGGCTGGGTGTCCTCTGCTACAGGGGTGTTTCCTGTGTCCAGAAGTCCAGCCCAGTGGGTGGACACAGGAAATTAGGTTATTTCCTACCATGATCCCTTGCACCACTATAAGTCTCACGGCGGGGTCTGGCACTTCCTCTTTCCTTCCTCCTCGCCACCTGGTAACTGGGGAGGAGATCTCCCGGCCATGGGCCTGGCTAGGCCCAAGGCCACGGGGGAATGGGCAGTCTCAGATCTGGCCAGCTGAGACTAGCCTAGCAGTGGGGGGGGGAAGGAGGAGCCCTGGGGGTTTGGGTGCACCCTCAGGTGGGAACGGGATCTCTCTGGGTCTGTTTTGGGGTATCTCTTGTCACTATATTTCTAGTTCTCTGCACGCACTCACTGTTCTCTATTTAAACTTTCCATCACTTTTGCAATCTGTTTGTCTGAGTTATTATTTCTGTGCGTGGTGGGGAGGGGGTCTGCCCCAACCCATTACAAGGCACCGCCTCAAATGGTCACAGTGCTTCAACACAAAACAATAAGACAAATTGAACTCCACAAAAACCTCCTAAGCATGGGAATTTAATAAACTGCGGGCTCTTCTGATGGCTTCCATTGATTGCTTTTGATTTGAAAGAGTGTGACCGTTTGAGGCTGTCCCCTTAAGAAAGGGAATATTGTGGTCGGATGTTTGTAAACAAAAGACGGATCTAAACTAATTTCATTGGTAGCTTGGGGGGAAGCACCTTTTGAACTGGGAGTACAGCAGAGAATCCTGGGCATTCCTGCACTTTTCTGGTCAGTCTTGCTTTTCCCCCTTTGCAGCTCCTAGCGTTCTGAGCTTTCGGCCAAGCCTGACCTTGAAACTGATAAACTGCAAGGCCTGTATTAATCGCTTTCCAATTAACACATAACTGCTTTTAATTCTTTTTTTCTCTTTTCTCTCTTTCTAACCCTCTCTGGGGATAGGGGGAGAGAAGGGGGAGCAGAGGTGGGGAACCCCCTCAGCAGAGTGGGGGAACTCTCATTTCTGTGCTCCTTTGTTGTATATTTCTGTATATATTGTAAATACTGTAAATTCTGTATATATTCCCCTGCATATCCTATATTGTTTTGTCAATATACAGCACCCACTGCTTTGCTAATTCAGCTGTGAGTTTTTTTTCTTCACTTCCCGGGGGGAGGAGAAGGCACGGCCTTTCCCTTCCAACCCTACAACATTTTTTTTTTTTTTCTTGGCTTACCCAACGTGCGGCAGATAATTAGCTTAATTTATTACTTGATTGATTTAGTGTTTTCTAGCTGAATTAGCAAATATGAAGGTGTTGTGGTTCGTAGAACGACTATTCTTTTCAATTTTTGAGGCTCTGGTTTACAGATATTTTTTGGGTTTGTTTTTGGATTACCTGGGTAAATATTTGGTGCGGACAATTTACCTGTGGGTTATGTATAGAGTTATATTATGGTATGGAAAATGCGTGGATTTCTTATGGCCGGCGAGATACAGAAATGTTACCTCTACTGCCCTCCCAATTGAGATAAAGGGTTTTAAGATTCCGGCGGAGGAGAGAGAGTAACTTTAGTGATGGCTGGGTTCCAAAAGTGATTTATGTGATGTGTATCAATCTGCTGCTGGTGATGGTAATTGCATATTTAAGGTTTTCTTTGCGATGGGAGAGGAAGATGTCCAGGGCGTACTTTGTTATTAAAACTAGATCAAAGAGGAAATGGTGTAGCTCTGGGTCAGTCCCAGAGACATCTAGTGATGAGGACTGTGGAGAATCTGTGTCAGTAAAAAAGAAAGCTAAGATGATAATTGGTAAAGCAGCCCTAAATGACTTTGCTGCTGATTCTGGCAAGCTGCCAAGGGCGGAGGCTAGTATCAACATGGCGTCTCCACCTTCTCCTCCTCCTTCTTCTCCGTTGGCCATTAACGGAGCAACGTCATTTCTGCCCACTCTCTCGGTGGGACCGGAAGTCACTGCCCCAGCAGCTGATTTATCTCAGGACCTGTTATCTTCTATTAAGGTGGCTGTAAATTCAAACGCAGCTCCAGTTAAGGTGGCTGTTTTAAAGACTAGAAGTGGAAGGACCAAAGCTGATGGAGAAGAAGAGGAGGAGACTGATCCTGGTGAGGGGCCCTCTACTCTAAGAAATCCTGCTGAGGAGGAAGAGAAGATTTGTTTTAAAGATCTAGCTGACCTAGTGAGAGCAAGGCAGGATAGAGATGAAGCTAGGAAAGGAGCTGGCAAAGGTGGTTCTCAGCTTAAAGAGGTTCTTGAGAAAATGGCAACAGGGTTATTAGGACAGCAAGTTGAGGGGGAGGAGCTACAAGATGACATAACTGACTGTTCCTCTCCGAGGGAGGAGCTAAGAAATGTCCGTAAAGATCATACCAGGGCAGAAAAGGAGCCAGTTCTAGCTTGGCTTAGTAGGTGTCATGATACAGGTGCTCCAGCTCTAACAGTTGGAGACAAGTCAGCAGCTCAGTTAGGAACTCTCTCGAGGGATAATGGAATAGATAGACATCTAGGCAGGGCTCTCGGTAAGGTTAATCTGTGGGTACACCTTTTAATAGCGGTTGCCCTGAGATACCCTTCCCGAGATGATCTTCCATGGAATCCTAAACCCTGGACTACCATAGATGAGGGAATTAAGCGCTTGAGAGAATTTGCTGTTAGAGAGCTACTCTATGGTGAACATGAAACTCTGAATCCTGATGACATTCCTGTGGATATTGGTCTTGCTAAAAAGCTCATCAAACTTGCTCCTTGTAATTCTGCAAACATTCTGGCTAGCAGAATTGTGTCAAGAAATTATGGTGGAGCTTCTCCTACGGTTGGCCAATTCAGTGATCAAATGAGACAATTGGAGGATAGCATGACACATGGTTCTTGGGTTTCGGCCATTAAAACTATGTCTGGTGATATACAGAATTGCATAAGAGAGTTAAAGGATGAATTTAGAAATTCCATATCCCAATTGGCACAAAGGAATGATTTCAATTCTTCCTCCTGGTGGATACAAGTTTCATCTGTGAGGAATACACATCATCCAAGGAGAACGTTCCAAAACAGATCAAATCAAAACAGACCACCAAGGCAACCACGTAGAACTATATGGATAACTCTGCGTGATCAGTTTGGTGAGAACATGAACCGCTGGGATGGCCAACCAACTTCTAATCTTTTCAGGAGACTGAGGGAATTGCAAAGTGGCAATACCAGAAGGGTAGCTGTTACTTCCACAGTGCCCCAGAACAACTCTAGTAGCTCCAACAGTGGCTCCATGCAAAGCTATAACACTGCACACTGTGCACTGAGCTGCTTGCTGAAGACATTGGTGCATGAGGGGAGAGGAGGTTGTGTAAAGGTTTTTATTGAGGAGAAGACAAAAAGGCCAACGCCAAATCAAAGCTATAGATATTTTCTGTCTTCTGTTATAAAAAAAAAAAAGAAAAAAAATTTGGAGCTTAAACTGGCCTCTACTGTGAAGGACAACAAAAAGTCCTTCTATAAATATATTAATAGCAAGAGGAAGGGAAAGGACAACCTCCACTCCTTGATTGACATGGAGGGAAATGTTGTATCAAGGCATGAGGAAAAGGCAGAGATACTTAACACCTTCTTTGCCTCGATTTTTACTAGAAGGACAGAACATCTTCCTGACAGCTGTCCTGTAGAGCTGGCAGAAGGAGCCAGGGAGCTGCACAGTTTCCCTATGTTCCATAAGGAGGTGGTTGGAACTATCCTCAGCAGCTTGGATCCCCACAAGACCATGGGACCAGATGGGATCCATCCTAGGGTGCTGAGAGAGCTGTCAGATGAGCTGGCCAAGCCACTATCTATCATTTTCCAGCAGTCCTGGCTCACTGGAGATGTCCCAGAGGACTGGAAGCTGGCCAACGTGGTGCCCATCCACAAGAAGGGCCGGTTGGATGAGCCAAGGAATTATAGGCCTGTCAGCCTGACCTCAGTGCCAGGCAAGATCATGGAACAGGTCATCCTGAGTGCAATCACACAGCACTTAGAGGATGGCCAAGGGATCAGGCTCAGCCAGCATGGATTTAGGAAGGGCAGGTCCTGCCTGACCAACCTGATCTCCTTCTATGAGCAGGTGACCCGCCTGGTGGATGTGGGGAGGCCTGTTGATGTAGTCTACCTGAACCTCAGCAAGGCCTTTGACACCGTCCCCCATAGCAAACTCCTGGCCAAGCTGTCAGCCCATGGCTTGGACAGCAGCACTCTGAGCTGGGTTAGGAACTGGCTGGATGGCCGAGCCCAGAGAGTGGTGGTGAATGGTGCCACATCAAGTTGGCGTCCAGTCACTAGTGGTGTGCCCCAAGGATCAGTGCTGGGCCCTGTACTCTTTAACATCTTTATTGATGATCTGGATGAGGGCTTTGAGTCCATCATCAGTAAATTTGCTGATGACACCAAGCTGGGGGCAGGAGTTGATCTGCTGGAGGGTAGAGAGGCTCTGCAGAGGGACCTCGACAGGCTGGACGGATGGGCAGAATCCAACAACATGAGATCTAACACATCCAAGTGCCGGGTTCTGCACATTGGCCACAACAACCCCATGCAGTGCTACAGGCTGGGGTCAGAGTGGCTGGAGAACAGCCAGGCAGAGAGGGACCTGGGGGTACTGGTCGATGGCAGGCTGAACATAAGCCTGAAATGTGCCCAAGCAGCCAAGAGGGCCAATGGCATCCTGGCCTGCATCAGGAATAGTGTGGCCAGCAGGAGCAGGGAGGTCATTCTGCCCCTGTACACTGCATTGGTTAGGCCACACCTCGAGTACTGTGTCCAGTTCTGGGCCCCTCAGTTTAGGAAGGATGTTGACTTGCTGGAATGAGTCCAGAGAAGAGCAACAAAGTTGGTGAGGGGTTTGGAACACAAGCCCTATGAGGAAAGACTGAGGGAGCTGGGGTTGCTCAGCCTGGAGAGGAGGAGACTCGGGGTGACCTTATCACTCTCTACAACTACCTGAAGGGAGGTTGTAGACAGGCGGATTATGGTCTCTTCTCCCAGGCACCCAGTACCAGAACAAGAGGACACAGTCTCAGGCTGCGCCAGGGGAGGTTCAGGTTGTATGTTAGGAAGAAGTTCTATACAGAAAGAGTGATTGCCCATTGGAATGGGCTGCCCAGGGAGGTGGTGGAGTCGCCGTCATTGGAGGTGTTCAGGAGGAGACTTGATGGGATGCTTGGTGCCATGGGTTAGCTGTTTGGGTGGGTAGGATTGGTTGATGAGTTGGACGCGATGATCGTGAAGGTCTCTTTCAACCTGGTTTGGTTTATTCTAAAATAAAGGTTTATTCTAAATGCACATGTGGGCATGTTCCCCATAACTAGGGGCGCCATGCCTCCTGCCAGGGGGAGGAGAGGGATAACAGAGATAATGGAATCTATTAGGATGTGTACATCCATGGGCCGGGCACTTCACAATTTCAGAAGTACAGGGCCTTGGTTGGCACAGGAGATCAGTGCACAATAATGCCATCAAATTATCAGGGATCGGAGTCTATAACTGTTCTGGGAGTCACTGGTGGATCTCAAGATTTAAGTAAGGTGGAGGTTAATATAAGTTTAACTGGTAAACAATGGAGGAAGCATACTGTTGTTACCGCACCTGATGCACCTTGTATTTTGGGAATTGATTTTCTGAGAGGAGGGTGTTTCAAAGACCCTAGAGGTTACAAATGGGCTTTTGTAGTAGCTTCTATAGAAATTGATGGACAAAAATTAAAGCTGTCTGCTAGACCTGTGCTTTCTGATGAATCTGCAGTTGTGGGACAACATAAGATACAGGACATAAAATTGCCGGTTGCTTCTCAGACTGTGCATCACAGACAATACAGAACCAACCGTGACTCTTTGTTGCCCATTCAGAATCTGATTCGTCAGTTGGAGAGTCAGAAAGTCGTCAGCAAAACTCATTCACCTTTCAACAGTCCAGTGTGGCCTGTGCGGAAGCAGAATGTAGATTGGCATCTGACGGTAGACTACCGACCCCTAAATGAAGTAATACCACCTATGAGTGCAGGAGTATCAGACATGATGGAGCTACAGTACGAGCTGGAATCCAAAGAAGCCAAATGGTATGCTACCATAGACATTGCTAATGCATTTTTCCCTATTCCCATAGCAGAGGAATGCAGGCCTCAGTTTGCTTTCACCTGGAGAACAATCCAGTACACTTTCAACAGATTGCCAATGGGCTGGATCCACAGCTGAAGCATCTGTCATGCAGTGATCCACGATGCTCTAGAGAAAGGCGGTGCTCCAGAACACATCCAGTTCATCGATGATATCATCGTCTGGGGTAAAACTGCTGAAGAATTCTTCGGGAAAGGTAACAAAATCATCGACATTCTTCTGAATGCAGGTTTTGCCATCAAGCGAGACAAGGTGAAAGGACCTACCACAGAGATTCAGTTTCTGGGAGTGCGGTGGCAGGATGGATGCCAACACATTCCTGTGGATGTGGTAAATAGAGTCTCCACCATGGCAAATGCCAAAAACAAGCAAGAGACCCTACGTTTCTTGGGGATAGTGGGATTTTGGAGACTGCACATTCCTGGATGTAGTCAGATTGTGAAACCTCTGTATGATGTGACTCGAATGACAAACAATTTCCACTGGGGACCTGAAAAACAAGCAGCCTTTGACCAAATAAAGCAAGAGGTAGTTCAAGCAATGGGTCTGGGACCTGTCCGAGATGGTCCAGACATTAAGCACATTTTGTACACGGCTGCAAGTGACAATGGTCCAACCTGGTGCTTGTGGCAAAAAGCTCCAGGTGAGACACGTGGACGACCTCTTGGTTTCTGGAGTCGAGGTTACAGAGGTTCAGAGGCTAATTATACTCCAACAGAGAAAGAAATTTTAGCTGCCTATGAAGGAGTAAAAGCATCTTCTGAAGTGATTGGAACGGAATCACAACTTCTCTTAGCTCCCAGATTACCAGTTTTGAATTGGATGTTCAAAGGCAAAGGCTCCACACCACATCATGCCACAGACTCAACCTGGTCTAAGTGGATGGCTCTGATAACACAGAGAGCTCGACTGGGAAATCTTGAAAGACCTGGTCTAGTGGAGGTGATCTCAAGTTGGCCTGAAGGTACCAACTGTGCTAAACCTCCAGAGGAGAAAGTAACTCGTGCTGAGGAAGCTCCTCCTTACAATGACCTTTCTGATGATGAAAAGAAATGTGTGTTGTTCACAGACGGTTCCTGTTGTCTTGTTGGAAACAAGCGAAGGTGGAAGTCTGCAGTGTGGAGTCCAACACGCCGAGTTGCAGAGGC
Source organism: Melanerpes formicivorus (assembly GCF_026170545.1). NCBI lineage: Eukaryota > Metazoa > Chordata > Aves > Piciformes > Picidae > Melanerpes > Melanerpes formicivorus. Next base: position 28,187,826 of record NW_027142361.1, on the reverse strand, counting down.
AAAGGATGGAGAAGTAGAATCCAGTCAATTCGCAGGGGTAAAAGCTGTCCAGCTAGCTCTCAATGTGGCTGAACGTGAGAGATGGCCAAAGCTTTATCTCTACACCGACTTATGGATGGTAGCCAATGCTCTATGGGGTTGGCTAAAGAACTGGAAGAAGAGTGGTTGGCAGAGGAAAGGAAAACCCATTTGGGCAGCCAACCTATGGCAGGACATTGCTGATCGAATCGAGAGAATTCCAGTGAAAGTGAGACACATCGATGCTCACATTCCTAAGAGCAAAGCTACTGAGGAACAGCAACACAACCATCAGGCAGATCTAGCTGCAAGAGTTTCTCAAGTAGACATGGACTCTGATCTCGATCTCGACTGGAAACACTGAGGTGAGATATTCTTAGCTCGGTGGGCTCATGAGTCGTCAGGACATCAAGGCAGAGATGCAACATACCAATGGGCTTGTGACAGATCCATAGACATTTCCATGGATGCTATCACACAAGTCATCCATGACTGTGACATTTGTGCTGCTATTAAGCAGGCAAAACGACTTAAGCCCTTGTGGTATGGTGACAGGTAGTCCAAGTAAAAGTATGGTGAAGCTTGGCAGATTGACTACATCACTCTACCACGTTCTATTTCTGGTAAGCAATATGTGCTTACTATGGTAGAGGCAAACACTGGATGGTTGGAAACTTATCCAGTTCCACATGCAACTGCACGCAACACCATTCTCGGTCTGGGGAGACAGATCCTGTGGAGACACGGAACTCCAGAGAGGATCGAGGCAGACAACGGAACTCATTTCATGAACAACCTTGAAATGAACTGGTCAAAAGTGCACGGTATTGAGTGGATATTCCATGTTCCCTACTATGCACCAGCTTCAGGGAAGATTGAATGCTACGACGGTTTGTTGAAGACCACTCTTAAAGCCATGGGGGGTGGATGTTTGAAAAACTGGGAAAAACATTTAGCACAAACAACCTGGCTGGTAAATAGTAGAGGTTCAGTGAACCGAGCTGGACCTGCACATTCAGATCTGCTACATAAAGTAGAAGGTGATAGAGTTCCTGTGGTTAGAGAAAAGAATCTGTTAGGTAAAACTGTTTGGGTATTTTCACCCTCAGGAGAGGTCAAACCTGTCCGAGGGGTGGTTTCAGCTGAAGGTCCGGGTCACACTTATTGGGTAATGCAAGAGAATGGTGAAATTCAGTGTATTCCACAAAGAAATTTAACTTTAGCTGAAAGAGGTTAATTTCAAACTGTTGTACAGCTACATCGTGTCGAAAGGAAGAATCAACGAGGAATCTACGGTGCACAAACCCTGAGAACCCTGAGAGCCCTGAGTCAACTAAGAGACCCTGAGAATCCCTGTTTCCCTTTTCTTCACTTCGTCAGCGAAGAAACAAACCTTTTTCCATTTTTTTCTCATTTTCTGATTTTCTTGGACTTTTGAATCATCTACATCTGAGCATAGCCGGAATGGACTATGAACTTTACTTACGGACTGTAAATGTCGTCTTGGATTGGATGGACAGTATGAACGGCCAATGAAATTGTTTAGAAGGGGTGGACTGTGACCGTTTGAGGCTGTCCCCTTAAGAAAGGGAATATTGTTGTCAGATGTTTGTAAATGAAATACGGATGTAAACTAATTTCATTGGTCAATTGGGGGAAGTACCTTTTGAACTGGGAGTACAGCAGATAATCCTGGGCATTCCTGCACTTTTCTGGTCAGTCTTGCTTTTCCCCCTTTGCAGCTCCTAGCGTTCTGAGCTTTCGGCCAAGCCTGACCTTGAAACTGATAAACTGCAAGGCCTGTATTAACCGCTTTCCAATTAACACATAACTGCTTTTAATTCTTTTTTCTCTTTTCTTTCTTTCTAACCCTCTCTGGGGAAAGGGGGAGAGAAGGGGGAGCAGAGGTGGGGAACCCCCTCAGCAGAGTGGGGGAACTCTCATTTCTGTGCTCCTTTGTTGTATATTTTTGTATATATTGTAAATACTGTAAATTCTGTATATATTCCCCTGCATATCCTATATTGCTTTGTAAATATACAGCACCCATTGCTTTGCTAATTCAGCTGTGAGTTTTTTTTCTTCACTTCCCGGGGGGAGGAGAAGGCACGGCCTTTCCCTTCCAACCCTACAACAAAGAGGAAGCTGAAATCCTATTGGAAGCCCTATAATCAGCTCAGCCTTTTCTTCAGTGTTAGTAAATATTTGACTTCTCGACTCTGAATGCTTTTAGAGTAGTTTCATTCCTCCATTGACTTTAAAGGCAGATAAAGCAAACTTTGACTTTTGCTACTGATTCCTCAAACAGTTCCTGGATGTAATCAGACTACCGCTGTCTTTCTGTTTTCCTCCTCTCTTGTATTTCCTGAACACAAAGCTGCACAAATTTGCAGATGTCCTGATTTCCAAACAACACATTTAGAGAGAAGATGACCTAAGATTAAAAATTCTGTCTTAGGGTGGCTTGTAGATTGTCTTTATTGGTTTTTTTTTCCCCTCCCTGTGGAAGCTTGGAACTCCTGAATTATATCCAAGCAGGACAAGGCATGTGCCAAATACAATTGTCCTGCTCAAGTGTACATGTGCAGGTACTAATTATATCCAAGTACCTTTGTGTGCTTTAGCCCTAAATCACAGAATCATGGTGTTGGAAGTTGGAAGGGACCTCAACAGACCATGAAGTACAACCCCCCCTGCCAGGGCAGGACCACCTAGAGTAGGTCACACAGGAATTCAGCCTGTTCTATTCTATTCTATTCTATTCTATTCTATTCTATTCTATTCTATTCTATTCTATTCTATTCTATTCTATTCTATTCTATTCTATTCTATTCTACTCCACTCCACTCCACTCCACTCCACTCCACTCCATTCCATTCCATTCCATTCCATTCCATTCCATTGGCTTTTGAATGGCTCCAGAGAAGGAGACTCCACAGCCTCCACAACCATAATGGCAGTGTTCAGATCTTAATTTAGAATCATCAGAGAATCATAGAATTGTTAGGGTTGGAAGGGATCTCAAGGCTCATCCAATTCCAACCCCCCTGCCATGGCCAGGGACTCCTCACACTACAGCAGGTTGCTCACAGCCACATCCATCCTGGCTGCAAAAGCCTCCAGGGATGAGGCTTCTACCACCTCCCTGGGCAACCTGTGCCAGTGTCTCACCACCCTCATGGGGAACAACTTCTTCCTAACATCCAATCTCAATTTCCCCGTTTCTAGTTTTGCTCCATCCCCCCTAGTCCTATCACTCCCTGACACCCTCAGAAGTCCCTCCCCAGCTTTCTTGGAGCCCCCTTCAGATCCTGGAAGGCCACAATTAGGTCTCCTCAGAGCCTTCTCTTCTCCAGACTGAACAACGCCAACTCCCTCAGTCTGTCCTCATAGGAGAGGTGCTCCAGCTCTCTGCTCATCCTCATGGCCCTTCTCTGGACACCTTCCAGAACAATGAGATCCTTCTGGTATATAAGGAGTCCAGATCTGGACACAGTACCTCAGGTGTGGTTTCACCAGAGCGGACCAGAGGGGGAGAATCAGCTCCCTGGCCCTGCTGGCTATGCTTCTCTTGCTGCAGCCCAGGCTGTGGGCTGCAAGTGCTCACTGCTGTCTCCTGTTGATCTGTGGATCAATAATAACTCAGGCTTTGAGCAACCTGCTCTGGTAGAAGGCGTCTCTGCCCATGGCTGAGACGTTGGAACTAGATGATCTTTAAGGTCAATTCTAACCCAAACCATTCTATGACTACTAGACAGAAACAGCTAAATCCCTGTGAAAGCCACAATTGGGCAGTTTGAGGCAAATGAAAGACAAATATTGAAAGAGAACAAGCCTGTCAGCTTACCAGCCCCATGACCATGAGATTACCAGAATGTTCTCCTTGTTATGCGAACTCCAGTATGTGATTTACTCAAGTATTTGATTTGTCACAGCTCTCTTTTGGCCCAGGAAGAAAGTTATGTCAAGGCAGTCCGAGCCTGGCATGTTTTGAGCAGCCAGAGCTAGAAGTGTTGGCTGTCAACTGTGCATTCAGCAAGGCTTTGTAAACAAGTCCTGTATCTGCAATGTTTGCATCTAGGCATTTGGAGGAAAACCTACCAAGAGCATATGTTTCCTTGTCACTGTGTGTGACCGTTTGAGGCAGTGCCTTTAAGAAAAGAGATAGTGCTGGGACACTATGGCTGAATGTTTTGGAATGTTAACGAAAAACAACCAGATATTCTAAAAATATTTCATTAGTGGATTGGTAAAAAATGCAGTTTTAAGCTTAGGTGCAGATGGGATGGGACTTTCCTCAGTTCGCTCCTTCCCTTCTCCCTTTCCAGCTCGTCTGCCTCTGGGCTCCCTGCCAGACTGACCTTGGACAGATAAGCAACTAACCTCTAACATACTCTGCTTTAATTAATAACTGCTCTTTTTCTCTCTTTCTAAGCCTCTTTGGGGGAAAAGGGGAGAGAAGGGGGTACAGGGGGGGAACGGTCCTTCAGAGGGGGGGGAGTTTCGTTCCTGAGGGCACAGAACTGGACACAGTACTCAAGGTGCGGCCTAACCAGTGCAGTGCACAGGGGCAGAATGACCTCCCTGTTCCTGCTGGCCACATTGTTCTTGATGCAGGCCAGGATGCCATTGGCCCTCTTTTAAATATTCCCGTGTTGTGAAATTAGAGGCACAAACGAGGCCAAAGTATCAACAGCTAGACTATTTATTATATAAATAGAGTGGACATAAGAAGCGGAGAGGGAGAAAAGAGAGAGGGAGAGAGAGACGAGAGATAGAAGAGAGAGAGAAGAGGAAAGGAATTATATTACCACACCCCTCATCCCCCCCAAGACAGTTCAAGTCTGTGGAGGAAAGATGCTGCAGGAGATGTTGGGTTTGTAGAGAAACGGTGGTGAGGCTTTTGCTGGAGAACAGCTGTGGTCCTCTGGGGAGATGTTGGGTTGATACAGGAACGGTGCTGAGGCTCCTCTGTGCAGAATGACCTCCCTGTTCCTGCTGGCCACACTGTTCTTGATGCAGGCCAGGACGCCATTGGCCCTCTTGGCTTCGTGACCCCACAATGCAGCACTGCATGGGGTTGCTGTGGACAACGTGTAGAACCCGGCACTTCGATGTGTTCAGTCTCATGCCGTTGGATGCTGCCCATCTGTCAAGCCTGTCGAGGTCCCTCTGCAGAGCATCTCTACACTCCAGCAGATCAACTCCTGCCCCCAGATTGGTGTCGTCAGCAAATTTACTGATGATGGACTCAATGCCCTCATCCAGACCATCAATAAAGATAAACCTTTAGAATAAACCTTTAGAATAAAACAAATAAGGTTGGAAGAGACCTTCAAGATCATCGCGTCCAACCCATCAACCAATCCAACCTACCTAAACAACTAACTCATGGCACCAAGCACCCCATCAAGTCTCCTGCTGAAAACCTCCAATGACGGCGACTCCACCACCTCTTTGAGTCCTGTGTCCAGTTCTGGGCCCCTCAGTTTAGGAAAGATGTTGAGATGCTGGAAGGTGTCCAGAGAAGGGCAACAAAACTGGGGAGGGGCCTGGGTCTGTAGAGAAAGGGTGCTGAGGCTTGGCTGGAGCTGTGGTCCTCCGGGCAGCTTCTTTTCTCCGGAGCAGCATTGTCCCGGCTTTCTCTTCTCAGCGGCCTGGCCCGTCTCCTGTGTTTTCCTTCATCTCTGTTTTTCTCCCCGTTTTTCTCCTCTGTTTCTCTCTACTGTTTCTCTCCTCTGTTTCTCTCAACAAACCAGTAGTTGCTCAAGTCTTTTATACAGTTATTAGTCCTTAGGTATGTATTCAAATATTGTCCCTCAGGAATTCCAGTGGCAGGAAATAATCCTTAGGTTCTGTGTATTGCTGTGTGTTTGGGCAAGATCCTGACTGGAGGGGGAGGAATCTCCGTCTACCCCGTCTCCATCCAGACAAGGCTCAGGAAACAGGTGGTAAAACCCATTGTATCACCCTGCCCAGGGAACTTGATGGGTGGAGATTATCTTGCCCTAAAGGTGTGATGGCTGGGTCCTTGGGTCCACTGTTGTAGTCCCGTGTTATCACGATGCAATCACAAGCTGATTTGCATCCAGGATTGGTGGACAGGATCCTTTCCACCTTCTTTCCAGTGGCTCTGCTATCACTTTATCTTTGTTGACTCACATAGAGAGAGGCAAACTTATTAAACTCTCACACTGATGTACAGGGCCACCCCTCCACCCCTTCTTCCTTGCCTGTCTCTCCTGAAGAGCCTGTAGCTGTCAATTGCAGCGCTTCAGTCATGTGCATCGTCCCACCACGTCTCTATGATAGCAACTACATCATAACTTTCCCACTGCAGCAAAGCTTCCAGCTCCTCTTGTTTGCTACCCATGCTTCGTGCAACAGTGTTGTCGCGGGTTGAGGGGAAGACCTCAGCCTTCTCTCCCCCAAAAAGTGAAGGAAAGAAATTACCACAGCTAACCACAGCCGGATGAGCAAAGGAATGTGCTATATTTACAAGCTGTTTAGGAAATGCATGGGGATATATACACAATTTACAGTATTTGCAATATATATGCAGAAATATACAGCAAAATAACACAGGAATGAGATTCCCCTCCCGCGCCAGGAGGAGGGCTCCCCCCCTGTACCCCCTTCTTTCCCCTTTTTCCCCAGAGAGGGTTAGAAAGAGAGAAAAGGAGCAGTTTTCAATTGAAAACAGTTATAATTAGAGCAAAATGTTAGTAAGTTTTGCAGGCCTCACGCTTATCAGTCCAAGGTCAGTCTGGCAGAAAGCCTAGAAGCTGCAAGCAGCAAAAGGAGGAGGGAAAAAGTGCAAGAATGCCCGAAGTCTCCGCTGGACTCAGAGCTCAAAGCTGTAATCTACCAATCCAGCAATGAAATTATTTCAGACCTGTCTTTTGTTTATACAACATTGAGTCACAGTGTCCCTTTCTCAAAGCCGTAGCCTCAAACGGTCACAGTCCACCCCTTCTAAACAATTTCATTGGCTGTTCATACTGTCCATCCAATCCAAGACAATATTTACAGTTCGTAAGTAAATTTCATAGTCCATTCCGGCTATACTTAGATGTAGATGATTCAAAAGTCCAAGAGCATCAGAAAATGAGAAAAACGGAAAACAGTTTATTACTTCACCGACAAAGTGAAGAAAAGGGAAACAGGGATTCTCAGGGTCGCTCAGTTGACTCAGGGTTCTCAGGGTTCATGCACCGTAGATTCCTCATTGATTCTTCCTTTGGACGCTATGTAGCTGTACAACAGTTTGAAATTAACCTCTTTCAGCCAAAGTTAAATTTCTTTGTGGAATACACTGAATTTCACCATTCTCTTGCATTACCCAATAAGTGTGACCCAGACCTTCAGCTGAAATCACCCCTCGGACAGGTTTAGCCTCTCCTGAGGGTCAAAAATACCCAAGCAGTTTTACCTAACAGATTCTTTTCTCTAACCACAGGAACTCTATCACCTTCTACTTTCTGTAGCAGATCTGAATGTGCAGGTCCAGCTCGGTTCACTGAACCTCTACTATTACCAGCCAGGTTGCTTGTCCTAAGTGTTTTTCCCAGTTTTTCAAAGATCCACCCCCCATGGCTTTAAGAGTGGTCTTCAACAAACCGTTGTAGCGTTCACTCTTCTCTGAAGCTTGTGCATAGTAAGGAATATGGAAAATCCACTCTTTTGCCCAGATCTTTACAAGGTTGTTCTTGAAATGAGTTCCGTTGTCTGACTCAGTCCTCTCTGGAGTTCCATGTCTCCACAGGATCTGTCTCTCCAGACCGAGAATGGTGTTGTGTGAAGTTGCATGTGAAATTGGATAAGTTTCCAACCATCCAGTGTTTGCCTCTACCATAGTAAGCACATATTGCTTACCAGAACGAGAACGTGGTAGAGTGATGTAGTCACCATCTGTCACCATACCACAAGGGCTTAATTCGCTTTGCCTGCTTAATAGCAGCGCAAATGTCACAGTCATGGATGACTTGTGTGATAGCATCCATGGAAATGTCTATGGATCTGTCACGAGCCCATCGCTATGTTGCATCTCTGCCTTGATGTCCTGATGAATCATGAGCCCACCGAGCTAAGAATATCTCACCTCGGTGTTTCCAGTCGAGATCAAGATTAGAGTCCATGTCTTCTTGAGAAACTCTTGCAGCTAGATCTGCCTGATGGTTGTGTTGCTGTTCCTCAGTAGCTTTGCTCTTAGGAATGTGAGCATCGATGTGTCTCACTTTCACTGGAAATCTCTCGATTCGATCAGCAATGTCCTGCCACAGGTCGGCTGCCCAATTGGGCTTTCCTTTCCTCTGCCTACCACTCTTCTTCCAGTTCTTTCGCCAACCCCATAGAGCATTGCCTACCATCCATGAGTCGGTGAAGAGATAAAGCTTTGGCCATCTCTCACATTCAGCCACGTTGAGAGCTAGCTGGACAGCTTTTACCCCTGCAAATTGACTGGATTCTCCTTCTCCATCCTTTGCCTCTGCAACTCGGCGTGTTGGACTCCACACTGCAGACTTCCACCTTCGCTTGTTTCCAACAAGACGACAGGAACCATCTGTGAACAAAGCATATTTCTTTTCATCATCAGAAAGGTCATTGTAAGGAGGAGCTTCCTCAGCACGAGTTACTTTCTCCTCTGGAGGTTTGGCACAGTTGGTACCTTCAGGCCAACTTGAGATCACCTCCACTAGACCAGGTCTTTCAAGATTTCCCAGTCGAGCTCTCTGTGTTATCAGAGCCATCCACTTAGACCAGGTTGAGTCTGTGGCATGATGTGGTGTGGAGCCTTTGCCTTTGAACATCCAATTCAAAACTGGTAATCTGGGAGCTAAGAGAAGTTGTGATTCAGTTCCAATTACTGCAGAAGATGCTTTTACTCCTTCATAGGCAGCTAAAATTTCATTTTCTGTTGGAGTATAATTAGCCTCTGAACCTCTGTAACCTTGACTCCAGAAACCAAGAGGTTGTCCACGTGTCTCACCTGGAGCTTTTTGCCACAAGCACCAGGTTGGACCATTGTCACTTGCAGCCGTGTACAAAATGTGCTTAATGTCTGGACCATCTTGGACAGGTCCCAGACCCATTGATTGAACTACCTCTTGCTTTATCGGGTCAAAGGCTGCTTGTTGTTCAGGTCCCCAGTGGAAATTGTTTCTCTTTTGAGTCACATCATACAGAGGTTTCACAATCTGACTGTATCCAGGAATGTGCAGTCTCCAAAATCCCACTATCCCCAAGAAACGTAGGGTCTCTTGCTTGTTGGTGGGATTTGCCATGGTAGAGACTCTATTTACCACATCCACTGGTATGTGTTGGCGTCCATCCTGCCACCGCACTCCCAGAAACTGAATCTCTGTGGTAGGTCCTTTCACCTTGTCTTGCTTGATGGCAAAACCTGCATTCAGAAAAATGTCAATGATTTTGTTACCTTTCTCGAAGACTTCTTCAGCAGTTTTACCCCAGACAATGATATCATCAATGAACTGGATGTGTTCTGGAGCACCGCCTTTCTCCAGAGCATCATGGATTACTGCATGACAGATGCTTGAGCTGTGGATCCAGCCCATTGGCAATCTGTTGAAAGTGTACTGGATTCCTCTCCAGGTGGAAGCAAAAGGAGTCCTGCATTCCTCTGCTATGGGAATAGAGAAAAATGCATTAGCAATGTCTATGGTAGCATACCATTTGGCCTTTTTGGATTCCAGCTCATATTGGAGTTCCATCGTGTCTGGTACTGCTGCACTCATAGGTGGCGTTACTTCATTGAGGGCTTGGTAGTCTACCGTCAGATGCTAGTCTCCATGCTGCTTCCGCGCAGGCCACACTGGACTGTTGAAAGGTGAATGAGTTTTGCTGACGACTTTCTGACTCTCCAACTGAAGAATCAGATTCTGAATGGGCAACAAAGAGTTACGGTTGGTTCTGTATTGTCTGTGATGCACAGTCTGAGAAGCAACCGGCAATTTAATGTCCTGTATCTTGTGTTGTCCCACAACTGCAGATTCATCAGAAAGCTCAGGTCTAGCAGACAGCTTCAGTTTTTGTCCATCAATTTCTACAGAAGCTACTCCAAAAGCCCATTTGTAACCTCTAGGGTCTTTGAAACGCCCTTCTCTCAGAAAATCAGTTCCCGAAATACAAGGTGTGTCAGGTCCGGTCACAACTGTATGCTTCCTCCACTGTTTACCAGTTAAACTTATATCAATCTCCACCTGACTTAACTCTTGAGATCCACCATTGACTCCCAGAATAGTTATAGACTCTGATCCCTGATAATTTGATGGTATTAATGTGCACTGAGCTCCTGTGTCAACCAAGGCCCTGTACTTCCGAAATTGTGAAGTGCCAGGCCACTGGATGTACACATCCCAATAGATTCTATGATCTCTGTTATCCCTCTCCTCCCCCTGGCGGGAGGCAGAAGTAACAGCTACCCTTCTGGTATTGCTACCTCGGGTTCTGCCACTTTGCAATTCCCTCAGTCTCCTGAAAAGATTAGAAGTTGGTTGGCCATCCCAGCGGTTCATGTTCTCACCAAACTGATCATGCAGAGTTATCCAAATAGTTCTACGTGAGTGCCTTGGTGGCCTGTTTTGGAATGACCTGATTTGGAATGACCTGTTTTGGAATGACCTCCTTGGAGGACGTGTATTCCTCACAGATGAAACTTTCATCCACCTGGAGGAAGAATTGGAATTATCTCTTTGTGCCAATTGGTATATGGTATTTTTAAATTCATCCTTTAGCGCTTTCATGCAATTCTCAATTTTTCCAGACAGAGTTTCAATGGCTGAAACCAAAGAACCACGTGTCATGGTATCCTCCAATTGTCTCAGTTGATCACTGAATTGGCCAACCGCAGGAGGAGCCACTATTCTGCTTGCCAGAATATTTGCATAATTAGAAGGAGCATTTTTTATGAGCTTTTTAGCAAGACCAGTTCCCACAGGAATTTCATCAGGCTTCAGAGTTTCATGTTCACCATAGAGTACCTCTCTAACAGCAAATTCTCTCAGATGCTTAATTCCCTCATCTATGGTAGTCCAGGGCTTAGGATTCCATAGAAGATCATGTCGGGAAGGGTATCTCAGGGCAACCGCCATTAAAAGGCATATCCACAGATTAACCTTACCGAGAACCCTGCCTAGATGTCTATCTATTCCATTATCCCTCGAGTGAGTTCCTAACTGAGCTGCGGACTTGTCTCCAACCATTAGAGCTGGTGCACATGTATCATAACATCTACCTCGCCAAGCTAGAACTGGCTCCTTATCTGCTCTGATATAATCCTTCCAGATGTTTCGAAGCTCTTCCCGAGGGGAAGAACATTCAGAAATGTCATCTTCTTCTTCCTCCTTTTCCCCTTCTTCCTCACCTTGTTGTCCCCATAATCCTGCTGTCACTCTGCTAAGGACCTCTTTAAGCTGAGAAGTACCATCACTAGCTGCTGTCCTAGCAGGACCTGCATCTCCATCCTGTCTTGATCTCAATAACTCAGCTATATCTTTAAGACAAACCTTCTCTTCCTCCTCAGCAGGATCCTTCCTAGCAGAAGTTCCCTCACCAGCATCAGTATCTTGCTGTTCTCCCCCATCAGCTCCTGGATCAGCTTTGGCCTTTCCACTCCTTGTTGTTAAAACTGCTACTTGCTTAATTGGAGCCATGTTTGAATTTACAGCTGCCTTAATAGAAGCTGACAGGTTTTGAGAACAACCTGGTGCTGTGGAGGGCACTTCCAGTCCTGCCGAGGACAAAGGAGGAAATGGCTTTGCCTCGTTAATGGCTGCTGAAAACGGGGGAGCCGCCATGTTTGGAGCTCCCACCGCCCCTGGCTGCTTGCCAGAATCACCAACAGGACTGTTCAAAGCAGCCTTCCTGATATACTTTTTGGCTTTATCTTTAACTGATACAGATTCTCCACTCTCCTCATCACTAGAAGTCTCTGGAGTAGAGCCAGAACTATGCTTCTTTCTCTTTGATCTATGCTTAATAATGAAACAAGCTGTGACCGTTTGAGGCTGTTCCTTTAAGAAAAGGACAGTACTGGGACACTCTGGCTGAATGTTTTGTAAACAACAGACAGGTCTAAACGAATTTCATTGGTAGATTGGTAGAATGCAACTTTAAGTTTTGAGTGCAGCTGAGACTTTCCTCAGTTCACTCTTCCTTCCTCCCTTTCCAGCTGTCGTAGTTTGGGCTGGGTGCCCTCTGCTACAGGGGTGTTTCCTGTGTCCAGAAGTCCAGCCCAGTGGGTGGACACAGGAAATTAGGTTATTTCCTACCATGATCCCTTGCACCACTATAAGTCTTATGGCGGGGTTTGGCACTTCCTCTTTCCTTCCTCCCCGACACCCGGTAACTGGGGGAGAGATCTCCCGGCCATGGGCCTGGTTAGGCCCAAGGCCATGGGGGGATGGGCAGTCTCAGATCTGGCCAGCTGAGACTAGCCTAGCAGTGGGGGGGGGGAAGGAGGAGCCCTGGGGGTTTGGGTGCACCCTCAGGTGGGAATGGGATTTCTCTGGGTCTGTTTTGGGTCTCTCTCTTGTCACTGTGTTTCTAGTTTTTCTGCACGCACTCACTGTTCTATTTAAACTTTTCATCACTTTTGCAATCCGTTTGTCTGAGTTATTATTTCTGCGCGTGGTGGGGAGGGGGTCTGCCCCAACCCATTACACCAGCTCATCCGCTTCTAGGCACTCTGCCAGACTGACCTTGGACAGATAAGCGTGTGGCCTACTAACATATTCTGCTTTAATTAACAACTGCTCTTTTTCTCTCTTTCTAACCCTCTTTGGGGAAAAAGGGGAGAGAAGGGGGTACAGGGGGGGGAACCCTCCTCAGCAGAGGAGGGAGTTTCATTCCTGTATTATTATTGTTCTTTTACTTTGCTGTATATTTCTGTGTATATATTGTAAATACTGTAAATTGTGTATATATATCCTGCATTCCCTAAAAATTGCTTGTAAATATAGCATTTCCCTTTTTTTGCTTCTCTGGCTGTGGCTAGCTGTGGGGTTTTTTATTTCTTTTTTTCTCTTTGTGGGGGGAGAAGGCTGGGCCTTTCTCTCTAACCTTCGTCACAGGCCTTAGATACTTTTTTCTCCCAGCGCAGAGCATATAACAAATACGCAATCACTATCACCAGCAGCAGATTCACACACATCAAATAAATCACCTTTGGATCCCAGCCATCACTTAAAATTACTCTTTACCTACTGGAATCTTAAACTCCCTTATCTCAATTGGCAGATTGGTCGAAGTTATATTTCCATATCTATTAAGCTGAAAGAACCCCAGGCAGCGATCATAGAGAAGCTGAATCTTATATTTAAACCATAAATATAATTTTTGCATTATATATTTCCCTATTTGATCAAGAAGCAAACCTAAACAATACATGTATATCAGGACAGAACATATTGAAAAAAGTAATTGTTTAAAAATCCAAAACACTTTCATGTTTGCAACTTTGACTTGAGCAGGCAATAAATCAAGCTAATTTGCTGCATGTTGGGACCGCCAAATAAAAATATGGTGGTGAGAAAAGGCCCAGCTCTCCCTCCCCCACAAAGAAAGAAACCATGGCTGACTCAGTTGGAGAAGCAAAGGGTAGAGCTGTATTCACAAGCAAGATGAAATGCAGGTTGTATTTGCACAATATATACAGTATTTACAATATATACAGAAATACACAGCAAAGAAAGTAATACAGAACAAGACTCCCTCCTCTGGACAGAGGAGGTTTCCCCCTCTGTACCCCCTCTCTCTCCCTACCTCCCTTTTTCCCAAAAAGGGCTAGAGAGAGAGAAAAGGTAATTAATAAGGATGAAATTTTGTTAGGCCTCAAAGCACATGCAGGGATTAGTCCTCTTATCTGTTATGCAAGGTCATTCCGGCTAGTTGTTCAGAAGCAGATAGGCTGGAAAGGCAGAACAGACTGGAACAGAGTGAGACTCAAACGGAACTAAAACTTAAAGTTGCATTCTACCAATCTACCAATGAAATTTGTTTAGAATATCTGAATGTTTTCAAAATATTCAGCCAGAGTGTTCCAGCAAATGTCCCTTTCTTAAAGGCATAGCCTAAAACGGTCACACCAGGGAAGCTGTGGCTGCCTCCTCCCTGGAGGTGTACAAGACCAGGTTGGATGATGCCTTGAGCAACCTGAGCGAGTGGAAGGTGTCCCTGCCCAGGGCAGAGGGGTTGGAATTAGATGATCTTTAAGGTCCCTTCCAACTCAAGCCAGTCTATGATTCTAAGACAACCTACAGCATGAGCTTGTTGTACAAACTACTGCAGTTCCTCTGAAACTAATCCAGATTTCTTTTCTTCTCTCACCTAGAAGGCTGTTCTAAAGGCTCACAGCATTCAGGGCTCATCAAAACCCAGGTTTCTTTTAATTTCCCATTTAAATTCATTTATGTCCTTGTGCCAACACTAATTTAACTCAAATACATATTCCCCCTTCCCTCCACCACCTCCCTGGGCAGTACATTCCAGTCCCTGACCACTCTTGCCATGAAAAAATGTCTCCTCTCAGCCTCCTCTTTTCCAAACTAACCATCCCCAGCTCCTTCAGTTGCTCTTCATCAGATTTATTCTCCAGGCCCTTCACAGCCTCCTTGCCCTCCTCTGCCCTGGCTCCAACACCTCCACATCTCTCTTGTATTGAGGTGCACAAAACTGAGCACAGCCCTCGAGGTGTGGCCTCCCCAGAGCTGATTCCCAGGGGACAATCCCCTCCCTGCTCCTGCTGGACACAACATTGCTGATCCCAGCCAGGATGCCTTTGTCTTTCTTGGCCACCTGGGCACACTGCTGACTGCTGTTCAGCTGCTTGTCCACTAGAACCCCCAGCTCCCTTTCTGCCATCAGTTTTCCAGCCACACTGCCCCAAGCTTGGAGCCTTGCTTGGGGTTGTTGTGCCCCAAGTGCAGGACCTGGCACTTTGCTTTGTTGAAGCCCATCCTGGTTACCTTGGCCATGGATCCATTCTATCCAAGTCCCTCTGTAGAGCCTCCCCCACTTCATGAAGATCAATACTGCCACCTGACTTGGTGCCATCTGCATTCTTCCTGCTGACACACTGTCAAGGGTTGAAGGGGAAGGCCGCAAAGCCTTCTTCCCCCCCCGTAAGTAAAGGGAAGAAAATTGAAAGGGAAAAAAAAATCCACAGCCGGATTAGCAAAGGAATGTGCTATATTTACAAAGCAGTTTAGGGAATGCAGGTTTATATACAGAACTTACAATATTTACAATATATACAGAAATATACAACAAAGTGACACAGAAATGAGATTCCCTTCCCCCCGTCTGGAGGAAGGGTTTCCCCCCGTACCCCCATCTCTCCCCTTTTTCCCCAAAGAGGGTTAGAAAGAGAGAAAAAGGAGCAATTGTTAATTAAAAGCAGTTATATGGTTAGAGCAAGTGTGTTAGCAGAGGCCTTATCTTTTTTCCAAGGTCAGTCTGGCCGAAAGCCCAGAAGCTGTGAGCCATGGAAGGAGAAAGTGCAAGACTGCCCACAAGTCTCTGCTGTACTCCGAGTTCAAAGGTGCTTTCTCCCAATCTACCAATGAAATTAGTTTAGATCTGTCTTTCGTTTATAAACATTCAGCCACAATGTCCCCTTTCTTAAAGGGACAGCCTCAAACGGTCACACACACACTCATGTAGATAAAGAGCCATCGCCTTAGCAACTTGCAGTCCCTAATCCCTGACCATGTTCCCTGTGCTGTTAATGCTCTTTCTTAATTATAGAATGTCTCAGGTTGGAAAAGACCTCAGAGATAATTTACTCCAACCCCCCTGCCATGGGCAGGGACACCTCCCACTGGAGCAGGTTGCTCACAGCCACATCCAGCCTGGCCTTAAAAGCTTGCAGGGATGAGGCTTCCACCACCTCCCTGGGCAACCTGTGCCAGTCTCTCACCACCCTCATGGGGCAGAGCCTTCATCCTTCAAAAAAAGAAGTATTGTGTCAAGAGACTCTTGAGTTTTGGGCCAGGAGCTGGGTCTGTGTAATCAAGAGGACCTTAATCATTTCCTCCTGGGGTTGGCACATGCTGTAGAAAGGTTTAAATCCAATCACTTACCGCCAGTGCTGCCAAAAATTATCTATCAGCTCAGGCTGGGAAAGGAAGAGGGAGTTAGAAATTAACTTGATGAGACTTTAGCTCTGCCCAGGAGTCATTCTTGGGAGACAGCTGCCACTTCCATTACGTTTCTGCAGCATCAGACAACACTTTAGCCCTCATTATACTATTATTTTAATATACCTATTAATTTCAGTAGAGAAATACAACATCTTGACATAGGCCCTTTGCAATATTTCACTGCTCTGTTAGAAGATGAAAAGTGCTTCCAGGATCATCCTGATTTAGGCAATCTGCAGCCATGCAGCTGCAATTTTTCTTCAAGACCATGAGACAATAAGCAGCTGTCCTTAGATAGCTTTTACTTATTTGTCATCTGCAGGTCCTTGAAAGTGCATTACCAGAAACAGCCAACTCAAATTACAGGCTGTGAAAGCATCACAAAAGAATTCAAGCTATATGTTAAATAAATAAGAGAATCTGGACATTTTCTGAGCCCCTAAAGCAGTCTTCTAAGAAATACAGAATACAGAATTATCCAGGTTGGAAAAGACCTCAGAGATCATCCAGTCCAACCTACCACCCAGCACCATCTAATCAACTAAACCATAGCACCAAGTGCCTCATCCAGGCTCTTCCTAAATACCTCCAGCGATGGTGACTCCACCACCTCCCTGGGCAGCACAACCCAATGGCCAATCTTTCTTTCGGGGAAGAATTTCTTCATCACCTCCAGCCTAAACCTCCCCTGGCACAGCTTGAGAATGTGTCCTCTTGTTCTGATGCTGGTTGCCTGGGAGAAGAGACCAACCCCCACCTGGCTACAACCTTCCTTCAGGGAGTTGAAGAGAGCAAGAAGGTCTCCCCTAAGCCACTTCTTCTCCAGGATAAGCAACCCCAGCTCCCTCAGCCTCTCCTCACAGGGCTGTGATCCAGACCCCTCCCCAGCTTTGTTGCCCTTCTCCAGACATCTTCCAGCATCTCAACATCTTTCCTAAACTGAAAAGCCCAGAACTGGACACAGGACTCAAGGTATGGCCTAACCAGTGCTGAGTTGTGGTGGGTTTGAGAGAAGGCCTCAGCCTTCTCCCCCCCCACAAAGAGGAAGGAAAAAAAACACAGCTAGCCAGCCGGAGAAGCAAAAGGGAAAATGCTATATTTACAAGCAATTTTGGGGAATGCAGGATATATACACAATTTACAGCATTTACAATATACACACAGAAATATTTTGGAGCTTAAACAGGCCTGACTGTGAAGGACAACAAAAAGTCCTTCTATAAATATATTAATAGCAAGAGGAAGGGAAAGGACAACCTCCACTCCTTGGTTGACATGGAGGGAAATGTTGTATCAAGGGATGAGGAAAAGGCAGAGATACTTAACACCTTCTTTGCCTCAATTTTTACTAGAAGGACAGAACATCTTCCTGACAGCTGGCCTGCAGAGCTGGCAGAAGGAGCCAGGGAGCTGCACAGTTTCCCTATGTTCCATGAGCAGGTGGTTGGAACTCTCCTCAGCAGCTTGGATCCCCACAAGTCCATGGGACCAGATGGGATTCATCCTAGGGTGCTGAGAGAGCTGTCAGATGAGCTGGCCAAGCCACTATCTATCATTTTTCATCAGTCCTGGCTCACTGGAGAGGTCCCAGAAGACTGGAAGCTGGCCAACGTTGTGCCCATCCACAAGAAGGGTCGGTTGGATGAGCCAGGGAATTATAGGCCTGTCAGCCTGACCTCAGTGCCAGGCAAGATCATGGGACAGGTCATCGTGAGTGCAATCACACAGCACTTAGAGGATGGCCAAGGGATCAGGCTCAGCCAGCATGGATTTAGGAAGGGCAGGTCCTGCCTGCCCAACCTGATCTCCTTCTATGATCAGGTGACCCACCTGGTGGATGTGGGGAGGCCTGTGGATGTAGTCTACCTGGACCTCATCAAGGCTTTTGACACTGTCCCCCATAGCAAACTGCTGGCCAAGCTGTCAGCCCATGGCTTGGACAGCAGCACTCTGAGCTGGGTTAGGAACTGGCTGGATGGCCGAGCCCAGAGAGTGGTGGTGAATGGTGCCACATCCAGCTGGCAGCCAGTCACTAGTGGTGTGCCCCAAGGATCACTGCTGGGCCCCATGCTCTTTAGAATCTTTATTGATGATCTGGATGAGGGCATTGTGTCCTTCATCAGTAAATTTGCTGACGACACCAAGCAGGGGCAGGAGTTGATCTGCTGGAGGGTAGAGAGGCTCTGCAGAGGGACCTCGACAGGCTGGACAGATGGGCAGAATCCAACGGCATGAGATTTAACACATCCAAGTGCCGGGTTCTGCACATTGGCCACAAGAACCCCATGCAGAGCTACAGGCTGGGGTCAGAGTGGCTGGAGGGCAGCCAGGCAGAGAGGGACCTGGGGGTACTGGTCGATGGTAGGCTGAACATGAGCCTGCAATGTGCCCAAGCAGCCAAGAGGGCCAATGGCATCCTGGCCTGCATCAGGAACAGTGTGGCCAGCAGGAGCAGGGAGGTCATTCTGCCCCTGTACACTGCATTGGTTAGGCCACACCTCGAGCACTGTGTCCAGTTCTGGGCCCCTCAGTTTAGGAAGGATGTTGACTTGCTGGAATGAGTCCAGAGAATGGCAACAAAGTTGGTGAGGGGTTTGGAACACAAGCCCTATGAGGAAAGACTGAGGGAGCTGGGGTTGCTCAGCCTGGAGAGGAGGAGACTCGGGGTGACCTTATCACTCTCTACAACTACCTGAAGGGAGGTTGTAGACAGGCGGATGATGGTCTCTTCTCCCAGGCAGACAGTACCAGAACAAGAGGACACAGTCTCAGGCTGCGCCAGGGGAGGTTCAGGTTGGATGTTAGGAAGAAGTTCTATACAGAAAGAGTGATTGCCCATTGGAATGGGCTGCCCAGGGAGGTGGTGGAGTCGCCGTCATTGGAGGTGTTCAGGAGACTTGATGGGGTACTTGGTGCCATGGGTTAGCTGTTTGGGTGGGTTGGATTCGTTGATGGGTTGGATGCGATGATCTTGAAGGTCTCTTCCAACCTGGTTTGGTTTATTCTAAATAAATGTTTATTCTAAATATACAGCAAAGTAAAAAAAAAGAAACAAAAAGACAATAATACAGGAATTAAATTCCCTCCTCTGGAGGAGGATTCCCCCCCTGTACCCCCTTCGCTCCCCTTTTTCCCCAAAGAGGCTTAGAAATAGAGAAAAAGAGCAGTGATTAATTAAAGCAGAGTGTTAGTAGGCCTTAGTTGCTTATCTGTCCAGGGTCAGTCTGGCAGGGAGCCCAGAAGAAGGCGAGCTGGAAAGGGAAAAGGAAAGGAGCGAACTGAGGAAAGTCCCAGCTGCACCCATGCTTAAAACTGCATTTTTGCCAATCCACTAATGAAATTAGTTTAGAATATGATTGTTTTCATTAATATTCCAAAACATTCAGCCATAGTGTCCCAGCACTGTCTCTTTTCTTAAAGGCACAGCCTCAAACGGTCACGTGAGTGCAGGGCATAATGAATTCCCTGCTCCTGCTGGCCACACTGTTCCTGATGCAGGCCAGGATGCCATTGGCCTTCTTGGCCACCTGGGCACACCGCTGGCTCCTGTTCAGCCTATTATCAACCAGTACCCCCAGGTCCCTTTCTGCCTGGCTGCTTTCCAGCTACTCTGTCCCCAGCCTGTAGCACTGCATGGGGTTGTTGTGGCCAAAGTGCAGCACCCAGCACTTGGACTTGTTGATTGCCATCATCTTGGACTCTGTCCATCTCGCCCAACCTCCCTGCCATAGTGGGTTCACCTAGAGCAGCTTGCACAGAAACACACCGAGGTGAGTTTTGAATGACTCTAGAGATCGGAGATGGAGACTCCACCACCTCCCTGGGCAGCTTGGTCCAGTGCTCCACTACCCTCAAAGTAAAGAAGCTCCTGCTCATGCTCAGATGGATCTTCCTTTGTTTGAATTTGTGCCTGTTACCTCTTGTTCTGTCACTAGGCACCATTGCATTTGTAAGCTTCCACCCAAAGCTTCCAGGAAAAGTATTGCAAGGGTCTGTAGTGATAGGACGAAGGGCAATGGTTTCAAACTAGAGGAGATTTAGATTGGATGTTAGGAACAAGTTCTGCACCATGAGGGTGGTGGAACACTGCAACAGGTTGCCCAGGGAGGTAGTTGAGGCCCTATCCCTGGAGATATTCAAGGTGAGGCTCAACAAGGCTCTGAGCAATCTGGTCTAGTGGAGGATGTCCCTGATGACTGCAGAGAGGGTTGGGACTGGATGACCTTTGGAGGCCCATTCCAACCCAGACCATGCTATGATTCAATTCATCACCTTCCACACAAGTCTCCACACTATCCAAGAGTGGGATTCAATTCACTATCACTTTATGTTTCAGACAGGTTCTCCTTCCCCTCTACTCTGCCCTGGTGAGACTACATCTCGAGTATCGTGTTCAGTTTCAGTATTGTGTTCAGCAGATCCCTGTCCCCAGTTCAAGAGGGACAGGGATCTGCTGGAGAGGGTTCAGAGCAGGGCTATGAGGATGATTAGGGGACTGGAGCACTGCCTGGTGAGGAGAGGCTGAGGGACCTGGGGCTGTTCAGTCTGGAGAGGAGAAGACTGAGAGGGGATTTAATCAATGTCTATCAATATCTGAGGGCTGGGGGTCAGGAGGGAGGGGACAGGCTCTGCTCACTTGCACCCTGTGATAGGACAAGGAGCAATGGATGGAAGCTGCAGCACAGGAGGTTCCACCTTAGCACAAGGGGAAACTTCTTTACTATGAGGCTCACAAAGCACTGGAACAGGCTGCCCAGAGAGGTTGTGGAGTCTCCTCCTCTGGAGGCTTTCAAGGCCTGTCTGGATGTGTTCCTGTGTGACCTGAGCTAGATTGTATGGTCCTGCTCTGGCAAGGGGGTTGGACTTGATGATCTCTTTGGGTTCCTTCTAACCCCTGGCATCCTGTGAGCCTGTGAGCCTGGGATAGATTTACTTAAAGGAAAGAGACAAATTTTTTAAAAAGGGAAAGAAAAGGAGGAGTAACCCCAGGAAGAGCAACTGAATAGCTGCAGCTGCTTCCCTGCCTTAGTCATCTTCCTGCTCTCCTTGTCAAACTTCAACGTTCCAACTCCTCATTTCAGACAGAACCCAGACATGGTAGCCTGGCACAAATTGCTACCCATGGGGCCATCAGTCATGTTAGTTCACATGAAAAGGCAAACAGCATGGGGCCAAATTAAGTGTGGAGCTTCATGCACTGGCTGCACATGTCTAATGTCACCACTGATTTACTTGTAGGTGCTGTCAATCCATCCTGGCAAGATAGGAGAAGCAGGAACAACTTTTCTGGGGGCAGCTTAATTTGCAGGTTTGGTGGGGCTTGGTTTACTGGGGCACAAATAAACAGTAAGAGGAGAAGCACTCTGCATATTTCCCATGCTGATTAGTTTCCCATGGGCTTGATCCAATTTCAGCTCCAGCCAGTGGGAATCTTTCCCCCTTTCTCCAGTGGCAATCTTTCCCCCTTTCTCCAGTGGCAGTTGGCCCTGCAGCCTCAGTCCAAAGCATCCTGCACTAAGCAGCAGAAGAGGAATATTAAAGGATTAGAGTCCATCAGGGGAAACTAAAGGGCATAAGGAGTCCTGCAAGCTTGCTGACAAGGTAATCACCAGGAGAAAGGAGCAATTTGATGAACTCCAAGCCAGGTTTGGCCATTTGGAGGTGCTGGCATTCAAATGCACAAAGTCAAACAGGTGACGTTGCACCAAAAAAAGGAAAACAAACCCTAACCCCCAGACACAATTAATTACTCTGCTGGCAAATGTAATCCTTCAGCTCAGGTGAAGCTCGCCTGTTCCACTGGAGTAGTAGCTTCACTTTATCGACCAGGTGATGTCAGTGGCATGTTTATTCTCAGAGAGAGGCTGCAACGGAGCTTGGCTCCAGCTAGGAGGGGGCTGAGGGGGGTTGCACTTTGGCTGGAGCACAATTGGAACAATCAGGGCTTTTCAGCACTGAAACAATGAACAGTAACAACGACCCAGGCTGGAAGGGGAAGATTGATTTTCCTGTGCCTTTAGATCCCAAACGTTCCTCTGGCAGGAAATAATTGTGCTCAGAGAGAAAAAGAAATAAATGCTGACAAAACCTCTTCCCCCCCCTCCTTTTCTGTACATTTTCGGTCACTCTAATTCTCAATATCAGAACTGTCTGCTTGAGTTGGGGTTTGTTTTTTTGGGACAAATTAAATCATCCATCTCGAGCCACAGCAGATGAATCACTAATATTTGTGCAGTGTTTTCAGGTTAGAAGAGAGGGGGATGGAAAAAGCAAAACCCAAAGCCCTGCCACCTCCCCCACTAAATGACTGCACCAGTAATGATGTAACCCAGCTCGATGGGTTACTAACAATTAGTTTAGGTGGGTTATGTGTCCAAGCAGAAGTAGTGAGGGGCAGAATGCGAGGCACCAGGTCATGCCTGGGGTCTGAACTTTGTGTGCACCACGCCAAGCTATGTATCATGGTGTGGAACAGCAGGGGGGAAAGAACCAATGGAGTATTTGGAAGGCCATCTAGTGTGCTGCGAGTGAAATGCAAGGGGTTGCTGCAAACCATCACATAATGGCTTAGAGGAGATCATCTACTCTAAACCCCCTGGTCATGGGCAGGGATGCCTCTCAACTAGACTTTGTGAGAAACGAACTCACTGCTGAAATTTGTAACCCGTTTATTATAAAATAAAGGCAACACAGCTCTGGGCACATAGCGAGTTTGCTAGAGGCGCACCCTAACAACATGAGTTGAACTTATATAGACAACAAACATACATATTCATATATTAAAACGTACATATTCATATATTCCCCAGCATGCTCCCACCCCTCTCCATCAGGACTGAGACAAAACCTGCACTTTTGACCTGGCCAGTCTTTAGACCTGGCCAGTCTTTAGACCCCTTGGTGCCTCACCTTTCTCTCCCAATACCCCACACAATACAGACCATAACCAACCAATCAGCCCAACGATCGAATCCAATGGTCCCCAGTAATTCCCCTTGCGAAAGCCAAATATTATAACCAGTTTCTCACAATCCCTCCCCTTCTTTCTACTACATTTGGCTTGAGCCATAATAACCTAACTTGGCAAAAATTCTACAACAAGCAAAAGGATTCCAATTTAAACTTCCCGGTTGTCGTGGGGTTGGAAGGGTAAGGCCAAAAAGCCTCTTCCCTCCCCCCTGTAAAGTAAAGGGAAAGAAAAATTGAAGGGAAAGGAAAAAAAACTCACAGCTGAATTAGCAAAGCAGTGGAGCTGTATATTTACAAAGCAAAGTAGGATATGCAGGGAAATATATACAAATTTACAATATTTACAATATATACAAAGATATACAATAAAGTAACACAGAAATGAGAGTTCCCCCCCTCAGCAGAGGGGGTTCCCCACCTCCGCTCTCCCCTCTCTCCCCCCCTTTCCCCAGAGTAGATCAGAAAAGAGAGAGAAAGAGAAAGAAAGAAGTTAAAAGCAGTTTTGTGTTAATTGCAAAGCAGTTAATACAGGCCTTATATCTTATCGGTTTCAAGGCCGAAGTCTTGGCAGAAAGCCCAGCACAGAAAGCTGCTGCCCAAAGAAGAGGCGGAAGCAAGACTGAAGATAAAGTGCAGGAATGCCCAGTATACTTTTCTGCACTCCCAGTTCAGAAGGTGCTCCCTCCCACTTCACCAATGAAATTAGTTTAGATTATTCTTTCCGTTTACCAACTTCCGTCCACCATATTCCCTTTCTTAAAGGCACAGCCTCAAACGGTCACAGTCCACCCTTCTAAACACTTTCATTGGCTGTTCACACTGTCCATCCAATCCACAACGACATTTACAGTTCGTGAGTAAAGTTCATAGTCCATTCCGGCTATGCTCAGATGTAGATGATTCAAAAGTCCAAGAAAATCAGAAAATGAGAAAAAATGGAAAACAGTTCATTTCTTCACCGACAAAGCAAAGAAAAGGGAAACAGGGAATCTCAGGGTCTCTTAGTTGACTGAGGGCTCTCAGGGATCTCAGGGTTCATGCACCATAGATTCCTCGTTGATTCTTCCTTTGGACACGGTGTAGCTGTACAACAGTTCGAAATTAAACTCTTTCAGCTAAAGTTAAATTTCTTTGTGGTATACACTGAAATTCACCATTCTCTTGCATTACCCAATAAGTGTGACCCGGACCTTCAGCTGAAACCACCCCTCGGACAGGTTTAGCCTCTCCTGAGGGTGAAAATACCCAAACAGTTTTACCTAACAGATTCTTTTCTCTAACAACAGGAACTCTATCACCTTCTACTTTCCGTAGCAAATCTGAATGTGCAGGTCCAGCTCGGTTCACTGAACCTCTACTATTTACCAGCCAGGTTGCTTGTGCTAAATGTTTTTCCCAGTTTTTCAAAGATCCACCTCCCATGGCTTTGAGAGTGGTCTTCAACAAACCGTTGTAGAGTTCAATCTTCCCTGAAGCTGGTGCATAGTAGGGAATGTGGAATATCCACTCAATACCGTGCTCCTTTGCCCAGTTCTTCACAAGGTTGTCCTTCTAATGAGTTCCGTTGTCTGACTCAATCCTCTCTGGAGTTCCGTGTCTCCATAGAATCTGTCTCTCCAGACTGAGAATGGTATTGCGTGCAGTTGCATGTGGAACTGGATAAGTTTCCAACCATCCAGTGTTTGCCTCTACCATAGTAAGCACGTACTGCTTACCAGAACGAGAACGTGGTAGAGTGATGTAGTCAATCTGCCAAGCTTCACCATACTTGTACTTGGACCATCTGTCACCATACCACAAGGGCTTAAGTTGTTTTGCCTGCTTAATAGCAGCACAAATGTCACAGTCATGGATGACTTGTGTGATAGCATCCATGGAAATGTCTATGGATCTGTCTCGAGCCCATTGGTATGTTGCATCTCTGCCTTGATGTCCTGACGAATTATGAGCCCACCGAGCTAAGAATATCTCACCTCGGTGTTTCCAGTCGAGATCAAGATTAGAGTCCATGTCTACTTGAGAAACTCTTGCAGCTAGATCTGCCTGATTGTTGTGTTGCTGTTCCTCAGTAGCTTTGCTCTTAAAAATGTGAGCATCGATGTGTCTCACTTTCACTGGAATTCTCTCGATTCGATCAGCAATGTCCTGCCACAGGTCCCCTGCCCAAAGGGGTTTTCCTTTTCTCTGCCAACCACTCTTTTTCCAGTTCTTTGGCCAACCCCATAGAGCATTGGCTACCATCCATGAGTCGGTGTAGAGATAAAGCTTTGGCCATCTCTCACGTTCATCCACGTCGAGAGCTAGTTGGACAGCTTTTACCTCTGCGAACTGACTGGATTCTCCTTCTCCGTCTTTCGCCTCTGCAACTCGGCGTGTTGGACTCCACACTGCAGACTACCACCTTCGCTTGTGGAGGAGCTTCCTCAGCACGAGTTACTTTCTCCTCTGGAGGTTTAGCACAGTTGATACCTTCAGGCCAACTTGAGATCACCTCCACTAGACCAGCCCTTTCAAGATTTCCCATTCGAGCTCTCTGTGTTATCAGAGCCATCCACTTAGACCATGTTAAGTCTGTGGCATGATGTGGTGTGGAGCCTTTGCCTTTGAACATCCAATTCAAAACTGGTAATCTGGGAGCTAAGAGAAGTTGCGATTCAGTTCCAATCACCTCAGAAGATGCTTTTACTCCTTCATAGGCAGCTAAAATTTCTTTCTCTGTTGGAGTATAATTAGCCTCTGAACCTCTGTAACCTCGACTCCAGAAACCAAGAGGTCGTCCACGTGTCTCACCTGGAGCTTTTTGCCACAAGCACCAGGTTGGACCATTGTCACTTGCAGCCGTGTACAAAATGTGCTTAATGTCTGGACCATCTCGGACAGGTCCCAGACCCATTGCTTGAACTACCTCTTGCTTTATTTGGTCAAAGGCTGCTTGTTTTTCAGGTCCCCAGTGGAAATGGTTTCTCTTTTGAGTCACATCATACAGAGGTTTCACAATCTGACTGTATCCAGGAATGTGCAGTCTCCAAAATCCCACTATCCCCAGGAAATGTAGGGTCTCTTGCTTGTTTGTGGGATTTGCCATGGTGGAGACTCTATTTACCACATCCACTGGAATGTGTCGGCGTCCATCCTGCCACCGCACTCCCAGAAACTGAATCTCTGTGGTAGGTCCTTTCACCTTGTCTCGCTTGATGGCAAAACCTGCATTCAGAAGAATGTCAATGATTTTGTTACCTTTCTCGAAGACTTCCTCAGCAGTTTTACCCCAGACGATGATATCATCAATGAACTGGATGTGTTCTGGAGCACCGCCTTTCTCCAGAGCATCGTGGATCACTGCATGACAGATGCTTGAGCTGTGGATCCAGCCCATTGGCAGTCTCTTGAAAGTGTACTGGATTCCTCTCCAGGTGGAAGCAAAAGGAGTCCTGCATTCCTCTGCTATGGGAATAGAGAAAAATGCATTAGCAATGTCTGTGGTAGCATACCATTTGGCCTCTTTGGATTCCAGCTCATACTGGAGTTCCATCATGTCTGGCACTCATAGGTGGTGTCACTTCATTTAGGGCTCGGTAGTCTACTGTCAGACGCCAGTCTCCATTCTGCTTCCGCACAGGCCACACTGGACTCAAACGGTCACACCGGTAAAAGAAATGGGATAACAACTGATGTTTCTTGCCTGAAAATATTTCCTCTTTTACTTTAATAGGCACCATACACAGTGAGTGGCTATCGTATATACCAATATCTGGGTGACAACTTCCTCCCTCCAAGTGGTTAATCCTGAGAATTAGGAGTCCGGTTTGACTTGCAACTCTACTCACATGGCCTATGGGGTTGCTGCCCACAGCCATGGTTCTAGATCTTCTTTGTGGCAATTACAGAAGTCTACCCGGTCTTGCCTCCTTCAATCCCCTCCAATGCTCTGCTCAGACCATGTCTCCTTCCCTTGTCCAGGGAGGTTGTACCAATTTCAAACCCCAACCTGTTTCTCGTTTGTGATGTTTTCAGGCAAGGACCATTACCATTCCTATTCTGATACTGGAACTCAAATCATGACCATCTTTATGTCCTCCATTTGGGGTACCACAGTCCAGTCAGTGGATGGATCCACCAGTCCTTTAACTATGGTTCCATGTTGGCTGTCTGTATTGCAGTCTCTGTGGTTCCACTAGCCGAACACAGTTTTTGGTACTTTAACACAAAGAACATAGATGAATCCTCTGTCCTAATCACTTCAAATTATAACCACATAGATCAATGTTACAATTGTTCCAACAAGCCAATTTACATTTGATAATCAAGAAGTTAAAAAGTTTTTGAACCCACAGGAAACCTAATTACGTAACTACAACAGCATACATTTATTACCACACACACTCTCAGCACATCATTATAGTGCAGCAGAAAAATTTACCATCACTTTTCTAAATAACCAGTTTACCATTACTATTACACTTTACCCATCCCCAATGACATCAAGTCCCAGGATGTTTTATACACAGAATGAAATCCTTCATATTTTCTTGAAATGCTGTCACCAGCTGAGGCTGTCCCCTTAAGAAAGGGAATATGGTGGACGGAAGTTGGTAAACGGAAAGAATAATCTAAACTAATTTCATTGGAAGAGTGGGAGGAAGCACCTTCTGAACTGGGAGTGCAGGAGGAGTATCCTGGGCACTCCGGCACTCTATCTTTAGTCTTGCTTCCGCCTCTTCTTTGGGCAGCAGCTTTCTGTGCTGGGCTTTCTGCCAAGACTTCGGCCTTGAAACCGATAAGATATAAGGCCTGTATTAACTGCTTTGCAATTAACACAAAACTGCTTTTAACTTCTTTCTTTCTCTTTCTCTCTCTTTTCTGATCTACTCTGGGGAAAGGGGGGGAGAGAGGGGAGAGCGGAGGTGGGGAACCCCCTCTGCTGAGGGGGGGAACTCTCATTTCTGTGTTACTTTATTGTATATCTTTGTATATATTGTAAATATTGTAAATTTGTATATATTCCCCTGCATATCCTACTTTGCTTTGTAAATATACAGCTCCACTGCTTTGCTAATTCAGCTGTGAGTTTTTTTTCCTTTCCCTTCAATTTTCCTTCCCTTTACTTTACAGGGGGGAGGGAAGAGGTTTCTTGGCCTTACCCTTCCAACCCTCGTCAAATGCAGATTCGATGTCACACAATGTCAGATGTTTCAAAAGGTGGGTTTGTTTAGCTAGTTCCAGAGCCTTCAGACTGAGGTGTTCCTGAAGTGGTCCTTTTGCTCACGAAACACATGTGTCCACCCTTTTTCTGCAGTACGGACAGCTGGATCTGTTGTTAACAAAACCAAGAAAAGATCCTTCCCAGGGGGAAATTAGTGACTCTCCTTTCCAAGTTTTTATAAACACTTTACCCCCAGCTTTAATTTTATATATTTCGGGAATCCTAAAGGTGGGATCTGAGACCAGAACAAAATAAAATTCATTGCTCAACTTCATTGCTCAAGGTTTCATCCAACCTGGCCTTGAACAGGGAGGAGGCATCCACAACCCCTCTCTGCCCTCATTCTGAAGAACATCTTCCTAAGATCCAGTCTAAACCTACTCTCCCTCAGCTTCAAACCATTCCCCCTTGTCCTGTTGCCACACACCCTGATGAAAAGTTCATCTAGAGCCTTCCTGAAGGTATTGGAGGGCAGCAATAAGGCTCCAGGGGAACCTTCTCTTCTCCAGGCTGAACAATTCTAGCTCCCTCAGCCTCTCATAGAATCGTTTGGGTTGGAAGGGACCTCCAAAGCTCATCCAGTCCAACCCCCTCTGCAGACAGCAGGGACATCCTCAACTAGATCAGGTTGCCCAGAGCTCTGTCAAGTCTCACCTTGAGTATCTCCAGGGATGGGACCCCAACCACCTTCCTGGGCAACCTGTTCCAGTGTTCCACCACCATCATGGTAAAGAACTTGTTCCTAACATCCAATCTGAATCTGCTCTTCTCTAGTTTGAAGCCATTGCCCCTGGTCCTGTCCCTGCAGGCCTTTGCAAACAGTCCCTCTGCAGCCTTCCTGTAGCCCTCTTCAGGTACTGGCAGGCTGCTGTTAGGTCTCCCTGGGGCCTCCTCTTCTCCAGGTTGAAGCTCCCTTAACCTGTCTTTATAGCAGAGGTGCTCCAACCCCCTGATCATTTTTGCTGCCCTGAGGCCTGATATGAAGCCTATCCTCATAGCAGAGCTGCTCCAGCCCTTGGATCACCTTCCTGGCCCTCCCCTGGCCTCGCTCCAGCAGCTCTGTGCCCTTCTCATGCTGGGGACAGCAGAACTGGGCACAGTGTTGGAGGCGGAGCCTCACAAATCCATAGACCTGTTACAGAACAGCTACAACATTCCCAGGCATTCACTTCTGTTTCAAAATCCACTGATCACCATCAACCTGCAGGAACATCACTGACATTTTTGCAAGGAAATTGCCTTCAATTGAGCTGTCACAGATGGATGAGGCTTTATCTCAGCAAATGATGGAAGATAATATCACCAAAAGGAAAACACACACAGAGAAAGCCAAACAAGTGAAATTGCTGTCGTTGGAAGGCTTTGGCAATTAACATTAAAATGTCAAGATGGAATGAAATAGAACTTTGCAAAAGTGATGGGGAGGAAGGTGTGAGGCGAAACCTGAGTGAGGAAAGACAAATTTCTCCAGTCACAGCCCTGGAAATTTGTTTGGAGCCTGGGAGGATGTTCATTTGAAAGCTATTACAGATGTGAATGGACAGGGAAGGAAATAAATAGTATCTGCTACAGCCTTCTGAATTTCACTCCACTAAACAACCTGTGCTTGCAGCCTGCAATACAACTGTGTGCTGGGCTGCATGAAATGAAATGTGACCAGCAGGGTGAGGGAGGGGATTCTGCCCCTTTGCTCTGCTCTTCTGAGATCCCACCTTGAATGCTGTGCCCAGTTTTGGTGCCCTCAGCATAAGAGGGACATTGAACTGCTGGAGTGGGTCCACAGGAGGCCAGAAAGGTGATCACAGGGCTGGGGAATCTCTCCTATATGGACAGGCAGAGAGAGTTGGGGCTGATCAGCCTAGAGAAGGCTCCAGGGAGACCTTAGAGCAGCCTTCCAGTACCTGAAGGGAGCCTGCAAGGAAGCTGGGGAAGGACTTTTGACAAAGGCTAGTAGTGATAGGATGAGAGGGAATGGAGTTAAGGGTGAGGAGGGCAGATTGAGACTGGAGATGAGGAAGAAATTCTTTGCAGTGTGGGTGGTGAGACACTGGAACAGGTTGCCCAGGGAGGCTGTGTATGCCTCCTTCCTGGAGGTGTTCAAAGCCAGTTCAGCAACCAAGCCTAGTTGAGAGGCATTGCTGCCCATAGCAGGGAGTTTAGAGTAGATGATCCTTAAGGTCCCTTCCAACCTAAGCCTCTAAGGAGCAGAGGGGGAGAATCACCTCCCTCAACCTGTTGGCTGTGCTTCTCTGGATGCAGCCCAGGATGTGATTGGCTTTCTGAGCTGCAAGTGCTCACTGGTAGCAAATACACTCAGATTATCTTCCTCCAAGCCTGCCTTCCATTGCTGGATCAGAATACAAAGCAACAGTGCAAGACAACAAGAGATCATCAAACATCTCTCTCACTCTCCTGAAGCCAGCTCACCAGACAAGCATCACTGAACCTGCCATTTGGAACTATTTGTTCAGAGCAGTTGTTAGCAAGTGCACAGCTTGCCACAGCTCTAGTAATTGCCTCCAGGACATCTGGCTTCATGCCCAACCTCTCCACAGTGAACCTCACTGAAAAGCAAAACAGCAGAAAGGATAAAAATGGATTGAGTTGTCTGCAAGGAAAGATTTGCAGGCTATTTGCTTGCATGGAAAGTGGAAAAAAATAGGATTAGAATAATAAAAATCAAATAAGAAGGGTGATGTGAGCCAAAGGAAAGACATAAAGAAGCTAAGAGCTGGCAATACAAAGACAAAGCAGAGTCCTGCATCTGGGGAGGAAGAATAAACTGCAGCAGCACAGGTTGGGAGGTGATCTGCTGGAGAGCAGCCCTGAGGAAAGGGACCTGGGAGTGCTGGTGGAGAACAAGTTCTGCATGGGACAGCAATGTGCCCTGGTGGCCAAAAAGGCCAATGGGGTCCTGGGGTGCATTAAGCACCAGAACAAGAGGACACAGTCTCAGGCTGCACCAGAGGAGGTTTAGGCTGGATGTTAGGAAGAAGTTCTATACAGAAAGAGTACAGGAAAGAAGTTCTTCCTCATGCTGAGGTGGAACCTTCTGTGCTGCAGCTTACATCCATTGCACCTTGTCCTATCCCAGGGAGCAAGTGAGCAGAGCCTGTCCCCTCCCTCCTGACCCCCAGCCCTCAGATATTGATAAACATTGATTAAATCCCCTCTCAGTCTTCCCTCCTCCAGATTAAAAAAGCCCCAGGTCCCGCAGCCTATCCTCAGCAGGCAGAGCTCCAGTCCCCTAAGCATCCTCATAGCCCTCCCTTGGACTCTCTCCAGCAGATCCCTGTCCCTCTTAAACTGGGGAGCCCAGAACTGGATGCAATATTCCAGGTGAGGTCTCAGCAGGGCAGAGCAAAGAGGGAGAAGAACCTCCCTCAATCTGTTGGCCACACTCCTCTTAATTTAGAATAGAATAGAATAGAATAGAATAGAATAGAATAGAATAGACCAGACCAGGTTGGAAGAGACATTCAAGATCATCGTGTCCAACCTATCAACCAATCCAACCCACCCAATCAACTAAACCATGGCACCAAGCACCCCATCAAGTCTCCTCCTGAACACCTCCAATGATGGTGACTCCACCACCTCCCCGGGCAGCCCATTCCAATGGGCAATCACTCTCTATGTATAGTACTTCTTCCTAACATCCAGCCTAAACCTCCCCTGGCACAGCCTGAGACTGTGCCCACTTGTTCTGGTACTGGCTGCCTGGGAGAAGAGACCAACCTCTGCCTGTCTACAACCCCCCTTCAGGTAGTTGTAGACAGCAATAAGGTAACCCCTGAGTCTCCTCCTCTCCAGGCTAAGCAACCCCAGCTCCCTCAGTCTCTCCTCATAGGGCTTGTGTTCCAAACCCCTCACCAACTTCGTTGCTCTTCTCTGGATACGCTCCAGCAAGTCAACATCCTTCCTAAACTGAGGGGCACAGAACTGGACACAGTACTCGAGGTGTGGCCTAACCAGTGCAGTGTACAGGGGCAGAATGACCTCCCTGCTCCTGCTGGCCACACTGTTCCTGATGCAGGCCAGGATGCCATTTGCCCTCCTGGCTGCCTGGGCACACTGCAGGTTCATGTTCAGCCTACCATCGACCAGTACCCCTAGGTCCCTCTCTGCCTGGCTGCTCTCCAGCTACTCTGACCCCAGCTTGTAGCACTGCATGGGGTTGTTGTGGCCAATGTGCAGAACCCGGCACTTGGATGTGTTAAATCTCATGCCGTTGGATTCTGCCCATCTGTCCAGCCTGTCAAGGTCCCTCTGCAGAGCCTCTCTACCCTCCAGCAGATCAACTCCTGCCCCCAGCTTGGTGTTGTCCGCAAATTTACTGATGATGGACTCAATGCCCTCATCCAGATCATCAATGAGGATGTTAAAGAGCATGGGGCCCATTCAACCTACTCTTTACCACTCAGCGGCCAAATACTTGTAGAACCCAATGGAAATATACAGATGATGAAGTTTTAGTTCTCAGAGTTGAGAACTTTAGAAGCAACCAAACCAAAGCCAAAATGTCCTTTGCATTGCTATGAAGGTGTTTGCAGCTTACATTGAGCAACTTCCACTTTGGAGAAACTGCTGAGCATCTTTTCTTTCTAGCCAAGGCTCCAAACTGTTCTTACCTGTTGTTCCTGAAATGTTGCAAAAGGTAATCATGGAATATGAAATCTTCCAGAAGGTTCTGTATGATCTCTGGAGGTGTGTATCCCCCTTGGCAGCTGTCATCTGAAGAGCTTGACAACAGTCCTGGGAAAGAATCACAGAATCACTTTGGTTGGAAAAGATCTTTAAGCTCATGCAGTCCAACCATTCTCTAATCCTACCAAGGCTGGAGCAAAACCATGTCCCTCAGCACCACATCTCTGCAGCTTTGAAACACCTCCAGGGATGGGCATTCAAACACCTCCCTGGGAAAACTGCTCCAGTCTTTGAGAACCTTTTCAGTCAAGAAGGTTCTTCCAGTGTCCAACTTAAACCACCTCTGCTGCAACCAGAGGTCATTTTCTGTCATGCTCTCACTTAATGCTAGGGAGAAGAGACTGACTCCCACCTCACTGCAACCTCCTTTTAAGGACCTATGAAGATTAAGGTGGTGTCCACTAGCCTCCTTTTCCTCAACATGAGCCAGCAGTGTGCCCAGGTGGCCAAGAAGGCCAATGGCATCCTGGCCTGCATCAGGAATGCAGTGTGGCCAGCAGGAGCAGGGAAGTAATTCTGCCCTGTGATCAGCACTGGTTAGGCCACACCTTGAGTCCTGTGTCCAGTTCTGGGCCCCTCAGTTTAGGAAAGATGTTGAGATGCTGGAAGGTGTCCAGAGAAGGGCAACAAAGCTGGGGAGGGGTCTGGAGCACAGCCCTGTGAGGAGAGGCTGAGGGAGCTGGGGTTGCTTATCCTGGAGAAGAGGAGGCTCAGGGGAGACCTTCTTGCTGTCTACAACTCCCTGAAGAGAGGTTGTAGCCAGGTGGGGGTTGGTCTCTTCTCCCAGGCAACCAGCTCCAGAAGAAGAGGACACAGTCTCAAGCTGCACCAGGGGAAGTTTAGGCTGAATGTTAGGAATAAATAAGTAGCATTGCTCCTTTACATAGAATTACATAGAATTACATAGAATAAACCAGTTTGGAAGACACCTTTAAGATCATCGTGTCCAACCCATCAACCAATCCAACCCACTTAAACAACTAACCCATGGCACCAAGCACCCCATCGAGTCTCCTCCTGAAAACCTCCAATGACAATGACTCCACCACCTCCTTGGGCAGCCCATTCCAATGGGCAATCACTCTTTCTGTATAGAACTTCTTCCTAACATCCAACCTAAACCTCCCCTGGCGCAGCCTGAGACTGTGTCCTCTTGTTCTGGTACTGGCTGCCTGGGAGAAGAGACCATCATCCACCTGTCTACAACCTCCCTTCAGGTAGTTGTAGAGAGTGATAAGGTCACCCCTGAGTCTCCTCCTCTCCAGGCTGAGCAACCCCAGCTCCCTCAGTCTTTCCTCATAGGGCTTGTGTTCCAAACCCCTCACCAACTTCGTTGCCCTTCTCTGGACTCGTTCCAGCAAGTCAACATCCTTCCTAAACTGAGGGGCCCAGAACTGGACACAGTACTCGAGGTGTGGCCTAACCTGTGCAGTGTACAGGGGCAGAATGACCTCCCTGCTCCTGCTGGCCACACTGTTCCTGATGCAGGCCAGGATGCCATTGGTCCTCTTGGCTGCCTGGGCTCACTGCAGTCTCATGTTCAGCCTACCATCGACCAGTACCCCCAGGTCCCTCTCTACCTGGCTGCTCTCCGGCCACTCTTCAGGCAATCTGCAGCCATCCCACGCTGCCCAGAAAGCAATCTGCTGGATGAGACCCTGAAGCTGTGCATCACTTCTCAGGAAAGCCAGTCCTCCCCCCTGCACTCCAGGCTGTGACACCCTTGTTTCCTTAGCCATGAAGTCAACACCCAGCAGAAGCTGGCTGCTGGGGATGGCTTGAGCTAATCTGTGCCCCTTGTTATTATGGCCACAGCCAATGTTTAATTTATGGTCTAATAATACTTAAAGGCTACAGGCAGATGGGAGCCCATTGTATTCTTTGATGCATGTGCTCACAGACAGACAGTGCCTTCCCTCCAGGTCATACAAAAATGAGCTCCTCATTCATAAGGAGATCTTAGCAGGAAGGTTGCAGTGTTTGATGAGGCTTCATTAAAGCCAGTGATAATCTATCTGCATGCAGCTCAACATGGCTCTTTGAGAACAGCAGAATCAAAGTGGAGTGAAAGCAACCATGTACATCATTGCCACCCCAAACAACTCACACATTGCAATGGCTTGGAAGGGACCGTCAAAAGTCATCTTGTTTGCCCCCCCTGCAGTCAGCAGGGACACCTCCAGCTACCAAAAGCTGCCCAGGGACACATTGAGACTGATCTTGAATGTCTGTGCAATCTGTCCCAGTGTCTCACCACCCTCCCTGTCAAGAATATCTTCCTAATCTCCAGTCTAAATCTTCCCTCCTCAATCTTCAATCCATTCCCTCTCATCCTATCACCACAAGCTCTTGTAAAAAGTCCCTTCCTGGCTTTCTTGTAGCCCCCTTCACTTATTGGAAGGGTGCTCTAAGGTCTCCCTCCCTGGAGCTTTCTCTTTTCCAGGATAAGCCGCCCCAACTCTCTCAGCCTGTCCCCACAGAGGAGGTTCTGCAGCCCTCTGATCATCTTCATGGCCCTCCTCTGGACCCCTGTTCTGGGACTAGGGATCAGGACAGAAGCCAGGACAGAAACAGCAGGTCAGGCTTGTAGGATCAGGAGGTGCAGAATACTTAGGGATTTCTCTAGGACAAGAGAGAGGGACAGATAGAGTGAGCTGCCAGGTTCTTCCTGCTTCTTTGTGAAAACAAAACATGAGGCTTCCACAGGGAACCTGAAATTCTTGTCCCCCCAGGCTTGGGTGCTTAAAAGATACAGATTTTCCTATCACATCACCTGTGAGATACCAGCACTGGCTGTTCCCAGGAATCCCACTCTGTGTTTGCAGGGGAGATGTTAGGTTTCAAAACTTTCTTAGGCAGACAGCATTCAATATCCTTTCTGGAAGTGAGAAGGGATGAGGTATGAACATTTCTTTCTGAAGTCACAGCCTCTCAAGAGCCTGAGGCAGACCTGTGTGACCTGCTTACAATAACCCTTTTATCTCCCAGCAAGGAACTGCCTTCATTTGAAAGAAAAGTAGAAGTTGTCCATGGGGCCAATATGAAATTTCCTTCATATGTAATTTACTCCATTTGTCATCAGCTTCATTTCTACCAGGGTATTGTCAAAAGACTTCATTTGAGCTTTTCCTAAAGCCTCTTTGCTTTGAACAGGCAGAAACAGCTAGTTTGGCTGGGACTGCTGGGACTTGCATCCATGATACATCCTGTATCCCAAGGTTTGGGCCTGTGCTCTGGTGCATTATTAGGATAGGATAGGAAAGGATAGGATAGGATAGGATAGGATAGGATAGGACAGGATAGGATAGGATAGGATAGGATAGGATTAACCAGGTTGGAAAAGACCTCAGAGATCATCGAGTCCAACCTATCACCCAGCACCATCTAATCAACTAAACCATGGCACCAAGTGCCTCATCCAGGCTCTTCCTAAACACCTCCAGCGATGGTGACTCCACCACCTCCCTAGGCAGCACAACCCAATGGCCAATCTCTCTTGCTGGGAAAAATTTTCTCCTCACCTCCATCCTAAACCTCCCCTGGCACAGCTTGAGACTGTGTCTTCTTGTTCTGGTGCTGGTTGCCTGGCAGAAGAGACCAACCCCCACCTGGCTACAACCTCCCTTCAGAGAGTTGGAGAGAGCAAGAAGGTCTCCTCTGAGCCTCCTCTTCTCCAGGATAAGCAACCCCAGCTCCCTCAGCCTCTCCTCACAGGGCTGTGCTCCAGACCCCTCCCCAGCTTTGTTGCCGTTCTCTGGACACCTTCCAGCATCTCAACATCTTTGCTAAACTGAGGGGCCCTGAACTGGACACAGGACTCAAGGTGTGGCCTACCA
Organism: Melanerpes formicivorus; assembly: GCF_026170545.1. Classification (NCBI taxonomy): domain Eukaryota; kingdom Metazoa; phylum Chordata; class Aves; order Piciformes; family Picidae; genus Melanerpes; species Melanerpes formicivorus. Next base: position 28,150,933 of record NW_027142361.1, on the reverse strand, counting down.
CTGCTGAGCACAGGGCAGAATGACCTCCCTGCTCCTGCTGGCCACACTGCATTCCTGATGCAGGCCAGGATGCCATCGGCCTTCTGGGCTGCCAGTGCCCATTGCTGGCTCATAGCCAGCTCCTTATCCACCAGCATCCCCAAGTCATTTCCTGCAGGGCTGCTCTCAATTTCATCATCCTCCTACTTCCATTTAGAGCTTGGAATATTTCTTTTAATTCAGAAAGGATGCTATTGATGAACTAAGACAGGAAATGTTAAACTGCAGCAAGAAGTGACCCGGGGGCTAATTCAGTGCTAGATGAGAGCCATTACCATCAATAACAGCCCTTTTGTGTTGTGTTCCTGGAGAGCTTTCAGGTCATTAAAATTTTTACGTATTTCCAAGAGAAAAAAAAAATAAAAAAGGAAAAAAAAAAGGGGGGGAGGGAAGGAAAAAAAAATAAAAAGGAAAAAAATTAAAAGGGAAAAATAAAAAGGGGGAAAAACAAAAAGGGTAAAAAGATAAAAAGGGGGAAAAGATAAAAAAGGGAAATGGATGAAAAAGGGGGGAAGATAAAAAAGGGGAAAATATAAAAAGGAAAAAATAAAAAAGGGGAAAATTAAAAAGGAGGAAAAAATAAAAAAAAAAAGAAAAAATAAAAAAGGGGGGAAATAAAAAAGTGAAAAAATAAAAAAGAAAAAAAAAAGAGGGAAAAAGGGGAAAACTAAAAAAAAAGGGGGAAAAAATTGAAAAGGAAAAAAAGATAAAAAAAGGACGGGGGGGGGGGGGGGAAAGCCAGATCAGAAATAACCAAGTGCAGTAGTCAATAATAAAAGTGACACAGAAATTACAAGGAAATAATACTTAGCGTTTTCATTGTAATTATTATTATTTCTTTTAAATGGCTCCTACAATCCCACTGTAGATACTTCAACCACTGTACTGTACTGTCCTCTGGGCTTTGCTTTTTGCCTTTTTATTTCCTCTCCTCTCCCCTCCCCCCCATATTTTCTTTTCCTGGGTGAAGAGCCATTTAAGTGTTCCATTTAATAGAAAGGTTTATAGTGAAAAATAAAACCCCAGTGAGTGATATTAATAAAAAGCCACACTTCTAACTGTGCTTCCCAAAGATTACTTAACATTTCAAAGCCTGGCCAGGGCTTTTTAGTTCCTCTTCTTTATTACAATATTATTGCAGGCAGAAAATGTTTCTCCTCTCAGGCTTTCATCTCCAGCTTCTCTAATGTGCTTCATTTCGGATTCAAACCGGCAGCAAATTGTGTTTCAGGAGCCCTATCTTTGTGCTGCATAAACAAAAGTTGCTCCACTGATCATTTAAATGCTTCCCCAGTTTGCCAGCATCAATCTCTTTGCAAGATCTCTGTTAAAAATAGCACTTCAGTCAGTTGGTTGGGTTTTTTTTGTTTCCCCTCCCCCTTCTCAATGGATTTTGTTGAAGTTGTTTTACTAGGGCACAGTTCAGAGGATGACAGAGTTGTGTTGCTTTTCCCCCTGTGTGTGCTCCATTAAGTACTTCAAGAACAAGGAAATCTATATTTTTATTTTCAAATATTTAATTAATATCAAATGTATTTATTCATTTGCTTCCTTAATGAACTTTTGTACTTTGATGATGACTTTGTAGTAAACTTGACTCTCAAGGACATGCAAATTGTTTTCCTGAGGGAGAAATGAGCATCCCAGGCAAGCAGTGGCAGGACAAGAGGACACAGTCTCAAGCTGCACCAGGGGAGGTTTAGGCTGGATGCAGTGCTACAGGCTGGTGTCAGAGTGGCTGGAGAGCAGCCAGGCAGAGAGGGACCTGGGGGGTACTGGTCGATGGTAGGCTGAACATGAGCCAACAGTGTGCCCAGGGGGCCAAGAAGGCCAATGGCATCCTGGCCTGCATCAGGAATAGTGTGGCCAGCAGGAGCAGGGAAGCCATTCTTCCCTATGCTCAGCACTGGTTAGGCCACACCTTGAGTCCTGTGTCCAGTTCTGGGCTCCTCAGTTTAGGAAAGATGTTGACTTGCTGGAAGGTGTCCAGAGAAGGGCAACAAAGCTGGGGAGGGGTTTGGAGCACAGCCCTGTGAGGAGAGGCTGAGGGAGCTGGGGTTGCTTATCCTGGAGAAGAGGAGGCTCAGGGGAGACCTTCTTGCTGTCTACAACTCCCTGAAGGGAGGTTGTAGCCAGGTGGGGGTTGGTCTCTTCTGCCAGGCAACCAGCTCCAGAAGAAGAGGACACAGTCTCAAGCTGTGCCAGGGGAGGTTCAGGGTAGATGTGAGGCCACAAAGATGATCAGAGGGCTGGAGAACCTCTCCTGTGAAGACAGGCTGAAAGAACTGTGGCTGCTCAGCCTGTAGAAGAGAAGGCTCCAGGGAGACCTTAGAGCTACATTCCAATATCTGAAGGGGACCTACAGGAAGGCTGGGGAGGGACTGTTTAGAAGGGCTTGGAATGATAGGATGAGGGACAATGGTTTGAAACTGGAGCAGAGGAGATTTAGGTTGGACATCAGGAGGAAGTTCTTTACAATGAGGTTGGTGAAATACTGGAACAGGCTGTCCAGGGATGTGGTTGAAGCCCTGTCCCTGGAGAGACTGAAGATCAGGCTTGATGTGTCCCTGGGCAGCCTGCTGGAGTTGGAGGTGTCCCTGCTGACTGCAGGGGGGCTGGACAAGATGACTTTTGAAGATTATTTCCAACCCAATGCAGTCTGTGAATCCCTAAATCCTGGTCTCAGGCAAACAGGCTCAAGCAGGGGAAGCTGAGCTGTGCCTGCTACACACAGCACAATTCCTCCTTCAGGTACAAAAGGTTGAGGTCTGTGTTGAAGCTCCTTCAAAAGCAGGTTTGATCTGTGTGAACCTGTGATACTCTGCACTTCCAGAGCCGTGCCAGGCCTCCAATTACAAGGGCAAGTGCAAACAGATGATGAAACACTTGAATCTGATTATTAGAAAGCAATCTAATGCAGATATTCAGAGACAACCACTTCACTGCTGGTGCAGAAGCAGAAGACACAGCAGAAGCCAAACACAGGGAATAACAAATTTCAGCTCTTGGAGAGCCATAAGTTATGTAATCAGATTTCAATTATCCAAGTGCTATTTTTTCCCCCTGGTATATATCAAAAGCAGCAGATTTAAAGCTGTGTAAATTTCTTTTCCCCAAGTGGTCACTCCAGGTGTGAAGTGTCACCTGTGGAGGATTGAGAGGCATCCAAGGGCAGCAGTGCCTTTTATCAACTTGGAGTTGGTGACTCCTGCATCAATGTGTGTCAGCTGGCAGCATGCAAAAATGACATTATCTGTTCTCCACTCCAAGCATGGCAAAGCCATCCCCTACCCAGTGAGTTATTGCTCAGAGATAGCCACAGCTTGTACACAGGAATTTTGATCAAGGGCAGAGATTAGGGCACTGCTGACAGATACCACGATTGAGAGATGGAGACAAAGCTTGATGCAAGCAAGGTGTCTACTTTATTGTACAAAGTATGTTCTTTATATAGGCTAACATAATCAAAAGCAACTAGTGATTGGCAATTAAATGTGTCCGTCCGACAGTTACAGATTCGTGATTGGCTGCGGAGAAAATACCAGGGAACACACATCGCTGGGGAAGGCCCAGGCAGGTGTTAGACAAAAGGCAAACGATGAAGCATCTCTTATCTAAGTTCAGAGAGAAAACAAAAGACTCTTTTGCAATGTTTACCAGTTCTAATTCTCAGGTAGTTGTGGGGCTTCCTGAGTCACAATGGCCGTCGGTAATTAGCTAAAGGCTTTTTTCTCTCTACATAGTTGCAGTTTGTTCCCAAGGTCTGTGGCCTACAAGAGCTAAAATATTTCCTTCTATCAGCTGAGCATTGCTCCCTAAATTCAGTGCATCATTTCCCCCTTTCTGTTTCACGACAAAAACCTTCTTAAGAGAACGATCAAGAAAGCGTTGTAAGCATTGCAATATACAAGGTAACAAAAGTAACAAAAAGTAGAGTAACAAAAGCATAAATGATTGTTTTAAGAAAGCTACATAATCACATAAAAAAGAGATGATGATGGGACTGGCCACTTATCCAAAGGCTATCCCATAAGGCAAGTAGAAAAAGGATTATCAGGAGAGGCAGTAGCCGGACAAAGCAAAACACAATGAACCTAATAGTTTTGTTATAGAAAATGTTTGTCCATTGTTTTACTATACAATAGAGTTAGCTATTTATGTTAGCATAGGATGTACTGTGGTCATGACCTGTAACTAATAGTAGGAGTGGAAGTCAAAATAGGCCCCTCTATGTCAATGTATTGTGCAAGAGGATGTTGAAAGGGGATGTTGTGCAAATGCACGATAGAAGTCTGCCAAAACAACTCCTTATATAGACAAAAACTAATGAAAAGACCCTGAGGAATACTGACTTCAGCCTCACCGACCACCAGAAGGCAGAAAAAGACCCCTTAGCAACTCCTTGGACATGCGCCTTGAAGAATCTTCTAAGACACGAACACGGAAGTAAAAGGAAGATATAAGGACTGCTGAAACCGCTTTGTATTGCGGCAGTTGGAGGAACGGTGATTCCCCTGTCGCCCAGCGCTGTCTTACCCGGCTCTATTTTATCAATTATTAAATCTATACTAATTAACAAAAAGACGACTTAAGGTTTTTTTTATAACAGTTTCATAGTTTCATAGTTTCATTCAGGGTTGGAAGGGACCACAAGGATCATCTAGTTCCAACCCCCCTGCCATGGCAGGGACACCCCACACTAGATCAGGCTGGACAGAGCCTCATCCAGCCTGCTCTTAAACACCTCCAGGGACGGGGCCTCGACCACCTCCCTGGACAACACATTCCAGGGTTTCACCACTCTCATGGTGAAGAACCTCCTCCTCACATCTAGCCTGAATCTCCCCACCTCCAGCTTCATTCCATTCCCCCTAGTCCTATCACTACCTGAGATCCTGAGAAGTCCTTCCCCAGCCTTCCTGTAGGCCCCCTTCAGATACTGGAAGGCCACAATTAGGTCACCTCGGAGCCTTCTCTTCTGCAGACTGAACAGCCCCAACTCCTTCAGTCTGTCCTCATAGGAGAGGTGCTCCAGCCCTCTGATCATCCTTGTGGCCCTTCTCTGGACATGTTCCAGCACCTCCACATCCCTCTTGTAATAGGGGCTCCAGAACTGGACACAGTACTCCAGGTGGGGTCTCACCAGGGCTGAGTAGAGGGGGAGGATCACCTCCCTCGACCTGCTAGCCACACTTCTCCTGATGCAGCCCAGACTTCTCCTGATGCAGCCCAGCATCAGGAGATCATCAGCAGTCTTTTACAACCTGCTCTAAAGGTATGTTGCATCTTTACTTTTCTAAGATGGTCAAAAATCATAAATTGTTTGGTAGCAAGGTTTCTTTAATCTGTAAAGGTAGATCTGGCCAGGCTTTAGCTTCACAGACAGAAAACTTGCAGGCAAACAGCAAGAGCAAAAGAGCTTCATTGCTTTGCCTGATATAAAATTGAACATAACACAATAATGCATTTTTATTCGTCCTAATAATACTGATCTGTTGTTGTTTTGTTTCTACTAAGGAAAGGTACTGGGTCCTATTGATGCTCACCGTTGGCCTAATGCTGTTTCTTTTTATTTCAAATTTCTCCTAGCTAAAACTTCCATAATTCTTACATCCTCTCTAAATTTTGTTAAATCACATTTAAATCACATATAAAATGAAAATTTGAGAACATAGTATGCTTTAACTATTCTTTCTTATAACATAATACCTGAATTCCCCTCTTTTGTTTTTATAACCTAAAATGAAAATGTATTTTGTGCTATAATTGATTTTGACTTTTCCTATAACTATTTAAAATTACAACAAACTGGTGAGTTAACATTTAAATCCATATAAACATTTTCTCTAATCATACAATCATTAAGCAATTATGATATACAGCCCTAAGTGTTAAACAATTCTTTAAACTAACCTTTATTATCAATCTGCAAATGTGTTACTCTCTATTCCAGTTCTTGAACATGCTTATGCATTGAGACTAAATGATCTTACAGATTCATACAACACAATTAAAACAATCATATAGGACATAAACCCTTTTGCTCGTTATGGCCTTGATTTCAACATGCGTCACAGCATCATGGCTGAACCATAGAGGGTTATGGCGCATGCGCAGGGCTGGACTTGCGCATTCTCACACCAGAATCACGAGGTGTCACCACTCGAGGTGGAATCGATGGCCACCACCAGAGAGGACGAGACCACCCCGGATCCATTTCCAGAGCTTTCTGAGATGCCAGCCAGCCCACCAATGGTAACGTTTCTCTACAGTATTTTAATAAAAACCCAGACAATATTTCCTAACTTGGCTGTAACACTGAAATGTTTTCTCACTATTAGGCTGTTAGGCCACTGTCACCCACCAGGGAGGAGAGGCCTAGAGTAGCAATTGTTAGCCCTCCACAACAACCAAAGAGGTTAGTTTTGTTAAGGCTCTGGGTGATTCAAAAGAAATCAAGGATATTCCCTTTTTTATGATTGATATCTTCTTTTCTCAGGAGGAGAGCTGGCACCACCCATCGCACCACACTGCATCCAGATGTGGAGGTGGTTGGTCGAAGGCGGCTTAGAGTGTTAGTTTATTCACTGTTCGGTGTCTCAATCTGTGCTATTATCCTTATTTTTGTTACTGCCATTCCTTGTTATCTCAATAATTGTTGTAAGTAAGTTGTTTCCACAGTTCCTGTTAACTACTAGTTATTGTTAATTGCTGACACACGTTATAATAAAGTTTATCTTTTTCTACAAAGTTTAACTCTATAACAAATAAAATCAAAAGGCAACAAAACTATATCATTCTAACCTAACATCTTTTGCATACATGAAAACAAGCAAGGTAAAATTAACAATATAGCAAAAGCAATCAATAAAATCAACAACCCAATATTGATAAAAGACTGCATCCACCCTGGTAACAACACATTCCATCAAAGTCTTTAATTTACTTTGACTCTCCCTTTAACTATTTGACATTATTAACCTTAGTTATAAAATACGCCTTTTTTTTTTCTTTTTTTTTTCAATGTATATAATCCTTAAAGCTATTACAAATACACAGAAAGCACTAAAAAATTTCATTCTATAATATACCTATAACAAACCCTTAACTTATGCTAATACCAAAAATCCTTAAAATCTTAAAGAACTATGTTAAAATTAATCCATCAAATCAATGTCTAAAAAGAAATAAAGTTGTTACATTAACTAAGGAACACTTTCTAAAATTAAAACCTTATTTAGTACAATTCTTAACTATATTACATGGAGCTCCTTTGAAATGTCTAGACAAACACAAAAAAATAAAGACAATAATGTTCGAACCAAAAGAAAGACTTAAAATTTGAACTCATTACTAAATACCTATACCTTACAATGATTACTAAATACTTATAGTTACTAAATACTTACTATTCATTATGCTTACTGGTAAAACTTGACATCAAAATAACAAATCTATAAAGCACATTACAATCAGTAATAATGAAATTAGTACTGTTGCTTTAAATCAGAACACAACTTCTATAAACTAGAGTCTTATCAGAAAGAGAAGGAGGGGGGGAAGGGGTGGCTGTCTTAGCAAAGCCACCGTAGGTACAGAGACAGGGATAGAAGGGCGGGTCGCCGCCGAATTCACAGCCGAAGGTAGCTTTTCCTCGAAGGCAGGGCTGTATCAATAGGTAGTAACAGTAGTGATTTGAACTTAATTGTTGTTTTGTCTCCTGCTGTCCTTTTTTCTCCTTCCATGGCTGTTTAGATAGAGCAAAAGTCACTGCCTTGTCACCTTGTCCGATCTTAATTTCCTCTCTTAACATAGTCTCAAAACTGAGTTGTGATCTTTTAACTTAGAATGTCCCATCTGTCCACAATCATCTGTCCACAATCAAAACACGTTGGAGACCTTTCAAGACTCAGCGGTGGGGGGGTCCAGTGGCGGGGGGGGGGGGGGGGGGGGGGGGGGGGGGGGAGCGGGCTGCTGTTGCTGTTAGGCCTAGCGTCTGCAGCTCCAGGGTTGCAGGAGGGCTTAGCAAAGTGCTGTTAATTACTGTTGAGGTTGCCTTAGGATCTTCTGCTAGTTGTTCTAAAGAATCTTTAACTAATTTTAACGCTGTAAAGGCAGACGTAGCAATTTCGCTTACTTTCGTTGCCATCCTGAGCTCTGTACTGACTCCCAATATTGCTTTCTCTTCTTGCGCTTTAAGCGTCTCAAAAACGATCCGCCACCACGGGAGCATGCGTTGCGCTTCAACCTTCCCTGTCGTAGCAGCATCCCATAACTTCACTCCCACCTGATTCCAAATTTTACACATAAACACACTAGGTGGTGTAACTGTCGGGATTTTCGCTTGTACCCACTTCAGCAGCACCTTAAGATCACGGCCATAAATAACTCTGCCATGCTTTTTAAGCAGTTCCTGCATTAGTCCATAAACATCTCTTTCTGAGGAAGACGCTTGATTCCTCATATTTAGTTTCCCGCAGCTCACCTCTCGTCCAGCGGGAGGGATTGTTCTGGCCGGCCGGCTTTTCCTGCTTCCTTTCAGCAGCTCATTCAAAGTTCCATGGGACGTCGTGGCAGGTCGCAGCTTAGCGATTCATCAACTCCATCACATCAGAGGTCACCATTTTACTGCGATTGAGAGATGGAGACAAAGCTTGATGCAAGCAAGGTGTCTACTTTAATGTATGTGATGAATATACTGGTGATTTGTGTTAAAATTATAGGACTTAGAGTGCACTGGGATTAAGGGTCAGGATCTTGTGAGGCCTGTTTAGAGGGTAAAGGGAAAGAAACTTATCTTGCAGACTTGCAAGGATACTGTCTGGTTAATTGGAGACATCACGGCTGAGAAGGAGCTGTCTTAAAGATAAACATTCAGAACTAGGAATTTGTTTTCTTCAGATAAGAAGCCTGCACAATTGAGCATGCGTGAAAGTGGATACTTTGACCCTTACCACACTGAAAGTAGGGAGAAGGGATTTGACCATCTATTCTAAGACTAATTATCATATGCCTGCCTTCTATTTAGCATAAGTTTGCTTATGTAGATGATGTAACTATATAAGATGAAGAAAACTATTGTAAGGTTGCTTTTTGGGTGAAGTTTTGTATCCTCACATGCCCAACCGGTTGCTTTGCTTGCTTTTATTGCTTTTATTGCCTTTTTACGATCTTTTAGTGCCAATAAATCTGTTACCAAAAACTTTTACCTGGAGTCATCTATAACAAATGGTGCGTTGGCCGGGAATCGTCTGAACCTTCACATCTTTTGAACTGCAAATGAAGGGGCGCCCCACAGCATTTTCTGTGGCTTCATTGTAGTCAAAAGACGGAATGGTCAGCACGATCAGAACTCAATAAAGGCAAGCAAAGAAATTTTTAATTTTTTTTCTTTTAATTTTTTTTCTTTTATTTTATTTTCCTTTTTATTTTTTTCCTTTTTTTTGGTGTTGTTTTGTTGTTTGACATCCAATTGGAGGACGTGGACCCCGTAAAACTTCGTACACGAGATCCAAGCAACGACGACCATGGTGGTGAGAATACCGCTTGGGGGGGGAAGGATTCGGCTACATTTGTATTCGGCTACCGTAGTTTGAGTGTTTGAGTCTGCTGTTTCAGATTCTGCAAGGGGGGAGGTACGGTGGATCTGGTGCGGTGGCTCTGGCTGATAAAGAAGAGGGGTATTCGTGAGTAGGAATTATTTTGATTATTCCACTTGCATGGTTATTTGTGGTATTGTTCCACTTGAATGAGTATTTGTGGTTTATTCCACTTGCCTAAGTATTTGTGGTAGCCAGGAATTGTATTCGTGAGTGGGAATAGTTTAGGCTGTTCCACTTGCATGAGTTTTTGCAGTAGCCAGGAACTGTATTCGTGAGTAGGAATTGTTTAGACTGTTCCACTCGCATGAGTTTTTGTAATTCTTTGGATTTTTTTAGTTTTTTATTTTAGTTTTATTTTATTTTAGTTTTATTTTATTTGTTTATTATTTGTAATATTTGTGGTAGTCAGGAGAAAATGGGACAAAAGAAGAGTAAGTCATCAAGGCAGGATGGAGAGAAGGCTTTACCTTCTATTCCTCCAGAGAGTCCATTAGGAATGCTCATTCAATACTGGGAGGATGATGGTCAGAGAAAAGGGAAATCAAAAGAAAGAATGATTCACTACTGTATGGAGGTATGGCCAAAAGAATCATTAAGACCACATGTGTTTTGGCCTATTTTTGGATCTTTTGAGGATTGGATTTGCCAAGCTTTGAACCATCATGTGAATTCTAAAAAGTGTTTTAGTAAGGAAGAAGCTGAATATGTTGCTATTTGGATTAGGGTCTCACGTCCCTCTCCTGTTCCAATATTAAGAACTGAGGATAAGGACAAAGACAAGGAAAAGGAGAAATGGGAACCCCTGGATAACCTACCACCACCTTTTCACCAGAACAGGGGTCAAGGTCCCCTAAATCAAATAGTCCTGCAACCAACTTCTCCTTCACCCACCCAAACAAGAAGCAGAGTGAGGAATGACAGGAATGAACAAGAGGGAGACAGTGTAGGATTACATCCACTCAGGGAAGTGCCTATGGGGGGGCAGCAAGGAGGAATAGGGTTTGTGACTGTACCTCTCAGTACATCAGATGTCTGCAGTTTTAAGAAAGAGATGGGTACCTTGCTGGATGATCCCTTAGGTGTAGCTGAGAGACTGGACCAATTTTTGGGTCCCAATACATATACTTGGAAAGAGATGCAGTCTATTTTGAGTATTCTATTCACTGCAGAGGAAAGAAACATGATTAGACAGGCTGGTGTGAGAATATGGGAAAGGCAGAATCAGGGGGGGCCACCAGGAGATCAAAAGTGGCCTAATCAAGACCCTGGGTGGGACCATCAGCAGCCCCAAGGGAGACAGAATATGAGTGACCTGAGAACTATAATAATACAAGGAATTAGGGAAGCTGTTCCTAGAGGACAGAATTTTGATAAAGCTTTCAGAGAGCAACAGAGGAAGGATGAATTTCCCACGGAGTGGATGGGAAAATTAAAGAAAGATTTGCACATGTACTCTGGAATAGACCCCAATCCTGCAGTTGGAGTGATACTTCTCAGGACACAGTTTGTGGTGAAATCATGGGGAGATATTAGAAAGAAACTGGAAAAGATCGAGGATTGGCAAGACAGGGGATTAGAGGAGTTACTATGGGAAGCTCAGAAAGTATATGTAAGGAGGGATGAAGAGAAACAAAAAGCAGAGGCTAAACTGTTTGTAACTGCTGTAAGGGAAAGTCAGAAATCAGGTAGCTGCTCGGACCTTTGGGGTACTATCGATCATGGATAAAGGTGTCAGGGGCTGTATATTCTGGGGACAAGAATATCAAATGAGTCCCCAGAAGGAGGAGGTAATTTTTTTGGTAGATATGGGAGCAGAAAATCGATTATACAAAAGATTCCTAAGACTCCTAAGAGGGTTGAGAAAGAAAAACCCCAGCAACAGTAATTGAAGCTAAAGGGGAACCTTTTAAGGTGCTCCGGCTTGAAACTATAGAAATAGAATCTGGAAAAGGATTTGTTTAAATGATTTGTAAGTTGTTTCAGAGACTGAATACACTCTCTTGGGAGAGATCTCTTTTTGTTTTGTCAACAACAGATTGCAGCTGTCCGGACTGCAGAAAAAGGGTGGCCGCATGTGTCATGAGTAAAAGGACAGTAACCTCTGAGCCTGGAGAGATTGGAGTGACTCTACAGAGAAAGCAAAACTGACATCAGCGTGAATCCCACGCCACTTATACAGATGATTGGAAGCATCTCCGAGACTGCAGTTAGTGCTGACAGATAAGTACTAGATGCGATACTGTAACATCTCAGTCTGAAAGCTCCGGAACTTACAAGACAGACCCACCTCCTGAAATATATGCAATAGCGTGTGATATTGAATCTGCGTTGCAAGAGAACATTGAGGAATATCCCCATTTCATTCTGTATATAAAACATCATAGAACTCATGGGGGATGGGTAACTTGTAAATGTTTTAAATGTTGTAAGAAATGGTCTTGTATCTCTCATAATTGAGGAGTATTTTGTCCTGAATGCTGTAACTGTAAAACTGTAAAAGTAGGCCCAAAAATAGGCAGTTTGGATTGACAAATATAGAGATCTTATTTTGTGGTAACGAAAAAAGATTTAAATCCCCATGGAAAATTCTTGAAAGGGATTGGCATAAGTGGGAAATAAAGGCTAGAGAAATTTTTAGTTAGGGATACCAAGAACAATTAGAATAGAATAGAATGGAATAGAGTAGGCCAGGTTGGAGGAGACCTTCGGGATCGTCGTGTCCGGCCTATCAACCAATCCAACCCACCTGATCAACTGGGCCATGGCACCAAGCACCCTATCGGGTCTCCTCCTGGGCACCTCCAGTGGTGGTGACTCCACCACCTCCCCGGGTGGCCCATTCCAGTGGGCAGTCACTCTCTCTATGTAGAACTTCTTCCTGGCATCCAGCCTGAACCTCCCCTGGTGCAGCCTGGGACTGTGTCCTCTTGTTCTGGTGCTGGCTGCCTGGGAGAAGAGACCAACCTCCGCCTGTCTACAACCTTCCTTCAGGTAGTTGTAGAGAGCAAGGAGGTCTTCCCTGAGTCTCCTCTTCTCCAGGCTAAGCAACCCCAGCTCCCTCAGCCTCTCCTCATAGGGCTTGTGTTCCAAACCCCTCATCAACTTCATTGCCCTTCTCTGGACACGCTCCAGAAAGTCAACATCCTTCCTCAACTGAGGGGCCCAGAACTGGACACAGTACTCGAGGTGTGGCCTAACCAGTGCAGTGTACAGGGGCAGAATGACCTCCCTGCTCCTGCTGGCCACACTATTCCTGATGCAGGCCAGGATGCCATTGGCCCTCCTGGCCACCTGGGCACACTGCAGGCTCATGTTCATCCTACCATCAACCAGCACCCCCAGGTCCCTCTCTGCCTGGCTGCCCTCCAGCCACTCTGACCCCAGCCTGTAGCACTGCATGGGGTTACTGTGACCAATGTGCAGAACCCGGCACTTGGATGTGTTAAATCTCATGCCGTTGGATTCTGCCCATCTGTCTAGGTCCCTCTGCAAAGCCTCTCTACCCTCCAGCAGATCAACTTCTGCCCCAGCTTGGTGTCATTTGCAAATTTACTGATGATGGACTCAATGCCCTCATCCAGATCATCAATAAAGATGTTAAAGAGCATGGGGCCCAGCACTGATCCCTGGGGGAATCCACTAGTGACTGGCCACCAGCTGGATGTGACACCATTCACCACCACTCTCTGGGCTCTGCCTCCAGCCAGTTCCTAACCCAGCTCAGAGTGCTGCTGTCCAAGCCAGGGGCTGACAGCTTGGCCAGGAGTTTGCTGTGAGAGACAGTGTCAAAAGCCTTGCTGAGGTCCAGGTAGACTACATCCACAGGCTTCCCCACATCCACCAGGCAGTCACCTGATCGTAGAAGGAGATCAGGGTTTTGAAATTGAAAGGGTTAGTAGAAGGAAAAAAAGTAAGGAAGACATAAGAAAAATTATTGTAGAGGATTTTGAGGGAAGAGGAATTGAAATAACAAAAGCACAATGAGAAATGGTAAACAAGCTAACTGAGGAAGCAGAGAAGAGACTCTGAATGAAATCTTAAAGTGGGTTAAGGAATCTGTGGGGCTCCTGAAGAATGTAACTGCTGCCAAGAAGACATAACACCTGGCTGCTGGTTGCACCCAGTAGGCTAAGGAGGCAGAGTTAACATATACTGGTGGAGCCTAATCTTGATCCTAACCCTATTTTTGTATAAGGAGTCCAATCAAAATCAAAGACCATGTTCCCATGTGTGGATAAATTCTCTTCTAATATTAGTAATGATAGGTAGGTTGAAAGGCCATTATGGAGCTAAGATTATAACATCACCTGAAGTAAAGGTATGAGAACAGAACACTTATCTGCACTTGTTGAAAGGGAGCACAGTCAACTCAGTCGGTAGAGCATGAGACTCTTAATCTCAGGGTCGTGGGTTCTAGATTGCAGCAGACAGGCAGTAGTGTCCTTTTACTGTTGGATATGTTCCCAGCTACCTGAGGATTCAGCATACAGGTTTCCTTTGATAGGGACAGTCTTTCCTGATGTAACAGAAATACAAAAAGCATTCCAAAAGCCCAGCAACTTGAGGATTGTACCAAGATTCCACAATCTCAGTTAAGGGGGAGATTACAATTTGAAGAACCCTTGGATGTAAATATGCCTGTACCTTGTATCCAGCGATGTTGGAAGACAACTATAGGCAGGAATAAAGGGGAAATAGGACTGACCCTGGATGTGGGAATATAATTTTTATAGGACAGTATTCAAAGTGTTCACAATTTATTAGTTAGGAAGAAGGAAATATGGGGAGCCATGATCAGACCAGAAAGAAAGAACACATACCTAAAGGATGGTCGATACCTATTGGGTCAGGATGGTATTGGATATGTGATAAAAATGCTTATAAGGTATTACCCTTAGGCTGGTAAGGAAGATGTGCTATGGGACTGGCCTATCCTCATATCTTTATAGTAAATCAGCCACAGGAATTACTCAGGAGCTTTGCAAGAAGAACCAAGAGGGGAGCAAATCCACTACCAACCAGGCATAGCAAGTTTCATAGTTTTGCTAGGAGGTTTCTACCTTGGCTTGGAGTTAGTGAACTTGAAAAAGCGATGGTAAATTTTTCTGCTACAGCTGAAATTATGATGAATGCAAGCATAGATGCAATAAAAGCTCAAAAGCTTGAAGTCAATAGTCTCTCAAAACAGGTTAGCTTTGCATTTCTTACATGTTGTATGTGTAGTCATAAATGTAAGCTGTTGTAGTTATGTTAATCTGTAGTTATGTTAAGTGATTGTAGATCACAATCAAATATTACATCAAATTTCTTTGGATGATACTTCTTCTGGATTTAAAGAAATATGGGATAAGTTAACTTCTTGCTTATCGAATATAAGTTGCTTTAAAAAATTGTTTGTAATACCTGTTGGAATAATTGTAATACTGATCTGTGTAATTATTGTAATTGTTATTTTAAAATGGTAAGACCTTTAGGTAAAATTGGAAATTAGGTAAAAATGGAATGAAGCTGGAGGTGGGGAGATTCAGGCTAGATGTGAGGAGGAGGTTCTTCACCATGAGAGTGGTGAAACCCTGGAATGTGTTGTCCAGGGAGGCGGTCGAGGCCCCATCCCTGGGGGTGTTTAAGACCAGGCTGGATGAGGCTCTGTCCAGCCTGATCTAGTGTGGGGTGTCCCTGCCCATGGCAGGGGGGTTGGAACTAGATGATCCTTGTGGTCCCTTCCAACCCTGAATGAAACTATGAAACTATGAAACTAAAATTGTTTATGCCAATAAGTTACAAGCATATGGTTATGATCTGAAGGTGATTAAAATAGAGGAACTTAATTATGATCCAATTAAGAAGGTTCTGAAATATCTGGAAATTTTAACACAAATCAATGGTGACAAAAAGAAAATGGGGGATTGTGATTAATATACTGGTGATACTGGTGATTTGTGTTAAAATTATAGGACTTAGAGTGCACTGGGATTAAGGGTCAGGATCTTGTGAGGCCTGTTTAGAGGGTAAAGGGAAAGAAACTTATCTTGCAGACTTGCAAGGATACTGTCTGGTTAATTGGAGACATCATGGCTGAGAAGGAGCTGTCTTAAAGATAAACATTCAGAACTAGGAATTTGTTTTCTTCAGATAAGAAGCCTGCACAATTGAGCATGCGTGAAAGTGGATGCTTTGACCCTTACCACACTGAAAGTAGGGAGAAGGGATTTGACCATCTATTCTAAGACTAATTATCATATGCCTGCCTTCTATTTAGCATAAGTTTGCTTATGTAGATGATGTAACTATATAAGATGAAGAAAACTATTGTAAGGTTGCTTTTTGGGTGAAGTTTTGTACCCTCACATGCCCAACCGGTTGCTTTGCTTGCTTTTATTGCTTTTATTGCCTTTTTACGATCTTTTAGTGCCAATAAATCTGTTACCAAAAACTTTTACCTGGAGTCATCTATAACATTGTACAAAGTATGTTCTTTATATAGGCTAACATTATCAGAAGTAACTAGTGATTGCAAATTAAATGTGTCCATCCGACAGTTACAGATTCGTGATTGGCTGCGGAGAAAATACCAGGGAACACACATCGCTGGGGAAGGCCCAGGCAGGTGTTAGACAAAAGGCAAACGATGAAGCATCTCTTATCTAAGTTCAGAGAGAAAACAAAAGACTCTTTTGCAATATTTACCTGTTCTAATTCTCAGGTAGTTGTGGGGCTTCCTGAGTCACAATGGCCATCGGTAATTAGCTAAAGGCTTTTTTCTCTCTACATAGTTGCAGTTTGTTCCCAAGGTCTGTGGCCTACAAGAGCTAAAACATTTCCTTCTATCAGCTGAGCATTGCTCCCTAAATTCAGTGCATCAGACAGATCCAGGGAAGCTCTCCTCCCCCTCTGCTCTGCCCTGCTGAGACCTCACCTGGAATATTGCATCCAGTTTTGGGCTCCCCAGCTCAAAAGGGACAGGGATCTGCTGGAGATAGTCCAAGGGAGGGATCAAGCTGCAACAGGGGAAGTTTAGGCTGGAGGTGAGGAGAAAGTTCTTCACAGAGAGAGTCATAAGTCATTGGAATGTGCTGCCCAGGGAGGTGGTGGAGTCACCATCCCTGGAGGTGTTCAAGAGGGGATTGGACGTGGCACTTGGTGCCATGGTCTAGTCGTGAGGTCTGTGGTGACAGGTTGGACTTGATGATCTTTGAGGTCTCTCCCAACCTTGGTGATTCTGTGATACTGTGATACAAGGATGATTGAGGGACTGGAGCACTGCCTGGGGAAGAGAGGCTGAGGGACCTGGGGCTGGTTAGTCTAGAGAAGAGAAGATTTAGAGGGGATTTCATCAATGTTGATAAATATCTGAGGGCTGGAGGTCAGGAGGGAGGGGACAGGCTCTGCTCACTTGCTCCCTGTGTGTGACCGTTTGAGGCTGTGCCTTTAAGAAAAGGACAGTACTGGGGCACTCTGGCTGAATGTTTTGTAAACAAAAGACAGGTCTAAATGAATTTAATTGGTAGATTGGTAGAATGCAACTTTAAGTTCTGAGTGCGACTGAGACTTTCCTCAGTTCACTCTTCCCTCCTCCTTTCCAGCTTGTCCGCTTCTCGGCTCTCTGCCAGACTGACCTTGGACAGATAAGCGTGCGGCCTACTAACACTTTGCTTTAATTTATAACTGCTTTAATTAACAACTGCTCTTTTTTTCTCTTTCTAACCTTCTTTGGGGAAAAAGGGGAGAGGAGGGGGTACAGGGGGGGAACCCTCGTCTGGGGGGGGGGATTTCATTCGTGTATTATTGTTTTTTTTTACTTTGCTGTATATTTCTGTGTATATATTGTAAAAACTGTAAATTGTGTATATATATCCTGCATTCCCTAAAAATTGCTTGTAAATATAGCATTTTCCTTTTTGCTTCTCCGGCTGTGGCTAGCTGTGGTTTTTATTTCTTTTTCTCTTTGTGGGAGGAGAAGGCTGGGCCTTTCTCTCAAACCCTTGACACTTTTTTGGCACCCAACATGGGGCTTGAGGATAATTAGCTTGATTTATTACTTGCTCGAGCCGGACTGCCAAACATGAAGGTGTTTTGGATTTTGGAGCGTCTGTTTTTCTCAATTTTTGGGGCTCTGATCTACAGATATTGTTTGGGTTTGATTCTGGATTACCTAGGTAAATATTTGATGCACAAAGTTTATTTGTGGTTTATGTACAAAATGAGGCTTCTGTATGGTCACTGCCTGGATTTTTTCTGGCCTACAAGATACAGGAATGTGACCTTTAGAACTCTCCCGATTGAGATAAAGGAGTTTAAGATCCCAGTAGGGGAAAGAGTAACTTTAAGTGATGGCTGGGATCCAAAGGTGATTTATTTGATGTGTGTAATACTGCTCTCAGTGATAATTAATGTGTATTTTGCTGTTTTCCTTGCGTCGGGAGAAAAAGGTGTCCAGAGCATGTTTTATTATGAAGCACAGATCAAAGAAGAAGCGGCATTCCTATGCATCAGCCCCAGAGACATCCAGTGATGAGGGGAGTGGAGAATCTCTGTCAGTTAAACATAAAGTTAAAAAGTCTATCGGAAAAGCTGCTTTGAACAGATTTGTCGCTGATTCTGGCAAGCTGCCAGGGGTGGTGGCAACTCCCAACATGGCGGCTCCCCATCCTTCTTCTTCGGCCATTAACAAGGCACAGTCATTTCCGCCTCCTTTCACGGCAGGACTGGAAGCCACTCCCACAGCAGCTGATCTGTCTCAAAACCTGTCAGCTTCTGTCAAGGTGGCTGTAAATTCAAACACAGCTCCAATTAAGCAAGTAACAGTCTTAAAGACTAGAAGTGGAAAGACCAAAGATGATCCAGGAGCTAATGGAGGAGAAGAGCAGGAGACTGATCCTGGTGAGGGACCCTCTACTAGAAAAGATCCTTCTGAGGAGGAAGAGAAGATTTGTTTTAAAGATCTAGCTGAATTATTGAGACCAACACCAGAAAGAGATGCAGCTAGGACAGCAGCTAAGGGTGCTTCTCAGCTTAGAGAGATCCTTAAGAGAGTGACAGCAGAATTATGGGGACAACATGTTCAGGAAGATGTGATAGATGGAGAAGAAGATGACCTTTCTGGGTGTCCTTCCACTTGCGAAGAGTTAAGAAATGTCCATAAAGATTACACCAGAGCAGATAAGGAGCCAGTTCTAGCTTGGCTTAGTAAATGTTATGATACAGGTGCTCCAACTCTAATAGTTGGAGACAAGTCAGCAGCACAGTTAGGAAATCTCTCGAAGGATAATGGAATAGATAGACATCTAGGCAAGGTTCTCGGTAAGGTTAATCTGTGGGTATGCCTTTTATTTGCAGTTGCCCTGAGATACCCTTCCTGAGATGATCTTCCATGGAATCCTAAAACCTGGACTACCATAGATGAGGGAATTAAGCGCCTGAGAGAATTTGCTGTTAGAGAGATACTCTATGGTGAACATGAATCTCTGAATCATGATGACACTCCTGTGGGTACTGGTCTTGCTAAAAAGCTCATCAAACTTGCTCCTTCCAATTATGCAAACATTCTGGCAAGCAGAATTGTGTCAAGAAATTATGGTGGAGCTTCTCCTACGGTTGGCCAATTCAGTGATCAAATGAGACAATTGGAGGATAGCATGACACGTATTTCTTTGGTTTCGGCCATTAGAACTATGTCTGGTGATATACAGAATTGCATAAGAGAGTTAAAGGATGAATTTAGAAATTCCATATCCCAATTGGCACAAAGGGATAATTCCAATTCTTCCTCCAGGTGGATGCAAGTTTCATCTGTGAGGAATACATGTCCTCCAAGGAGGTCATTCCAAAAGAGATCAAATCAAAACAGACCACCAAGGCAAACACGTAGGACTATTTGGATAACTCTGCGTGATCAGTTTGGTGAGAACATGAACCGGTGGGATGGCCAACCAACTTCTAATCTTTTCAGGAGACTGAGGGATCTGCAAAGTGGCAGAACCCGAGGTAGCAATACCAGAAGGGTAGGTGTTAGTTCCACAGTTCCCCAGAACAACTCTAGTAGCTCCAACAGTGGCTCCAGTTCTAACACTGCACACTGTGCTCAATGCACATGTGGGCATGTTCCCCATAACTAGGGATGCCCTGCCTCCCGCCAGAAGGAGGAGAGGGATAATAGAGATAACAGAATCTATTGGGATGTGTACATCCAGTGGCCTGGCACTTCACAATTTTGGAAGTACAGGGCCTTGGTTGACACAGGGGCTCAGTGCACATTAATACCATCAAATTATCAGGGATCAGAGTCTATAACTATTCTGGGAGTCACTGGTGGATCTCAAGAGTTAAGTAAGGTGGACGTTAATATAAATTTAACTGTTAAACAATGGAGAAATAGAATAGAATAGAATAGAATAGAATAGAATAGAATAGAATAGAATAGAATAGAATAGAATAGAATAGACCAGACCAGACCAGACCAGACCAGACCAGGTTGGAAGAGACCTTCAAGATCATCGCGTCCAACCTATCATCCAACACCACCTAATCAACTGGCCATGCAACCAAGCACCCTGTAAAGCCTCCTCCTGAACACCTCCAATGATGGTGATTCCACCACCTCCCCAGGCAGCCCATTCCAGTGGGCAATCACTCTCTCTGTGTGAAACTTCCTCCTGACCTCCAGCGTCAACCTCCCCTGGCGCAGCCTGAGACTGTATCCTCTTGTTCTGGTGCTGGCTGCCTGGGAGAAAAGACCAACCTCTGCCTGTCTGCAACCTCCCTTCAGGTAGTTGTAGACAGCTATAAGGTCACCCCTGAGTCTCCTCCAGGCTAAGCAGCCCCAGCTCCCTCAGCCTCTCATCATAGGGCTTGTGTTCCAAGCCCCTCACCAACTTTGTTGCCCTGCTCTGAACACGCTCCAGCAAGTCAACATCCTTCCTAAATTGAGGGGCCCCGAACTGGACACAGTACTCGAGGTGTGGCCTAACCAGTGCAGTGTACAGGGGCAAAATGACCACCCTGCTCCTGCTGGCCACACTGTTCTTGATGTAGGCCAGGATGCCATTGGAAGCATACAGTTGTGACCGGACCTGACGCACCTTGTATTTTGGGAATTGATTTTCTGAGAGAAGGGTGTTTCAAAGACCCCAGAGTTTACAAATGGGCTTTTGGAGTAGCTTCTATAGAAATTGATGGACAAAAATTGAAGCTGTCTGTTAGACCTGAGCTTTCTGATGAATCTGCAGTTGTGAGACAACACAAGATACAGGACATTAAATTGCCGGTTGCTTCTCAGACTGTGTATCACAGACAATACAGAACCAACCGTGACTCTTTGTTGCCCATTCAGAATCTGATTCTTCAGTTGGAGAGTCAGAAAGTCGTCAGCAAAACTCATTCACCTTTCAACAGTCCAGTGTGGCCTGTGCGAAAGCAGAATGCAGACTGGTGTCTGACAGTGGACTACCGAGCCCTGAATGAAGTAACACCACCTATGAGTGCAGCAGTACCAGGCATGATGGAACTCCAGTATGAGCTGGAATCCAAAGAGGCCAAATGGTATGCTACCATAGACATTGCTAATGCATTTTTCTCTATTCCCATAGCAGAGGAATGCAGGCCTCCGTTTACTTTCACCCGGAGAGGAATCCAGTACACTTTCAACATACTGTCAATGGGCTGGATCCACAGCTCAAGCATCTGTCATGCAGTAATCCATGATGCTCTGGAGAAAGGTGGTGCTCCAGAACACATCCAGTTCATCGATGATATCATCGTCTGGGGTAAAACTGCTGAGGAAGTCTTCGAGAAAGGTAACAAAATCATTGACATTCTTCTGGATGCAGGTTTTGCCATCAAACGATACAAGGTGAAAGGACCTACCACAGAGATTCAGTTTCTGGGAGTGCAGTGGCAGGATGGACACCGACACATTCCAGGGGATGTGGTAAATAGAGTCTCCACCAGGGCAAATGCCAAAAACAAGCAAGAGACCCTACGTTTCTTGGGGATAGTGGGATTTTGAAGACTGCACATTCCTGGATACAGTCAGATTGTGAAACCTCTGTATGATGTGACTCGAAAGAGAAACAATTTACACTGGGGAACTGAACAACAAGTAGCCTTTGACCAGATAAAGTAAGAGGTAGTTCAGGCAACGGGTCTGGGACCTGTCCGAGATGGTCCAGACATTAAGAACATGTTGTACACGTCTGCAAGTGACAATGGTCCAACCTGGTGCCTGTGGCAAAAGTTCCAGGTGAGAGACGTGGGCGACCTCTTGGTTTCTGGAGTCGAGGTTACAGAGGTTCCGAGGCTAATTATACTGCAACAGAGAAAGAAATTTTAGCTGCCTATGAAAGAGTAAAAGCAGCTTCTGAAGTAATTTGAACTGATTCACAACTTCTCTTAGCTCCCAGATTACCAGTTTTGAATTGGATGTTCAAAGGCAAAGGCTCCACACCACATCATGCCACAGACTCAACATGGTCTAAGTGGATGGCTCTGATAACACAGAGAGCTCGAATGGGAAATCTTAAAAGGCCTGGTCTAGTGGAGGCGATCTCAAGTTGGCCTGAAGGTACCAACTGTGCTAAACCTCCAGAGGAGAAAGTAACTCGTGCTGAGGAAGCTCCTCCTTACAATGACCTTTCTGATGATGAAAAGAAATATGCTTTGTTCACAGACGGTTCCTGTCGTCTTGTTGGAAACAAGCAAAGGTGGAAGTCTGCAGTGTGGAGTCCAACATACTGAGTTGCAGAGGCAAGGATGGAGAAGGAGAATCCAGTCAGTTCGCAGAAGTAAAAGCTGTCCAGCTAGCTCTCGACGTAGCTGAACGTGAGAGATGGCCAAAGCTTTATCTCTACACTGACTCATGGATGGTAGCCAATGCTCTATGGGGTTGGCTAAAGAACTGGAAGAAGAGTGGTTGGCAGAGAAAAGGAAAACCCATTTGGGCAGCCAACCTATGGCAGGACATTGCTGATCGAATCGAGAGAATTCCAGTGAAAGTGAGACACATCGATGCTCACATTCCTAAGAGCAAAGCTACTGAGGAACAACTCCACAACCATCAGGAAGATCTAGCTGCAAGAGTTTCTCAAGTAGACATGGACTCTAATCTTGATCTCGACTGGAAACACCGAGGTGAGATATTCTTAGGTCGGTGGGCTCATGATTCATCAGGACATCAAGGCAGAGATGCAACATACCAATGGGCTCGTGACAGATCCGTAGACATTTCCATGGATGCTATAACACAAGTCATGCATGACTGTGACATTTGTGCTGCTATTAAGCAGGCAAAGCGAATTAAGCCCTTGTGGTATGGTGACAGATGGTCCAAGTAGAAGTATGGTGAAGCTTGGCAGATTGACTACATCACTCTACCACGTTCTCGTTCTGGTAAGCAATACGTGCTTACTATGGTAGAGGCAAACACTGGATGGTTGGAAACTTACCCAGTTCCACATGCAAAAGCGCACAACAGCATTCTCATTCTGGAGAGACAGATCCTGTGGAGATTGGAACTCCAGAGAGGATCGAGTCAGACAACGGAACTCATTTCAAGAACAATCTTGTAAAGAGCTGGGCAAAAGATTACGGTATTGTGTGGATATTCCACATTCCTTACTATGCAGCAGCTTCAGGGAAGATTGTATGCTACAACGGTTTGTTGGAGACCACTCTTAAAGCCATGGGGGGTGGATCATTGAAAAACTGGGAAAAACATTTAGCACAAGCAACCTGGCTGGTAAATAGTAGAGGTTCAGTGAACCGAGCTGGACCTGCACATTCATATCTGCTACAGAAAGTAGAAGATGATAGAGTTCCTGTTGTTAGAGAAAGGAATCTGTTAGATAGAACTGTTTGGGTATTTTCTCCCTCAGGGGAGGCTAAACCTGTCCGAGGGGTGGTTTCAGCTGAAGGTCCGGGTCACACTTATGGGTAATGCAAGAGAATGCTGAAATTCAGTGTATTCTGCAAAGAAATTTAACTTTAGCTGAAAGAGTTTAATTTCAAACTGTTGTGCAGCTACATCGTGTCCAAAGGAAGAATCTGCGAGGAATCTACGGTGCACGAGCCCTGAGATCCCTGAGAGCCCTGAGTCAACTAAGAGACCCTGAGAATCCCTGTTTCCCTTTTCTTCGCTTCGTCAGCGAAGAGATAAACTGTTTTCCATTTTTCTCATTTCCTGATTTTCTTGGACTTTTGGACCATCTACATCTGAGTATAGCCGGAATGGACTATGAACTTTACTTACGAACTGTCAATATTGTCTTGAATTGGATGGACAGTATGAACAGCCTATGAAATTGTTTAGAAGGGGTGGACTGTGACCATTTGAGGCTGTGCCTTTAAGAAAAGGACAGTACTGGGGCACTCTGGCTGAATGTTTTGTAAACAAAAGACAGGTCTAAATGAATTTAATTGGTAGATTGGTAGAATGCAACTTTAAGTTCTGAGTGCGACTGAGACTTTCCTCAGTTCACTCTTCCCTCCTCCTTTCCAGCTTGTCCGTTTCTCGGCTCTCTGCCAGACTGACCTTGGACAGATAAGCGTGCGGCCTACTAACACTTTGCTTTAATTTATAACTGCTTTAATTAACTACTGCTCTTTTTTTCTCTTTCTAACCCTCTTTGGGGAAAAAGGGGAGAGAAGGGGCTACAGGGGGGGAACCCTCCTCCAGAGGGGGGGGGGGATTTCATTCGTGTATTATTGTTTTTTTTTACTTTGCTGTATATTTCTGTGTACATATTGTAAATACTGTAAATTATGTATATATATCCTCCATTCCCTAAAAATTGCTTGTAAATATAGCATTTTCCTTTTTGCTTCTCCGGCTGTGGCTAGCTGTGGTTTTTATTTCTTTTTCTCTTTGTGGGAGGAGAAGGCTAGGCCTTTGTCTCAAACCCTCGACACTGTCATAGGACAAATGGCAATGGATGGAAATTCCAGCACAGAAGGTTCCACCTCAATATGAGGAGGATCTTCTTTGCTGTGAGGCTCACAGAGCCCTGGGGCAGGCTGCCCAGAGAGGTTGTGGAGTCTCCTTCTCTGGAGCCTTTCCAGCCCCATCTGGATGTGTTCCTGTGTGACCTGTGCTGGATTCTGTGCTCTTGCTCTGGCAGGGGGGTTAGAGCTGATGATCTCCAGTGGTCCCTTCCAACCCCTAACATCCTGTGAGCCTGTGACTCCACACAGCAGCACATGGACCTTGCCCTTCTTGCTACTCATGTAATACTTCAAGAATATCTAAAAAAGCATCAAGTACTACATTTTCCTTGTTGATTCTCTTATGCTGGGGACACCATAACTGGATGCAGTACTCCAGGTGGGGTCTGAGCAGAGCAGCGAATCCCCTCCCTCACCCTGCTGGTCACACTGCTTTTGACACAGCCCAGAATACCTTTGGCCTTCATGAGCAAGGTTTAAGTCACTCCTCCAGCTAACAAGAAACCCCGCACAGATGACTATAACTAAACCTGGCATCACTGCAGTCCTGAGAGGTACTGAATTTTGGTATTTGGAATGGATTTTCACTTCCAGCAAACCCCAAGGTTCTATTAATTTGCTGCCTGTGCAAGGAATTCCTGACCAGAACAGAATGGATCAGCAAGTCCAGGAGAACTGAGACAGACTGGTTCCAGCTTCACCACGACAGTGTGCACACAGGCAACATGAAGCATCATGACTTAAGCTGGCTTAACCCAGACATCAGAATAACGATAACAGAAAGAAAGAGCTGTCTGCTGAAGAGGCATCAATAAATGTCATCTGTGATGGGGAAATAATTATTAAGCCACTTAACTCATCAGTATGCCTGACAAGAGATTAGCATAGAAAGGGCTCACTGTAGAACTGCTGTGACATTTTCTATCATCTATTTTTTTTTTATCCTGGTCTGGAAATTCACAGCTATTTCCTACCGAAAAAAAAAAAAAAAAAAAGGAGGTAAATACTTGCAAAGCTTATTTAGAAGCCTTCAACCTTCTACTGTGTTGGGGATTGGTTTAAGCAAGAGGGGACATGGGGCCCAGGAACATCTGTGCCTTGAAGGACTTTCTGTTGAAAATATAGCAATGGAGTAGGAGTTGTGGAAAAGTGCTGATTGCTTGGTATGCTAAGGTCAAGCTGCCCCTGAGAAGAGGCAAACAAGATAAGGAGGCGGCGAGATCTGGGAAAAAGAACAATTAGACTGAGTAGAAAAAACCACAGAGTTGTGAATATAAAGATGTAACCTTTTAGAGAGAAACCAATAGTATGTGTTAAATTAGAATAGAATTAACTATGTATAAGATAAGACTATAAATAGTGAAGTGTGGAACAATAAAGTTGGATGATTTCTATCACTCATATTGAGTGCTGTCGTCTCTGTCTCCGTTCTCGTCACTACTGTTTCCCATAAGCTTTCTCTGACATTTGACCTACCTCTCCCAGGTCAGGACATTTTATCTGTTCTGGGCATAATTACAGCTGACAGCTGCTCAGAGCTTTAATTTCCACTCCCCCCCCCCTTTTCCTTAGTCTTAGTTACACAGAAAGAAGAACAGAGACAACCAATTAGAGGATTGTGCAGCAATCCAATTTGTGGCCCATTAGAGTCTTAAGTAATCTTTTGCTGGATGGACTCATTTAGGAGTTTATCTCCTGCAGAACGTTGGTCATGAGGAAAATCAGGTGATAAGAAAATTTGAGTTGCTGCAACGTGTCCAGAGAAGGGCAGCAAAGCTGGGGAGGGGTCTGGAGCACAGCCCTATGAGGAGAGGCTGAGAGAGCTGGGGTTGCTTAGCCTGGAGAAGAGGAAGCTCAGGGGAGACCTTCTTGCTCTCTCCAACTCCCTGAAGGGAGGTTGTAGCCAGGTGGGGGTTGGTCTCTTCTCCCAGGCAACCAGCACCAGAACAAGAGGACACATTCTCAAGCTGTGCCAGGGGAGGATTAGGATGGATGTTAGCAAGAAGTCCTTCGTAGAAAGAGAGATTGCAAGTATTTTAACAGCTCAGCACATTCTAATCCTTAGTAGTTGTGTACAAACAGAATCCCTATATTGGATCATAGAAGCATAGATTTGTCAGAGTTGGAAGGGACCTCAGGGATCATCCAGTCCCAACCCCCCTGCCACAGGCAGGGACACCTCACACTAGATTAGGCTGCTCAAAGATACATCCAGGGTGGTGAGACACTAGAAGAGGTTGCCCAGGGAGGTTACAGATTTTCTCCTCCCTGGAGGCATTCAAGGCCAGGCTGGATGAGGCCTTGAGCAACCTGGGCTGGTGGGAGGCATCTCTGCCCATGGCAGGGGGTTGGAACTGGATGATCTTTAAGGTCCCTTCCAACCCAAACCATTCTATGATTCTATGAATTTATGAGCAGGTCTCCAGCCTGAATTCTGCACAGGGATTGCCACCGCTGTGAAGCACTCCACATGGACCCACACCTCCCATCTCACTGCACCTACCCCATGCATCTGCAGGTATTATGTAGCCTTTCATGCTCTGGGATTCAGTCACAGTCCAGGAGGAGACAGACAAGGGCAGGACAGCATATGTAGGGCTTTGTCAACATCAGTGATCACTGAAGAACTGACAGGCTTGAGCCTGTGTGAAAGAGGTAGCTTGATTCCCCTTGTCAAGTTAATAATGCAGCCTTACAGCCTGGGTTCAGAAAGTGGTGGGGGGCAGGGTTTGGTTTAGCTTTCAGTTATTACTCTGGGGGAAGGGAGGAGGTGGCTCTAATTTAGACAAAGCCCAGCTTAGCCTTGCAGCTACTATTTAAGCATGAAGTTCATTCATCTTACCCACAAACAGTGATTAAAATGATGCCATTTACTATCTAAAACCTCTCCTAAGCAAGCCCCATGATTTCTGACACATATTTAGAATAGAATAGAATAGAATAGAATAGAATAGAATAGAATAGAATAGAATAGAATAAACCAGGTTGGAAGAGACCTTCAAGATCATCGTGTCCATGCCAAGAGTGCTGCTGGAGCAAGAATACCTTGCAATGGGGTTTGAGGAGGAGGAGGAGGAAAATGATTTAGCTAGGATGAGAACTCAACAAAAGCAGATCCCATGGCATCAAGCAGCAGAAACATTTCCAGTGGCTGTGCAATCCCATCTTCCACTGGTTTTGTCTAAAGGGTGTGGAATAAAACACTCACACACCACAAGAGCAACAACATATTAAGGCAGGTCTGAGTAAAAAAGAGAAAGAACCAAAAAGAATTCCATCTGGGCATTAAAATATTCTCTTCTTTTGCCATCAGGAAGAAAATTTTTGGCACACTGAACACCCAATGAGGGTGGGGGGGTGGGAGTTTTATACCCTTTTTAATATTAGAACTCATTTTAATGGTATGTGGTAGCTTTATAGTGCTTACTACCCTGACTACATCATTGCACCACAGCCTTGACTAAAAATTGCTTAACAAGAAATATGGTTAGGGAAGAAAAAGGGGAAGTGTTCACTAAACAGCATCAAAATGATTGTGACTAAAGAGTGTGACCAAGGGAAGAGGCATCTCACACAACCAGCACAACTCATAGGTCTGTTCTGTTTATTGAACCCTACTTATTCATACCATTAAGTGAATCTAAAGAGCACTGCACTCACTTTCCATCTATCCTGTTGGAGGGAAGGTTTAATACCACTGTTAGCACTGCAGGATACCAATGCTTAGGTCATTTGGGCAGAAATTCCTATTTTCTTTCTCTCTCTCAGCAAGTGGGGAATTGCTTGGGGTACTTTTGTGTCTGTTGCATTACTGAGGGAGATCTTCTTGGGAATACTGCAGCTTGTTGCTGGTCTGATGGTGTGGAAATTAATTCAATGCTGAAATCCACCTCCTCTATCCATCTTTAGTGTTAGCACCTACTGGGGCTAGTAATTCCCCTTCTCCAGAGGATGAGAGGTGTTGATGGTGATCACAGCCAAGACAGGTGTGCTGGCTTAGGTAGCTGAAGCTGTTTCCATGGAGACCTTTGAAAAATCACAGTGAAAGCTCTCAAGGTGGCTCTGCTGCATTCGGTGCAAAAACCAAGGGAGCTATTCAAGCTGGGCAGTAAGGACCAGCTAAGGATGCTCGGGCAAGTGGCTCTGCTCTCCTAGCCACATTTAAGCAGTGAGCTCAGAGGCAGAAAGAAGCACCTAACCCCTCTGAGGATTCACAGCCACACAGTCTCCTTTGCAGACAGACAACTTAACAAGGCTGTTTCAGGCATTTCCTACAAGCAGTGCTGCTCTTTGCCTTTCCCAGAAGCCAGCAGACAGAGCAATTACAACACATCTGCAATGCACAGCTCCCTGCCTTCCCCCCACCTTCTGCCACATGCAGAACACAAATTTAAAGCTGAAGTCATCTCTCTCCCCCTCCCCAGTAAATACTGCATTAATAGTTTAGGGCATTTTTAAGTTGCTCTTGTGAACCTGCTTTTGCTTAGAGAAACTGGAGACCTCCAAGAGGACAATCACCAGGCTAGATTTACTTTTCCTTTCCCCAACCCACAAGGAGTCTAGGAGGAAATTTTTTGAGCTCTGAAATTAGTTCCCTGCTAGTTCAGTCACCAGATCTTTTAGTAACCTGCCACTTTCTATCTTAACAGCACTTAAAAAGCTTAAAATCCTCATACTAAGAGGCAGAACTTTGTCACTCAGGCTAAAACCTTCAGATTTTCAGCTTGTGTTTATTCCTGTCTGTTATTTACACTCAGTTGTCCAGGTCCCAGTAATGTCTCTCATTTTAAGTAGAATGGAATAGAATTAAGCAGGTTGGATAAGATCTTTGAGATCATCAAGTCCAACCTATCACCCAACACCATCTCATCAACTAAACCATGGCACCAAGTGCCTCATCCAGGCTCTTCCTAAACACCTCCAGTGATGGAGACTCCACCACCTCTCTGGGCAGCACATCCCAATGGCCAATCTCTCTTTCTAGGAAGAGCTTCTTCCTAACATCCAGCCTGAACCTCCCCTGGTGCAGCTTGAGGCTGTGTCCTTCTTTTCCCACCCCAGCATTCACTGCCCAGCAGAATGTTGTGGATGCTCATCCCTGGAAGCATTTAAGACCAGGCTGAATGAGGCATGGAGCGAGCTGGTCCAGTGGGAGGTGTCCCTGCCCATGTCTGGGGAGTTAGAACTAGATGAACTTTAGGGTCCCCTTTCAACACAAGCCATTAAAACAAATTAAAATATATATCCTTGGAAAGCCTAATCCTTCTTAGTCCTCATTCTGTTAGCTTAGATAAAGTATTTTCTTCAGGTGAGAACAATCCTGATCTGGTGTGAGGTGTCCCTGCTCATGGCAGGGGGGTTGGAACTAGGTGGCCCTTGAGGTCCCTTCCAACCCTAACAATTCTGTGATTCTGAACAGGGCTAAACCAAACTGGAGTTGTTCCTTTTTCATTAAGAGCAAAATAATAATTCCCTTTATTTTTTTTCCCCCTTTATCTTTTTCCTCTCCTGTTCCCACAGCTCCCCCTCCTGTTTCCATCTATTCAGGCCACTGGGAAAAGGCACTAACACCCGGAGCAAAATTCCCTTTCCCTGTCCCAGAGTCTGGGAGTCAGTGTTGAAATGCAATCTGTCAGTATGTGACGAGTTTAATTATACTAATATTCAATTAGGCTGATAGTAGGCGAGGAGCACAGACACCAGCCTCAATCCAGCCCTTGTGTTCACCTGTGAAAGCCACCAGGCCACATCCTGTTTTCCCACCTATGTCAACAGAAGCCTGGGTGAGAGTTTGAGTTGGCAGGGCAGTAGAATCCCCCCTCTGACCCAGCTCTGAAGGCTCTCACACCTCTTGTAATTATCTCACAGCTGTTCCAAAGTGAACTGACCTATACATGGGCAAAGGGCTCTGCAAGCTGATGCATTCCCCCCAGGAGAATGTCATGTCACTTCATGTCATGTCATGTCATGTCATAGTATAGTATCATAGCATCACTCAGGTTGGAAGGGACCATAAGGCAGGATGGATGTGAGACTCCACAACCCTTTGGGCAGCCTGCTCCAGTGCTCTGTGATCCTTACAGTAAAGAAGTTCCCCCTTGTGTTGAGGTGGAACACAAGCTAGAGCATCCCAAATATCATTCCATGAACTGCTGGAGCAGGTCCAGAGGAAGCCATGAAGATGATCAGAGGACTGCAGAACTTTCCCTATGAGGACAGGATGAGAGAGGTGGGGCTGTTCAGTCTGGAGGAGAGAAGGCTCCAAGGAGACTTTAACAGTGGAAGGGGGCTGCAGAAGAGCTGGGGAGGGACTTTTTACAAGGGATTGTTGTCATAGGATGAGAAGGAATGGATTGAAGCTTGAGGAGGGCGGATTGAGACTGGAGATTAGGGAGACATTCTTTCCACTGAGGGTAGTGAGACACTGGAACAGGTTGCCCAGGGAATGCTGCCTCTCTGGAGGTGTTCAAAGCCAAGCTGAATGAGATCTCAAACAACCTGGGCTAGCGGGAGGTGTCCCTGCCCATGACAGGAGGGTTGGAACTGGATGATCTTTAAGATCTCTGCCAACCAAAACCATTCTCTGAATCTATGAAGCACCACTCTTAAAGCCAAGAGCAGAAGTGTGTGTGGGGGGTTTGTCCCCACAAGCCTCTCAATGCCAAACACCATCAGGGGTTTCCACTCTGCGGGTGGTTTCTCCTCTCCTTTTCAGTGTTTTTTCTTCCCCCATTATCCTTCACTCCTTTAAATAAAACAATGCATTTGCAAATGTTAATGCATCCAAATAGATACATGTTCAGGATCTGAAAGCACAGATGGTGTTGGAGAGGAGCCAATTTTGAAGCTTATTTTATAGCCTGAAGCTTTTTTTTTTTTTTGCACAGCTGAGCAGCATTCAGAAGCCACCGCCGAGGCCCAAGAAGCAAAAGACCCAAAAGCATTCCCAGGCACAGGGAAAGATTTCTGTCTCTGTGTAGGCTGCCTGAATATCTCTGCTGTGTTTTGCCAGACTCCCAGCATGTGGCTGGGATGCAAGGACACATCTGCTGTGACTGCAGGCTTTAGGAGGGGAATGTAGGAAATGGCTACTATTTAAGCTGCTGCCTCCAAATCCTTTCCCCATCGTGCTTCGCTCGGGCAGAGAGGGAGGCTGGATGGAAAAGGGGTAAGGAGTTGTGAGGAAGGGTGTAGGAGTTAGTGGAAGCAAAAAATAAACATGCAAAATAGCTGTGCTGTTTGACATTCATTGAGCTTGCATATGTCAAACATGAGACATTTGGGGGGGATGAAACTATTTGCCTCTCAGTGAAGCTCTCCTTGTACTCCCTTTCCCTGACACCTTTACAATGAGGAGCCCTTAACCAGGCATCCTCAGCACACAGCCTCTCTCCTAGGATCATCTTTTCCTCAGGTAGCACAACCATTAAAAAAAGATGTGCAAAAGAAGAAGAAGGTGAAAAAAAAGAGAGAGAGCGAGCTCCATTTCTGTTCTGCTACTGCCACAGATTGGCTGAGGAAATAAATCTATATGAAATAGTCTTTCCCCTCCGCTCTTTGCTGCTGCAAAGTGGATGTAATTTTCATTTAATTTTTAGTGCCTGGTGGTTCAAATAAGATTCTTCCAGGCAAAGGACAGGAAGGCAGAAACAGACAATCTCTGTTCTAAATTGATCATAACATTAAGTGATAAAGTACTGAAAATGGGGAGATGGAAGGGGGAAGAAAAAAAAAAGGAAAAAAAAAAAACCACCAGCACTTTTCTCAGGGTGCAGGAATGGATGCAATTTGCCCAAGGTAACCTGAAAAGGTGGACTCCTGCCCTTCCAAAGGCTGCAGCTGCTCAAAGGCTCCAAAGAAAGAGTCAAAACTTGAAGCTGGTTTGGAGCTGGAAGAGGGGAGATTTAAACTGGATGCTAGGAAGAAATTCTTGATGGTGAGGGTGGTGAGGTTGCCCAGGGAGGCTGTAGAGTCTCCTTCTCTAGAGACTCTCAAGCCCCATCTGGATGCATTCCTGTGTGACCCATGCTGGATTCTATGATCCTGCTCTGGCAGGGGGATTGGACTTCATGATCTCCTTAGGTCCCTTCCAACCCCTAACATCCTATGAGCCTGAGACACTGAAGGCCAGATGAGTGCTGCTTCACTGGCAGTTAAAACTTCAAGCTGGAAGAGGGGAGATTTAAACTGGATGATGTTAGGAAGAAATTCTTGCCAGTGAGGGTGGTGGGAACAGGTTGCTCAGAGAGGTTATGGATGCCCCTTCCGTGGAGGTGTTCAAGGCCAGGCTGGATGAGGTCCTGAGCAACCTGAGCTAGGGGAAGGTGTCTCTGCCTGTGCCAGGGGGGTTGGAACTGGATGGTCTTTAAGGTCCCTTCCAACCTAGGCCAGGCTGATCTAGTGTGAGGTGTCCCTGCCCATGGCAGGGGGGTTGGAACTAGATGATCCTTATGGTCTCTTCCAACCCTGACTGATTCTGTAATTCTATTGTATGAATCTCTGAACTTGCAGATCCAATGGCTGCCCAGGGAGGTGGTGGAGTCAGCATCACTGGAGGTATCACAGTATCACAGTATCGCTAAGGTTGGAAGAGACCTCGAGGATCATCGAGTCCAACCTGTCACCACAGACCTCATGACTAGACCATGGCACCAAGTGCCACGTCCAGTCTCCTCTTGAACACCTCGAGAGATGGTGACTCCACCACCTCCCCGGGCAGCCCATTCCGACTCTCTCGGTGAAGAACTTTCTCCTCACCTCGAGCCTAAACTTCCCCTGGCACAGCTTGAGACTGTGTCCCCTTGTTCTGGTGCTGGTTGCCTGGGAGAAGAGACCAACCCCTTCCTGGCTACAACCACCTTTCAGGTAGTTGTAGAGAGCAATGAGGTCACCCCTGAGCCTCCTCTTCTCCAGGCTAAACAATCCCAGCTCCCTCAGCCTCTCCTCATAGGGCTTGTGCTCAAGGCCTCTCACCAGCCTTGTTGCCCTTCTCTGGACACATTCAAGTGTCTCGATGTCCTTCTTAAACTGAGGGGCCCAGAACTGGACACAGTACTCAAGGTGCGGCCTAACCAATGCAGAGTACAGGGGCACAATCACTTCCCTGCTCCTGCTGGCCACACTATTCCTAATGCAGGCCAGGATGCCATTGGCCTTCTTGGCCACCTAGGCACACTGCTGGCTCATGTTTAGGCAGCTGTCAATCAGCACCCCCAGGTCAGTCTCAGTTTGGCAGCTCTCCAGCCACTCTGACCCCAGCCTGTAGCTCTGCATAGGGTTGTCGTGGCCAAAGTGCAGCACCCGGCACTTGGACTTGTTGAATGACATCCCGTTAGACTCTGCCCATCTGTCCAGTCAGTCGAGGTCCCACTGCAGAGCCCTTCTGCCCTCTAACTGACTAACATCTGCTCCTAACTTGGTGTCATCTGCAAATTTGCTGATGCCTGACTCAATCCCCTCATCCAGATCATCAATGAAGATCTTAAAGAGGATGGGGCCCAGCACTGATCCCTGGGGGACGCCACTGGTGACTGGCCACCAGCTGGATGTGACACTATTCACCACCACTCTCTGGGCTCGGCCCTCCAGCCAGTTCCTAACCCAGTGCAGTTTGCTCCCGTCCAAGCCATGGGCTGACAGCTTGGCCAGGAGTTTGCTATGGGGGACGGTGTCAAAGGCCTTGCTGAAGTCCAGGTAGACCACATCCACAGGCCTCCCCACGTCCACCAGACAGGGCACCTGATCACAGGAGGAGATCAGGTTGGAGAGGCAGGACCTGCTGTGGTGAAGAGGTTATTAAATGTATTAATATGAAATATGAATTATGAAAATATTATTTTATTAATTATCAAACTATTAATAACTGATGAATCACCAACTTATATACATGTTCTAGTGCACGTTCGTGAAATAGATTCCACAAGTGGCTTAGTGTTATGATTAGGACTTAATTGAACTATCTATAAACCCTTTCTATATTTATATAACAAATGGTGCAGTTCCGCTGCATGGCCACTAGATGGCGACTCGGCGGGACGCGGGCGGCTTCTGGCTATACACAGCAATATTACAATCTTTCTATGCGTCAGCGCTTACTCTGCTAGATGCGGATACTTTGAACTGAGTGCTAGTGGATGGAAAGCACGTGGAAGATATTCGATTCCCTCCGGACAACAGGGATCGGTCCTGGTAGGGGTCAGCCCGTGGGATTGGCCCTCAAAAGTCGACTCGCACGGCAGGGCGGGACGACGGTGGCCGGTAGGTGGTTTCGGATGACGCGGCAGCAGGCAAAGCTACAGGGGTCGGCCCAACCTCGGCGGTTCTCGAGGCTGATGCAAACAGCCTCGGGGAGAGAATGCGGCTGCGTTAGGTGGCGGATTCTCGTTTACTGAGCTTAAAGGAGCAGCGGGACTCTCGGAGTCGTCCCGGGTTCAGTGCAGTATAGGCACGAACAATGCTTTAGTCTTCCCTGAGATTCACAGGGCTCAGAGCGGCACACGTGGAGGCTCCTCCCGCTGTGGCGGGGCTAGGCATACGTGGACTCAGTATCAATCAAGTCCCTTCTCCCCAGCAACTGGGCAGATCTTACTCTAGGGAGGTCGGTCCAGTCCTCCGGTGGCATGGTGGGCTCTCCCGGTCAGTACGACTGGCTGTAGCAACGCTGGATTCCTCAGAAACAGCGAAGGTCCTCCCTCTGGGCTTCTTCAGGATGCAGAGGCTTTCAGTGTGCGTGCATGTATAACAGAAGCTAACAACAATAAGCTCAATGGCAAAGGTTGCAGTTCGAGAGTTACTCTCTTGGGCAAGCACAGAGACAAAGTGAAGGAGGGGGCAACTTGTTTACCAACTGGGGTGATACTTATAGATTCCTCGAGGCTGGGCTTGACCAATGGGCACTCTCATGAACAACTGGCTTCAGCCTATAGAAAGCGTGAAGCAAGAATTATGCCCATACTTGGTGTCAGCACAAGCACTGCATGTGCTGGGTGCGTGCTGGCCTGGCTAATGCCTTGGCTTTTGTCTTCCTCCTGGAGGAGGGGGAACTTGTCCACATGCTGGGACAAGATTCAGTATCGGGGCATAATGTGCCTTCACCACACCTGCCCCTCCTAAATCCATGTTGGCTGGACCCAAGCCCTTGGCGATCCTTCAGGTGCACAGTTATTGACTCCAGGATAATCTGCTCCATCATTTTCCCTGGCACTGAGGTCAGGCTGACTGGCCTGGAGTTTCCAAGTTCCTCCATCTGACCCTTCTTATGGATAGGGACCACATTGGCCAGTTTCCAGTCATCTGGGACCTCACCGGTGATCCAGGACTGGAGGAAAATGATGGAGAGCGGCTTGGCCAGCTCATCTGCCAGCTCTCTCAGCACCCTAGGATGGATCTCATCCAGTCCCATGGACTTGTGAGTGTCCAAGT
Organism: Melanerpes formicivorus; assembly: GCF_026170545.1. NCBI lineage: Eukaryota > Metazoa > Chordata > Aves > Piciformes > Picidae > Melanerpes > Melanerpes formicivorus. The sequence goes on along the minus strand of NW_027142361.1, from coordinate 28,114,937 downwards.
GGCTCAGCAGGTGTTTAGGAATAGAATAGAATAGAATAGAATAGAATAGAATAGAATAGAATAGAATAGAATAGAATAGAATAGAATAGAATAGAATAGAATAGGAATAGACCAGGTTGGAAGAGACCTTCAAGATCATTGCGTCCAACCTATCATCCAACACCACCCAACCAACTAAACCATGCAACCAAGAACCCTGTCAAGTCTCCTCCTGAACACCTCCAGCGATGATGACTCCACCACCTCCTCAGGAAGCCCATTACAATGGGAAATCACTCTCTCTGTGTAGAACTTCTTCCTAACCTCCAGCCTAAACCTCCCCTGGTGCAGCCTGAGACTTGGTGCCATGGTTTAGTTGATCAGATGGTGTTGGGTGATAGGTTGGACTGGATGATCTCTGAGGCCTTTTCCAACCTGGCTAATTCTCTTCTATTCTACAAAGACATCAGAATTCAAAGGATGCATTTGTTGTGTCACCACAAATCAGTTAATAATGCAGATGCCTCATTATGTAATGAGACCCTTAGCATTCTGATGCCACTCAGGATTAATTTCATTACCAAAATGGATTTAAATAAGAAGGAAAAAAATCAGTCCTGCAAAAAGGTAAACTTTTAGCATGGGGCTGCTCAATCCCTTTCCCCCCACACACCCCAAAGACTCCAAATGAAGATATAATGTATTTAAGATCCCACTAAATGAATGGAGAAATCCTCTGTGTGTGTATTTCTTCTTCAGGGCAACCTACTCATACATCAAATTTATTGTCCATTACTTTGTCTAGTGGGTAGTAGTAATAATGAAGCTAACAGAGAATTTTAATTGCATCTGCAAGAGGATCTATAGAAAAGCAAACAATGTTGTACTAAATAAATGGAGACTGAGCTAAAGGAAAGCAAAAAGGGAAAAATCCCAGCTGGACAAGCAACTGCAGCTTATTGTTGTGATAATGTCCTAGAGAATATGCATGATGATGCTGACTGAAACAGCAAAGAGCCATTTTAAGTCCTGCAATTCAGCCCTAAACCAAAAGGATCTCAAATAATCAGCAGTAAAAGGCAGTAAGAAAGGATGCCTGGGTTGACTTTCAGATTGTTAAGTGAGCAGAGAAACCTTCAAGAGAAGGATCCAGGGGGGGAAATCTTAGAGCTGCCCTCCAGTACCTGAAGGGATCCTACAGGAAGGCTGCAGAGGGACTTTTCATGAGTGCGTCTAGAGGGAGGAGAAGGGAGAATGTCTTCTTCTGTGAGGACAGGTTGAGGGAGTTGGGGTTGTGCAGTCTAAAGAAGAGAAGGCTCTGAGGAGACCTAATTGTGGCCTTCCAGTGTCTGAAGGGGGCTCCAAGAAAGCTGGGGAGGGACTTTTGAGGGTGTCAGGGAGTGATAGGACTGGGAGGGATGGAACAAAACTAGAAATGGGGAGATTGAGATTGGATGTGAGGAAGAAGTTGTTCCCTATGAGGGTGGTAAGAGACTGGCACAGGTTGCCCAGGGAGGTAGTGGAAGCCTCATGCCTGGAGGTTTTTGCAGCCAGGCTGGATGTGGCTGTGAGCAACCTGCTGTAGTGTGAGGTGTCCCTGGCCATGGCAGGAGGGTTGGAACTTGTGGCCGGTTGACGTTGCCCCCTTAAGAAAGGGAATATGGTGGACGGAAGTTGGTAAACGGAAGGAATAGTCTAAACTAATTTCATTGGAGAAGTGGGAGGAAGCACCTTCTGAGCTGGGACTATACTGGGTTTTTCCAGCTCTTTATCTTCAGTCTTGCTTCTGCCTTTCCACGGTGCAGCAGCTCTGCAGCTCTGTCTCTATGCTGAGCTTTCTGCCAAGGCCTCGGCCTTGAAAACAAGATACCAGGCCTGTATATTAACTCCTTTCCAATTAACACAAACTGCTTCTAACATTTTTTTCCCTCTCTTTTCTTTCTCTTTCTATCCCATTCTGGGGAAAGGGGGGAGAGAGGGGAGAGCGGAGGTGGGGAACCCCTCTCTGCCGAGGGGGTCACTCTCATTTCTGTGTTACTCTGTTGTATATCTTTGTATATATTGTAGATATTGTAAATTTGTAAATATTCCCCTGCAAATCATACATTGCTTTGTAAATATAGCTCCACTGCTTTGCTAATTCAGCTTTCGAGTTTTTTTTCCTTTCCCTTCAATTTTTTTTTCCCTTTTACTTTACAAGGGGGAAGGGAGGAGGCTTCTTGGCCTTACCCCTTCCAAACCCACCACATTTTTTTCATTGGCGTACCCAACGTGCGGCAGATAATTAGTTTAATTTATTATTTGATTGATTTAGTGTTTTCTAGCTGAATTAGCAAACATGAAGGTATTGTGGTTTGTGGAGCGATTATTCTTTTCAATTTTTGGGGCTCTGGTTTACAGGTATTGTTTGGGTTTGATTTTGGATTACCTGGGTAAATATTTGGTGCGGACAATTTATATGTGGGTTATGTATAGAGTTAAATTCTGGTATGGAAAATGTATGAATTTCCTATGGCCAGTGAGATACAGGAATGTTACATCCACCACTCTCCCAATTGAGATAAAGGGTTTTAAGATTCCACCTGAGGAGACAGTAACTTTAGGTGATGCCTGGGATCCAAAGGTGATTTATGTGATGTGTATAATTCTGCTGCTGGTGATAACTAATGTGTTTTCTCTGTATTCCTTGTGGCGAGAGAAAAAGGTGTCCAGGGCGTGTTTTGTTATTAAAACTAGATCAAAAAGAAAACGCCGTGGCTCTCGATCAGTCCCAGAGTCATCTAGTGACGAGGACTGTGGAGAACCCGTGTCAGTCAAAAAGAAGGCTAAAAAGTTAATTGGTAAGGCAGCTCTAAATGACTTTGCTGATTCTAGCAAGCAGCCAAGGGCATCGGATGGTATCAACATGGCACCTACTCCTTCTCCCACTCCTTCTCCTTCTTCTTCTTCTCCGTCGGCCATTAACGGAGCAACATCACTTCCACCCACTCCCTCGGTGGGACCGGAAGTCACTGCCCCAGCAGCTGATTTATCTCAGGACCTGTCAGCTTCCATTAAGGTGGCTGTAAATTCAAACACAGCTCCAGTTAAGGTGGCTCCTTTAAAGACTAGAGCTGGAAAGGGCAAAGATGGAGAAGAAGAGGAGGAGACTGATCCTGGCGAGGGGCCCTCTACTCTAAAAGATCCTGCTCAGGAGGAAGAGAAGGTTTGTTTTAAAGATCTAGCTAACCTAGTGAGATCAAAGCAGGATAGGGATGAAGCTAGGAAAGCAGCTGGCAAAGGTGGTTCTCAGCTTAAAGAGATCCTTAGGAGAATGACAGCAGGATTTTATGGGCAAAGAATTCAGGGAGATGAAGATGAAGATGATATTTCGGACTGTTCTTCTCCACGGGAGGAATTGCGAAATGTCCGTAAAGATTTCACCAGGGCAGATAAGGAGCCAGTTCTAGCTTGGCTTAGTAGGTGTTATGATACAGGTGCTTCAGCTCTAACAGTTGGAGACAAGTCAGCAGCTCAGTTAGGAACTCTCTCAAGGGACAATGGAATAGATAGACATCTAGGCGAAGCTCTCGGTAAGGTTAATCTGTGGATACGCCTTTTAATGGCGGTTGCCCTGAGATACCCTTCCCGAGATGATCTTCCCTGGAATCCTAAACCCTGGACTACCATAGATGAGGGAATTAAGCGCTTGAGAGAATTTGCTGTTAGAGAGCTACTCTATGGTGAACATGAAACTCTGAATCCTGATGACATTCCTGTGGGTATTGGTCTTGCTAAAAAGATCATCAAACTTGCTCCTTCTAATTATGCAAACATTCTGGCAAGCAGAATTGTGTCAAGAAGTTATGGTGGAGCTTCTCCTACGGTTGGCCAATTCAGTGATCAAATGAGACAAATGGAGGATAGCATGACACGTGGTTCTTTGGTTTCAGCCATTGAAACTTTGTCTGGAAAGATTGAGAATTGCATGAAGGATCTAAAAGATTCCATATACCAATTGGCACAGAAGGATAATTTCAATTCTTCCTCCAGGTGGGTACAAGTCTCATCTGTGAGGATGTAATGGGCTGGGGCAGGCCCTCTCCCCACCACGCGCAGAAATAACGACTCAGACAAATGGATTGCAAAGGTGATGGAAAGTTTAAATAGAACAGTGAGTGCGTGCAGAAAAAAAAAACTAAAAATACAGTGACGAGAGAGAGAAACCCAAAAACAGACCCAGAGAAACCCATACCTACCTGAGGGTACACCCGAGACCCCCAGGGCTCCTTCTTCCCCCTCCCATTGCTAGGCTAGTCTCAGCTGGCCAGATCTGAGACTGCCCATCCCCCCGTGGCCTTGGGCCTAGCCAGGCCCAAAGCCAGGAGATCTCTCCCCCATGTTACCGGCTGATGGAGGAGGAAGAAAAGAGGAAGTGCCAGACCCCGCCGTGAAACTTATAGAGGTGCAAGGGATCATGGTAGGAAATAACCTAATTTCCTGTGTCCACCCACTGGGCTGGACTTCTGGACACAGGAAACACCCCTGTAGCAGAAGGCAGCCAGCCCAAACTACGACAGAGGAATACACGTCCTCCAAGGAGGTCATTCCAAAACAGGACATTCCAAAACAGGTCATTCCAAAACAGACCACCAAGGCAATCACGTAGAACTATTTGGATAACTCTGCGTGATCAGTTTGGTGAGAACATGAACCGCTGGGATGGCCAACCAACTTCTAATCTTTTCAGGAGACTGAGGGAATTGCAAAGTGGCAGAACCTGAGGTAGCAATACCAGAAGGGTAGCTGTTACTTCCACAGTTCCCCAAAACGACACTTATGGCTCCAACAGTGGCTCCAGTTATAACATGCAAAGTTATAACCCTGCAAACTATGTGCAATGCACATGTGCGCATGTTCCCCATAACTAGGGGTGCCCTGCCTCCCGCCAGGGGGAGGAGAGGGATAACAGAGATAATAGAATCTATTGGGATGTGTACATCCAGTGGCCTGGCACTTCACAATTTCGGAAGTACAGGGCCTTGGTTGACACAGGAGCTCAGTGCACCATAATACCATCAAATTATCAGGGATCAGAGTCTATAACTATTCTGGGAGTCACTGGTGGATCTCAAGAGTTAAGTAAGGTGGACGTTATTATAAGTTTAACTGGTAAACAATGGAGGAAGCATACAGTTGTGACCGGACCTGACGCACCTTGTATTTTGGGAATTGATTTTCTGAGAGAAGGGCGTTTCAAAGACCCTAGAGGTTACAAATGGGCTTTTGGAGTAGCTTCTATAGAAATTGATGGACAAAAATTGAAGCTATCTGCCAGACCTGAACTTTCTGATGAATCTGCAGTTGTGGGACAACATAAGATACAGGACATTAAATTGCCGGTTGCTTCTCAGACTGTGCATCACAGACAATACAGAACCAACCGTGACTCTTTGTTGCCCATTCAGAATCTGATTCGTCAGTTGGAAAGTCAGAAAGTCGTCAGCAAAACTCATTCACCTTTCAACAGTCCAGTGTGGCCTGTGCGAAAGCAGAATGGAGACTGGCGTCTGACGGTAGACTACCGAGCCCTGAATGAAGTGACACCACCTATGAGTGCAGCAGTACCAGACATGATGGAGCTACAGTATGAGCTGGAATCCAAAGAGGCCAAATGGTATGCTACCATAGACATTGCTAATGCATTTTTCTCTATTCCCATAGCAGAGGAATGCAGGCCTCAGTTCGCTTTCACCTGGAGAGGAATCCAGTACACTTTCAACAGACTGCCAATGGGCTGGATCCACAGCTCAAGCATCTGTCATGCAGTGATCCACGATGCTCTGGAGAAAGGCGGTGCTCCAGAACATATCCAGTTCATCGATGATATCATCGTCTGGGGTAAAACTGCTGAGGAAGTCTTCAAGAAAGGTAACAAAATCATTGACATTCTTCTGAATGCAGGTTTTGCCATCAAGCGAGACAAAGTGAAAGGACCTACCACAGAGATTCAGTTTCTGGGAGTGCGATGGCAGGATGGACGCCGACACATTCCAGTGTATGTGGTGAATAGAGTCTCCACCATGGCAAATCCCACAAACAAGCAAGAGACCCTACGTTTCATGGGGATAGTGGGATTTTGGAGACTACACATTCCTGGATACAGTCAGATTGTGAAACCTCTGTATGATGTAACTCGAAAGAGAAACCATTTCCACTGGGGACCTGAACAACAAGCAGCCTTTGACCAGATAAAGCAAGAGGTAATTCAAGCAATGGGTCTGGGACCTGTCCGAGATGGTCCAGACATTAAGAACATTTTGTACACGGCTGCGAGTGACAATGGTCCAACCTGGTGCTTGTGGCAAAAAGCTCCAGGTGAGACACGTGGACGACCTCTTGGTTTCTGGAGTCAAGGTTACAGAGGTTCCGAGGCTAATTATACTCCAACAGAGAAAGAAATTTTAGCTGCCTAAGAAGGAGTAAAAGCATCTTCTGAAGTGATTGGAACTGAATCACAACTTCTTCTAGCTCCCAGATTACCAGTTTTGAATTGGATGTTCAAAGGCAAAGGATCCACACCACATCATGCCACAGACTCTACATGGTCCAAGTGGATGGCTCTGATAACACAGAGAGCTCGAATGGGAAATCTTGAAAGACCTGGTCTAGTGGAGGTGATCTCAAGTTGGCCTGAAGGCATCAACTGTGCTAAACCTCCAGAGGAGAAAGTAACTCGTGCTGAGGAAGCTCCTCCTTACAATGACCTTTCTGATGATGAAAAGAAATATGCTTTGTTCACAGATGGTTCCTGTCGTCTTGTTGGAAACAAGCAAAGGTGGAAGTCTGCAGTGTGGAGTCCAACACGCCGAGTTGCAGAGGCGAAAGATGGAGAAGGAGAATCCAGTCAGTTCGCAGAGGTAAAAGCTGTCCAGCTAGCTCTCGACGTAGCTGAACGTGAGAGATGGCCAAAGCTTTATCTCTACACCGACTCATGGATGGTAGCCAATGCTCTATGGGGTTGGCTAAAGAACTGGAAAAAGAGTGGTTGGCAGAGAAAAGGAAAACCCATTTGGGCAGCCAACCTGTGGCAGGACATTGCTGATCGAATCGAGAGAATTCCAGTGAAAGTGAGACACATCGATGCTCACATTCCTAAGAGCAAAGCTACTGAGGAACAGCAACACAACCATCAGGCAGATCTAGCTGCAAGAGTTTCTCAAGTAGACATGGACTCTAATCTTGATCTCGACTGGAAACACCGAGGTGAGATATTCTTAGGTCGGTGGGCTCACGATTCATCAGGACATCAAGGCAGAGATGCAACATACCAATGGGCTCGTGACAGATCCATAGACATTTCCATGGATGCTATCACACAAGTCATCCATGACTGTGACATTTGTGCTGCTATTAAGCAGGCAAAGTGAATTAAGCCCTTGTGGTATGGTGACAGATGGTCCAAGTACAAGTATGGTGAAGCTTGGCAGATTGACTACATCACTCTACCACGTTCTCGTTCTGGTAAGCAATATGTGCTTACTATGGTAGAGGCAAACACTGGATGGTTGGAAACTTATCCAGTTCCACATGCAACTGCACGCAACACCATTCTCGGTCTGGAGAGACAGATCCTGTGGAGACACGGAACTCCAGAGAGGATTGAGTCAGACAACGGAACTCATTTCAAGAACAACCTTGTAAAGAACTGGGCAAAAGAGCACGGTATTGAGTGGATATTCCACATTCCCTACTATGCACCAGCTTCAGGGAAGATTGAACGCTACAACGGTTTGTTGAAGACCACTCTCAAAGCCATGGGGGGTGGATCTTTGAAAAACTGGGAAAAACATTTAGCACAAGCAACCTGGCTGGTAAATAGTAGAGGTTCAGTGAACCGAGCTGGACCTGCACATTCAGATTTGCTACGGAAAGTAGAAGGTGATAGAGTCCCTGTTGTTAGAGAAAAGAATCTGTTGGGTAAAACTGTTTGGGTATTTTCACCCTCAGGAGAGGCTAAACCTGTCCGAGGGGTGGTTTCAGCTGAAGGTCCGGGTCACACTTATTGGGTAATGCAAGAGAATGGTGAAATTCAGTGTATTCCACAAAGAAACTTAACTTTAGCTGAAAGAGGTTAACTTTGAACTGTTGTACAGCTACATCGCGTCCAAAGGAAGAATCAACGAAGAATCTACGGTGCACGAACCCTGAAATCCCTGAGAGCCCTGAGTCAACTAAGAGACCCTGAGATTCCCTGTTTCCCTTTTCTTCGCTTCGTCGGTGAAGGAATGAACTGTTTTCCATTTTTCTCATTTTCTGATTTTCTTGGACTTTTGAATCATCTACATCTGAGCATAGCCGGAATGGACTATGAACTTTACTCACGAACTGTTAGTATCGTTTTGGATTGGATGGACAGTATGAACAGCCAATGAAATTGTTTAGAAGGGGTGGACTGTGGCCGGTTGACGTTGCCCCCTTAAGAAAGGGAATATGGTGGACGGAAGTTGGTAAACGGAAGGAATAGTCTAAACTAATTTCATTGGTGAAGTGGGTGGAAGCACCTTCTGAGCTGGGACTATACTGGGTTTTTCCAGCTCTTTATCTTCAGTCTTGCTTCTGCCTTTCCATGGTGCAGCAGCTCTGCTGCTCTGTCTCTATGCTGGGCTTTCTGCCAAGGCCTCGGCCTTGAAAACAAGATACCAGGCCTGTATATTAACTCCTTTCCAATTAACACAAACTGCTTCTAACATTTTTTTCCCTCTCTTTTCTTTCTCTTTCTATCCCATTCTGGGGAAAGGGGGGAGAGAGGGGAGAGCGGAGGTGGGGAACCCCTCTCTGCCGAGGGGGTCACTCTCATTTCTGTGTTACTCTGTTGTATATCTTTGTATATATTGTAGATATTGTAAATTTGTAAATATTCCCCTGCAAACCCTACATTGCTTTGTAAATATAGCTCCACTGCTTTGCTAATTCAGCTTTCGAGTTTTTTTTCCTTTCCCTTCAATTTTTTTTTCCCTTTTACTTTACAAGGGGGAAGGGAGGAGGCTTCTTGGCCTTACCCCTTCCAAACCCACCACACTGGATGATCCTTGAGGTCCCTTCCAATCCTAAAAATTCCATGATTCTAATGGTTTGAAGCTGAAGAGACCTCCACAGATTATCAACTCCAACCTCCCTGCAAAGTAGGATCACCCAGGGCATTGACACAGGATCACAACCAAGTGGGTTTCAAAGATCTCTAGAGAAGGAGACTCCACAACCACTCTGGGCAGCCTGCTCCAGGGCTCCAGCACCTTGACAGTAAACAACTTTTTCTCATGCTGAGATGGAATTTCCTGGGATTGAGATTAGGTTCATTGCTCCTCATCCTATCACTGAGTATCACTGAACAGAGCCTGGCTCCATCCTCCTGACAGACACCCTGCAGACATCTGTAGACATTGATAAGGTTACCTCTTAGCCATCTCCACACTAAACAGGCCCAGGTCTCTCAGCCCTTCCTTATGAAAGAGATGCTCCAGGCCTCCAATCACCCTCACAGCCTCCACTGCACTCTCTGTCTCTCTTGAGCTGGGGATCCCAGAAGTGGACACAATATTCCAGATGTGGTCTAACCAGGGCTGAGTAGAGGGGGAGGAGAACCTCTACAGCCACCCCTTGAGTCCTACTCCTGCATCTTCTGCAGCCACCCCTTGACTTCTGCTCATACACTCCCACCAGGATGGAGCTGGCCACCTGCCAGCACAAGAAACCAGGGAAGCAAAGGAGCCCTTAGCATTAGGTCCATGTTAAGTGCTCCCAGATGTGCACATGCTGCCAATTAAATTCAGCCTGTAGCTTTTTTTTTCTTCCTTGCCAAATTGATTTGATTTGATTTTTAATTCACGAAAATAAGATTCTTTAATCTTGAAGTTAGCATCTCAAATGCTGATGACCAGAGCTAACTCTTGTCTGGTGGGTTAGGTGACTTGAATTTCCCCACGCAGGCATGTTCAAAGTGGCAGACAATGCTGACACGGTTCAGATGCAAAACTCTGGTTTAGTTTCATTTTTTCATGGCCATTAGTGGGACAGGCTGCAACTGAGCATTGCAATTTTCAGTGCCAGGACACTGCTGCATCTTGCCAGCACAGTAGGGTGACAAGATGCAGTGGTGTCCTCAGAACAAACTGGGTTTGCTCAGCCTTGAGAATTCAGAGAGGGCTTAGGGGAGACTTTATTGCCATGGACCAGCATGTAAAAGGTGGCTACCAAGAGGATGGAGACTCCCTTTGTACTAGGAGTCTGTGTCCTGGGGGAGGGCTGTGAGAGCCCTGCTTCCAGGATGGATGTAACCCAGCACAGAGTCCCATGGAAAAGACAAGGAGTGACGGGGACAAGTGTTCCTCAGTAGCTTTGCTCTTACTGCTGGGGAGTTTTCCACAGGAATCCAGATTAAAATGCTTCATCATCAGAACTGTTGGAGATTGCAATCATCTCCCAAGGGAAGCAGTGTATTCCCCTTGTGACCGTTTGAGGCTGTGCCTTTAAGAAAAGGGACAGTGCTGGGACACTCTGGCTGAATGTTTTGGTGAAGACAAATGAAAACATTGATATTCTAAACTAATTTCATTGGTAGATTGGGAGAATGCAGTTTTAAGTTTTGTGCAACTGGGATTTTCTCTCAGTTCGCTGCTTTCCTTCTCCCTTTCCAGCTCGTCTGCTTCTGGGCTCCCTGCCAGAGCGACCCTGAACAGATAAGCAAGTAATTTGCATGAGGCCTACTAAGATTCTGTTTTATTAATAATTACCTTTTCTCTCTTTCTAACCCTCTTTGGGAAAAAGGGAGGTAGGGGGAGAAAAGGGGGTACAGGGAGGAAACCCTCCTCTGTCATGGAGGAGGGAATTTTCGTTCCTGCATTCTTGGTTTTTTTTACTTTGCTGTATATTTCTGTATATATCGTAAATACTGTATATTTTGTGCACATATCTTGCATTTTCCACATTGCTAGCCCTTGCTTCTCCGGCTGGGTTAGCTGTGGTTTTTTTTTTTCCTCTTTGTGGGGGAGAGAAAGCTTAGGCCTTCTCTCCAAACCACCACATGTCTTTTTTGGTGCCCAACGTGGGGCAGATAATTAGATTGCTTTATTGCTTGCTCTAACCGGACTAGCAAACATAAAGGTGTTTTGGATTTTGGAGCGTCTGTTCTTCTCAGTTTTTGGGGTTCTGATCCACAGATATTGTTTGGGTTTGATTCTGGATTACCTAGGTAAATATTTAATGCAGAAAATTTATTTGTGGCTTATGTACAAGATCCGGCTTCTGTATGATCGCTGTCTGGGATTCTTTTGGCTTACCAGATACAGGAATGTGACCTCTAGCACTCTCCTGATTGAGATAAGGCAGTTTAAGATTCCAGAAGGTGAAAGAGTAATTTTAAGTGATGGCTGGGATCCAAAGGTGATTTATTTGATGTGTGTGAATGTGCTGCTGGTGATAGTGATTGCATATTTGCTATTTTCCTTGCACAGGGAGAAAAAAATGTCTAGGGCCTTCTTCATTATTAAGCATAGATCAAAGAAGAGGCGGCGTACTTCTGGGTCAGCCCCAGAGACATCCAGTGATGAAGAGTGGAGAATCTGTGTCAGTTAAAGATAAAGCTAAAAATTCTATTGGAAAGGCTGCTTTGAACTGTTCTGTTGCTGATTCTTGCAATCTGCCAGGGGCGGCGGAAGCTCCCAACATGGCAGCTCCCCTGGCTTCAGCAGCGGCCATTAACGAGGCAAAGTCATTTCCGCCCGCCTTCTCGGCAGGACCAGAAGCCACTTCCACAGCAGCTGATCAGTCTCAAAACCTCTCAGCTTCTGTTCAGGCAGCTGTAAATTCAAACACAGCTCCAATTAAGCAAGTAGCAGTTTTAAAGACTAGAAGTGGAAAGGCCAAAGCTGATCCAGGAGCTAATGGGGAAGAAGAGCAGGAGACTGATCCTGGTGAGGGACCTTCTACTAGAAAAGATCCTGCTGAGGAGGAAGAGAAGGTTTGTTTTAAAGATCTAGCGGAGTTAGTCAGATCAAAACAGGGTAGAGATGCAGCTAGGACAGCAGCTAGCAGTGGTAGTTCTCAGCTTAAAGAGATCCTTAGGAGAGTGACAGCAGGATTATTTGGACAACAAGTTGAGGGAGAGGAGGCAAAGGAGGAAGAGGATGATATTTCCAAAAGTTCTTCACCTCGCGAAGAATTTAGAAATGTCCATAAAGATTACACCAGAGCAGATAAGGAGCCAGTTCTAGCTTGGCTTAGTAGATGTTATGATACAGGTGCTCCAGCTCTAATGGTTGGAGACAAGTCAGCAGCTCAGTTAGGAACTCTCTTGAAGTATAATGGAATAGATAGACATCTAGGCAGGGTTCTCGGTAAGGTTAATCTGTGGATACGCCTTTTAATGGCAGTTTTCCTGAGATACCCTTCCCGAGATGATCTTCCATGGAATCCTAAGACCTGGACTACCATAGATGAGGGAATTAAGCGCCTGAGAGAATTTGCTGTTAGAGAGATACTCTATGGTGAATATGAAACTCTGAATCCTGATGACATTCCTGTGGGGATTGGTCTTGCTAAAAAGCTCATCAAACTTGCTCCTTCTAATTATGCAAACATTCTGGCAAGCAGAATTGTGTCAAGAAATTATGGTGGAGCTCCTCCTACGGTTGGCCAATTCAGTGATCAAATGAGACAATTGGAGGATAGCATGACACGTGTTTCTTTGGTTTCAGCCATTGAAACTCTGTCTGGAAAAATTGAGAATTGCATGAAAGAGCTGAAAGATCCCATATACCAATTGGCACAAAAAGATAATTTCAATTCTTCCTCCAGGTGGATACAGGTTTCATCTGTGAGGAATAGACATCCTCCAAGGAGGTCATTCCAAAACAGATCAAACCAAAACAGACCACCAAGGCAGTCATGTAGGACCATTTGGATAACTCTGCGTGATCACTTTGGTAAGAACATGAACAGGTGGGATGGCCAACCAACTTCTAATCTTTTCAGGAGACCGAGGGAACTGCAAAGTGGCAGAACCCGAGGTAGCAATACCAGAAGGGTAGCTGTTACTTCCACAGTTCCCCAGAACAACTCTAGTAGCTCCAACAGTGGCTCCAGTTCTAACACTGCACACTGTGCTCAATGCACATGTGGGCATGTTCCCCATAACTAGGGATGCCCTGCCTTCCACCAGGGGGAGGAGAGGGATTATGGGTGTGGCCGGTTGATGTTGCCCCCTTAAGAAAGGGAATATGGTGGACGGAAGTTGGTAAACGGAAGGAATAGTCTAAACTAATTTCATTGGAGGAGTGGGAGGAAGCACCTTCTGAACTGGGAGTGAACTGGGAATGAACTGGGCACTCTGGTACTTCTATCTTCAGTCTTGCTTCCGCCTCTTCTTCGTGCAGCAGCTCTGTTTTGTGCTGGGCTTTCTGCCAAGGCCTCGGCCTTGAAAACCAGATAACGGCCGGTATTAACTCCCTTCCAATTAACACAAACTGCTTTTAACATTTTTTTTTCCCTCTCTTTTCTCTCTCTTTCTATCCCACTCTGAGAAAAGGGGGGGGGAGAGAGGGGAGAGCGGAGGTGGGGAACCCCCTCTCTGCCGAGGGGGGTTACTCTCATTTCTGTGTTACTTTATTGTATCTCTTTGTATATATTGTAGATATTGTAAAGTTGTAAATATCCCCCTGCAAATCCTACACTGCTTTGTAAATATAGCTCCACTGCTTTGCTAATTCAGCTTGTGAGTTTTTTTTTTTCCTTTCCCTTCAAGTTTCTTTCCCTTTACCTTACAAGGGGGAAGGGAGGAGGCTTCTTGGCCTTACCCTTCCACCCACCACAATGGGCGACGGAGATTGGAATCAATACGGCTGAACAATATGATCGAGTATTGTTCCTTTATTGTTCCACTGTTGCAGGCCTACGGTGCAGGCCTATGGTGTGGCCTATGGTGCAGGCCTGTAGTGCGAGTATAGCACAGTAAATTAAAGTGGAGAAGAAGAAGAGACAGGAAAGGCAGAAGTGCGTAGCAAGGGAACTTCTACAACTTATATAAACTCGTAGTGCCCTGTTAGCAAGGCTTCATTGGTTCCCATAGCACTATTACAGATTATTGGTCCAACTACTAACGAAACTGCAATAGGGAAGGGCTGGTGGGAGACGTGATCGTGGGAGACTGCCTAGGATGCAGTGACCACGAGATAGTGAAGTTTTCAATATGCAGGGAGATAGGGAGGAGCACCAACAGAACCTTCTCCTTGGACTTCCGAAGGGCAAACTTCAGCCTATTTAAGAAACTTGTTTGCAAAGTCCCCTGGGTACCAGCCCTCATGAACAAAGGGGTTCAGGAGGGTTGGACCTACTTCAAACAGGAGCTCTTGAAGGCACAGGAACTGGCGGTTCCCACGTGCCGAAAGGCAAGCCGGCGGGGAAGGCGACCGGCCTGGATGAGCAAGCAGCTCCTGGAGGATTTAAGGGGGAAGAAGAGGCTTTATCACCTTTGGAAGGAGGGGAAGGCTTCTCGAGGTATGTTCAAGGAAGCTGTTAGATTATGTAGGAATAAAATTAGGGAGGCGAAGGCCCAGCTGGAACTGAAGCTGGCCACCACAGTCAAAGATAATAAAAAGCATTTTTATAAATATATTAACAATAAGAAGAAGGGCAGGAAGAACCTGCACTCCTTATTGGACCTGGAGGGGAACACGGTGACTGGAGACGAGGAAAAGGCTGAGGTCCTGAACACCTTCTTTGCCTCAATTTTTAACAGCAAGGCAGGAGGAGTTCAGGACGAGTGGCCTCCTGAGCTGGGCGATGGGGTCGGGGAGCAGTGTAATGCCCCAGAAATCCATGAGGAATTAGTTCGGGACCTGCTGAGACACTTGGACAATCACAAGTACATGGGACCAGATGGGATCCATCCTAGAGTGCTAAGAGAGCTGGCAGATGTGCTAGCTAGGCCACTCTCCATCATTTTCCTCCAGTCCTGGCTCACAGATGAGGTCCCAGATGACTGGAAACTGGCCAATGTGGTCCCCATCCACAAGAAGGGTCAGATGGAGGAACCTGGAAACTACAGGCCAGTGAGCCTGACCTCAGTGCCAGGGAAAGTGATGGAGCAGATTATCCTGGCGGCAATAACTGCGCACCTGAAGGATGGCCAAGGGCTCAGGTCCAGCCAACATGGATTTAGGAGGGGCAGGTCCTGCTTCTCCAACCTGATCTCCTTCTATGATCAGGTGACCCGTCTGGTGGATGTGGGGAGGCCTGTGGATGTGGTCTACCTGGACTTCAGCAAGGCCTTTGACACTGTCCCCCACAGCAAACTGCTGGCTAAGCTGTCAGCCCGTGGATTGGACCATTACACTCTGTGCTGGGTTAGGAACTGGCTGGAGTGCTGGGCCCAGAGAGTGGTGGTGAATGGTGCCACATCCAGCTGGCGGCCAGTCACTAGTGGTGTCCCCCAGGGATCAGTGCTGGGCCCCGTCCTCTTCAACATATTCATCGATGAGCTGGATGAGGGGGTAGAGTCAGTCATCAGCAAGTTTGCAGATGACACCAAGTTAGGGGCAGATGTTAGTTAGTTAGAGGGTTGAAAGGCTCTGCAGAGGGACCTCGACCGACTGGACAGATGGGCAGAGTCCAACGGGATGGCATTCAACAAGTCCAAGTGCC
Source organism: Melanerpes formicivorus (assembly GCF_026170545.1). Classification (NCBI taxonomy): domain Eukaryota; kingdom Metazoa; phylum Chordata; class Aves; order Piciformes; family Picidae; genus Melanerpes; species Melanerpes formicivorus. The sequence continues at coordinate 28,099,280 of NW_027142361.1, read as the reverse complement.
CAGTGCTGCACTTTGACTACGACAACCCTATGCAGAGCTACAGGCTGGGGTCAGAGTGGCTGGAGAGCTCCCAGACAGAGAGGGACCTGGGGGTGCTGATCAACAGCCGCCTGAATATGAGCCAGCAGTGTGCCTAGATGGCCAAGAGGGCCAATGGCATCCTGGCCTGCATTAGGAATAGTGTGGCCAGCAGGAGCAGGGAAGTGATTGTGCCCCTGTACTCTGCATTGATTAGGCCGCACCTTGAGTACTGTGTCCAGTTCTGGGCCCCTCAGTTTAAGAAGGACATTGAGACACTTGAATGTGTCCAGAGAAGGGCAACAAGGCTGGTGAGAGGCCTTGAGCACAAGCCCTATGAGGAGAGGCTGAGGGAGCTGGGATTGTTTAGCCTGGAGAAGAGGAGGCTCAGGGGTGACCTCATTGCTCTCTACAACTACCTGAAAGGTGGTTGTAGCCAGGAAGGGGTTGGTCTCTTCTCCCAGGCAACCAGCACCAGAACAAGGGGACACAGTCTCAAGCTGCGCCAGGGGAAGTTTAGGCTCGAGGTGAGGAGAAAGTTCTTCACCAAGCGAGTCATTCGTCATTGGAATGGGCTGCCCAGGGAGGTGGTTGAGTCATGGACCCAGGAGGCGTTCAAGAGGAGATTGGACGTGGCACTTGGTGCCATGGTCTAGTCATGGGGTCTGTGTTGATAGGTTGGACTCAATGATCCTCGAGGTCCTTTCCAACCTGAGTGATACTGTGATACTGTGATACTGTGATGCCGTGGCTCTGGGTCAGTCCCAGAGACATCTAGTGATGAGGAGTGTGCAGAATCTGTGTCAGTTGAAAAGAGGGCTAAAAGTTTAATTGGTAATGCAGCTCTGAATGATTTTGCCACTGATTCTGGCAGGCTGCGAAGGGCAGCGGCTGGTATCAACATGGCATCTACTCCTTCTCCTCCTCCTTCTTCTCCGTCGGCCATAAACAGAGCAATGTCAGTTCCGCCCACTCTCTCGGTGGGACCAGAAGTCACTGCCCCAGCAGCGATTTATCTCAGGATCTGTCAGCTTCTATTAAGGTGGCTGTAAATTCAAACACAGCTCCAGTTAAGGTGGCTGTTTTAAAGACTAGAAGTGGAAAGACCAAAGCTGATGGAGAAGAAGAGCAGGAGACTGATCCTGGTGAGGGGCCCTCTACTCTAAGAAATCCTGCTGAGGAGGAAGAGAAGATTTGTTTTAAAGATCTAGCTGACCTAGTGAGAGCAAAGCAGGATAGACATGCAGCTAGGAAAGGAGCTGGCAAAGGTGGTTCTCAGCTTAAAGAGATCCTTGAGAAAATGGCAGGAGGGTTATAAGGGCAACAAGTTGAGGGGGAGGGGCAAGAAGAAGATGACATAACTGAGAGTTCGCCTCCAAGGGAGGAGCTAAGAAATGTCCATATAGATTATACCAGGGCAGATAAGGAGCCAGTTCTAGCTTGGCTTAGTAGGTGTTATGATACAGGTGCTCCAGCTCTAACAGTTGGAGACAAGTCAGCAGCTCAGTTAGGAACTCTCTCAAGGGATAATGGAATAGATAGACATCTAGGAAGGGCTCTTGGTAAGGTTAATCTGTGGATACGCCTTTTAATGGCGGTTGCCCTGAGATACCCTTCCCGAGATGATCTTCCATGGAATCCTAAACCCTGGACTACCATAGATGAGGGAATTAAGTGCTTGAGAGAATTTGCAGTTAGAGAGATACTCTATGGTGAACATGAAACTGAATCCTGATGACATTTCTGTGGGTATTGGTCTTGCTAAAAAGATCATCAAACTTGCTTCCTCTAGTTATGCAAACATTCTGGCAAGCAGAATTGTGTCAAGAAATTATGGTGGAGCTTCTCCTACGGTTGGCCAATTCAGTGATCAAATGAGACAATTGGAGGATAGCATGACACGTATTTCTTTGGTTTCGGCCATCAGAACTATGTCTGGTGATATACAGAATTGCATAAGAGAGTTAAAGGATGAATTTAGAAATTCCATATCCCAATTGGCACAAAGGGTAATTCCAATTCTTCCTCCAGGTGGATGCAAGTTTCATCTGTGAGGAATACATGTCCTCCAAGGAGGCCATTCCAAAACAGATCAAATCAAAACAGACCACCAAGGCAATCACGTAGGACTATTTGGATAACTCTGCGTGATCAGTTTGGTGAGAACATGAACCGCTGGGATGGCCAACCAACTGCTAATCTTTTCAGGAGACTGAGGGAATTGCAAAGTGGCAGAACCCGAGGTAGCAATACCAGAAGGGTAGCTGTTAGTTCCACAGTTCCCCCGAACAACTCTAGTAGCTCCAACAGTGGCTCCAGTTATAACATGCAAAGCTATAACACTGCACACTATGCGCCAGGCACATGTGGGCATGTTCCCCAAAACTAGGGGTGCCCTGCCTCCCGCCAGAAGGAGGAGAGGGATAACAGAGATAATAGAATCTATTGGGATGTGAACATCCAGTGGCCTGGCACTTCACAATTTCGGAAGTACAGGGCCTTGGTTGACACAGGAGCTCAGTGCACCATAATGCCATCAAATTCTCAGGGATCAGAGTCTATAACTATTCTGGGAGTCACTAGTGGATCTCAAGAGTTAAGAAAGGTGGAGGTTAATATAAGTTTAACTGGTAAACAATGGAGGAAGATACAGGACATTAAATTGCCAGTTGCTTCTCAGACTGTGCATCACAGATAATACAGAACCAACCGTGACTCTTTGTTGCCCATTCAAAATCTGATTCATCAGTTGGAGAGTCAGAAAATCGTCAGCAAAATTCATTCACCTTTCAACAGTCCAGTGTGGCCTGTGCGAAAGCAGAATGGACACTGGCGTCTCACGGTAGAGTACCAGTCCTAAATGAAGTGACACCACCTATGAGTGCAGCAGTGCCAGACATGATGGAACTCCAGTATGAGCTGGAATCCAAAGAGGCCAAATGGTATGCTACCATAGACATTGCTAATGCATTTTTCTCTATTCCCGTAGCAGAGGAATGCAGGCCTCAGTTTCCTTTCACCTGGAGAGGAATCCAGTACACCTTCAACAGATTGCCAATGGGCTGGAACCACAGCTCAAGCATCTGTCATGCAGTGATCCACGATGCTCTGGAGAAAGGCGGTGCTCCAGAACACATCCAGTTCATCGATGATATCATCGTCTGGGGTAAAACTGCTGAGGAAGTCTTCGAGAAAGGTAACAAAATCATTGACATTCTTCTGGATGAAGGTTTTGCCATCAAACGAGACAAGGTGAAAGGACCTACCACAGAGATTCCGTTTCTGGGAGTGCAGTGGCAGGATGGACACCGACACATTCCAGTGGATGTGGAAAATAGTGTCTCCACTATGGCAAATCCCACAAACAAGCAAGAGACCCTACGTTTCTTGGGGATAGTGGAATTTTGGAGACTGCACATTCCTGGATATAGTCAGATTGTGAAACCTCTGTATGATGTGACTTGAAAGAGAAACCATTTCCACTGGGGACCAGCAACACAACCATCAGGCAGATCTAGCTGCAGGAGTTTCTCAAGTAGACATGGACTCTAATCTTGATCTCGACTGGAAACACCGAGGTGAGATATTCTTAGCTTGGTGGGCTCATGATTCGTCAGGACATCAAGGCAGAGATGCAACATACCAATGGGCTCGTGACAGATCCAGAGACATTGCCATGGATGCTATAACACAAGTCATGCATGACTGTGACATTTGTGCTGCTATTAAGCAGGCAAAACGACTTAAGCCCTTGTGGTATGGTGACAGATGGTCCAAGTACAAGTATGGTGAACCTTGGCAGATTGACTACATCACTCTACCACATTCTCGCTCTGGTAAGCAATACGTGCTTACTATGGTAGAGGCAAACACTGGATGGTTGGAAACTTATCCAGTTCCACATGCAACTGTACGCAACACCATTCTCGGTCTGGAGAGACAAATCCTGTGGAGACACAGAACTCCAGAGATAATTGAGTCAGACAACGGAACTCATTTCAAGAACAACCTTGTAAAGAACTGGGCAAAAGAGCACGGTATTGAGTGGATATTCCATATTCCCTACTATGCACCAGCTTCAGGGAAGATTGAACGCTACAACGGTTTGTTGAAGACCACTCTTAAAGCCATGGGGGGTGGATCTTTGAAAAACTGGGAAAAACATTTAGCACAAGCAACCTGGCTGGTAAATCGCAGAGGTTCAGTGAACCGAGCTGGACCTGCACATTCAGATTTGCTACAGAAAGTAGAAGGTGATAGAGTTCCTGTTGTTAGAGAAAAGAACCTGTTAGGTAAAACTGTTTGGGTATTTTCACCCTCAGGAGAGGCTAAACCTGTCCGAGGGGTGGTTTCAGCTGAAGGTCCGGGTCACACTTATTGGGTAATGCAAGAGAATGGTGAAATTCAGTGTATTCCACAAAGAAATTTAACTTTAGCTGAAAGAATTTAATTTTCGAACTGTTGTACAGCTACATCGTGTCCAAAGGAAGAATCTACGAGGAATCTATGGTGCACGAACCCTGAGAGCCCTGAGTCAACTAAGAGACCCTGAGAATCCCTGTTTCCCTTTTCTTTGCTTCGTCGGTGAAGAAACAAACTGTTTTCCATTTTTCTCATTTTCTGATTTTCTTGGACATTTTGAATCATCTATATCTGAGCATAGCTGGAATGGACTATGAACTTTACTCACGAACTGTAAGTGTCGTCTTGGATTGGATGGACAGTATGAACAGCCAATGAAATTTTTTAGAAGGGGTGGACTGTGACCGTTTGAGGCTGTCCCTTTAAGGAAGGGGACATTGTGTTGGAATATTTGTAAACGAAAGATGCATCTAAACTAATTTCATTGGTAGATTGGGGGGAAGGACCTTTTGAACTGGGAGTACAGCAGTTTTCTGGTCAGTCTGTTTTCCACTCCTTCGGTGGCTTGCAGCTCGCAGCTTTCTGGGCTTTCGGCCAGACTGACTGATAAGATAAGGCCTCTTCTAACACATAACCACCTAACTGCTTTTTTTAACATTTTTAACATTTGCTCTTTTTCTCTCTTTCTAACCCTCTCTGGGGAAAGTGGGAGAGAAGGGGGAGCTGGGGTGGGGAACCCCCCTCAGCAGAGGAGGGAGCTCTCATTTCTGTGCTACTATGTTGTATATTTCTGTATATATTGTAAATATTGTAAATTCTGTACATAAACCTGCATTTCCTAAACTGCTTTGTAAATATACAGCACCCACTCCTTTGCTAATCCGGCTGTGAGTTTTCTTTTTCCTTTCAATTTTCTTCCCTCTACTCACGGGGGGGGAGAGGGCCCCGGCCTTTCCCCCAACCCTACGACAGCGGTGCATCGGTCGATGCCACCTTGATTGGAGCCGCCAGTACTCGCGGGGGCCATGGCGGGTCGTGGGAGGCGTCGCCTGGAGAGCTGCCGGGGGGGTGGGGCACTGCTGGTGTGGGCGCCACCGGGCTGAGGGCTGCCGGGTTGAGCGTTGCTGGGGTGGTGTCTCGATCTGGAGACACAGTTCCGTGTTGTGAAATTAGAGGCACAAACAAGGCCAAAATATCAACAGCTAGACTATTTATTGCATATATTAAGGGGAAATAAGAAGGGGAAAGGGAGAAAATAGAGAGGGAGAGAGAGAAGAGAGAGCGACGAGGAAAGGAATTATATTACCACAACCCTCACCCCCCCAAGACAGTTTGAGTCTGTGGAGGAAAGGTGCTGCAGGAGATTTTGGGTTGGTACAGGAACAGTGCTGAGGCTCTGGCTGGAGAAGAGCTGTGGTCCTCTGGGCAGCCTGGGTCTGTAGAGAAAGGGTGCTGAGGCTTTGTCTGGAGAAGAGATGTGGTCCTCTGGGCAGCCTCTTTTCTCCGAAGCAGCATTGTCCCGGCTTTCCCTTCTCAGCAGCATGGTGTTCCTGTGTGTTCCTTCATCTCCGTTTTTCTCCCAAAGTAGCCAGTAGTGGCTCCAGTCTTTTATACAGCTTTTAGTCCTTAGGTATGTAAATAATGTATTGTCCCTCAGGAATTCATATGCAAGGAAATCATCCTTAGGTAAATGTCCAGGTATCGTTCCCCCGGAAATCTTTCTGTGTATTTCTGTGTGTTTGGGCAAGATTATGGATGGATGGGGGGGCCTCCGCCTCCTCTGTCTCCATCCAGACAAGCCCCCACACTCCTTACACATCAGGAAACAGGTGGTGAAGCCATTGTCTACCCTTCCCAGGGTACTTGATGGGTGGAGATTATCTTGCCCTAAAGGCGTGATGGCTGGGTCCTTGGGTCCATTGTTGTAGTCTGGTGTTATCACGATGCAATCACAAGCTGATTTGCATCCAGGATTGGTCCTTGCATCTTCCTTCCAGTGGCTCTGCCCAACACATATCAGCAATTGTCTGGGCAAGCAGCAAGTGATTTTATCTTTGTTGAGTCACACCAAGAGAGACAAACTTTTAGTCTCTCACAGGTGGGAACCACCAGAGTGGCCAGGGCTTGCGGGCGGGGTGGGGGTGCAAAAATGCCGTGATCGCGAGCCTGCAAGTGCTCCATCTTTTCGAAGAGGAGTTGTAGAGCAGAGTCGGCACTGTATGGCCTCCCAGCATCAGTCCTCTCGTCTTCCAAGTCCAAGCCGTCGGTGGCGGTATCAGAGGAAGATGTTGATGAAGGGGATCGAAAACGCCAAGCCACAGGTTTCGCCGCTTTTTTATGGCTTTCGCTGCTGGGTGCGGAAGGCTGTGGTGGTGTCTAATAAACATGGTGTGCTCGCCAAGATAGTGGACATGGCGCCTCCTTTGTGCGATTCCTAATGCGTAGCGACCTCCATTTTGATTTCGCGCACCTTATCAGTTCAATCAGGATTCCCTTCTGCCGCTATTGACGTAGCAGGAGCAGATTTTTCAGCGCAAAAGGACGGTAATAAGAGAGCCGCGATTCGTGTAGAAGGAGTAGCGGGCAATTGAAATTGAGGAGGATGCTGCTGGAGCGGCAGAAGATGTGCAGGGAGAGAGGAGGGGGGCAGAGGGCAGGGGGTGCCTTCCGAGTCTCCCTTTTTCGTCTCGGTTAGAACCAAATGCCACAGCAGCTGAATCAGGAGTAGACTGCTCTGCTTTTTTTTCGATTGCAATGTACGTGACGATCTGTCACACAGTGCTATAGCAAAAAACTGCTTTTTGAAGTATGCAGCACCTCATCCCACAGCTGGGCTGCAATTTTGTCCCGTGCTTCGGAAGTAAAAGCTTATTTGCCGTGGGGATAATTCCGGACCCAGGCTAATAGCTCTTTTAAGATCCCAGAATCGCCACTAATACCTCTCACGGAGAGGATAGGTGGAGGGCGTTTAGCACAGCCTCTTCTATTTCATGGCGTGCTGCCCCTTGCCCGTCCCCAGTCGCTCACCAGGCCGCGGTGAGATTCACGTCCTTTTTGGCCCTCTTGGCTGCCTGGGCACACTGCAGGCTCATGTTCAGCCTGCCATCGACCAGTACCCCCAGGTCCCGCTCTGCCTGGCTGATCTCCAGGCATTCTGTGATTCACTCAGCAGAGAAGGGATGGAGCTTAAGACCTGCCCAGCTTCCTCTGCACCACCTTTGAAATGGTGAAATGGAACCCAGCTGTGAGCTCCTTCCTGCTGCTCCTTTGTGGGGCACCCTTGTGGACTGGCCAATTACAAGCAGCCCCTGCTACCACAGGAAATTGGGTCCAGGGGTTGGCTTCAGACAGAGATTTGCGAGGAGGCTAAGCCAACCAAGTTCAGGGATTCTTCTTTCATCAGGAAATTAGATTAACATAGCAAATGACCAAATATTGTGTGCATGGCTGTTCAGTGAGCCCAGGACAGGGCACCAGTCATTTTAGCCTTCTGTGCACACTAGCCCCATCCTTATCCTTCCTCTTCCTGACCACTAACAACCACAACAACAAAATCTTTCTCTGTTCAGCTCCACTGAACAAAGATTTATTTATCCCTTGCACCAAACAGGATCTTTAAACTCCTCAGACTGTACAGCTCCTTCAGGATGTCAGCATTGACATGCCACCCAGCACATCCCAGTGGCACATGAAGCTTAAATCAGTGTGGTGGGAAGCAAGTCACAAATTCCTGCCTCTTTTTCCTCTCTCACCCTTCTGCTGCTCTTACTTTGAGTGAGAGCCCTTGCAGTCAGGAAGTTTCTTCTCACATCCAGCCTAAAGCAATTTGAGATTCCGAGTATTCCAAATGGATGCATTCCTGTGCCTGCACTAGCCTGGGGGATCCTGCTTTGGTAGAGGGCTTGGGCCTGATGATCTCTGGAGGTCCCTTCCAACCTCTAATGTACTGCAGTACTGTAAACTTTCCCTGGTACAACTGGAAGCCACTTCCACTTTTTACTAGGGAGAAGAGACCAACACCTCTCTGGCTCCAGCTTTCTTTCAGGGAGTAATAGTAAATGAAAAGGTCTCCCCACAGCCTCCTTTCACAGCCACTTCCCTTCCTTGTGTGCAAACGACCTGAGTTCAGAGAGAAAAGAACATTCTCTCCTGTTGAAACACCTGGTACAGAGCTTAGACCTGTTCAAGGGCAGCATTAACTTCTGCAGTGGTATTTACATGAATGTCTGCTCTTGCACTTAGCCCTGGGTCATCCAGAGAGCAAGCTGCCCTCTGCTCTTTAAGTAATGAGCAGCTCCAGGAATTATTTGTGGGTTACTGAACACAGCTCTAACCATTAATCTAAGGTTCATTTCAGAAGACCTTGATTACATTAACAACCCAACCACCACGAGAGACCCTAGAAAGGTGGCAGCTTGGGTGTAGCTTTCAAATGAAATGCTCAGAGAACACAACAAAGCCAAAGCAAAAAGCTCTGCTTTTGTTTTCATAGAATCACAGAATCAACCAGGTTGGAAAAGACCTCAGAGGTCATCAAGTCCAACCTAATACCTAACACCTCAGGACAACTAAACCATGGCTCCAAGTGCCACATCCAAGCCTTTTTGGAACACCTCCAGGGATGGTGACTCCACCACCTCCCTGGGCAGCAACATCCCAATGGCCAATCTCTCTTGCTGGGAAGAACTTTCTCCTCACCTCCAGCCTAAACCTCCCCTGGCACAGCTTGAGACTGTGTCCCCTGGTTCTGGTGCTGGTTGTCTGGCAGAAGAGACCAACCCCCACCTGGCTACAACCTCCCTTCAGGTAGCTGTAGAGAGCAAGAAGGTCTCCCCTGAGCCTCCTCTTCTCCAGGCTGAGCAACCCCAGCTCCCTCAGCCTCTTGTGAGAAACGAACTCACTGCTGAAATTTATAACCCGTTTATTATAAAATAAAGGCAACACAGCGCTGGGCGCATAGCGAGTTTCCTAGAGGCGCACCCTAACAACACGAATTGAACTTATATAGACAGCAAACACACATATTCATATATTAAAACGTACATATTCATATATTCCCCAACACGCTCCCACCCCTCTCTATCAGGACTGAGACAAAACCTGCACTTTTGACCTGGCCAGTCTTTAGACCTCTTGGCGCCTCACCTTTCTCTCCCAATACCCCACACAATACAAACCATAACCAACCAATCAGCCCAACGATCGAACCCAATGGTCCCCAGTAATTCCCCTTGTGAAAGCCAAATATTATAACCAGTTTCTCACAATCCCTCCCCTTCTTTCTACTACATTTGGCTTGAGACATAATAACCTAACTTGGCAACAATTCTACAACAAACAAAAGGATTCCAATTTAAACTTCCCGGTAAAAGGAATATCTGGGTGACAACTTTCTCCATCTGAGTGGTTAATCCTGGGAATTAGGAGTCCAGTTTGACTTGCAACTCTACTCACATGGCCTATGGGGTTGCTGCCCACAGCCATGGTTCTAGATCTTCTTTGTGGCAATTACAGAAGTCTACCCGGTCTTGCCTCCTTCAGTCCCCTCCAATGCTCTGCTCAGACCATGTCTCCTTCCCTTGTCCAGGGAGGTTGTACCAATTTCAAACCCCAACCTGTTTCTAGTTTGTGATGTTTTCAGGCAAGGACCATTACCACTCCTATTCTGATACTGGAACTCAAATCATGACCATCTTTATGTCCTCCATTTGGGGTACCACAGTCCAGTCAGTGGATGGATCCACCAGTCCTTTAACTATGGTTCCATGTTGGCTGTCTGTATTGCAGTCTCTGTGGTTCCACTAGCCGAACACAGTTTTTGGTACTTTAACACAAAGAACATAGATGAATCCTCTGTCCTAATCACTTCAAATTATAACCACATAGATCAATGTTACAATTGTTCCAACAAGCCAATTTACATTTGATAATCAAGAAGTTAAAAAGTTTTTGAACCCACAGGAAACCTAATTACATAACTACAACAGCATACATTTATAACCACACACACTCTCAGCACATCATTATAGTGCAGCAGAAAAATTTACCATCACTTTTCTAAATAACCAGTTTACCATTAATATTACACTTTACCCATCCCCAATGACATCAAGTCCCAGGATGTTTTATACACAGAATTAAATCCTTGATATTTTCTTGCAATGCAGATTCGATGTCACACAATGTCAGATGTTTCAAAAGGTGGGTTTGTTTCGCTAGTTCCAGAGCCTTCAGACTGAGGTGTTCCTGAAGTGGTCCTTTTGCTCACGAAACACATGTGTCCACCCTTTTTCTGCAGTACGGACAGCTGGATCTGTTGTTAACAAAACCAAGAAAAGATCCTTCCCATGGGGAAAATAGTGACTCTCCTTTCCAAGTTTTTATTAACACTTTACCCCCAGCTTTAATTTTATATATATCAGGAATCCTAAAGGTGGGATCTGAGACCAGAACAAAATAAAATTCATTGCTCAACTTCATTGCTCAAGGTTTCATCCAACCTGGCCTTGAACAGGGAGGAGGCATCCACAACCCCTCTGGGCAACCTGTTCCAGAGTCTCACTGCCCTCATTCTAGTATCATAGTATCATTCAGGGTTGGAAGGGACCACAAGGATCATCTAGTTCCAACCCCCCTGACGTGGGCAGGGACACCCCACACTAGATCAGGCTGGACAGAGCCTCATCCAGCCTGGGCTTAAACACCTCCAGGGATGAGGCCTCGACCACCTCCCTGGACAACCCATTGCAGGGTTTCACCACTCTCATGGTGAAGAACCTCCTCCTCACATCTAGCCTGAATCTCCCCACCTCCAGCTTCATTCCATTCCCCCTAGTCCTATCACTACCTGAGATCCTGAGAAGTCCTTCCCCAGCCTTCCTGTAGGCCCCCTTCAGATACTGGAAGGCCACAATTAGGTCACCTCGGAGCCTTCTCTTCTGCAGACTGAACAGCCCCAACTCCTTCAGTCTGTCCTCATAGGAGAGGTGCTCCAGCCCTCTGATCATCCTTGTGGCCCTTCTCTGGACACCTTCCAGCACCTCCACATCCCTCTTGTAATAGGGGCTCCAGAACTGGACACAGTACTCCAGGTGGGGTCTCACCAGGGCTGAGTAGAGGGGGAGGATCACCTCCCTTGACCTGCTAGCCACACTTCTCCTGATGCAGCCCAGGATCTGATTGGCTTTGCGGGCTGCAAGTGCACATTGAGAGCTCATGTTGAGCTTCTTGTCCACCAGCACCCCCAAGTCTCTCTCCTCAGGGCTGCTTTCCAGCCAGTCCCTGCCCAGCCTGGATTTGTGCCTGGGATTGCCTCCACCCAGGTGCAGGACCCTGCACTTGGTCTTATTGAACTTCATGAGGTTGGCTTGTGCCCATCTCTCCAGCCTGTCCAGGTCCCTCTGGATGGCCTCCCTTCCCTCCAGCATGTCTGCTGCACCACACAGCTTGGTGTCATCTGCAAACTTGCTGAGGGTGCACTCAATGCCACTGTCCATGGCACCCACGAAGATGTTGAATAAGACAGGTCCCAGGACTGATCCCTGAGGGACTCCGCTTGTCACTGGCCTCCACTGGGACATGGAGCCATTGACAGCCACTCTTTGGGTGCAGCCATCAAGCCAGTTCCTTATCCATCTAGTGGTCCACCCATCAAACCCATGTGTCACCAGTTTGGAGACCAGGATGTGGTGCGGGACAGTGTCGAAGGCTTTGCTCAGGTCCAGGTAAACGACATCAGTTGCTCGCCCCTCATCTATTAATTTTGTCACCTGCTCATAGAAGGCAACCAGGTTGGTCAGGCAGGATTTGCCCTTGGCAAAGCCATGCTGACTGTTCCCAATCACCTCTTCACTTTTCTTCTGAGCCAGTAGTGACTCCAGGAGGATCTGCTCCATGATCCTTCCAGGCACAGTGGTGAGACTGACTGGCCTGTAGTTCCCTGGTTCCTCCTTCTTACCCTTTCTGAAAATGGGGGTAATGTTTCCCCTTTTCCAGTCTGTGGGGACTTCCCCAGACTGCCATGACTTTTGAAATATAATAGAGAGGGGTTTAGCAAGCTCATCTGCCAGTTCTCTCAGTACCCGTGGGTGTATCCCGTTGGGTCCCATGGACTTGAACACTTTCAGGTTCTTCAGGTGATCACTAACCTGATCTTCATTTACAATGGGCAGTTCTTCCTCCCCGTCCCTGGCATTGTCTTCCATAACATCATGAGTGTGGCTAGAGGCCCGTGCAGTGAAGACTGAAGAACATCTGAACATTCTGAAGAACATCTTCCTAAGATCCAGTCTAAACCTACTCTCCCTCAGCTTCAAACCATTCCCCCTTGTCCTGTTGCCACACACCCTGATGAAAAGTTCATCTAGAGCCTTCCTGAAGGTATTGGAGGGCAGCAATAAGGCTCCAGGGGAACCTTCTCTTCTCCAGGCTGAACAATTCTAGCTCCCTCAGCCTCTCATAGAATCGTTTGGGTTGGAAGGGACCTCCAAAGCTCATCCAGTCCAACCCCCTCTGCAGACAGCAGGGACATCCTCAACTAGATCAGGTTGCCCAGAGCTCTGTCAAGTCTCACCTTGAGTATCTCCAGGGATGGGACCCCAACCACCTTCCTGGGCAACCTGTTCCAGTGTTCCACCACCATCATGGTAAAGAACTTGTTCCTAACATCCAATCTGAATCTGCTCTTCTCTAGTTTGAAGCCATTGCCCCTGGTCCTGTCCCTGCAGGCCTTTGCAAACAGTCCCTCTGCAGCCTTCCTGTAGCCCTCTTCAGGTACTGGCAGGCTGCTGTTAGGTCTCCCTGGGGCCTCCTCTTCTCCAGGTTGAAGCTCCCTTAACCTGTCTTTATAGCAGAGGTGCTCCAACCCCCTGATCATTTTTGCTGCCCTGAGGCCTGATATGAAGCCTATCCTCATAGCAGAGCTGCTCCAGCCCTTGGATCACCTTCCTGGCCCTCCCCTGGCCTCGCTCCAGCAGCTCTGTGCCCTTCTCATGCTGGGGACAGCAGAACTGGGCACAGTGTTGGAGGCGGAGCCTCACAAATCCATAGACCTGTTACAGAACAGCTACAACATTCCCAGGCATTCACTTCTGTTTCAAAATCCACTGATCACCATCAACCTGCAGGAACATCACTGACATTTTTGCAAGGAAATTGCCTTCAATTGAGCTGTCACAGATGGATGAGGCTTTATCTCAGCAAATGATGGAAGATAATATCACCAAAAGGAAAACACACACAGAGAAAGCCAAACAAGTGAAATTGCTGTCGTTGGAAGGCTTTGGCAATTAACATTAAAATGTCAAGATGGAATGAAATAGAACTTTGCAAAAGTGATGGGGAGGAAGGTGTGAGGCGAAACCTGAGTGAGGAAAGACAAATTTCTCCAGTCACAGCCCTGGAAATTTGTTTGGAGCCTGGGAGGATGTTCATTTGAAAGCTATTACAGATGTGAATGGACAGGGAAGGAAATAAATAGTATCTGCTACAGCCTTCTGAATTTCACTCCACTAAACAACCTGTGCTTTCTGGGCCTCCTCTACTAATAAGGGCCGCTGATAAGCAAATTGGCCCGCACCTACTTACAGAATCTAATAACTTGGAACAGTGCCCTACAGGATTTTTACTTCCAGTCCAGTCCTGGGTCAACACCCCATATAGATGTACAAAAAGATCAAATGATTTGTCCATGTCAGGCAAATTTAAAACAGGGCATCAATCAACATTCTTTTTATTTATCCAATCACTCATCATCTTCTGGACTCCATTTAATATTACTATTGAGGGCTAATTTATCATATAAGAATTTTACCTTTTTTTTTTTTCCTCTCTATCCATAATCAACAGTACCCTTACAGCAGTTACCAACATTCTAGCTTTTGCCTTCTGTTTCTCTTCATCCCTCCTTACAATCACCTTCTGAGCTTCACGCAGTAATTCCTCTAAACTACTGTCTTGCCAATTCTCAATCTTTTCCAATTTCTAATATCTGCCCATGGTTTTGCCACAAATTGCATCCTGAGAAGTATCACCCCAGCTGCAGAACTGGGATCTATTCCAGAATAGAGCTGCAAACTTCTCTTTAATCTTACCATCCACTCCGTAGGAGGCTTCCTCTGATGCTCACTATAGGCTTTATCAAAATTTCTGGGCACAGCTTCTTTAATTCCTTGTATTACCTCCCATGTTCTGTCTCCCTTGAAGCTGTTGATGGTCCCATTGAGGATCTTGATTAGGCCACTTCTGATTTCTTGGTGCCCCCCCCCCCCCCTCTGATTTTACCTCTCCCATATTCTCATGCCAGCCTGTCTGCCTTTTCCTTGTCTTTGTCCTTATTCTCAGTTGTTAATGTAAATATGGGAACAGGGGTAGGGCATGAAGCCTTAATCCAAACAGCAGCATATTCAGCTTCTTCCCTACTAAAACACTTTTTAGAATTCACATGATGGTTCAAAGCTTGGCAAATCCAATCAAATGATAAACTTTTTTTTTTTTTCTTTGATTTTCCTTTTCTCAACTCGTCATCATCCCAATACTGTAACATGATCCCTAACGCGCTCTCTGGGATGGGAATGGGAGGGAGTTCTGATGTCTTTCTTTTGGCCCATTCTCCTGATCACTAATCACTGCCCGGGGATCAAAACCGAGTGGCGGCACTTGGAAGCGCCGGCTCCGAGCCATTATCCCGCTCCCTGCGAACGACCGACCCCCCCCCTCACTGTGCCGATCCATTGCAAAAAGTCAAACCGCAAAAAAAACCCCCTCACCCGCCGCAGCCCAGGTCCCTGCCCTCCTGCGGAAGCCTGAAACCACGGAAAAAAAAACTTCCTGAACCAGGTTCCCTCAAACCGAGTTCCCCCCCCTAGAAACCGGGACGTCAGACCCGCGAGCGTGACCGCGCCACGGGCCCCACAGTTCAAGCCCCCCTAAGGAACCGACCGCAGGATACGAAAAACTCCTGAACCTGAGTCCTCCACCGCCGGAACACCGGAAACCAGGACGTCAAACCCGCCACCGCCACCGCAACGCGGGCCCCCACAGCACAGGCCCCTCCAGAAACCAGACTGCAGGATACCAAAACCCCCGAAGCCGGGTCCCTCACCACCGGGACGCCGGACACCGGGACGCAGCGCTGGTCGCCCGATCCCTACGGACGACCAGTCTCCACAGCCCCTAGACCGTAGAAACAACGCTGCCCCTTCACAGCCCGAATTCTCCAGGGCTGTGAAGACCACCTGACTACCATCCAGAATTCTGGAATCCCCACCCACAGTGAAATTCCAGGACCCTGTAGCCAGGACCCCTACCCAGGCAAAACTCACCAAACGGCCTGGATCCTATGCATCCTGATTGACACAAATTATTACTCCATACATCACACCCACCAATTCTTCAGAATAAAAACGACTATCCACAATCCAAACAATCCTTGCCTTGGGGCTTGAAGCCTTCCAACTCCAATTGCCCCTTCTCCCGAGATCAACAGGTTATCTACACCTAACCCCCCTCTATTTTCTTCTGACCGTCATCTGCCCCTCTTCCAGAACTACCCTTATGTACAACTGAACTATCTCTCCCTAGTAAATTACGTCTTGCACTTGGTACTACACTAAGATATACCCTAGCCCAATTCTAACTTCAGTCTCCAATTTAACATCCTTAGCTACCAGGACTTTAAACCTTTCCACTTTTGCCCCTAAAACTCGCTCTCCACACCCCCTCCAAGAACCTTGGTAACACGAGTAACCCTCCTTCTCCAACCTGAGCCTGGCCACCTCCTGGGCCTGATCCTTTACCAGTCCCTGGTGGGCACGGCTAACCGCTGCAGCTCTCCCCGCAACAGCTCCTGCTCCGCCTGTGTCTGTGCCAGCGCCTCGCCCACCGCACTGCCGCAGGTGCTGGTGCAAACACTGACACTTGCCTGGCAGCTCCGGCTGCTCTACGCGCAGCCCCTACCCTAATGGCCCCACTCCAGGCCCACCCAGAGCCGATCCAACTAAGCTTAAAAAAAACCTTAAGATCTCTCTTCTCCTCGTGAGAAACGAACTCACTGCTGAAATTTATAACCAGTTTATTATAAAATAAAGGCAACACAGCGCTGGGCGCATAGCGAGTTTGCTAGTGGCACACCCTAACAACATGAGTTGAACTTATATAGACAGCAAACATACATATTCATATATTAAAACGTACATATTCATATATTCCCCAACACGCTCCCATCCCTCTCCATCAGGACTGAGACAAAACCTGCACTTTTGACCTGGCCAGTCTTTAGACCTGTTGGCACCTCCCCTTTCTCTCCCAATACCCCACACAGTACAGACCATAACCAACCAATCAGCCCAACAATCGAACCCAATGGTCCCCAGTAATTCCCCTTGCGAAAGCCAAATATTATAACCAGTTTCTCACACTCTCCTCACAGGGCTGTGCTCCAGACCCCTCCCCAGCCTCATTGCCCTTCTCTGGACACATTCATGAGTCTCAATGTCCTTCTTAAACTGAGGAGCCCAGAACTGGACACAGGACTCAAGGTGTGGCCTAACCAGTGCTGAGCACAGTGCAGAATGACTTCCCTGCTCCTGCTGGCCACACTGTGCCTGATGCAGGCAAGGATGCCCTTGACATCCTGTTTTGTAACAGGGTAGCCTCTTGGAGAACATCTGGAGGAAACCAAAATGATTCTTTGATATCAACTCACCTGTAGGAAATGCTGCCAATGATTTTAGGTACTTCTAGAAGCAATTTCCATAAACAGAGAAGAAGAAGGAAAGGAAAGGAAAGGAAAGGAAAGGAAAGGAAAGGAAAGGAAAGGAAAGGAAAGGAAAGGAAAGGAAAGGAAAGGAAAGGAAAGGAAAGGAAAGGAAAGGAAAGGAAAGAAAGGAAAGGAAAGGAAAGGAAAGGAAAGGAAAGGAAAGGAAAGGAAAGGAAAGGAAAGGAAAAGGAAAGGAAAGGAAAGGAAGAAAGGAAAGGAAAGGAAAGGAAAGGAAAGGAAAGGAAAGGAAAGGAAAGGAAAGGAAAGGAAAGGAAAGGGAAAGGAAAGGAAAGGAAAGGAAAGGAAAGGAAAGGAAAGGAAAGGAAAGGAAAGGAAAGGAAAGGAAAGGAAAGGAAAGGAAAGGAAAGGAAAGGAAAGGAAAGGAAAGGAAAGGAAAGGAACCAAGTCCCAGGGACAGTGCAAAGGGACAAATGGGGAGGGAGCTGAAAGCAGTTCAGTGATTCGTTTTCTCTGCAGCTTTCTGCTTCTTTCATTACTCTTTAGCACCTTGCATACCAAGGTGGAAATGTCTGCCTGCAGCATGCCACACGTTCCACCTTACTGGGTATTTAATTTACCAGCCTGCCTCCACACAAAGTATACCTACTACTTTCTTCTATTAAAGACATAGATGCTATCAACAGCTCCCTACCATGGATCTCTTGGGATAGCCTTGCACTCCTGTGCAGCCTCCTATTCAAGAACTTCACCTCTATCACACAGGGGTTAACACAAGAAGCTGTTTCTAGCTCTGTATCACTGACTCCATTCTGCTGTCATCATGTTGAAATAAATTAGAAACAAGCCCAGGGAAAGCATTAACAAATTGAGAACTGCTGCACTGCAGAAATCTCTCCTTACCTTTCCCAGCTCCCCCCATCCCCATAGCAGCTTCTCAGGCTCAACTGAGCCATTTTAAGCACATCCAGATGACATAGAGAATCATTGAATGGTCTGGGTTGCAAGGGACCTCTGAAGGTCATCCAGTCCAACCCCCTCTGCAGTCAGCAGGGACATCCTCCACTAGATCAGGCTGCCCAGAGCCCTGTCAAGCCACACCTTGAATATCTCCAGGGATGGGGCCCCAACCACTTCCCTGGGCTACCTGTTCCAGTGCTCCACCACCCTCCTGGGTAGAGTCCCAGTTGTCCCTGCTTAACTACTACCTTTTCAACACATGCTGAAAATTGTCATTAGAGCTAATGAACCTATTTGTTGCAAATAACTTACTGATTTGATTTGGCACTTTCTGCCTTAACAACTCACCCAGGAACCAATGTGACCTTGATTGCATGTGATTTTCACTCCAAAAGGGTATGATGGCTGAAATTTTCTTTCAGTGTTCCCTCAGGAAGCCCTCAGGGGTTGTGCAGCACACCCAGCCTCACATATCACCACATTTCTTCTGAAAGTTGAATCACAACCAAGTGCCAAAGAATTCCTGACATCAAATACCCACTGAAACTACCTTCTGCAGGGAGTACTTGCTCTAAGTGTTGTCTAAGCAATGTCTTTCCTTGGAATCATACAATGGTTTGGGTCAGAAGGCACCTCCAAAGGTCCATCCAGTCCACCCCCTCTGCAGTCAGCAGGGACATCCTCCACTAGATCAGATTGCCCAGAGCCTTGTCAAGCCTCACCTCGAAGATCTCCAGGGATGGGGCCTCAGCTACCTCCCTGGGCAACCTGCTCCAGTGTTCCACCATCCTCATGTGACACAACAAGAGGACACAGTCACAAGCTGTGCCAGGTGTGGTTAGGCTGGATGTGAGGAAGAAATTCTAGAATAGAATAGAACAGAATAGAATAGAATAGAATAGACCAGACCAGGTTGGAAGAGACCTTCAAGATCATCACGTTCCAACCCATCAACCAATCCAACCCACCTAAACAACTAAACCATGGCACCAAGCACCCCATCAAGTCTCCTGAACACCTCCAATGATGGTGACTCCACCACCTCCCTGGGCAGCCCATTCCAATGGGCAATCACTCTCTGTATAGAACTTCTTCCTAACCTCCAGCCTAAACCTCCCCTGGTGCACCCTGAGACTGTGTCCTCTTGTTCTGGTACTGGCTGCCTGGGAGAAGAGACCAACATCCGCCTGTCTACAACCTCCCTTCAGGTAGTTGTAGAGAGCAATAAGGTGGCCATTGGAATGTGCTGCCCAGGGAGGTGGTGGAGTCACCATCACTGGAGGTGTTTAATAAGAGCCTGAATGAGGCACTTAGTTCCATGGTTTAGTTGGTTAGATGGTGTTGAGTGATAGGTTGGACTCAATGATCTTGAAGGTCTTTTCCAACCTGGATAATTCTGTATTCTCACTGTGCAGAACATATTCCTGACATCCAAGCTGCAACTACTCTTTAATTTCAAACCATTCCCCCTCATCCTATCACTACAATCCCTGGCAAAAAATCCCTTCCTGGCTTTCTTCTAGGCACCCTTCAGGTACTGGCAGGATGCTCTAAGGCATCCCCAGATTCTTCTTCAGGCTGAACAGCCCCCACTATTTCAGCCTGTCCCCACATGGGAGGCCCTCTGATCACCTTTGTGGCCTCCACTGGACCTGCTCCAGCAGTTCCATGTCCCTCTTCTGCTGGGAGAACCAGAACTGGACTCCAGGTGGGGTCTCACAAGAGCAGAGGAGGCAGACTCATTCTTTTCTTGACAGCCAGGATCATATTCCTGGCTAATCCTGAAACATCTAACATTCCTGATATGAAAGGTTATCCTTATCTCTCTCTAAAGCCCTAGGTAGCTAAGAATTCTTCCTCACTTTCTGCCCTCTTACAATTCCAAAGGAGCAACACAGAAACTTGGGTTTGTTTGTGTTTTCTCAAGGATGTTTGCTTCTCTAGACTCCAACACACACACACACAAAACCAGCTGGACAAAGCTTTGTCTCCCTAGGGGTCAGCATGCCAGCTCAGTAAGATCCTCTGGATTTAATGATCAACCATTGCTCCTGCCCTGGAGAATTTCATCAGCACTTATCTCTGTCCCATGCTTCCTGGAAACATCTCTGAAACAAAGAGGGACAATGGTTTGAAACTGGAGCAGGGGAGATTTAGGTTGGGCATAGTGAAGAAGTTATTTACCATGAGAGTGGAGAGGTTGCCCAGAGATGTGGTTGAGGCCCCATGCCTGGAGACATTCAAAATCAGACCTGATGTGGCCCTGGGCAGCCAGATCTAGTTGGAAGTGTCCCTGTTGACTTCAGGGGGGGGTTGGAAAAGATGAGCTTTGAGGCTCCCTTCAAACTCAGTACAATCTATGTAAAAAACTCAGCCTCTTAAAGTCATAGAGCAAGTGACACAAGACCAAACACGACTGGATGATGTACAGATATTTCTAACACTTCCTTAAGATAGTGTTGAAATCCCCCAAATTTCTCTAACACACCAAAGGAGCAGGGCTAGACCCTGAAGTTTTACAGGGCCCTGCTGCTGTAGCCCAGAGAGCATCTTTGATTTATGCCAGCTGAAGATTTTGCCCATAATTAAATAGCGAAATGAAAGAGGTGCAAGAGATCACCACATTGTTTCATTAAAGAATTGAAGACCACAGCTGACCCAGCTAATGCCAGGAAACTAAAATCCATATTCTTCTTGTGGCTTCAAAACAGAAGCATGAGGATGAATTAGAGGTCTGTGAGTGGAAGTACAGTCTCTGGCAGCAATGCATCACCCCAAATACATTAGCACAGCCTCCAGAAGTCACTCAGCAATGAAAGCCTTTCGCCTGCCTCGGATATAACACCTCAGGATCTTCCCAGCTGAAGGAACAAGTTCCTGGCAACAACAAATATTTTTTATCTGCTTGGGTTTCATTTCTTTAATCAACTTCCATAATGAAATGAGGTCTGGAGCACAGCCCTGTGAGGAGAGGCTGTGGGAGCAGGGGTTGCTTACCCTGGAGAAGAGGAGGCTCAGGGGAGACCTTACTGCTGTCTAAAACTCCCTGAAGGGAGGTTGTAGCCAGGTGAGGGTTGGTCTCTTCTCCCAGGCAAGCAGCACCGGAACAAGAGGACAGAGTCTCAAGCGGTGCCAGGGGAGGTTTAGAATAGAATAGAATAGAATAGACCAGACCAGGTTGGAAGATACCTTTAAGATCATCACGTCGACCCATCATCCAACACCATCTAATCAACTAAGCCATGGCAGAGGATGGAGGTGAGGAGAAAGTTCTTCCCAGAAAGAGTATTTGGCCATTGGAATGTGCTGCTGAGGGAGGTGGTGGAGTCACCGTCACTGGAGGTATTCAAGAGAGGATTGGACATGGCATTGGGAGCCATGGTTTAGTTAGTCAAGAGGTGTTGGGTGCTAGGTTGGACTGGATGATTTCTGAGCTCTTTTCCAATCTTATTGATTCTATGATACCTCATACAGTTTTCAAAGAACAATATTGTTTAACCTCTGCTATAAGGACAGGCTGAGGGAGCTGGGGGTGTTCAGCCTGGAGATGAAGAGGCTCTGGAGAGACCTAAGAGCAGAATGCCAGTACCTCAAGTAGGTTACAAGAAGGATAGAGAGAGACTGTTTGCAGAGGCCTGCAGTGATAGGACAAGGGGCAACACAGTATCACAGTATCACAGTATCACTTAGGTTGGAAAGGACCTCGAGGATCATCGAGTCCAACCTGACACCGCAGACCCCATGACTAGACCATGGCACCAAGTGCCACGTCCAATCTCCCCTTGAACGCCTCCAGGGTCGATGACTCAACCACCTCCCTGGGCAACCCATTCCAATGCCGAATGACTCGCTCGGTGAAGAACTTCCTCCTCACCTCGAGTCTGAACCTCCCCTGGCGCAGCTTGAGACTGTGTCCTCTTGTTCTGGTGCTGGTTGCCTGGGAGAAGAGGCCAACTCCCTCCTGGCTACAACCACCCCTCAGGTAGTTGTAGAGGGCAATGAGGTCACCCCTGAGCCTCCTCTTCTCCAGGCTAAACAATCCCAGCTCCCTCAGCCTCTCCTCATAGGGCTTGTGTTCAAGGCCTCTCACCAGCCTTGTTGCCCTTCTCTGGACACGCTCAAGTGTCTCAATGTCCTTCTTAAACTGAGGAGCCCAGAACTGGACACAGTACTCAAGGTGCGGTCTAACCAGAGCAGAGTACAGGGGCACTATGACCTCCCTGCTCCTGCTGGCCACACTATTCCTAATGCAGGCCAGAATGCTATTGGCCCTCCTGGCCACCTGAGCACACTGCTGGCTCATATTCAGGTGGCTGTCGATCAGCACACCCAGGTCCCTCTCTGTCTGGGAGCTCTCCAGCCACTCCGACCCCAGCCTATAGCTCTGCATGGGATTGCCATAGCCAAAGTGCAGCACTCGGCACTTGGACTTGTTGAAAGCCATCCCATTGGACTCTGCCCATCTTTCCAGTCGGTCGAGGTCCCTCTGCAGAGCCTTTCTACCCTCTAATTGACTAACATCTGCCCCTAACTTTGTGTCATCTGCAAACTTGCTGATGACTGACTCTACCCCTTCATCCAGATCATCAACGAATATGTTGAAGAGGACAGGGCCCAGCACTGATCCCTGGGGGACACCACTGGTGACTGGCCTCCAGCTGGATGTGGCACCGTTCACGACCACTCTCTGGGCCCGGCCCTCCAGCCAGTTCCTAACCCAGCACAGAGTGTAGTGGTCCAATCCACAGGCTGACAGCTTAGTCAGCAGTTTGCTGTGGGGGACGGTGTCAAAGGCCTTGCTGAAGTCTAGGTAGACCACATCCACAGGCCTCCCCACATCCACCAGGCGGGTCACCTGATCATAGAAAGAGATCAGGTTGGAGAGGCAGGATCTGCCCTTCCTGAATCCATGTTGGCTGGACCTGAGCCCTTGGCCATCCTTCAGGTGCGCAGTTATTGCCGCCAGGATAATCTGCTCCATCACTTTCCCTGGCACTGAGGTCAGGCTGACCGGCCTGTAGTTTCCAGGTTCCTCCATCCGACCCTTCTTGTGGATGGGGACCACGTTGGCCAGTTTCCAGTCATCTGGGACCTCATCTGTGAGCCAGGACTGGAGGAAAATGATGGAGAGTGGCCTAGCTAGCACATCCGCCAGCTCTCTCAGCACCCTAGGATGGATCCCATCTGGTCCCATGGACTTGTGGATATCCAAGTGGCTCAGCAGGTCCCGAACTAACTCCTCATGGATTTCCAGGGTATTACTCTGCTCCCCGACCCCAACGCCCAGCTCCGGAGACCACTCGTCCTGAACTCCTGCCTTGCTGTTAAACACTGAGGCAAAGAAGGTGTTCAGGACCTCAGCTTTATCCTCATCCTCAGTAACTGTGTTCCCCTCCAGGTCCACCAGGGAGTTCAGGTTCTTCCTGCCCTTCTTCTTATTGTTAATATATTTATAAAAATGCTTTTTATTATCTTTGACTGAGGTGGCCAGCTTCAGTTCCAGCTGGGCCTTAGCCTCCCTAATTTTATTCCTACATAATCTAACAGCTTCCTTGAACATACCTCGAGAAGCCTTCCCCTCCTTCCAAAGGTGATACAGCCTCCTCTTCCCCCTTAAATCCTCCAGGAGCTGCTTGCTCATCCAGGCCGGTCGCCTTCCCCGCCGGCTTGCCTTCCGGCACGTGGGAACCGCCAATTCCTGTGCCTTCAAGAGCTCCTGTTTGAAGTAGGTCCAACCCTCCTGAACCCCTCGGTTCATGAGGGCTGGTACCCAGGGGACTTTGCAGACAAGTTTTTTAAATAGGCTGAAGTTCGCCCTTTGGAAGTCCAAGGTGGAGGTTCTGTTGGTGCTCCTCCCAATCTCCCTGCATATTGAAAACTTCACTATCTCGTGGTCACTGCACCCTAGGCAGCCTCCCACGATCACATCTCCCACCAGCCCTTCCCTATTGCAGAACAGCAGGTCAAGCAGAGCCTGTCCCCTGGTAGGCTCGCTTAACAGCTGTGTCAGGAAGCAGTCCTCCATTCGCTCCAGGAATCTTCTGGACTGCCTCCTCCCTGCTGAATTAAGTTCCCAGCAGATATCTGGGAGGTTGAAGTCACCAACAAGGACAAGATCAGATGATCTTGAGACAGCCTCCAGTTGCTTGTAGAACAACTCATCAGCCGCCTCATCCTGGTTGGGTGGTCTGTAACAGATTCCAATCAGGATGTCAGACTTGTTAGGTTGTCCTCTGATTTTGACCCACAGGCTCTCAACTCCCTCATCTTCCACCACAAGTTGTGTGGCAGAGATTGACTCTCTAATATACAGAGCCACCCCTCCTCCTCTTCTCCCTCGCCTGTCCCTCCTAAAGAGCCTGTAACCTCCCATTGTAGCACTCCAATCGTGGGTGCTGTCCCACCAAGTTTCTGAGATGGCGACTACATCATAGTCGCCCTGATGGATTAGGACCTCCAACTCCTCTTGCTTGTTGCCCAGGCTGCGTGCATTGGTGTACATGCATCGCAGCTGGGTTCCTGACTTCTCAACTGACCCTACCTTGCGCCCTAAACTTGCAAAAGTTTCAAATCAGAGAAGAGCAGATTTAGATTGGATTTTACGAACAAGTTCTGCACCACAGGATGCCCAGGGAGATGGTTGAGGCCCCAACCCTGGAAATACTCAAGGCGAGCCTTGACAGGGCTCCGGGCAACCTGATCTAGTGTGTCAACGGTTGAGGGGAAGGCCAGGCCTTCTCCCCGCCCTGTAAAGTGAAGGGAAAGAAAGAAAAAAAAACCACAGCTGGATTAGCAAGGGATTGTGTGCTGTATTTACATACGGGGCTGCAGGATATATATATGTACACAATTTACAGTATTTACAATATATACAGAAATATACAACAAAGTAACACAGGAATGAGATTCCCTTCCCCCGCCAGGAAGAAGGGTTACCCCCTGTACCCCCTACTTTCCCCTTTTTCCCCAAAGAGGGTTAGAAAGAGAGAAAAGGAATAATTGTTAATTGAAGCAAAATATGGTTAGAGCAAATGTGTTAGTAGAGGCCTTATCTGTTCCAAGGTCAGTCTGGCCGAAAGCCCAGAAGCTGTGACCTGCAGGAAGGAGGGGGGAAGAGTGCAAGACAGAACTGAGACTAGTCCCACTGGGAATCAAAACTTAAGGAAGTGCTCTGCTTCTCCACCAATGAAATTAGTTTAGACCTGCCTTGTTTATAAAACATTCAGCCGTGGTGTCCCGTTGTTAAAGGCACCGCTTCAAACGGTCACAGTCCACCCATCCTAAACAATTTCATTGGCTGTTCATACTGTCCATCAAATCGAAGATGATATTTACAGTTCGTGAGCAAAGTTCATAGTCCATTCCGGCTATACTCAGATGTAGATGATTCAAAAGTCCAAGAAAATTATAAAATGAGAAAAATGGAAAAAAATTTATTCCTTCGCTGACGAAGCAAAGAACAGGGAAACAGGGATTCTCAGGGTCTCTTAGTTGACTCAGGGCTCTCAGGGTTCTCAGGGTTCGTGCACCGTAGGTTCCTTGTTGATTCCTCCTTTGGACGCGATTTAGCTGTACAACAGTTTGAAATTAAATTCTTTCAGCTAAAGTTAAATTTCTTTGTGGAATACACAGAATTTCCCCACTCTCTTGCATTACCCAATAAGTGTGACCCGGACCTTCAGCTGACACCACCCCTCGGACAGGTTTAGCCTCTCCTGAGGGAGAAAATACCCAAACAGTTTTACCTAACAGATTCTTTTCTCTAACAACAGGAACTCTATCACCTTCTACTTTCTGTAGCAGATCTGAATGTGCAGGTCCAGCTCAGTTCACTGAACCTCTACTATCCACCAGCCCGGTTGCTTGTGCTAAATGTTTTTCCCAGTTTTTCAAAGATCCACCCCCCATGGCTTTAAGAGCGGTCTTCAACAAACCGTTGTAGCGTTCAATCTTCCCTGAAGCTGGTGCATAGTAGGGAATATGGAACATCCACTCAATACCGTGCTCTTTTGCCCAGTTCTTTACAAGGTTGTTCTTGAAATGAGTTCCGTTGTCTGACTCAATCCTCTCCGGAGTTCCGTGTCTCCACAGGATCTGTCTCTCCAGACCGAGAATGGTGTTGTGTGCAGTTGCATGTGGAACTGGATAAGTTTCCCACCATCCAGTGTTTGCCTCTACCATAGTAAGCACGTATTGCTTACCAGAACAAGAACGTGGTAGAGTGATGTAGTCAATCTGCCAAGCTTCACCATATTTGTATTCGGACCATCTGTCACCATACCACAAGGGCTTAATTCGCTTTGCCTGCTTAATAGCAGCACAAATGCCACAGGCATGGATGACTTGTGTGATAGCATCCATGGAAATGTCTATGGATCTGTCACGAGCCCATTGGTATGTTGCATCTCTGCCTTGATGTCCTGACGAATCATGAGCCCACCAAGCTAAGAATATCTCACCTCGGTGTTTCCAGTCGAGATCAAGATTAGAGTCCATGTCTACTTGAGAAACTCTTGCAGCTAGATCTGCCTGATGGTTGTGTTGCTGTTCCTCAGTAGCTTTACTCTTAAGAATGTGAGCATCGATGCATTTCACCTTCACTGGAATTCTCTCGATTCGATCAGCAATGTCCTGCCACAGGTCGGCTGCCCAAATGGGTTTTGCTTTCCTCTACCAACCATTCTTTTTCCAGTTCTTTAGCCAACCCCATAGAGCATTGGCTACCATCCATGAGTCGGTGTAGAGATAAAGCTTTGGCCATCTCTCACGTTCAGCTACGTCGAGAGCTAGCTGGACAGCTTTTACCTCTGCAAACTGACTGGATTCTCCTTCTCCATCCTTCTCCTCTGCAACTCGGCGTGTTGGACTCCACACTGCAGACTTCCACCTTCGCTTGTTTCCAACAAGACGACAGGAACCGTCTGTGAACAAAGCATATTTCTTTTCATCATCAGAAAGGTCATTGTAGGGAGGAGCTTCCTCAGCACGAGTTACTTTCTCCTCTGGAGGTTTAGCACAGTTGATGCCTTCAGGCCAACTTGTGATCACCTCCACTAGACCAGGCCTTTCAAGATTTCCCATTCAAGCTCTCTGTGTTATCAGAGCCATCAACTTAGACCATGTTGAGTCTGTGGCATGATGTGGTGTGGAGCCTTTGCCTTTGAACATCCCATTCAAAACTGGTAATCTGGGAGCTAAGAGAAGTTGTGATTCAGTTCCAATCACTTCAGAAGATGCTTTCACTCCTTCATAGGCAGCTAAAATTTCTTTCTCTGTTGGAGTATAATTTGCCTCTAAACCTCTGTAACCTCGACTCCAGAAACCAGGAGGTTGTCCACGTGTCTCACCTGGAGCCTTTTGCCACAGGCACCAGGTTGGACCATTGTCACTTGCAGCCGTGTACAAAATGTTCTTAATGTCTGGACCATCTCGGACAGGTCCCAGACCCATTGCTTGAACTACCTCTTGCTTTATCTGGTCAAAGGCTGCTTGTTGTTCAGGTCCCCAGTGGAAATGGTTTCTCTTTCGAGTCACATCATACAGAGGTTTCACAATCTGACTGTATCCAGGAATGTGCAGTCTCCAAAATCCCACTATCCCCAAGAAACGTAGGGTCTCTTGCTTGTTTGTGGGATTTGCCATGGTGGAGACTCTCTTTACCACATCCACTGGAATGTGTCTGTGTCCATCCTGCCACTGCACTCCCAGAAACTGAATCTCTGTGGTAGGTCCTTTCACCTTGTCTCGTTTGATGGCAAAACCTGCATCCAGAAGAATGTCAATGATTTTGTTACCTTTCTCGAAGACTTCCTCAGCAGTTTTACCCCAGACGATGATATCATCGATGAATTGGATATGTTCTGGTGTAGGACGACGGAGATTGGGAATCAATACGGCAGACCAATGTGATCGAGTATTGTTCCTTTATTGTTCCAGTGTTGCAGGCCGATGGTGCAGGCCTGAGGTGCAGGCCTATGGAGCAGGCCTGTAGTGCAAGTATAGCACTGTAATGTTGTGACGGGTTGACGCTGTCCCCTTAAGAAAGGGAATATGGTGGACGGAAGTTCGTAAATGAGAAGAACAATCTAAACTAATTTCATTGGTAAAGTGGGAGGAAGCACTTTCTGAACTGGGAGTGCAGGAGGGTATCCTGGGCATTCCAGCACTTTGTCTTCAGTCTTCCTTCTGCTCCTCCGCAGGGCAGCAGCTTTCTGTGCTGGGCTTTCTGCCAAGGCTTCGGCCTTGAAACCGATAAGCTACCAAGGCCTGTATTAACTCCTTTCCAATTAACACAAACTGCTTCTAACTTTTTTTCCTCTTTCTCTCTCTTTCTAACCCACTCTGGGGAAAAGGGGGAGAGAGGGGGAGAGCGGAGGTGGGAAACCCCCTCAGCAGAGGGGGGGAACTCTCATTTCTGTGCTACTCTGTTGTATATCTTTGTATATATTGTAAATATTGTAAATTTGTTTATATTTCCCTGCATATCCTACATTGCTTTGTAAATATACAGCTCCACTGCTTTGCTAATTCAGCTGTGAGGTTTTTTTTTCCCTTTCCCTTCAATTTTCTTTCCCTTTACTTTACAGGGGGGAAGGAGGAGGTTTCTTGACCTTACCCTTCCAACCCTACGACAAAAGTGTAGAAGAAGCAGGAGACAGGAAAGGCAGAAGAAGTGCGTAGCAAGGCAACTGCTACAACTTATATAAACTCGGAGAGCCTTGTTGGCATAGCTCCATTGGTTCCCTATGAGTGACCACACATTGCACTATTACAGATTATTGGTCCAACTACTAATGACACAACGAGGTTGTTGATGCAGGTGCATGTCCTGTTGTCCCAAGATAACTGTCCATGTTTATAGCTACCAGTGTCTTGTTTTAGTTACATGCTGCAGGCACAGCACTGTTTTGCTCCACTACTAGCTAACTCTGCATTTATGCTGAGCATGGCCTACCACCATGTCAGGCTCTAGGCCTGCACTGCCAGATTGCTCACACTGCTCGTTGCTGGCATTGCCACATTCTGGAGCAACACCTTTCTCGAAAGAATCATGGATTACTGCATGACAGATGCTTGAGCTGTGGATCCAGCCCATTGGCAATCTGTTGAAAGTGTACTGGATTCCTCTCCAGGTGAAAGCAAACGGAGGCCTGCATTCCTCTGCTATGGGAATAGAGAAAAATGCATTAGCAATGTCTATGGTAGCATACCATTTGGCCTCTTTGGATTCCAGCTCATACTGTAGCTCCATCATGTCTGGTACTGCTGCACTCATGGGTGGCGTTACTTCATTTAGGGCTTGGTAGTCTACCATCAGACGCCAGTCTCCATTCTGCTTCCGCACAGACCACACTGGACTGTTGAAAGGTGAATGAGTTTTGCTGACGACTTTGCTAATTCAGCTTTGCTAATTCAGCTGTGAGTTTCTTTTCCTTCCCTTCAATTTTCTTCCCTCTACTCACAGTGGGGGGGGGGAAGGCCAGGACATTCCCCTAACACTACGACAGTATGTCTCATCGACAGGGATTTAAACTACTTTCAAAGGGGCAAGGGGCTGAAACTTGTCCCCTCAGGCAAGAGTCTGGGGGCGACAAGCTCGAGTAAGTGGTGAAACCAGCAGCCCAGCTGAAGTGCATGTACACTAATGCACGAAGCATGCATAACAAACAAGAGGACCTGGAAGCCTTGTTGCAGCAGGAAAGTTATGATGTAGTTGCCATCACAGAGAGGTGGTGGGACGACTCACATGACTTGAGCCCTGCAATTGACGGCTACAAGCTCTTCAGGAGAGACAGGCAAGGAAGAAGGGGTAGAGGGGTGGCCCTGTACATCAGGGAGGCACTAGATGCCATTGAGACGTAAACAAGGGACGATCGGGTTGAATGCTTGTGGGTAAGAATTAGAGGGAAGACCAGCAGGGCAGACACCCTGGTTGGACTCTGTTATAGACCACCCAACCCAAAATGTTGATGAAGCATTCTATAGGCAGCTTAAGGCTGTCTCAAGATCGCCTGACCGTGTTCTCATGGGGGACTTCAACCTGCCTGACATCTGCTGGGATCTCAACACGGCAGAGAGGAGACAGTCTAGGAGGTTCTTAGAATGCATGGAGGACAGCTTCTTATCCCAGGTGCTGCGAGAGCCTACCAGGGGCAAGGCTATGCTTGACCTCCTCTTCACCAACAGGGAAGGGCTGGTGGGTGATCTGGTGGTCGGAAGGTGTTTGGGGTCCAGTGACCACGAGATAATTGAATTCTTGGTTTTTGGTCAAGCTAAGAGGGGTAGCTAAGCTAAGTGGTGGGTTGGAAGGGTAAGGCCAAGAAGCCTCCGCCCTTCCCCCTTGTAAGGAAAAGGGAAAGAAAACTGAAGGGAAAGGGAAAAAAAAAAAAACTCACAAGCTGAATTAGCAAAGCAGTGGAGCTTTATATTTACAAAGCAATGTAGGGTATGCAGGGGAATATTTACAAATTTACAATATCTACAATATATACAAAGATATACAATAAAGTAACACAGAAATGAGAGTAACCCCCCTTGCCGAGGGGTTCCCCACCTCCGCTCTCCCCTCTCTCCCCCCCTTTCCCCAGAGTAGTTTGGAAAAGAGGGAGAAAGAGAAAGAAAGAAGTTAAAAGCAGTTTTGTGTTAATTGGAAGCAGTTAATACAGGCCTTATCAGGTTTGTCAGTTTGAAGGCCGGAGCCTTGGCAGAAAGCCCAGCACAGAGAGAGCTGCTGCCCAAAGAAGAGGCGGGAGCAAGACTGACAGAGAAGTGCTGGAATGCTCAGTTCACTCCCAGTTCAGAAGGTGCTTCCTCCCACTTCACCAATGAAATTAGTTTAGATTATTCTTTCCGTTTACCAACATCCGTCCACCATATTCCCTTTCTTAAAGGCACAGCCTCAAACGGTCACATTCACAGTAGAGGCCTGTTTAAGCTCCAAATGTGCTTTCGCCTCCCTAATTTTCTTCCTACATGATTTGGCAACAACCTTAAACATTCCGTGGGTTGCCTCCCCTCTCTTCCAAAGGTGATACATCCTCTTTTTTTCCCTTAGTTCATTTAAAATTCATTAACCATCCAGGCTGGCCGTCTGCCCCGGCGGCTTATCTTCCGGCACATTGGCACAGCTTGTCCCTGAGCCTTCAAAAATTCTTTCTTGAAGTAGGTCCAGCTCTCCTGGACCCCTTTATTATTAAGGGCTTTATCCCAAGGAACCCTCTGAATTAGTTCCTTGAGTAACCTGAAGTCTGCCCTTCGGAAGTCCAGAGTGGAGGCCTACATTGCTTTGTAAATATAAAGCTCCACTGCTTTGCTAATTCAGCTTGTGAGTTTTTTTTTTCCCTTTCCCTTCAATTTTTTTTCCTTTTACTTTAAAGGGGGGAGGGAAGAGGCTTCTTGGCCTTACCCTTCCAACCCTCGACATTTTTTTATTGGCACCCAACGTGGGGCAGATAATTAGTTTAATTTATTACTTGATTGATTTAGTGTTTTCCAGCTGAATTAGCAAACATGAAGGTATTGTGGTTTGTGGAGCGATTATTCTTTTCAATTTTTGGGGCTCTGGTTTACAGATATTGTTTGGGTTTGATTTTGGATTACCTGGGTAAATATTTGGTGCGGACAATTTATATGTGGGTTATGTATAGAGTTAGATTATGGTATGGAAAATGCGTGAATTTCTTATGGCCAGTGAGATACAGGAATGTTACCTCCACCACTCTCCCAATTGAGATAAAGGGTTTTAAGATTCCATCGGAGGAGAGAGTAACTTTAGGTGACGCCTGGGATCCAAAAGAGATTTATTTGATGTGTATAAATCTGTTGCTGGTGATGGCAATCGTATATTTACTGTTCTCTCTGCGGGAAGAGAGAAAGATATCCAGAGCTTGTTTTGTTATTAAAACTAGATCAAAAAGAAAACGCCGTGGCTCTGGATCAGTCCCAGAGTCATCTAGTGACGAGGACTGTGCAGAATCCGTGTCAGTTAAAAAGAAGGCTAAAAAGTTAATTGGTAAGGCAGCTCTAAATGACTTTTCTGCTGATTCTAGCAAGCTGCCAAAGGCGGCAGCTGGTATCAACATGGCGCCTACCCCTTCGCCCACTCCTTCTCCTTCTTCTACTTCTCCGTCAGCCATTAACGGAGCAACGTCACTTCCACCCACTCCCTCGGTGGGACCGGAAGTCACTGCCCCAGCAGCTGATTTATCTCAGGACCTGTCAGCTTCCATTAAGGTGGCTGTAAATTCAAACACAGCTCCAGTTAAGGTGGCTCCTTTAAAAACGAGAAGTGGAAAGGCCAAAGATGGAGAAGAAGAGCTGGAGACTGATCCTGGTGAGGGGCCCTCTACTCTAAAAGATCCTGCTCAGGAGGAAGAGAAGGTTTGTTTCAAAGATCTAGCTAACCTAGTGAGATCAAAGCAGGATACAGATGAAGTTAGGAAAGCAGCTGGCAAAGGTGGTTCTCAGCTTAAAGAGATCCTTAGGAGAATGACAGCAGGATTATATGGACAAAGAATTCAAGGAGACGAGGAGGAAGATGATATTTCAGTATGTTCTTCTCCCCGTGAGGAATTGCGAAATGTCCGTAAAGATTTCACCAGAGCAGATAACGAGCCAGTTCTAGCTTGGCTTAGTAGGTGTTATGATACAGGTGCTCCAGCTCTAACAGTTGGAGACAAGTCAGCAGCTCAGTTAGGAACTCTCTCGAGGGATAATGGAATAGATAGACATCTAGGCGAAGCTCTCGGTAAGGTTAATCTGTGGATACGCCTTTTAATAGCGGTTGCCCTGAGATACCCTTCCCGAGATGATCTTCCATGGAATCCTAAACCCTGGACTACCATAGATGAGGGAATTAAGCGCTTGAGAGAATTTGCTGTTAGAGAGCTACTCTATGGTGAACATGAAACTCTGAATCCTGATGACATTCCTGTGGGTAATGGTCTTGCAAAAAAGATCATCAAACTTGCTCCTTCTAATTATGCAAACATTCTGGCAAGCAGAATTGTGTCAAGAAGTTATGGTGGAGCTTCTCCTACGGTTGGCCAATTCAGTGATCAAATGAGACAATTCCAGGATAGCATGACACGTGTTTCTTTGGTTTCAGACATTGAAACTCTGTCTGGAAAAATTGAGAGTTGCATGAAGGATCTGAAAGATTCCATATACCAATTGGCACAGAAGGATAATTTCGATTCTCCCTCCAGGTGGATACAAGTTTCATCTGTGAGGAATCCACGTCCTCCAAGGAGGTCATTCCAAAACAGGTCATTCCAAAACAGGTCATTCCAAAACAGACCACCAAGGCAATCACGTAGAACTATTTGGATAACTCTGCGTGATCGGTTTGGTGAGAACATGAACCGCTGGGATGGCCAACCAACTTCTAATCTTTTCAGGAGACTGAGGGAATTGCAAAGTGGCAGAACCCGAGGTAGCAATACCAGAAGGGTAGCTGTTACTTCCACAGTTCCCCAGAACGACTCTTATGGCTCCAACAGTGGCTCCAGTTCTAACATGCAAAGTTATAACCCTGCAAACTATGTGCAATGCACATGTGCGCATGTTCCCCATAACTAGGGGTGCCCTGCCTCCCGCCAGGGGGAGGAGAGGGATAACAGAGATAATAGAATCTATTGGGATGTGTACATCCAGTGGCCTGGCACTTCACAATTTCGGAAGTACAGGGCCTTGGTTGACACAGGAGCTCAGTGCACAATAATGCCATCAAATTATCAGGGATCAGAGTCTATAACTATTCTGGGAGTCACTGGTGGATCTCAAGAGTTAAGTAAGGTAGAGGTTAATATAAGTTTAACTGGTAAACAATGGAGGAAACATACAGTTGTGACCGGACCTGATGCACCTTGTATTTTGGGAATTGATTTTCTGAGAGAAGGGCGTTTCAAAGACCCTAGAGGTTACAAATGGGCTTTTGTAGTAGCTTCTATAGAAGTTGATGGACAAAAATTGAAGCTATCTGCCAGACCTGAGCTTTCTGATGAATCTGCAGTTGTGGGACAACATAAGATACTGGACATTAAATTGCCGGTTGCTTCTCAGACTGTGCATCACAGACAATACAGAACCAACCGTGACTCTTTGTTGCCCATTCAGAATCTGATTCGTCAGTTGGAAAGTCAGAAAGTCGTCAGCAAAACTCATTCACCTTTCAACAGTCCAGTGTGGCCTGTGCGGAAGCAGAATGGAGACTGGCGTCTGACGGTAGACTACCGAGCCCTGAATGAAGTAACGCCACCCATGAGTGCAGCAGTACCAGACATGATGGAGCTACAGTATGAGCTGGAATCCAAAGAGGCCAAATGGTATGCTACCATAGACATTGCTAATGCATTTTTCTCCATTCCCATAGCAGAGGAATGCAGGCCTCAGTTTGCTTTCACCTGGAGAGGAATCCAGTACACTTTCAACAGACTGCCAATGGGCTGGATCCACAGCTCAAGCATCTGTCATGCAGTGATCCACGATTCTCTGGAGAAAGGCGGTGCTCCAGAACACATCCAGTTCATTGATGACATCATCGTCTGGGGTAAAACTGCTGAGGAAGTCTTTGAGAAAGGTAACAAAATCATTGACATTCTTCTGAATGCAGGTTTTGCCATCAAGCGAGACAAGGTGAAAGGACCTACCACAGAGATTCAGTTTCTGGGAGTGCGGTGGCAAGATGGACGCCGACACATTCCAGTGGATGTGGTAAATAGAGTCTCTACCATGGCAAATCCCACAAACAAGCAAGAGACCCTACGTTTCTTGGGGATAGTGGGATTTTGGAGACTACACATTCCTGGATATAGTCAGATTGTGAAACCTCTGTATGATGTGACTCGAAAGAGAAACCATTTCCAATGGGGACCTGAACAACAAGCAGCCTTTGACCAGATAAAACAAGAGGTGATTCAAGCAATGGGTCTGGGACCTTTCTGATGATGAAAAGAAATATGCTTTGTTCACAGACGGTTCCTGTCGTCTTGTTGGAAACAAGTGAAGGTGGAAGTCTGCAGTGTGGAGTCCAACACGCCGAGTTACAGAGGCGAAAGATGGAGAAGGAGAATCCAGTCAGTTCGCAGAGGTAAAAGCTGTCCAGCTAGCTCTCGACGTGGCTGAACGTGAGAGATGGCCAAAGCTTTATCTCTACACCGACTCATGGATGGTAGCCAATGCTCTATGGGGTTGGCTAAAGAACTGGAAGAAGAGTGGCTGGCAGAGAAAAGGAAAACCCATTTGGGCAGCCAACCTATGGCAGGACATTGCTGATCGAATCGAGAGAATTCCAGTGAAAGTGAGACACATCAATGCTCACATTCCTAAGAGCAAAGCTACTGAGGAACAGCAACACAACCATCAGGCAGATCTAGCTGCAAGAGTTTCTCAAGTAGACATGGACTCTAATCTTGATCTCGACTGGAAACACCGAGGTGAGATATTCTTAGCTCGGTGGGCTCACGATTCGTCAGGACATCAAGGCAGAGATGCGACATACCAATGGGCTCGTGACAGATCCATAGACATTTCCATGGATGCTATCACACAAGTCATCCATGACTGTGACATTTGTGCTGCTATTAAGCAGGCAAAACGACTTAAGCCCTTGTGGTATGGTGACAGATGGTCCAAGTACAAGTATGGTGAAGCTTGGCAGATTGACTACATTACTCTACCACATTCTCGTTCTGGTAAGCAATACGTGCTTACTATGGTAGAGGCAAACACTGGATGGTTGGAAACTTATCCAGTTCCACATGCAACTGCACGCAACACCATTCTCGGTCTGGAGAGACAGATCCTGTGGAGACACGGAACTTTGGAGAGGATTGAGTCAGACAACGGAACTCATTTCAAGAACAACCTTGTAAAGAACTGGGCAAAGGAGCACGGTATTGAGTGGATATTCCACATTCCCTACTACGCACCAGCTTCAGGGAAGATTGAACGCTACAACGGTTTGTTGAAGACCACTCTCAAAGCCATGGGAGGTGGATCTTTGAAAAACTGGGAAAAGCATTTAGCACAAGCAACCTGGCTGGTAAATAGTCGAGGTTCAGTGAACCGAGCTGGACCTGCACATTCAGATTTGCTACGGAAAGTAGAAGGTGATAGAGTTCCTGTTGTTAGAGAAAAGAATCTGTCTGTGCTGGGCTTTCTGCCAAGGCCTCGGCCTTGAAAACAAGATACCAGGCCTGTATTAACTCCCTTCCAATTAACACGAACTGCTTCTAACAATTTTTTTTCCTCTCTTTTCTCTCTCTTTTGTATCCCATTCTGGGGAAAGGGGGGGAGAGAGGGGAGAGCGGAGGTGGGGAACCCCCTCTGCCTTGAGGGGGGTCACTCTCATTTCTGTGTTACTCTGTTGTATATTTTTGTATATATTGTAGATATTGTAAATTTGTAAATATTTCCCTGCATATCCTACATTGCTTTTTAAATATAGCTCCACTGCTTTGCTAATTCAGCTTGTGAGTTTTTTTTTCCTTTCCCTTCAAGTTTCTTTCCCTTTACCTTACAAGGGGAAAGGGAGGAGGCTTCTCGGCCTTACCTTTCCAAACCCACCATACACAAGCAACCGGGCTGATAAATAGTAGTGGTTCAATGAACCGAGCTGGACCTGCACATTCAGATTTTCTACGGAAAGTAGAAGGTGACAGAGTTCCTGTTGTTAGAGAAAAGAACCTGTTAGGTAAAACTGTTTGGGTATTTTCATCCTCAGGAGAGGATAAACCTGTCCGAGTGGTGGTTTCATCTGAAGGTCCGGGTCACACTTATTGGGTAATGCAAGAGAATGGTGAAATTCAGTGTATACCACAAAGAAATTTAACTTTAGCTGAAAGAGGTTAATTTCAAACTGTTGTACAGCTACATCGCGTCCAAAGGAAGAATCAACGAGGAATCTACGGTGCACGAACCCTGAGATCCCTGAGAGCCCTGAGTCAACTAAGAGACCGTGAGATTCCCTGTTTCCCTTTTCTTCGCTTCATCGGCGAGGAAATGAACTGTTTTCCTTTTTTCTCATTTTCTGATTTTCTTGGACTTTTGAATCATCTATATCTGAGCATAGCCGGAATGGACTATGAACTTTGCTCACGAACTGTAAATATCATTTTGGATTGGATGGACAGTATGAACAGCCAATGAAATTGTTTAGAAGGAGTGGACTGTGACCGTTTGAGGTTGTGCCTTTAAGAAAGGGAATATGGTGGACGGATGTTGGTAAACGGAAGGAATAGTCTAAACAATTTCATTGGTGAAGTGGGAGGAAGCACCTTCTGAGCTGGGACTATACTGGGTTTTTCCAGCACTTTATCTCAGTCTTGCTTCCGCCTTTGCATGGTGCAGCAGCTCTGCAGCTAACTCTGTGCTGGGCTTTCTGGCAAGGCCCCGGCCTTGAAAACAAGATACCAGGCCTGTATATTAACTCTTTTCCAATTAACACAAAACTGCTTTTAACTTCTTTCTTTCGCTTTTTCTCTCTCTTCCTATCCCACTCTGGGGAAAGGGGGGAGAGAGGGGAGAGCGGAGGTGGGGAACCCCCTCTGTCCAGAGGGGGGTCACTCTCATTTCTGTGTTACTCTGTTGTATATCTTTGTATATATTGTAGATATTGTAAATTTGTAAATATACCCCTGCAAATCCTACACTGCTTTGTAAATATAGCTCCACTGCTTTGCTAATTCAGCTTGTGAGGTTTTTTTTTTTTCCTTTCCCTTCAATTTTTTTTTCCCTTTTACTTTACAAGGGGGAAGGGAGGAGGCTTCTTGGCCTTAGCCCTTCCAACCCACCACACTTGTTTATAAAACATTCAGCCATGGTTTCCCTTTGTTAAAGGCACCGCCTCAAACGGTCACATAGTGAAAGATGTCCCTGCTGACTTCAGGGGGATTGAACTAGATGACTCTGTTCAGTCTGGAGAAGAGAAGGCTCCGAGGTGACCTCATTGTGGCCTTCCAGTATCTGAAGGGGGCCTACAGGAAGGCTGGGAAGGGACTTCTCAGGATGTCAGGTAGTGATAGGACTAGGGGGAATGGAATAAAGCTGGAGCTGGGGAGATTCAGGCTGGAGGTGAGGAGGAAGTTCTTCACCATGAGAGTGGTGAAGCCCTG
The DNA here is from genome assembly GCF_026170545.1 of Melanerpes formicivorus. NCBI lineage: Eukaryota > Metazoa > Chordata > Aves > Piciformes > Picidae > Melanerpes > Melanerpes formicivorus. Next base: position 28,061,111 of record NW_027142361.1, on the reverse strand, counting down.
GAATGGGTTGTCCAGGGAGGTGGTTGGGGCCCCATCCCTGGAGGTGTTTAAGCCCAGGCTGGATGAGGCTCTGGCCAGCCTGATCTAGTGTGGGGTGTCCCTGCCCATGGCAGGGGGGTTGGAACTAGATGATCCTTGTGGTCCCTTCCAACCCTGACTGATACTATACTATGGCCTTTGGAGGTCCCTTCCAACCCAAACCATTCTATAATTCTATTTACCACTCAGGGGTGCAAGAGTACCTGGTTTTAATCACTGATTCTGCAAGTTATCATAGAACCCACTGGGTTGGAAAGGACCTTGAAAGGTCATGTAGTCCAACTCCCCTGCAGTAAACTGGTACATCTCCAACTAGATCAGTTATAGCAGACATATGATATAAACATTATGCACCTTACAGTACAAGTAAGAGTGAGTGACTAGATGGAAAGCTAGAAGAGATAACAAACAAAGACTTTTCTTGAGACAGAAGGAGACATTAAACAAAAGCAAAAGGTCAGACCAAGGGAGATGTTCATGATCAGTTCAGACATCAGGAGCTATGCAGATCCCATCAGCTGTCTTTGCAGATTTCCCTTGCCTTCCCTGCAGCCTTTCAGGCCAGGCCTGGCAGCTTTCAAGACACACAAATGGTGTGAGAGAAAGATTGGACTATGAAGGGGCAGCCGATTCCAGGCTCCCCTTCCAGGGTTTGAACTCCTTCCCAGAGCTAGCTCTGTGCAAAGGACAGCAACAAAATTTTTGTGCCACTAGTTGGCACTGTGGAGTTTCCATCAGGGGTGAGTTACACATTATTGTTATAGAACCACTTTGTCCATGTCTCTACAAATGAAGAGGTTGGTGATGAACCAAATTGGGAATCTATACCCCTCAGGTCATTAGAGCAGAAGTACACAGAGAAAAGAATTGGCTGTAGGAGTATTAGATGTACTTAAAGTAGACAAAGCTGCAGGACCACATAATATGCATCAATAAACATTATCAGATGTTTGCTAGGAGACTGGTGAACCTTTAAATGCCACTTACACAAGTTCAGTAGATGCAGGAGAGGCTGAAAAGGAAGCTAGCCCTCTTGGTTTTAAAAGGTACAGTAACAACGTGAGAAACTAAGGTGAGTTAATATTAAGAGCTGTGACTGATGGAGAGAGAGCTGGGGTGGAGAGAGAGCTGGGGTGGAGAGAGAGAGCTGGGGTGGAGAGAGAGAGGTGATTCTCCCCCTCTGCTCCACTCTGCTGAGACCACAGCTGGAGCACTGCGTCCAGTCCTGGAGCCTCTGTGCCAGGAAAGATCTGGAGGTGCTGGAAGGTGTCCAGAGAAGGGCCACGAGGATGAGCAGAGGGCTGGAGCTGCTCTGCTATGAGGACAGACTGAGGGAGTTGAGGCTGTTCAGTCTGGAGAGGAGAAGGCTCCGAGGAGACCTAATTGTGGCCTTCCAGTATCTGAAGGGGGCTCCAAGAAAGCTGGGGAGGGACTTTTGAGGGTGTCAGGTATTCACAGAATCCATCAGGTTGGAAAAGACCTCAGAGATCATCAAGTCCATCCTATTACCTAATACCAAACACCTCCTGACAACTAAACCATGGTACTAAGTGCCACATCCAATCCTTTTTTGAACACCTCCAGGAATGGGGACTCCACCACCTCCCTGGGCAGCACATTCCAATGGTCAATTACTCTTTCTGGGAAGAACTTTCTCCACTCCTCGAGTCTATTGATAGGCCTGGGGGGAAAGGTGGTAGAGTCACCATCCCTGGAGGTGTTCAAGAGGGGATTGGACATGGTACTTGGTGCCATGGTTTAGTCATGAGGTCTGTGGTGACAGGTTGGACTCAATGATCCTTGCGGTCCTTTCCAACCTAAGTTATACTGTGATACTGTTGCGTGCCAGCAACAGAGCCTCAGAAACAGTAGAGCTAGCAGCCTTCACAAGAAAGCATTTGAGCCACCAGGTATTGGCCTGAAAAAGGAGGGGAGGCAAGAGGGGGAGGCAAGACGGGGAGTCAAGAGGGGAGGCAGTCGTGGTTTTTTAGCCATCCAAAGTGATTAGAAAATTGATTTAAACCAAAACTTATAGACTCTCAGTTTTTCTTTGGAGTTCTCAAATCAATTGCTCAATAACCCGAGGGTCTGGGAGAGCCAACTCAAAGGAGAAGTGCCCCTGAGTGACACAACAAACTGCAACCCCTCGGCAGGAAGCAGTTTGCCACACGTCAGTGTGAGAGACTAAAAGTTTGTCTCTCTTGGTGTGAATCAACAAAGATAAAATCACTTGCTGCTTGCACAGACAATAGCTGACAGAGCCACTGGAACGACTCTTGGAAGGTGCAAAGATAACATTGCTCACTGGGACACAGCTGGCCTACAACAATGACCCAGCCATTCACGCCTTCAGGACAAGATAATCTCCACCCATCAAGTACCCTGGAAAGGGTAGACCTAAGGATTATTTCCTGGCCCTGGAATTCCTGAGGGACAATACTTGGACACATACTAAAAACTGTATAAAAGACTGGAGCCACTACTGGCTAGTAGAAGGAGAAATACGCGGAAGGAAAATGTGGGGGACTGTATCCCCTGGACTGGCTTAGAGGGAGAAAAACGAAGATGAAGGAAAACACAGGAGACGGACCATGCCGCTGAGAAGGGAAAGCCGGGACAATGCTGCTCCGGAGAAAAGAGGCTGCCCAGAGGACCACAGCTCTTCTCCAGCCAAAGCCTCAGCACCCTTTCTCTACAGACCCAGGCTGCCCAGAGGACCACAGCTCTTCTCCAGCCGGAGCCTCAGCACCGTTCCTGTACCAACCCAACATCTCCCCAGAGGACCACAGCTCTTCTCCAGCAAAAGCCTCAGCACCGTTTCTCTACAGACCCAACATCTCCTGCAACACCTTTCCTCCACAGACTCAAACTGTCTTGGGGGGATGAAGGGTGTGGTAATATAATTCCTTTCCTCCTCTCTCTCTCTTCTCTCTCTCCCTTTCTATTTTCTCCCTCTCCCCTTCTTATGTCCACTTTGTTTATGTAATAAATAGTCTAGCTGTTGATATTTTGGCCTCGTTTGCACCTCTAATTTCACAACACGGGAATATTTAAAAGAACTGTGTCTCCGGACCGAGACAGTCAGCGAGGGGGGAAATAAAGAAATAAACCCAGGAAAGAGTTTAGGATTCCTCACTCCTCTCCCAGGTATCAATAAAGAAATGAATAAAGCATTTCATTTCTTGCCTGGCTAGGAGTCCTGGATGTTCTGAGAGGCTGCTCTCAAGCAGCCAGCTTCAAGCCCCATGAAAAATGCATGCCGGCCGTGTTGTTCCTGTGTCAGTTATTTAACAGGCTGTGTATAAATCTGCTTGCAAAGATATAGAGTTTAATCTTTCCTGCTTTTATTGCTTTGCCATTTCCCTGTATTTCTCTTGCCTCCTGTGAAGATGGAGCTGTGATTTTAAATTATTTCTTTTGTTAGCACTTGTAGGCTGAGCGTTGACGCCACGCAGGCAGCTCGGGAGAAGGCTCCCATGGGAATCATGGGATTGTGGCATTGACAGGGTTGGAAGGGATCATCCAGGTCTAACCCCCCCTGTCATGTCCAGGGATGTGACAATGCCAGTGACAAGCAGTGTGAGCAATCTGGCAGTGCAGGCCTAGAGCCTGGCATGGTGGTAGGCCATGCTCAGCATAAGTGCAGAGCCAGCTAGCAGTTTAGCAAAACAGTGCTGTACCTGGAGCACGTAACTAAAACAGGGCACTGGTAGCTATAAACATATGTGCTGGGTTGAGGCAGCCCCCTTCCCCACCCCTGGCAACAATAAACACTCAGACAAACGGATTGCAAAAGTGATGGAAAGTTTAAATAGAAAGCAGTGAACTTTTACAGAAAAGCAAAAGCACAGTGATAAAGAAAAATCCCAAAACAGACCCAGAGAGATCCCATCCCCACCTGAGGGTACACCCAAGACCCCCAGGGCTCCTCCTTCCCCCTCCCACTGCTAGGCTAATCTCAGCTGACCAGATCTGAGACTGCCCATCCCCCCATGGCCTTGGGCCTAACCAGGCCCAAAGCCAGGAGACATCTCCCCCAGTTACCAGCTGACGGAGGAGGAAGAAAAGAGAAAGTGCTAGACTCCGCACTGGATCTTATAGTGGTGCAAAGGATTGTGGTAGGAAATACTACATAATTTCCTGTGTCCACCCCTCTGGGCTGGACTTCTGGACACAGGAAGTAAACATTGCAGGGGGCACCCAGCTCAAACTGTAACACGCCACCCCTTATTTCATACCACAATCTTTGCACCCAAACACATCATTAAATCAGAAATCTTCCAATGACATGTTCGGCGAAGTCCATATCTTCATCTGGGCGTCCACCCAAACAGCCTCTCATTCAGGCTCTAGTGTCAGTCCATTCCAGTTCTTCTTCCCTCATCTAGTAGAACCTCTCAGCGATGCAGAGTTCACTCTTCTGTGGTGCAGGCTCTTCATGGATCCGTTGGACATCCTGGTCACCTGGAAAGAACCTCACAACTTCTCAACCAAACCTTTATTCCCATCTCTATTTACTCAGCGGCATATTTCCACCCCTGGGGCAAGCCAGTCAGAACAATCAGGCTCTAACTGCTTCTCCACCCCTCCAGGAAAACAGCACGCTGAGCCTTCCACAACCCTGCACGGACCTATCCCAAGCCCAGTGCTGACCGCTTCCAGCCGCGGCCCAAAGCTCTACAGATGCATATCACAGTACACCGCCTTCCCGCTAGGCGTTCGCGTACCAAAACGTGACAGCATCCAACAATTTAACCCTCCCCTGCAGAGGGAGGGGCTGCACCACAACCTAGTGAGAAGAAGGGAGGTGGAGCCAGGTGCCCGGCGCCATTTTCGGAACTCGTCCGAAAAGGTCGGGGAAGAGACTAGGGCCGGCCCCGCCGCAGCCCGAGCGCACAGCCGTGCTCACCGCCGCCGCCGCTCCGAGCGCACGGCTGTGCTCACCGCCGCCGCAGCCTGAGCGCACGGCCAGTCCCGCCGCCACCACAGCTCAAGTGGACGGACAGGGGCCACCGGCGCCGCTCCAAGCGCACGGACGGTCCCGCCGCCACCGCAGCCCAAGCGGACGGCCGGGGGCCACCGGCGCCGCTCCGAGCGCACAGCCGGTCCTGCCGCCACCGCAGCTCAAGTGGACGACCAGGGACCGCCGCCGCCGCTCTGAGCGCACGGCCGAACCCGCCGCCGCCGCAGCCCGAGTGGACGGCCGGGGGCCACCGGCGCCTCTCCGAGCGCACGGCTGGACCCGCCGCCGCCCAAGCATACAGGAGGGCTCCGGCCACGTCTACCGCCGCGGTACAGAATCAAAATCGCCTCCACCCCTCGGGCATTCAAACGCTTCCTCCAGCAAAAGCCATGAGCACGTCCTCAGGGCCCTTGAGAACAGCTTTCAGCTGGAGTCCCCGTTCGCCCATAGGGAGTCGAGCTCGCCCGCTCGCCGCGGCTGGTCCTACCCCACAGCGAGAACGGACCTGACTTTGATCTGCTCGCCGCTGCCTCTCCCCCACTTCACTCCCTGCCACTTCTACCGCTCCACAGAGAATAAAGGTGGGGGAGGGGCAGGTCCTGCATTCTCAAGCGGTGCCCTCATTCCGATGGTTAAGAACCACCCCTGCTTGAAATAGCAGGAGGGACTCTCTGCCACCAGTCACGCACCAGGAGTCCCCCTGCAATCCACAAGAACTTAACACAATCGCCCCAACGCAACACATGAGCCCCCAACTGCCAGAAGACCAAAACGACGCCCAGAACTAAATTTAAACTCCCTTATCTTTTGCAATCTGATCTGCAGAGTAGCCACAATAACCAACTCCTACACCTGGATGGCTCGCCAAGAATGTAGAGGGGTTGGGGGCAGACCCCCTGCCTACTGAAACCATCCTCTGCAACCAAGAATGTGCTGGGTTGAGGCAGCTCCCTTCCCCACCCCTGGCAACAATAAACACTCAGACAAACGGATTGCAAAAGTGATGGAAAGTTTAAATAGAAAGCAGTGAACTTTTACAGAAAAGCAAAAGCACAATGACAAAGAAAGATCCCAAAACAGACCCAGAGAGATCCCATTCCCACCTGAGGGTACACCCAAGACCCCCAGGGCTCCTCCTTCCCCTTCCCACTGCTAGGCTAATCTCAGCTGGCCAGATCTGAGACTGCCCATCCCCCCATGACCTTGGGCCTAACCAGGGCCAAAGCCAGGAGACATCTCCCCCAGTTACCAGCTGACGGAGGAGGAAGAAAAGAGAAAGTGCTAGACTCCGCACTGGATCTTATAGTGGTGCAAAGGATTGTGGTAGGAAATACTACATAATTTCCTGTGTCCACCCCTCTGGGCTGGACTTCTGGACACAGGAAGTAAACATTGCAGGGGGGCACCCAGCTCAAACTGCAACAACATAGAAAGTTATCTTGGGACAAGACATGCACCTGCATCAACAAACCTCGCGTATCATTAGTAGTTGGACCAATAATCTATAATAGTGCGATGTGTGGTCACTCCTAGGGAACCAATGAAGCCATGCCAACAAGGCACTCCGAGATTATATAAGTTGTAGAAGCTCCCTTGCTACACACTTCTGCCTTTCCTTTCCCTTCTTCTTCTATGCTTTGCTTTACTGTGCTATACTCGCACCATAGGCCTGCACCATAGGCCTGCAATACTGGAACAATAAAGGAACAATACTCAATCATATTGGTCAGCTGTATTGACTCCAATCTCCGTCCATACAGAGACACCTCACACTATAGCAGGTTGATCACAGCCACATCCAGCCTGGCTGCAAAAACCTCCAGGCAGGAGGCTTCCACCACCTCCCTGGGCAACCTGTGCCAGTCTCTCACCACCCTCATGGGGAACAACTTCTTCCTCACATCCAATCTCAGTCTCCCCATTTCTAGTTTTGCTCCATTCCCCCCAGTCCTATCACTCCCTGACACCCTCAAAAGTCCCTCCCCAGCTTTCTTGGAGCCCCCTTCAGATACTGGAAGGCCACAATTAGGTCTCCTGAGAGCCTTCTCCTCTCCAGACTGAACAGCCCCAGCTCTCTCAGTCTGTCCTCATAGCAAAGCAGCTCCAGCCCTCTGCTCATCCTCTTGGCCCTTCTCTGGACACCTTCCAGCACCTCCAGATCCTTCTTGTAATAGAGGCTCCAGGACTGGATGCAGTACTCCAGGTGGGGTCCCACCAGAGTGGAGCAGAGGGGGAGAATCACCTCCCTCAAATAGAACAGAATCAAGTCCAACCTACCACCCAACACCATCTAATCAACTAAACCATGGCACCAAGTGCCTCATCCAGGCTCTTCCTAAACACCTCCAGGGATGGTGACTCCACCACCTCCCTGGGCAGCACATTCCAATGGCCAATCTCTCTGGGAAGAATTTCTTCCTAAGATCCAGTCTAAACCTCCCCTGGCACAGCTTGAGACTGTGTCCTCTTGTTCTGGTCCTGGGTGCCTGGGAGAAGAGACCAACCCCCACCTGGCCACAGCCTCCTTTCAGGTAGTTGTAGAGAGCAAGAAGGTCTCCCCTGAGCCTCCTCTTCTCCAGGCTAAGCAACCCCAGCTCCCTCAGCCTCTCCTCACAGGGCTGTGCTGCAGACCCCTCCCCAGCTTTGTTGCCCTTCTCTGAACACCTTCCAGCAACTCAACCTGCTGGCTGTGCTATTAATCACATCATTAAGCTTTACAGATATCATTCCCCTCCATGGAGCTGTAGAATTGGCTGTCCTCTTGCTTTGGGCAAGTGCTGCTTCTCACTGTGTGCGCAATATCAAGCCACGGTGTAGCCTCTGAGTTGTGCAGAACACCTCTCAGTGTTGCTCTGTGATTTGTGTTCCGTTGGTTTTGCTACTGATAAAAAATGGAAATCCCTTCGTTAAGTGCCTAGCTAAGTTCTATCTGTCTTACAGTCACCCCTCTCTCAACACAACATGGAAGCTTAAAATGGGAAAGCCTTCTTGGGGCAAGGGGGCCACTGTCTTCCCATTGCAGGCACTGAGTGCTAGACCCCCATTCAGAAAGCTAACTCAAGAGGAAAAGCCCTTATGGTCCACCTCAGCAGTAGGCAGTGACAATTACTCTTGCCCTGCCCATTTCCATGCTGGTTTTCACAGTATCACAGTATAACTAAGGTTGGAAGAGTCCTCGAGGATCATCGAGTCCAACCTGTCACCACAGACCTCATGACTAGACCATGGCACCAAGTGCCACGTCCAATCTCCTCTTGAACACCTCCAGGGACGGTGATTCCACCACCTCCCTGGGCAGCACATTCCAATGACGAATGACTCGCTCGGTGAAGAACTTTCTCATCACCTCGAGTCTAAACCTCCCCTGGCGCAGCTTGAGACTGTGTCCCCTTGTTCTGGTGAGACCAACCAGTGAATCTTCCACATTCACATCTCCCTTTCCTTCTACTATTACACAGAGAGGAGGGGCACAAAGGTGATCCAAGGGCTGGAGCACCTCTGCTGTGAGGATAGGCTGAGGGAGCTGGGGGTGTTCAGCTTGGAGGAGAGAAGACTCGGGGGTGACCTTAGAGGTGCCTTCCAATACCTGAAGGGACCTTACAGGGAGACCACAGAGGGACCTTTCATGAGAGTGTCTAGAGACAGGACAAGGGGGAAAGGTTTGCAGCTGAGGGCAAGTAGGGTTAGACTGGAGCTGAGGAAGTTCTTCAGTACCAGGGTGGAGAGACACTGGAACATGCCCAGGGAGGTTGTGGACGCCTCCTCCCTCAGGCTGTTCAAGGTCACATTGGATGAGGCCTTGAGCAGCCAACACCAGTTGAGAGGTTGAACATCAGGAGGAAGTTCTGGACAATAAGGGTGGTGAAACACTGAATAGATTCCCCAGGGATGTGGTTGAGTCCCCATCCCTAGAGGCATTCCAGGTCAAACTTGATGGGGCCTTTACCAATGTGATATAGTTGGAGACGTCCCTTTTCACTGTATTAGTTTGGACAAGATGACCTTTGAAGCTCCCTTCCAACCCAATGCAATCTGTGATTCTGTGTCCAAATGAGTTTTCATAGTATCAGTCAGGGTTGGAAAGGACCACAAGGACCATCTAGTTCCGACCCCCTGCCATGGGCAGGGACACCCCAGACTAGATCAGGCTGGACAGAGACTTTTGAAAGTCTCCCAAGGAGACTCCACAACCTCTCTGGTCAGCCTGCTGCAGTGTCTTCCCTCAAAGAAGTTTTTTCCTGAGTGGTAACCTCAGCTTCAGGCAAACCCCTCTATCCTGCCTTCTCTCCAGTTCTGGGCCCCTCAACTGAAGAAGGACATTGAGACACTTGAAGGTGTCCAGAGAAGGGCAACAAAGCTGGGGAGGGATCTGGAGCACAGCCCTGTGAGGAGAGGCTGAGGGAGCTGGGGTTGCTTACTGTATTGGGTTGAACTGAGGTGGAGTTAATTCTCCTCACAGCATCGTTTTAGTGCTGTGGTTTTTTGCAGCAGCAGTTGATAACACAGCAGTGTTTTGGCTACGGCTGAATTCGGTATCCGAGCTGTGTCCTTTCAACATTTCCCTGCCCCAAGAGTACATTCAGGGGTGGGCAGGATCTTGGGAGGGGACACAACTGAGCCAGCTGACTCAGACTGGCCAAAGAGGTATTCCATACCATATGACGTCAGCTCAGGTATAAGAAGGACGTGAAAGAAGGAAGTGTTGGGGATTCGTCCATGGCGTTTATCCTCCCAAGGAACCACCAAGCTTAGAGTGCCCTGCTTCCCGAGACCGACCACCCTCCTGCTGATGGGAAGTAGAGATTAACATCTCTCTCTCTGTGCTTTCTTTGCTTCCGCGTGGTCTATTTGCTGTTTGCTTATTAGTGTTATTAAATTGCTCCTATCTTATCCCCGGCTTCTGTTATATTTTCTTTCCCTTCTTCCCCTGTTCACTTAAGAGGGGGAGTGATAGAGCGGCTTGGTAGGTATCTGGCCTCCAGGCCAGAGCCAAACCACCACAGTCCTTTTCTGGTGCATTGGCCGGGAAACGAAAATATAACATAGCTGTAGTTTCTGCAGTTTTTTTTTTTTATATAAGCTTGCTTATGATACAGGCTTCTGTGCTGGTCACGTGGCTTGCTGATAATTTCTGCTTTGTTTTGGAAATACTTCATTTGTTTAGGAACATGCCGAAGCAAATAATGGCTATGTGTCTCTTTCTCCTGTTTGTAGGGCTGCTGTTCTGTGGGAGCTATGCTAGAGAGATCATCATTTCTGTCTCCCCACCTGAAATGAGTGTAGAGAATTTTATTATGCAGGCCCCCAAGATTTTGATCCATCCATATGTGAGCTCCCTAGTGCTGCTAATCAACATTACTGGCATGTTGCGGGTTTTGTGGAGTTTGATTCCATCATGGCATGAGAAGAGACAGTCTTCGGGTGGGGATATATTGAAGTGTGACTTGAAGCGCTCAGTCCCTGGGTGGCAGGGTGTGTGGAAGGATTTGGGCAGATTCCTAGGACGGTTATCACCTCCCATAGCCTGGGACTTTACCCCAGAAGAGGCGAGCGATCCTACTAAACTAACTCGCCATCTGATAGAAGGGTGCCTCACTTATCCCAATGAGAACAAACAACTTCTTGCACTTTACTGGGGCCTGGCCTGTACTTACCGAGCCACAGTTCAATACTCTATGAGGACTATGGCTGAGGCAGGGACCCAAACACTACCTGAGGACACCATGGTGGAGATGGGGACCCAGACAGCAACCAGAGAGATTGCCCCAGTTGTAAAAAAGAAGCAGTGGACAAGGAGGTCAACAGGTCCCTCTCATCAATTGATAAGGGATGAGGAGGATTATGATCAAGAGGCTGGTCCATCAAGTGGGAGATCAGAGGATGTGAGTGAGATTAGACAAGAGGCAGAGACTACTCGGTCCTTGACCTCAGCAGAACTGAGAGACATACGCAAGGATTATAGTCGCCAGCCAGGAGAGAGAATTGCTGCTTGGCTGCTCCGGTGCTGGGATAATGGGGCTGACAGCCAACTGCTGGAAGGCAAAGAGGCCCAACAATTGGGACCCATTGCCAGAAACAGAGGTATTGAGAAAGGCGTTGCAAAGGAGACAGGCATATGCAGCCTCTGGAGACGACTCCTGCTAAGTGTGAGGGCCAGGTACCCATGCAAGGAGGACCTTATGAGTTCTCCAGGGAAGTGGAATACGGCAGATGAAGGAATCCAATACTTAAGAGAATTAGCGGTGTTGGAAGTTATCTATAGTGATTTAGATGATCAAAGTGTCTCCACAGATCCAGAAGATGTCCCATGCACACGGGCCATGTGGAGGAAAGTGATCCAAGGCGCTCCAGCATCGTATTCTAACAGCCTAGCAATGATGTACTATTTGGATGAGGACGCACGGTCTGTGGAGATTGTGTCAGCCTGGCTCCAGAATTTTGAAGATAACCTCTGTACTAACTCATCTCCACGTGCCAATGCCTCATTGACCAGGTCTACTCCAAGAAATCTGTCCCCTCCTGCCTCAATCGGAGAGAGAGGGAGCCCCAGACGCACACCACGTGGAATACTCTGGTTTTTCCTTCGTGACCAGGGGGAGGACATGAGGAAGTGGGATGGTGAACCCACTTATAAACTGGAAGCTCGGGTACGTGAACTGAAAGGAAAAACAACAACTAAAAAGGGATCATTTAAGAAAACAGCAAAGGTATCTGCTGTAAAGAGCCAGGAAAGTAATCAACGATCTCTCAGGAGAAGAATTGAGGTTACACCCCTTGATCCCGATGAGGGGACCTCTGGCCAGGTACTACCCAGATCAGACAGTGAATGCTCTGATGAGGACCAGGAGTAGAGGGTCCCTGCCTTCGGCCAGGAGGAGGAGAGGGATGACAGAGTATATTGGACTGTGTGGATTCGATGGCCTGGCACATCAAAGCCACAGAAATACAAGGCGCTGGTAGACACAGGGGCGCAGTGTACATTGATGCCATCAGGGCACAGAGGTGCTGAATCTCTTTGGATTTCTGGAGTGACAGGAGGCTGCCAAGAGCTGTCTGTATTAGAAGCTGATGTGAGCCTAACAGGGGACAAGTGGGAAAGACATCCCATTGTGACTGGACCAGAAGCCCCTTGCATTCTTGGTATTGATTATCTCAAGAGAGGGTACTTCAAGGATTCAAAGGGTTATAGATGGGTTTTTGGTGTGGCCACGGTGAATACAGAGAAGATCAGACAGCTGTCTACCCTGCCTGGCCTTTCAGAAAGTCCTTTCGTTGTGGGATTGCTGCAGGTTGAAGAACAACAGGTGCCAATTGCTACTAGAACAGTGCATCGACGGCAGTATCGTACAAACCGAGACTCCCTGGGCCCCATTCATGAACTGATTCACCAGCTGGAGATCCAGGGAGTGATCAGCAAAACACACTCCCCTTTTAACAGCCCCATATGGCCAGTGCCAAAATCTGATGGAGGATGGAGATTAACTGTGGACTATTGTGGCCTGAATGAAGTGACACCACCACTGAGTGCTGCTGTACCAGACATGCTAGAGCTCCAGTATGAGCTGGAGTCAAAGGCAGCTAAATGGTACGCTACTATTGACATCGCCAATGCGTTCTTCTCAATCCCATTGGCAGCAGAGTGCAGGCCACAATTTGCTTTCACCTGGAGGGGTGTTCAATACACATGGAATCGATTGCCCCAGGGGTGGAAGCATAGCTCCACCATTTGTCATGGACTAATTCAGAGTGAACTGGAAAAGGGTGAGGCCCCTGAACATCTCCAGTACATTGATGACATCATTGTGTGGGGCGATAAAGCAAAGGAAGTGTTCGAGAAGGGAGAAAAAATAATTCAAATACTCTTAAAGGCTGGGTTTGCTACAAAGAAAAGCAAAGTCAAAGGACCTGCGCAAGAAATTCAGTTCTTGGGAATAAAGTGGCAGGATGGACGCCGTCATGTACCTATGGACGTGGTCAACAAGATAACAGCCATGTCTCCACCGTCCAACAAGAAAGAGACACAATCCTTTCTAGGCCTTGTAGGGTTCTGGAAAATGCATGTTCCAGGCTACAGTCAGCTTGTCAGCCCTCTCTATCGAGTAACTCGAAAGAAGAATCAATTTGAATGGGGTAGTGAGCAGCAACAAGCTTTCGAACAGATCAAACAAGAGATAGCTCGTGCAGTGGCACTTGGGTCCATTCGCACAGGACCATCAGTGCAGAATGTCCTTTACACCGCAGCTGGGGAGCATGGTCTTACTTGGAGCCTCTGGCAGAAGACACCAGGTGAAACCCGAGGTCGGCCGTTAGGATTTTGGAGTAGAGGATATCGAGGATCAGAAGCCCACTATACACCAACTGAGAAGGAGATCTTAGCAGCCTATGAGGGAGTTCGAGCTGCATCAGAAGTAGTGGGTACAGAAGCAACTCTCCTCTTAGCACCAAGGCTGCCTGTGCTGCATTGGATGTTCAGAAGAAACATCCCTTCTACTCATCATGCCACCAGTGCTACATGGAGTAAGTGGGTAGCACTGATTACACAGCGAGCTCGACTGGGAAAACCAAACCACCCAGGAATTCTGGAAGAGATTATGGACTGGCCAGAAGGTAGGGATTTTGGAGCATCACCTGAGGAAGTGGTTCGTGCCCAAGAGGCACCACCATACAACGAGTTACCTGAAGATGAAAGGCCTTATGCTCTGTTTACTGATGGATCATGTCGTGTAGTAGGAAGCCATCAGAAGTGGAAAGCTGCTGTATGGAGTCCTACACGACAAGTTGTTGAGACTACTGAAGGAGAAGGTGAATCAAGTCAATATGCAGAGGTGAAAGCCATCCAACTTGCTCTAGAAATTGCTGAAAGAGAAAAGTGGCCAGTACTTTATCTTTACACAGATTCTTGGATGGTGGCTAATGCCTTGTGGGGATGGCTACAGCAGTGGAAGAAGACCAATTGGCAACGCAGGGGCAAGCCTATTTGGGCTGCCTCGCTGTGGCAGGACATTGCTGCTCGGGTGGAGAACATGCCTCTGAGGGTACGTCATGTTGATGCTCATGTACCTAAGAGTTATGCTAATGAAGAACATCAAAACAATGAGCATGCAGACAAGGCTGCCAGGATTGATATAGCTCAAGTGGATCTAGACTGGGAGCAAAAAGGTGAACTGTTTGTAGCTCGATGGGCCCATGAAACATCAGGACATCTAGGGAGAGATGCTACGTACAGGTGGGCTCATGACCGAGGGGTGGACTTGACCATGGAAGCCATCGCACAGGTCACACATGACTGTGAAACCTGTGCTGCCATCAAGAGGGCCACCAGAGCCAAGTCTCCCTGGAACAGAGGGCGGTGGCTGGGTTTTTGCTATGGCGAGGCCTGGCAGATTGACTATATTGGACCACTGCCACGAACACGCCAAGGCAAGCGCTACATCCTCACCATGGTGGAAGCAACTACAGGCTGGTTAGAAACATACCCTGTAAATCATGCTACTGCCCGGAACACCATCTTAGGCCTTGAAAGGCTGTAGTGGTTTGAGCCTTAACTGAGAGTTAAAAGCTCAAATGGGGAAAAGGCTGAGAATCTCTTCCCCACTTCCCCCCCACCTCCTCCCTCCAAACAGGGAGAGGAGGGAAAAAAAAGGTAAGGAGCAAATCCACTAAGTGCCAGGCCATTTCACATACACATCCCAGTATACTCTGTTGTCCCTGGCCTCCACCTGGCTGGAGGTAGGGCACCTCTAATGCTGGCGGCAATGTCCACACTTGTCACATGGTCCTGTGTTACTAGGGGAAGGGTCTCTTGAGCGAGAGGGACCACTCCAGGAAACTGGGGCAGCTCTTCTCCTAGATGAGTTATCCCCGTGGTGCCCACCTTGCAGTTCCCGCACCCTGTTCCAGAGGGCAGAGGTGGGTTGGCCATGCCAGGTGTCCATGTCCTCTCCATGGTCACAGAGGAACCTCCACAGAGACCCCCTTGACATTCCCCAATTGGCTTGGGGTGATCTCCTAGGGGAAGGTCGCCTGTTCCTGATTGCTGAAACCTGGACCCATTCTGAAGGAGAAGGGGAAAAGGAGGCATCGCTCCCCTTTTTCAGTTCAGACATGGAGGTCTTGATCTCTTTGACAATGTCTTTAGCCATAGTTTCTATGGCTGAGATCAGGGGTTTCTGATTTACGCTGTCCTCATATTCCCTTAAATCATTGGCAAACTCACAGACAGTTTTAGGACTTCCATCCTGTCCAGTCAAGAGTATCCCTCCTAATGTGCGAGCATATTTCTGAGGAGCACCCTGGGTGAGTTTCTTTACGAAGGGCCGTCTCATGGGCACCTCATCTGGGTCCAAAGGGAGCTGGCCATCCCCATAAATTATTTCCATCACGGCCATCTGCCTCAGATACCGAATGCCCTGTTCCATAGTTGTCCATCTAACTGGGGCCCAGGGCAGGTCATCTCTTGAGCGGTACCGGCTCCTGATGGCGTTCAGAATCCGGGCCCAGAGAGTGTGTATTCCATCAAGTTTGGCTAACTCTTTGTCCAGACCAGCATCACGAGTCAGGGAGCCTAAAAGCTTTGCCTCCCTCTTATCCAGGTCCACTGTGTCCACCCCCTCGTCCCAGCATCTGAGGGCCCAGCTTAGTATTGGCTCACCCTCTTTCCTGGCGTAGTCCAGACGAGTTTGCCTTAGTTCCTTTCTGGGCAGCGATGTAACAGTTATTTCCTGGTCTGAATCATCTTCATCCACCGATGGGTTCTGTGAGGTGCTGGGGCCTGCTGAGGTTCCTTCCTCACCATCCGTGCTTGGCGATGATTTTTGATTTCTTTTCCTGCGTGTGGTGACCGGTGCTAGAGAGACTGCATTGGCAGGAGCATCAGGGGTCAACTGTGGGACTGCTGGTGGTGGGGCAAACCCTTGTGCCTGGGGCTCAGGCTGAGAGCTGGCACAGTCATTACAACCCGAGCCCTCCCTCTTTGTGTCTACAGAGTGCTTACAATGCCCACAGCAGACACGCCCCCAGTCATTAAAGAGCACAAAGGAGTGGGTTATCACCCTCCAAACAGCTCTTAATGGGTTAGCTAGTCCTCCACCCAACACGGTCCCAGCAAATGCCACTATAAGGATTACATTTAGGCACATGGAGCATATTGCAACGTAGAGCAATTTTCCATCACAGGCACTTTTATCTACACCATTGGTTTCATAACTTGCTTCAGGAAAGTTTCCTATGTTAGAAAAGTTACCACTGACAGTGAAATTCAATGAATTCAAGAGATACATGCCTAACTTAATTGGTAAAGTTTTTATCCACTTGATCAGCATCTCTATCATTAACCACACCACGTGGTAAGTTATTAATTTGTAGATGTGGGTCCAAAAGATCCAGCCAAAAGCCCATGAAAAGGCTTGGACCATCAGGTTCTTTAAAATTGCCATTTCTACTTCAAGCTCCTTTTTCAGAAAAAAAAAAAAAGGTATTGCTTTCCCAATACAAGATCAATTTCCAAGCCCCACGTTGGAGGCGCCAAAAATTGTAGTGGTTTGAGCCTTAACTGAGAGTTAAAAGCTCAAATGGGGAAAAGGCTGAGAATCTCTTCCCCACTTCCCCCCCACCTCCTCCCTCCAAACAGGGAGAGGAGGGAAAAAAAAGGTAAGGAGCAAATCCACTAATCAACAATCTGGAGTCAGCTTGGAAGTAGAGAGGCAAATAATTTTTTTCTTCAAATATATATATATATAGCAATAACAGGGAATAAGGTTCACAAGGGCAAGGAACAAGAATGGATGGGAGGGGAATAGAAAAAAAAAAATAATACAAAACCAGTCTGTCTCTGAAGAGGCGCAGAGGCAGCAGGGAGAAGGATCAGGTCCAGCCACGTGGCTGAGGATCAGGAGAGCAGCTGCAGTAGCTCTCATCCAGCAGAGGCAGGAGCCAAAAAGGAGATCCAACAGCTATGAGGTCCTGCTTTTTATACCCTTGCTGGGCAGGGAGGGGGGAGTGGAACAGACTCAGCTTTCCCAGGGGGGAGACGCCCTTCAGGGAGTGTAAAGTACCCGCAAGCCCTCCACCCTGCTTTCTTCTTTTGTTTTCAGAAAAAGGTGTTAACCCACCACAAAGGCAAATCCTGTGGCGGCATGGTACCCCTGAACGGATCGAGTCTGACAACGGGACTCACTTCAGGAACAATGCCATCAGCTCCTGGGCCAAGAAACATGGCATCGAATGGGTGTATCACATTCCCTATCACCCACAAGCCTCTGGGAAGGTTGAAAGATATAATGGACTGTTAAAGACTATGCTGAAAGCATTGGGTAATGGAGCATGGAGGCACTGGGATGTAATTTTAGCAGAAGCCACTTGGCTGGTTAATTCTCGAGGATCTGCTAACCGTCCTGGTCCTGCCCAAACAGAACCCTTGCACACTGTGGGAGGAGATAAAGTCCCTGTAGTACACATGGGAAAGTGGCTAGGAAAGGCAGTGTGGGTTGCTCCTCCCATGGGGAAAGGCAAACCCATTCGTGGGATTGTCTTTACTCAGGGGCCTGGATGTACATGGTGGGTAATTGTGGCCGGTTGACGTTGCCCCCTTAAGAAAGGGAATATGGTGGACGGAAGTTGGTAAACGGAAGGAATAGTCTAAACTATTTCATTGGTAAAGTGGGAGGAAGCACCTTCTGAGCTGGGACTATACTGGGTTTTTCCAGCTCTTTATCTTCAGTCTTGCTTCCGCCTCTTCTCCGTGCAGCAGCTTTCTGTGCTGGGCTTTCTGCCAAGGCCTCGGCCTTGAAGAGAGATAAAGGCCGGTATATTAACTCCCTTCCAATTAACACGAACTGCTTCTAACTTTTTTTCCTCTCTTTTCTTTCTCTTTCTATCCCATTCTGGGGAAAGGGGGGAGAGAGGGGAGAGCGGAGGTGGGGAACCCCTCTCTGTCCGAGGGGGATCACTCTCATTTCTGTGTTACTCTGTTGTATATCTTTGTAGATATTGTAAATTTGTAAATATTTCCCTGCAAATCCTACACTGCTTTGTAAATATAGCTCCACTGCTTTGCTAATTCAGCTTGTGAGGTTTTTTTTTCCTTTCCCTTCAATTTTTTTTCCCTTTTACCTAGCAAGGGGGAAGGGAGGAGGCTTCTTGGCCTTGCCCTTCCAAACCCACCACAGTAATGAAAAGAAATGGGGAGACTCAGTGTGTGCCACAAATGGACCTAACACTGGGGGAAAGGTAATTTAGAATGTGAATAATGTGAATTGCATGTTGCAGAAAGTAATGAAGCAAGAAGAACACGGATTGATGAAGTTTTCCAAGGATCAAGAATGACACAGTGGTTGAGACCATCTGGAGAAGAGGAGGCTCAGGGGAGACCTTACTGCTGTCTAAAACTCCCTGAAGGGAGGTTGTAGCCAGGTGGGGGTTGGTCTCTTCTGCCAGGCAACCAGCACTAGAACAAGGGGACACAGTCTCAAGCTGTGCCAGGGGAGATTTAGGCTGGAGGTTAGGAAGAAATTCTTCCCAGAGAGAGACAATGGTCATTGGAATGTGCTGCCCAGGGAGGTGGTGGAGTCACTATCCCTGGAGGCGTTCAAGAGGGGATTGGATGTGCCACTTGGTGCCATGGTCTAGTCATGAGGTCTGTGATGACAGGTTGGACTCGATGATCTTTGAGGTCTCTTCCAACCTTGGTGATACTGTGATACTGTGAAATGTGCTGCCCAGGGAGGTGGTGGAGTCACCATCCCTGGAGGTGTTCTAAAAAGCCTTAGATGTGGCACTTGGAGCCATGGCTTAGTTGTCCTGAGATGCTGGGTACTAGGTTAGACCTGAAGATCTCCAAGGTCTTTTCCAACCTTACTGATTCTATGATTCTCTCCCAGCTGCCTTAAGCATCCTGCTGCCCAGGGAGCTGGATGCTGTGAATCCTCCCCTCTGACAGCACAAGGCATTTAAATGCCTAACAGTGCCATGAATCCCACCCAACTCTCAGGCATGATGTTACTGAAGCATTCTACCCTCCCAAGCCTCCTTTACCCATGGCCTTAAGTGGTTTTTCAATGAGATGTAGTTAGCACAGATGGCAAGCTATAAACCTGTTAGAGAGATTATTTATTTTCAAGTATTTCATCAGAGGGGGGGAATAAAAACCCAGCTCACCAAGATGCCTTAGTTCATTTCCAAGGCTATCTCAAGGCAGAATGTGTTGGTAGAGAAAGTCAGATGAGTAACTTGAGCAAAAAGCAATCACCAATGATTGTGGGGTTGGTGGATAATGAGGTTTTAAAAAGCTGTAAACCCAGGAGCTGAAGTCTATTAGCATTAAGGGTTGTTTACATGTTCCCATCTAAGGCAGCTGTCTAAAAAGCTGTATTGGTTTGAGCCTTAACTGAGAGTTAAAAGCTCAAATGGGGAAAAGGCTGAGAATCTCTTCCACACTCCCCCCCACCTCCTCCCTCCAAACAGGGAGAGGAGAAAAAAAAAAAGGATAAGGAGCAAATCCACTAAGCAACAATCTGGAGTCAGCTTGGAAGTAGAGAGGCAAATAATTTTTTTCTTCAAATTATATCTATAACAATAACAGGGTGTGGCCGGTTGACATTGCCCCCTTAAGAAAGGGAATATGGTGGACGGAAGTTGGTAAACGGAAGGAATAATCTAAACTAATTTCATTGGGAGAGTGGAAGGAAGCACCTTCGGAACTGGGAGTGAACTGGACATTTCCAGCACTTCTCTGTCAGTCTTGCTTCCGCCTTTCCACGGTGCAGCAGCTCTGCAGCTATCTCTGTGCTGGGCTTTCTGCCAAGGCCTCGGCCTTGAAGTCCAGATACAGGCCTGTATTAACTGCTTTTCCAATTAACACAAAACTGCTTTTAACTTCTTTCTTTCGCTCTCTCTCTCTTCTAACCTAATCTGGGGAAAGGGGGGAGAGAGGGGAAAGAGGAGGTGGGGAACCCCCTCTCTGCCGAGGGGGGTTACTCTCATTTCTGTGTTACTCTGTTGTATATCTTTGTATATATTGTAGATATTGTAAATTTGTAAATATTCCCCTGCAAATCCTACATTGCTTTGTAGCAATGTAGCTGTAGGATGTAGCTGCTTTGCTAATTCAGCTTGTGAGTTTTTTTTCCTTTCCCTTCAAGTTTCTTTCCCTTTACCTTACAAGGGGGAAGGGAGGAGGCTTCTTGGCCTTGCCCTCCCAACCTACCACATTTTTTTTTATTGGCGTACCCAACGTGCGGCAGATAATTAGTTTAATTTATTACTTGATTGATTTAGTGTTTTCTAGCTGAATTAGCAAACATGAAGGTATTGTGGTTTGTGGAGCGATTATTCTTTTCAATTTTTGGGGCTCTGATTTACAGGTATTGTTTGGGTTTGATTTTGGATTACCTGGGTAAATATTTGGTGCGGACAATTTATATGTGGGTTATGTATAGAGTTAAATTATGGTATGGAAAATGTATTAATTTCTTATGGCCAGTGAGATACAGGAATGTTACTTCCACCACTCTCCCAATTGAGATAAAGGGTTTTAAGATTCCGCCTGAGGAGAGAGTAACTTTAGGTGATGCCTGGGATCCAAAGGTGATTTATTTCATGTGTATAATTCTGCTGCTGGTGATAACTAATGTGTATTCTCTGTATTCCTGGCGTCGGGAGAGAAAGGTGTCCAGAGCTTGTTTTGTTATTAAAACTAGATCAAAAAGAAAACGCCGTGGCTCTTGGTCAGTCCCAGAGTCATCTAGTGACGAGGACTGTGGAGAACCCGTGTCAGTTAAAAAGAAGGCTAAAAAGTTAATTGGTAAAGCAGCTCTAAATGACATTGCTGATTCTGGCAAGCAGCCAAGGGCATCGGCTGGTACCAACATGGCACCTACTCCTTCTCCTCCTTCTTCTTCTCCGTCGGCCAGTAATGGAGCAACATCACTTCCACCCACTCCCTCAGTGGGACCGGAAGTCACTGCCCCAGCAGCTGATTTATCTCAGGACTTGTCAGCTTCTATTAAGGTGGCTCCTTTAAAGACTAGAAGTGGAAAGGCCCAAGATGGAGAAGAAGAGGTGGAGACTGATCCTGGTCAGGGGCCCTCTACTCTAAAAGATCCTGCTCAGGAGGAAGAGAAGGTTTGTTTTAAAGATCTAGCTAACCTAGTGAGATCAAAGCAGGATAGAGATGAAGTTAGGAAAGCAGCTGGCAAAGGTGGTTCTCAGCTTAAAGAGATCCTTAGGAGAATGACAGCAGGATTATATGGGCAAAGAATTCAGGGAGATGAAGATGAAGATGATATTTCGGACTGTTCTTCTCCACGGGAGGAATTGCGAAATGTCCGTAAAGATTTCACCAGGGCAGATAAGGAGCCAGTTCTAGCTTGGCTTAGTAGGTGTTATGATACAGGTGCTCCAGCTCTAACAGTTGGAGACAAGTCAGCAGCTCAGTTAGGAACTCTCTCGAGGGACAATGGAATAGATAGACATCTAGGCGAAGCTCTCGGTAAGGTTAATCTGTGGATACGCCTTTTAATGGCGGTTGCCCTGAGATATCCTTCCCGAGATGATCTCCCATGGAATCCTAAACCCTGGACTACCATAGATGAGGGAATCAAGCACTTGAGAGAATTTGCTGTTAGAGAGCTACTCTATGGTGAACATGAAACTCTGAATCCTGATGACATTCCTGTGGGCATTGGTCTTGCTAAAAAGATCATCAAACTTGCTCCTTCTAATTATGCAAACATTCTGGCAAGCAGAATTGTGTCAAGAAGTTATGGTGGAGCTTCTCCTACGGTTGGCCAATTCAGTGATCAAATGAGACAATTGGAGGATAGCATGACACGTGGTTCTTTGGTTTCGGCCATTAAAACGATGTCTGGTGATATTCAGAATTGCATAAGAGATTTAAAAGATGAATTTAGAAATTCCATATCCCAATCGGCACAAAGGGATAGTTTCAATTCTTCCTCCAGGTGGGTACAAGTTTCATCTGTGAGGAATACACGTCCTCCAAGGAGGTCATTCCAAAACAGGACATTCCCAAACAGGTCATTCCAAAACAGACCACCAAGGCAATCACGTAGAACTATTTGGATAACTCTGCGTGATCAGTTTGGTGAGAACATGAACCGCTGGGATGGCCAACCAACTTCTAATCTTTTCAGGAGACTGAGGGAATTGCAAAGTGGCAGAATCCAAGGTAGCAATACCAGAAGGGTAGCTGTTACTTCCACAGTTCCCCAGAACGACTCTTATGGCTCCAACAGTGGCTCCAGTTATAACATGCAAAGTTATAACCCTGCAAACTATGTGCAATGCACATGTGCGCATGTTCCCAATAACTAGGGGTGCCCTGCCTCCCGCCAGGGGGAGGAGAGGGATAACAGAGATAATAGAATCTATTGGGATGTGTACATCCAGTGGCCTGGCACTTCACAATTTCGGAAGTACAGGGCCTTGGTTGACACAGGAGCTCAGTGCACCATAATACCATCAAATTATCAGGGATCAGAGTCTATAACTATTCTGGGAGTCACTGGTGGATCTCAAGAGTTAAGTAAGGTAGAGGTTAATATAAGTCTAACTGGTAAACAATGGAGGAAGCATACAGTTGTGAACGGACCTGATGCACCTTGTATTTTGGGAATTGATTTTCTGAGAGAAGGGCGTTTCAAAGACCCTAGAGGTTACAAATGGGCTTTTGTAGTAGCTTCAATAGAAATTGATGGACAAAAATTGAAGCTATCTGCCAGACCCGAACTTTCTGATGAATCTGCAGTTGTGGGACAACATAAGATACAGGACATTAAATTGCCGGTTGCTTCTCAGACTGTGCATCACAGACAATACAGAACCAACCGTGACTCTTTGTTGCCCATTCAGAGTCTGATTCGTCAGTTGGAAAGTCAGAAAGTCGTTAGCAAAACTCATTCACCTTTCAACAGTCCAGTGTGGCCTGTGCGAAAGCAGAATGGAGACTGGCGTCTGACGGTAGACTACCGAGCCCTGAATGAGGTGACACCACCTATGAGTGCAGCAGTACCAGACATGATGGAACTACAGTATGAGCTGGAATCCAAAGAGGCCAAATGGTATGCTACCATAGACATTGCTAATGCATTTTTCTCTATTCCCATAGCAGAGGAATGCAGGCCTCAGTTTGCTTTCACCTGGAGAGGAATCCAGTACACTTTCAACAGGCTGCCAATGGGCTGGATCCACAGCTCAAGCATCTGTCATGCAGTGATCCACGATGCTCTGGAGAAAGGCGGTGCTCCAGAACACATCCAGTTCATCGATGATATCATCGTCTGGGGTAAAACTGCTGAGGAAGTCTTTGAGAAAGGTAACAAAATCATTGACATTCTTCTGAATGCAGGTTTTGCCATCAAGCGAGACAAGGTGAAAGGACCTACCACAGAGATTCAATTTCTGGGAGTGCGATGGCAGGATGGACGCCGACACATTCCAGTGGATGTGGTAAATAGAGTCTCTACCATGGCAAGTCCCACAAACAAGCAAGAGACCCTACGTTTCTTGGGGATAGTGGGATTTTGGAGACTACACATTCCTGGACACAGTCAGATTGTCAATCCTCTGTATGATGTGACTCTAAAGAGAAACAATTTCCACTGGGGACCTGAACAACAAGCAGCCTTTGACCAGATAAAGCAAGAGGTAATTCAAGCGATGGGTCTGGGACCTGTCCGAGATGGTCCAGACATTAAGAACATTTTGTACACGGCTGCAAGTGACAATGGTCCAACCTGGTGCTTGTGGCAAAAAGCTCCAGGTGAGACACGAGGACGACCTCTTGGTTTCTGGAGTCGAGGTTACAGAGGTTCAGAGGCTAATTATACTCCAACAGAGAAAGAAATTTTAGCTGCCTATGAAGGAGTGAAAGCATCTTCTGAAGTGATTGGAACTGAATCACAACTTCTCTTAGCTCCCAGATTACCAGTTTAGAATTGGATGTTCAAAGGCAAAGGATCCACACCACATCATGCCACAGATTCAACATGGTCTAAGTGGATGACTCTGATAACACAGAGAGCTCGAATGGGAAATCTTGAAAGACCTGGTCTAGTGGAGGTGATCTCAAGTTGGCCTGAAAGTATCAACTGTGCTAAACCTCCAGAGGAGAAAGTAACTCATGCTGAGGAAGCTCCTCCTTACAATGACCTCTCTGATGATGAAAAGAAATATGCTTTGTTCACAGACGGTTCCTGTCGTCTTGTTGGAAACAAGCGAAGGTGGAAGTCTGCAGTGTGGAGTCCAACACGCCGAGTTGCAGAGGCGAAAGATGGAGAAGGAGAATCCAGTCAGTTCACAGAGGTAAAAGCTGTCCAGCTAGCTCTTGACGTGGCTGAACGTGAGAGATGGCCAAAGCTTTATCTCTACACCGACTCATGGATGGTAGCCAATGCTCTATGGGGTTGGCTAAAGAACTGGAAGAAGAGTGGTTGGCAGAGGAAAGGAAAACCCATTTGGGCAGCCAACCTGTGGCAGGACATTGCTGATCGAATCGAGAGAATTCCAGTGAAAGTGAGACACATCAATGCTCACATTCCTAAGAGCAAAGCTACTGAGGAACAGCAACACAACTATCAGGCAGATCTAGCTGCAAGAGTTTCTCAAGTAGACATGGACTCTAATCTTGATCTCGACTGGAAACACCGAGGTGAGATATTCTTAGCTCGGTGGGCTCACGATTCGTCAGGACATCAAGGCAGAGATGCGACATACCAATGGGCTCGTGACAGATCCATAGACATTTCCATGGATGCTATCACACAAGTCATCCATGACTGTGACATTTGTGCTGCTATTAAGCAGGCAAAACGACTTAAGCCCTTGTGGTATGGTGACAGATGGTCCAAGTACAAGTATGGTGAAGCTTGGCAGATTGACTACATCACTCTACCACGTTCTCGTTCTGGTAAGCAATACGTGCTTACTATGGTAGAGGCAAACACTGGATGGTTGGAAACTTATCCAGTTCCACATGCAACTGCACGCAACACCATTCTTGGTCTGGAGAGACAGATCCTGTGGAGACACGGAACTCCAGAGACGATTGAGTCAGACAACGGAACTCATTTCAAGAACAACCTTGTAAAGAACTGGGCAAAAGAGCACGGTATTGAGTGGATATTCCATATTCCCTACTATGCACCAGCTTCAGGGAAGATTGAACGCTACAACGGTTTGTTGAAGACCACTCTCAAAGCCATGGGAGGTGGATCTTTGAAAAACTGGGAAAAACATTTAGCACAAGCAACCTGGCTGGTAAATAGTAGAGGTTCAGTGAACCGAGCTGGACCTGCACATTCAGATTTGCTACGGAAAGTAGAAGGTGATAGAGTTCCTGTTGTTAGAGAAAAGAATCTGTTAGGTAAAACTGTTTGGGTATTTTCACCCTCAGGAGAGGCTAAACCTGTCCGAGGGGTGGTTTCAGCTGAAGGTCCGGGTCACACTTATTGGGTAATGCAAGAGAATGGTGAAATTCAGTGTATTCCACAAAGAAATTTAACTTTAGCTGAAAGAGGTTAATTTCAAACTGTTGTACAGCTACATCGCGTCCAAAGGAAGAATCAACGAGGAGTCTACGGTGCACGAACCCTGAGATCCCTGAGAGCCCTGAGTCAACTAAGAGACCCTGGGAATCCCTGTTTCCCTTTTCTTCGCTTCGTCGGCGAAGAAATGAACTGTTTTCCATTTTTCTCATTTTCTGATTTTCTTGGACTTTTGAATCATCTACATCTGAGCATAGCCGGAATGGACTATGAACTTTGCTCACGAACTGTAAATATCATCTTGGATTGGATGGACAGTGTGAACAGCCAATGAAATTGTTTAGAAGGGGTGGACTGTGGCCGGTTGACGTTGCCCCCTTAAGAAAGGGAATATGGTGGACGGAAGTTGGTAAACGGAAGGAATAATCTAAACTAATTTCATTGGGAGAGTGGGAGGAAGCACGTTCGGAACTGGGAGTGAACTGGACATTTCCAGCACTTCTCTGTCAGTCTTGCTTCCGCCTTTCCACGGTGCAGCAGCTCTGCAGCTATCTCTGTGCTGGGCTTTCTGCCAAGGCCTCGGCCTTGAAGTCCAGATACAGGCCTGTATTAACTGCTTTTCCAATTAACACAAAACTGCTTTTAACTTCTTTCTTTCGCTCTCTCTCTCTTCTAACCTAATCTGGGGAAAGGGGGGAGAGAGGGGAAAGAGGAGGTGGGGAACCCCCTCTCTGCCAAGGGGGGTTACTCTCATTTCTGTGTTACTCTGTTGTATATCTTTGTATATATTGTAGATATTGTAAATTTGTAAATATTCCCCTGCAAATCCTACATTGCTTTGTAAATATAGCTCCACTGCTTTGCTAATTCAGCTTGTGAGTTTTTTTTTCCTTTCCCTTCAAGTTTCTTTCCCTTTACCTTACAAGGGGGAAGGGAGGAGGCTTCTTGGCCTTGCCCTCCCAACCTACCACACAGGGGAAAAAAAAAAAAAGGTTCACAAGGGCAAGGAACAAGAATGGATGGGAGTGGGACAGAAAAGAATAATACAAAACCAGTCTTTCTCTGAGGAGGTGCAGAGGCAGCAGGGAAAAGGATCAGGTCCGGCCACGTGGCTGAGGAGCAGGAGGGCAGCTGCAGTAGCTCTCATCCAGCAGAGGCAGGAGCCAAAAAGGAGATCCAACAGCTATGATGTCCTGCTTTTTATACCCTAACTGGGCAGGGAGGGGGGAGTGGAACAGACTCAGCTTTCCCAGGGGGGAAACGCCCTTCAGGGAGTGTAAAGTACCCGCAAGCCCTCCACCCTGCTTTCTTCTTTTGTTTTCAGAAAAAGGCATTAACCCACCACACAGGCAAAGTCTCTTATCTTTTATGATCACAGAACGTTAGGGGTTGGAAGGGCCCTCCAGAGATCATCAAGTCCAACCCCCCTCTGCCAGAGCAGGACCAGAGAATCCAGCACAGGTCACACAGGAACACATCCAGATGGGCCTTGAAAGGCTCCAGAGAAGGAGACTCCACAACCTCTCTGGGCAGCCTGCTCCAGTGCTTTGTGAGCCTCACAGTGAAGAACCACCTCCTCATGTTGAGGTGGAACCTCCTGGGCTGGAGTTTCTATCCACTGCTCCTTGTCCTATCCCAGGGAGCAAGTGAGCACAGCCTGTCCCCTCCCTCCTGATCCCCAGCCCTCAGGTTTTCATAAACATTTATTAAATCCCCTCCCAGTCTCCTGTTCTCCAGCCTAAAAAGCCCCAGGGCTCTCAGCCTCTCCTTGTTATGTTTAGATGGAACCTCTCCAGATTCAATAAGGTGAAGTGTTGAGCACAGCACTTGGGCCACAACAGCCCCATGTAATGTTACAGAAGACTGACCTGGGGTTGTCGATTGATGGCCAGCTGAATGAGAGCCAGCAGTGTGTTCAGTGATTCAAGAGGGTCAAAGGCATCCCAGCCTGTGGCCAGCAGGAGTAAGGAAGTGATTATGCCCCTATAATTGGCACACATAAAGCTGCACCTCAAATCTTGGGCTGAGTTTTGGACCTCTCACTCACAAGGTATATGAGGAAATTGGTGCCATGGTTTAGTCATGAGGTCTGTGCTGACAGGTTGGACTTGATGATCTTTGAGGTCTCTTCGAACCATGGTGATTCTGTGAAATAGAAGGCAACTGGGGTTGTTGAGGCTTCAGAAGAAGAGGGCAATGAGGTCTTGCCTCCACAACTACCTCAAAGGAAGCTGGAACAAGGTGGGAGTGGGTCTCCTCTCACATGGAACAAATGACAGGACAAGAGGAGGTGGCCTCAAGTTGTGCCAGGGGAGGTTCAAGTTGGATATAAGGAAAAATTTCTTCCCAGAAAGGGTTCTCAGGCATTGGAACAGGCTGCCCAGGGAAGTGGGCACCCTGCCTGAAGGTATTTAAAAGATGCATGGATGTGGTGCTTAGGGACATGGTTTAGTGGTAGTAGCTTAGCAGCAGTGGTGGAATTGTGAGCTCTAGTGGAGTGGCCGGATGTGATATTCTCAAAAGCCTCTTCCAACCGCAGCAGTTAGTTCTATGGTTCTGTGCTTCTATGATCCTGCTATCCCTTTATGGCCATTTGAAAATCAAAGTATGATTTACCTGGCACCTTTCAGGTGTCCCTTGTAAGATGACTTCAATCACAGTCTACAACATCCTGGCTCTGCATTCTCCATCAAGTCCAAGTGGGATGAGTAGCTCAGAGCTGGCTATTTACACTGCAGACATTGCTGGCCTGCACCAGGAACAGTGTGGCCAGCAGGAGCAGGGAGGTCCTTCTGCCCTGTACTCAGCACTGGTTAGGCCACACCTTGAGTCCTGTGACCAGTTCTGGGCTCCTCAGTTTAAGAAAGATGTTGAGATGCTGGGGAGGGGTTTGGAGCACAGCCCTGTGAGGAGAGGCTGAGGGAGCTGGGGGTTGCTTAGCCTGGAGAAGAGGAGGCTCAGGGGAGACCTTCTTGCTCTCTCCAGCTCCCTGAAGGGAGGTTGTAGCCAGGTGGGGGTTGGTCTCTTCTCCCAGGGAACCAGCACCAGAACAAGAGGACACAGTCTCAAGCTGTGCCAGGGGAGGTTTAGGCTGGAGGTGAGGAAGAAATTTTTCCCAGCAAGAGAGATTGGCCATTGGAATGTGCTGCCCAGGGAGGTGGTGGAGTCACCATCCCTGGAGGTGTTTAAGAAGAGCCTGATGAGGCACTTGGTGCCATGGTTTAGTTGATTAGATGGTGTTGGGTGACAAGTTAGACTTGATGATCTTGAAGGTCTTTTCCAACCTGGTTAATTCTGTATTCTGTAAGTAAGATGGTGTGAGAGTCTAATAAGTTTGTCTCTCTCTATGTGAGTCAACAAAGATAAAGTGATAGCAGAGCCACTAGAAAGAAGGTGGAAAGAATCCTGTCCACCAATCCTGGATGCAAATCAGCTTGTGATTGCATCGTGATAACACGGGACTACAACAATGGACCCAAGGACCCAGCCATCACACCTTTAGGGCAAGATAATCTCCACCTGTTTCCTGAGCCTTGTCTGGATGGAGATGGGGTAGACGGGGATTCCCCCCCCTCCAGCCAGGATCTTGCCCAAACACACAGATTTCCTGCCACTGGAATTCCTGAGGGACAATATTTGAATACATACCTAAGGACTAAAAAACTGTATAAAAGACTTGAGCAACTACTGGTTTGTAGAGAGAAACAGAGGAGAGAAACAGAGGAGAAAAACGGGGAGAAAAACGGAGATGAAGGAAAACACAGGAGACGGGCCAGGCTGCTGAGAAGAGAAAGCCGGGACGATGCTGCTCCGGAGAAAAGAAGCTGCCCGGAGGACCACAGCTCCAGCCAAATCCTCAGCACCCCTTCTCTACAGACCCAGGCTGCCCAGAGGAGCCTCAGCACCGTTCCTGTATCAACCCAACATCTCCCCAGAGGACCACAGCTGTTCTCCAGCAAAAGCCTCACCACCGTTTCTCTACAAACCCAACATCTCCTGCAGCACCTTTCCTCCACAGACTTTAACTGTCTTGAGGGGGATGAGGGGTATGGTAATATAATTCCTTTCCTCTTCTATCTCTCGTCCCTCTCTCTCTCTCTCTCTTTTCTCCCTCTCCCTTCTTATGTCCACTTTATTTATTAAATAGTCTAGCTGTTGATACTTTGGCCTCGTTTGTGCCTCTAATTTCACAACACGGGAATATTTAAAGAACTGTGTCTCCGGACCGAGACATCTAATGTCTCCGGACCTTGACAGATGGATTCAAGCCTTAGAGTTAAAACAGGCAAGACAAAGCATGAAGTGCTTGAAAACATCAGGATCAACAGCATGGCTTGCATCAGCACCTTGCAGAACATCCTGAGATTTTTCTCTTGGCAGAAAAAGACAAAAGAGTTTACCAGAGGGACCTGGCCTTTGGAAGACGTTATTGGATATGTGTTTGCTAAGTAGGGGGTAAACAGGAAAAGAAAGGAGAGGAAGCAGAGGTAAAGGACTAATGAATACAGGACAAGGAAAACAACATGCATGATTGACAGCAGGCCACCAGTATGGGGGGACTCTGGTAGGGCATGAAAAAAATAAGAGAGAAATAAATTCAAACAACAAACAGGAGGCTCAAGGTTGAGAGTATCCAGGCAGGATCTGAAGGGGACTACAGGAAAGCTGGGGAGGGACTTTTGAGGGTGTGAGGGAGTGACAGGATTGGGGGGATGGAACAAAACTAGAAATGGGGAGATTGAGATTGGATGTGAGGAAGAAGTTGTTCCCCATGAGAGTGGTGAGAGACTGGCACAGGTTGCCCAGGGAGATGGTAGAAGTCTCATCCCTGGAGGTGTTTGCAGCCAGGCTGGATGTGGCTGTGAGCAACCTGCTGTAGTGTGAGGTGTCCCTGGCCATGGCAGGGAGATTGGAATAGAACAGAACAGGTTGGAAGAGACCTTCAAGATCATCGTGTCCAACCTATCATCCA
This sequence comes from Melanerpes formicivorus, assembly GCF_026170545.1. Lineage (NCBI taxonomy): Eukaryota > Metazoa > Chordata > Aves > Piciformes > Picidae > Melanerpes > Melanerpes formicivorus. The sequence continues at coordinate 28,030,636 of NW_027142361.1, read as the reverse complement.
ACACCATCTAATCAACTAAACCATGGCACCAAGCACCCTATCAAGTCTCCTCCTGAACACCACCAATGATGGTGACTCCACCACCTCCCTGGGCAGCACATTCCAATGGCCAATCTCTCTTTCTATGAAGAACTTCTTCCTAACATCCAGCCTAAACCTCCCCTGGTGCAGCCTGAGACTGTGTCCTCTTGTTCTGGTGCTGGTTGCTTGGGAAAAGAGACCAACCCCCACCTGGCTACAACCTCCCTTCAGGTAGCTGTAGAGAGCAGTAAGGTTACCCCTGAGTCTTCTCCTCCTCTCCAGGCTAAGCAACCCCAGCTCCCCTCAGCCTCTCCTCATAGGGCTTGCATTCCAAACCCCTCACCAACTTCATTGCCCTTCTCTGGACTCGTTCCAGCAAGTTAACCTCCTTCCTAAACTGAGGGGCCCAGAACTGGACACAGCTGGAACTGGATGCTCCTTGAGGTCCCTTCCACCCCTGACAATTCCATGATCCTATGACTAGCTGCAGATGCAGCCTTACAAAGGCATGTGAATTCAGCTCCAGGGCAGGGATTTGTTCTCTCTTTCAGTGCCAGTGTGGAGGTGCTTTACAGGAGTCCTGTGAGAGAATAATTGTGTCAGGATGGTGTAAATGCCATTTTCTTCTTCCTTTTCCACATCTGATGAAAACTGTTTAGGAAATAAATGGCTAATTATGTCCTGCATGCAAATATAATCAAACCTTCAGAACATGATCTTCAGCCAGGCTGGATATTAGTATTCAATATTCCATTCAGTTTCAGCTAAAAGGACAGATTAGGCCAATTCAGAGGGGTTGGAGGAGGAAAAAAAAAAACCAACAGGCATAATAATAATAGTAATAATTAAAAAATTAGATCACCCATGAAGTAAAAAGCTTCTGGGGAAGGAGTTCACTAGCCCAAATATTATCTCTGGCACAGCTCCAGAGATTCATGGTGCTCACCCTTATATTTCCTCCTGTATGCTACCAGATATTTATCAAACAGACAAATGTAATGTGGCAAACAAGCATTCACTTAGTATTCTGAGCTCCAAAGCTTCCCAGCCATGATGTGCTATTTGACTCCAGCCCAGCTCTCCTGAGTGAAATGAAATTATGCCAGGAGCCTCCCTTATCTCCTTCAGAGCATGCAACACAGAGAGATGCCAGCCAGCTGCAGAATGGACTGAGAGCAGTGTAGCTGCACTGTGACATTACTCCAGCTGAGTAGAGCTAATACAGCAGCACTCCTTGGGGACTGCAGCCTGCTCTTTCAGCCTGCACTCAAATTTCCCCAGAGACTACAATACAGTAGCCTGCACATCAGACAAAATCTATTATTGGTAGCATCAAAAGCATCTCTGGATAGAAGCTGAATATTGGTCCTAGTACGAAGGCATAATAATCACAGGATGCATTGGGCTGGAAGTGACCTCTGCCTTACATCCCTGAAGACAATAGGGACATCCCCACCTAGATCCCATTGCTCAAAGCCCAGTCAAGTATATAGAATCATAGAATTGCCAAGGTTGGAAGGGACCTCAAGTATCAGCCAGTTCCAAGCCCCCTGTCATGGCCAGGGACACCTCACACTACAGCAGGTTGATCACAGCCACATCCAGCCTGGCTGCAAACACCTCCAGGCAGGAGGCTTCCACCACTTTCCTGGGCAACCTGTGCCAGCCTCTCACCACCCTCATAGGGAACAACTTCTTCCTTACATCCAATCTGAAACTCCCCATTTCTAGTTTTGTTCCATTCCCCCCAGTCCTATCACTACCTGATGTCCTAAAAAGTCCCTCCCCAGCTTTCTTGGAGCCCCCTTCAGATACTGGAAGGCCACAATAAGGTCTCCTCAGAGCCTTCTCCTCTCCAGACTGAACAGCCTCAACTGACTGTCTGTCTCCACAGGAGTGGTGCTCCAGCCCTCTGATCATCCTTGTGATTATCCTTAGGACAAGAGAATGGAAGGAAAGATATTCCTGCTCACTGTGACCGTTTGAGGCGGTGCCTTTAACAAAGGGACACCATGGCCAAATGTTTTATAAACAAGAAAAGTCTAAACTAATTTCATTGATGGAGAAGCAGAGCACTGCCTTAAGCTTTGATTCTTGCACTTTCTGCCCCCTCCTTCTGCAGCTCACAGCTTCTGGGCTTTCGGCCAGACTGACCTTGGAACCGATAACCGGAAGGCCTGTACTAACTGCTTTTAATTAACAATTGCTCTCTTTTCTCTCTAACCCTCTTTGGGGGAAAAGGGGAGAGAAGGGGGTTACAGGGGGAGACCCTTCCTCCTGGCGGTGGAGGGGAATCTCATTCCTGTGTTACTTTTTTGTATATTTCTGTATATATTGTAAATACTGTAAATTGTGTATATATTCCCCTGCATTTCCTAAACTGCTTTGTAAATACAGCGCACAATCCCTTGCTAATCCGGTTGTGGTTTTTTTTTCCTTTCTTTCAATTTTCTTCCCTTTACTTACAGGGGGAGGAAGAAGGCTTGAGGCCTTCCCCTCAACCCTCGACAAATGAGACTTAGAAACTAGGAAAACAAATGTTCCTTCCACTTCCAGCTTGAGTGAAAAGCACACAGACAAACAAAACCATTTTCTACATCATTGCCTACAGAGTTAAACTGCAGCAGGGCAGGTTTAGGTTGGACATCAGGGAGAAGTTCTCTGCTATGAGAGTGGTAAGATACTGGAACAGGCTGCCCAGGGATGTGCTTGAGGTCCCATCCCTAGAGACATTCAGGATCAGACATGAGATGGCCCTGGGCAGCCTGACTGAGCTGGAGGTGTCCCTGCTGAGTGCAGGGGGGGTTGGATAAGATGAGCTTTGAGGATCCTTCCCAACCAGATGCAATCTGTGGAAGGGTGGATGCAGAGAGCCATTAGAGATAGGAAAGGCAAGGCCTGAAGTAGATATTTCACATCCTTCTGCTTTCATTCATCAATCTGACTACCAGCAATCAGGGAATTTGGTTAAAAAACTCCAGTGATTTTTATCTTGTCAGTGCCTCTTTAATAACTAAATAGAGCTGCTATTAATTATTTATCCCCTTTAAAGTGCACTGAATAGCTTGGCTGAAAATTACCACATTTATATTTATAGAACAACAGCACATGTAAAGCTAGGTTCAAAATTAGAATAAACCAAACCTTTATTAGAATAAACCAAACCAGGTTGGAAGAGACCTTCAAGATCATCGTGTCCAACCCATCAACCAATCCAACCCACCTAAACAGCTAACCCATGGCACCAAGCACCCCATCAAGTCTCCTTCTGAACACCTTCAATAACGGCGACTCCACCACCTCCCCGGGCAACCCATTCCATAGCGCAATCACTCTTTCTGTATAGAACTTCTTCCTAACATCCAACCTGAACCTCCCCTGGCACAGCCTGAGACTGTGTCCTCTTGTTCTGGTACTGGGTGCCTGGGAGAAGAGACCATCATCCGCCTGTCTACAACCTCCCTTCAGGTAGTTGTAGAGAGTGATAAGGTCACCCCTGAGTCTCCTCTTCTCCAGGCTGAGCAACCCCAGCTCCCTCAGCCTCTCCTCATAGGGCTTGTGTTCCAAACCCCTCACCAACTTTGTTGCTCTTCTCTGGACTCGTTCCAGCAAGTCAACATCCTTCCTAAACTGAGGGGCCCAGAACTGGACACAGGACTGCCAGGCTGCCTTGGTATCTATAGGAATCAAGCTGAGTAATTAGCAGCATGTGGAAGATGCAACCCATTCAGGGTGCACAGGGAGGCTGTGGAAGCCTCATCCCTGGAGGTTTTTGCAGCCAAGCTGGATGTGGCTGTGAGCAACCTGCTGTAGCATGAGGTGTCCCTAGCCATGGCAGGGGGGTTGGAACTGGATGATCCTTGAGCTCCCTTCTAACCCTAACAGTTCTATGATTTCACTTTAGCAGAGTGGGCACAGGGCAAGGGGGGGAAAAAGCCACACAAAGTTAGAGTAGCTTCTGAAATCAAAGAATCATAGAATCAATAAGGTTGGAAAAGAGCTCAGAGATCATCAGGTCCAATCTATCACCCAACACCTCAGGACAACTAAACCATGGCTCCAAGTGCCACATCAAATCCCTTTTCGAACACCTCCAGGGATGGTGACTCCACCACCTTCCTGGGCAGCACATTCCAATGGGCAATTACTCTCTCTGTGTAGAATTTCTTCCTAACCTCCAGCCTAAACCTCCCCTGGCACAGCTTGAGACTGTGTCCTCTTGTTCTGGTGCTGCTTGCCTGGGAGAAGAGACCAACCCCCACCTGGCTACAACCTCCCTTCAGGGAGTTGGAGACAGCAAGAAGGTCTCCCCTGAGCCTCCTCTTCTCCAGGATAAGCAACCCCAGCTCCCTCAGCCTCTCCTCACGGGGCTGTGCTCCAGACCCCTCCCCAGCTGTGTTGCCCTTCTCTGGACACATTCCAGCATCTCAACATCTTTTCTAAACTGAGGAGCCCAGAACTGGAAACACTGTTGAGCTTGTGGGTTATCAAGGAAATGCCTCTAGCAGTGATGGCAAGGGCAAGGTTGGTGAAAATAATTCCATTAGGTTTGATTTGTCAGTCCTGGGTTTTTAGTGGCTGTGTTCCCTCTTTATTCTTGAGGTGTTCCACTCAGTGCAGGCACTCAACACTATCTTGTCCTTTTCAAAGGGGTAGAAAAGAGGTCAGAAAGAAACAGTTCATAAAAATGCAGCAAGCCCAATTCTCTAGCCAGAAATCCTCACTTCTAAGGGCTTAAGTTGTGCCAGGAGAGGTTTAGCTTGAATATGAGGAAAAATGTCATTGCTGCAAGAGTGGTCACGCATTGGCACAGACTGCCCAGGGAGGTGGTGGAGTCCCCATCCCTGGAGGACTTCAAGCACTATGTAGATGTGCCACTTGAGGATATAGATTAAAGGTCATGGCAGCTGTGTTATGGTAGGACTCAATTATCTTTAAGGTCTTTTCCAACCTTTTTTGATTCTGTGATTCCACATGAACAGCAGCATGAATCCAACACATGGAGCAATTCATCCTGCCCACAGCAAAACTCCTCCCTCTCTCCACATCAGTGAGATGGATAACCTCTCTGCTACATGAGATGTTTGCTGTCATTAAGTTCCTGAACAGCTCCAAACAGGCCTCACCTCACACTCGCAGGTTATAGAATAGAATAAACCAGGTTGGAAGAGACCTTCAAGATCATCGCGTCCAACCCATCAACCAATCCAACCCACCTAAACAACTAACCCATGGACCAAGCACCCCATCAAGTCTCCTTCTGAACACCTTCAATGATGGTGACTCCACCACCTCCCCAGGCAGCCCATTCCAATGGCCAATCACTCTCTCTGTATAGAACTTCTAATATCCAACCCAAACCTCCCCTGGCGCAGCCTGAGACTGTGTCCTCTTGTTCTGGTACTGGGTGCCTGGGAGAAGAGACCAACATCCACCTGTCTACAACCTCCCTTCAGGTAGTTGTAGACAGCAATAAGGTCACCCCTGAGTCTCCTCTTCTCCAGGCTAAGCAACCCCAGCTCCCTCTGCTTCTCCTCATAGGGCTTGTGTTCCAAACCCCTCACCAACTTTGTTGCCCTTCTCTGGACTCGTTCCAGCAAGTCAACATCCTTCCTAAACTGAGGGGCCCAGAACTAGACACAGTACTCAAGGTGTGGCCTAACCAGTGCAGTGTACAGGGGCAGAATGACCTCCCTGCTCCTGCTGGCCACACTGTTCCTGATGCAGGCCAGGATGCCATTGGCCCTCCTGGCCGCCTGGGCACACTGCAGGCTCATGTTCAGCCTACCATCAACCAGCACCCCCAGGTCCCTCTCTGCCTGGACACTCTCCAGCCACTCTGACCCCAGCCTGTAGCACTGCATGGGGTTGTTGTGGCCAATGTGCAGAACCCGGCACATGGATGTGTTCAATCTCATGCTGTTTCATGCTGAAACCTGCCCTGCAAAACACAACCCTTCAATGTTGAGAGCTTTACAGAGAGAAAGCTTTAGGCTACACTCCTGCAGCCTTGCACCTCAGCAAGGCTGAATGCAGATCCACTCCTGCTGCCATCCTGTAACTAATGCACCATCAATATTTCATGCACACAATTCCAAGTGAGTAAACAGCTCTCTGCAAGTTGCATAATTTGCTCATCATCTCAGGGCCTCCTGCTCTAGTGAGAGCTAAGTGCCACCATTTCAAAAATGCCCCAGCAGGAATGGTTCAGGTCCAGCCAAGAAAGATTGCACCTCACAGAGCCTCCCAACCTTGCTCTTCCTGCCACCCATCTGTCCTGACAGAGAGCAGCTCTGGGGAAAAGGACCTGGGAGTCCTGAGGGACAACAGGATGCCCATGAGGCAGCAACTGGAACATGTCCAGAGAAGGGCAACAAAGCTGGGGAGGGGTCTGGAGCACAGCCCTGTGAGGAGATGCTGAGGGAGCTGGGGTTGCTTAGGCTGGAGAAGAGGATGCTCAGGGGAGACCTTCTTGCTGTCTCCAACTCCCTGAAGGGAGGCTGTAGCCAGGTGGGGGTTGGTCTCTTCTCCCAGGCAACCAGCACCAGAACAAGAGGACACAGTCTCAAGCTGTGCCAGGGGAGATTTAGGCTGGAGGTTAGGAAGAAATTCTACACAGAGAGAGTAATTGCCCATTGGAATGTGATGCCCAGGAAGGTGGTGGAGTCACCATCACTGGAGGTGTTTAGGAGGAGACTGGATGGGGTGCTTGTTGCCATGGTTTAGTTGATTAGATGGTGTTGGGTGATAGATTGGACACGATGATCGCGAAGGTCTCTTCCAACCTGGTTTATTCTATTCAACATGCCCTGGTGGCCAAGGCCAGTGGCATCCTGGGGTGGATTAGCAGGACTGTGGTCAGTAGGTCAAGAGAGGTTCTCCTCCCCCCTCTGCTCTGCCCTAAGGAGGCTACATCTGTAATATTGTGTCCAGTTCCGGGCCCCTCAGTTCGAGATGGACCTCAGGGAACTACTCAAGAGAGTCCAGTGAAGAGCCACAGAGATGATGGAGTGGAACATCTCCTTGCTGAGGAAGGGCTGAGGGAGCTGGGGAGCAGAGAAGCCTGAGGGGTGACCTCATTCCTGTTGATAAAGTGTGCAGGGCAGTGTCAGGAGAGCAGAGCCAGGCTCAGCTCAGTGATGTCCAATGCCAGCACAAGGGGCAATGGGGCAAGCTGGAGCAGAGGAGAGTCGGCATGAACATAAGGAAAAACTTTTTCACTGTGAGGGTGACAGCCCTGGAACAGGCTGCCCAGAGAGGTCATGGAGTCCCCCTTCTCTGAAGGCACTCAAAACCCACCTGGATGTATTACCATATGGCCTGCCCTAGGTGATCCTCCTTGGAGGGGGGTGGTGAGGGGTGGTGTTGAACTCAATGACCCCTTCCAACCCCAGCCATTCTGTGAAGCATTTCTCCCAATGCAAACAGCAAACCAAAGGCAGGCAACAGACCCTACCAAATAGAGAAGCATAGAATCAACCAGGATTGAAAAGACCTCAGAGATCATCAAGTCCAACCTAATAACTAATATCTAACACCTCATGCCTAACTAACCCATGGCTCCAAGTGCTACATCCAAGCCTTTTGTGAACACTTCCAGGGATGGTGACTCCACCACCTCCCTGGGCAGCACATTCCAATAGCCAATTACTCTTTCTGCAAAGAACTTTCTCCTCGCCTCCAGCCCAAACCATCCCTGGTGCAGCTTGAGACTGTGTCCTCTTTTTGTAGTGCTGGTTGCCTGAGAAAAGAGACCAACCCCCACCTGGCTACAACCTCCCTTCAGGTAGTTGTAGAGAGCAAGAAGGTCTCCCCTGAGCCTCCTCTTCTCCAGGCTATATTTCTATATGCCTCTTCAGGCAATATTTAGCATTGTGACTGTTTAGTAATGAAGGGAAGAAGAAGAGAGCAAGCAAAAAGTTAAGCTGTGACACATGAGGTGTGCTGCATTTAGGGAAGCTAATGAAATCCAGGACTCAGCCATTAACCTTCAAGGAAGGAAAACCAAGCCTACTGCTTTAAAAACTGCTGGGCCCCCCATCTTTCACTATGACAAGCATTAGTGATGAATAATTAAGCATTTAATATAAAGTTGCTTTGGTGAAAAATGATAATTTTATAATGGATAGCCCCCAAAACCTATTCAGGGTTCTTATGGTGCAGTAAAAGCAGGAAGAGATCTTGGATGAAATGAAATGCTTTGCAGTGAAGGGTGGGGGGAGGTTTCCCTGTGTTGTTAGCTTGGTTTTCCTGATGGTTGGACTGAAGCATTTACAGCTGTTAGGTTTAAAAACCTTCCTTCTTTCATTCCTTTATTTCCATAGATGAAGAGTGGCCCTGCTGAGACAATCCCATGAAAAATTTAAGGAGGCAAATTCAACCTGGAGCAGTCTTGCATCTCATGCCAGCTTGCCTGAGGTTGAACTGTGGTTTCCCTCCCCCTCCCCCCCCCCCCCCCCCCAGTAATACCCAGCAGATGCAAATGCTGAAGCCCTCCAAAAAAATTAAACTTTGAAGAGCTCAGCCTGAGAACCTCTTTTGTCTAAGCAATCTACAGCTATTTAAAACAATTCAGTGGTTCAACTCTTACTTTGCTTCCCCTAATCAAATGCTTCTTGCACAAGAAATATTTGAGCAGTAACTTCTTGGAACTGTGCTCCAAGCTCTCTCTCTTTGCAGTTCAGAAAACTGCAGAGCTGGGGAGCAGCATCTCCTCACAGCCAATTTACTCTTCCTCAGAGCATGCTGCTGTCAGCAAGGATTGTAGCTGGGGAATATGAGACTAAGGCAGACTGGAGAGATGGACAAAGATGAACCTAATGAAGTTCAACAAGGATGAGTGTAGAGCCCTGCACCTGGGGGGGGGACACCACCATGCACCAGCACAGCTTAGGAGCTGACCTGCTGAAGAGTAGCTCCACAGAGAGGGACCTTGGTTGATAAGAAGTTAGCCATGGGCCAGCAATGTGCCCTGGTAGCCAAGAAGGCCAATGGGATCCTGGGGTGCATTCAGAGAAGTGTGGCCAGCAGATGGAGGGAAATTCTCCCCTCTCTATTCAGCCCTGGTTGGACCACATCTGGTGTATTGTGTCCAGTTGTGGGCTCCCCAGTTCAAGAGGGACAGGGAACTATGGAAGAGAGTTCAATGAAGGGCTACAAGAATGATTGAGAAACTGGAGCACCTCTCTTAGGAGGAAAGGCTGAGAGAGCTGGGGCTGTTTAGTGTGGAGAAGGCTAAGAGGGAACTCTATCAATGCCTACAAATGTCTGCAGGGTGGCTGTCAGGAGGATGGAGCCAGGCTCTGTTCAGTGATAGGATGAGGGGTGATGGAGCTAAACTAAATCACAGGAAACTCCATCTCAGCATGAAAAGAAACTTCTTTACTCTGAGGGTGCTGGAGACCTGGAGCAGGCTGCCCAGAGAGGTTGAGGAGTTGTCTTCTCTAGAGATCTTCAAAACCCACCTCAACACATTCCTGTGTGACCTGTCTTAAGTGGCCCTTCTTTGCAGGGGGGTTGGATCCAATGATCTCTGGAGGTCTCTTCCAGCCCCTAGCACTCTGTGATTCCATGATTATCCCCAAACACAAGTTTTGGTGAGTCTCATGAGGAGACAGAATGCATTTTGTCATCATGTATCAGAGGAGATGATATTGGTCTGGTTTAAATCTGTTTCAAATCCAGCTGCCTTTAGAATCCACTTCCTAAAACAGCATGGAGGGAGGCAACAAATAATCATAGAATCACAGAATCAACCAGGTTGGCAAAGACCTCAGAGATCATCAAGTACAACCTAATACCTAACGCCTCCTGACAACTAAACCATGGCTCCAAGTGCCACATCCAAGCCTTTTTTGAACACCTCCAGGGACAGTGACCCAACCACCTCCCTGGGCAGCACATTCCAATGGCCAATTACTTTACTGGCACCCTTTACAACCTAGGGAAGAGGAGATGGGAAGCCTTTGCTCTTTACAGTCTTTAGACTTGAGTATGAACTTTGCCAATTATATTCAGTGGATATTTGGTTAAACTGCCCCCAAAACACTCACAGGCACTCTGAGTTTTTAGTGTATCATGAATAATCCTTTAGAAAAGAATGGAACAGACCTTCGCGATCATCAAGTCCAACCTATCACCCAACACCATCTAATCAACTAAACCATGGCACCAAGTGCCTCATCCAGGCTCTTCCTAAACACCTCCAGTGATGGTGACTCCACCACCTCCCTGGGCAGCACATTCCAATAGTCACTACCTGAAGGGAGGTTGTAGCCAGATGGGGGTTGGTCTCTTCTCCCAGGCAACCAGCACCAGAACAAGAGGACACAGTCTCAAGCTGTGCCAGGGGAAGTTTAGGCTGGAGGTGAGGAGAAAGTTCTTCACTGAGAGAGTTGTTAGCATTGGAATGTGCTGCCCAGGGAGGTGGTAGAGTACTATTCATAGTAGGCATGAGGTCTTGGGTGACAGCATGGACTTGATCCTTGAGGTCTTTTCCAACCTTGTTGATTCTATGATTGTAGGATCTCTCTTTCTGGGAAGAATTTCTTCCTAACATCCAGCCTGAACCTCCCCTGGCACAGCTTGAGACTGTGTCCTCTTGTTCTGTTGTAGACAGCAAGAAGGTCTCCCGAGCCTCCTCTTCTCCAGGCTAAGCAACCCCAGCTCCCTCAGCCTCTCCTCACAGGGCTGTGCTCCAAACCCCTCCCCAGCTTTGTTCTCCTTCTCTGGACACCTTCCAGCATCTCAAGAGCTATTTAAAATAAACAAAAAGAAGGGGGGGGGGGGGAAGGGGTTTCCTAATCCTTAAATGCCAGTATTTAGGTTCCATTTTCCTCTCAGTGGAGCTGATTATTCTCCTAACCTCACAAAGATGGAATTACCTCCTATCAGTGGCAAATCTCTCCTTCCCAGTTTCAAGCTCAGTGTTTTGGTGGACAGTGAGGAGTGTACACATGTGTACACACACAGACACACACTCACATTGTTTAGAGGAACCAATCCTTCACACATAGATATAAATCAAGAAAGAACACCAAGCATTTGCCAGCTAGAGTGCACTCCACAGCAGTTGTGCAGAAATGGCCACCAGCTGCTTGCTGCAGCTTCCTTTCCCAGGGTTTAAAAATGCAGCAGTGACGGGGGGGGCATAGAAAAATCTAGTAAGCAGAGTACTGCTGAGAGTCTGACCTTCAGTAGTTCATAAATGAATGATTAGTCCCAGGCTCCTAGAAAGAGATGAACTCAAGCTTTCTGGAACACTACCCGCAGAAGGCAGAGTTGGTGCATCCAGTCTCTGAGGCATAACTATTTTTTTGCCCCTTCCTCCTGAGAGTAATTTCTTCAAATTTAAATAAACAAATAAATGATAGAATCACAGAATTGTCAGGGTTGGAAGGGACCTCAAAGATCAGCCAGTTCCAACCCCCCTGCCATGGCCAGGGACACCTCACACTACAGCAGGTTGCTCACAGCCACATCCAGCCTGGCTGCAAGAACCTCCAGGCAGGAGGCTTCCACCACCTCCCTGGGTAACCTGTGCCAGTCTCTGGGGAACAACTTCTTCCTCACATCCAATCTTAATCCCCCCATTTCTGGATATGTTCCATTCCCCCCAGTCCTATCCCTCCCTGACACCCTGAGAAGTCCCTCCCCAGCTTTCTTGGAACCCCCTTCAAATACTGGAAGGCCACAATTAGGTCTCCTCAGAGCCTTCTCTTCTCCAGACTGAACAGCCCTAACTCCCTCAGTCTGTACTCACAGGAGAGGTGCTCCAGCCCTTTACCATAAGGCTGGTGGAACACTGGAACTGGTTGCCCAGGGAGGTATTTGGGGCCCCATCCCTGAAGTTATTCAAGGTGAGGCTTGATAAGGCTCTGGGCAACCTGATCTAGTTGAGGCTGTCCCTGCTGACTGCAGGGGGGGGGGGTTGGACTGGATGACCTTTGGAGTTCTCTTCTGACCCAAACCATTCTATGATGTCTCTTTTTTTCCACAGATTTACAGTCCCACAAGGCAAGACTTTGTGCTGCCTGAATCCAACCCTGGGTTCTATATATAAGATGCAGTCTGACACTCTTCCTTCCACATTTTCTAGTAATTTCCACTAAAGCCTTCCTTTTTTTGCCTTCCTCCCACCCCCCCAGCAATTTGTTTTTAGAAATACCAATGCACAAAATATAATTTACCTAAGACAATAGGAGATTAGATTGCTGGCTGTAGCTTTAGACCTCAAAGACTTGCATTTTGGTCTCAGTCAAGCCACCCTCTTATTGCATTACCTTCTCCCAATTACTTTAATCAGTTCCCTGTCAGTAAAATTGGCCAAGACACTGCTACCTAAATGTTTACACATGTTGAAGGGGATCAAAGCCAGGAGCAATCATAGATGGATCAGTTACTTCAGTGATTGCAAGCAAAAAGGTGGCCAAAGAGATGACTGCTGGGTAAAATTGGGGGTGGGGGGGAAGGGCTAATATATAGCACAGGCAATTTGTGACCTGTCATCTTGCAAATGCATTTCTGTAAACACCCATGCACCTACCAAAGGAAAAACCCATACATACAAACCCAACTATGAATAAACAGCAAGGAACAGCGGTTCCTAACTGCCACTTCTGATGCAAATGAGAACCCTTTCCAATCGCAATCTTTTCCAACCGATTTCCTTTGTTCAGCAGACCATAATAGATCCCATCTGTGACCAAAAGGATCCAAGGAGCAGCTACTGAGGGTCCACCCAGTCTGGGTGATTCACTGTGTTCACTGAAGCAAGCCACCAGTGTTTTGTAAGTGTCTTTCATCCCAGCCCATATAATTTTTCCCCCGATGCATTTTATCGTGCCTGCAATACCTTGGGTAACAGAATCTGCTGGGATCTGCAAGAGGCATTTGGGAAACTGCTCCTTCCAGCCTCACACCCAAAAGGTTAAAGAAAAAAAAAACAAAACCAAACACCCACACAAAACCCTAACCCAACACTTTGGTGGTCTAAGGATATGTGAAGCTGGGTGCGTTGTAGAATGTGCTTAGATTTCCCAGCACAAAAGCTTTCTGCCTCAATACAGGGACCATCCAACCCTGAGATCCCTGTGGATGAATCAATACCTTGAAGTGTAGCCATGACAACCAAAGAGATCAAATAGGCTCGGTGCACACAGCATTCACAGTATTGATTTTTTCAGCCCAGGACAATACAGTGCTCTCTGTGCCTGAATATGGATGAGGAGTAGCTGGCTGAGGCAGGCTCCTCTTGCAAAGGCTGAAATGATGCTGCTGAGGAGAGAGCAGCACTTCAGGAATTTCACTGCACTCTATTGAGGGTCTCCGTTCTCCTATTATTAAGGCAGGCTGCAGCCTTTGTGTCCACAGCTCCCAGCCTTAGGCTTCTGAATAGCTGGTTAGCCATGGCCAGGGAAAAAAACAAAACCACCAACACCTTTGCTACTCCCTTTTGTGGGGAATAAATACCACTGACACGCTACATACACTTCTGACCAGGGCTTTAGATCTACAGCTCTCTGCAGGTGAAGTATGAAGCTATTGCCCTTTAAAGAAGTAAATCACATGGAGATCAAATGTCACCAGCAGTTCACAACAGCAGTCCAGAACAGCAGCCCAATGGCTCAGCAGAAGCACCAGCAGTGCATCATTGCAGCAATGAGCTCACCCTGCTGGACTCAGCACTGCTGAGGCCACACCTTGACTACAGGATTCAGTTCTGGGGTCCTGTGACCGTTTGAGGCTGTCCCTTTAAGAAAGGGGACATTGTGGTTGAATGTTTGTAAACGAAAGACAGATCTAAACTAATTTCATTGGTGGATTGGGAGAGAGCACCTTTTGAACTGGGAGTACAGCAAACAATCCTCAGCAGTCCTGCGCTTTCCTTCTTCCCCTTTGCAGCTCACAGCTTTCTGGGCTCTCAGCCAGACTTGACCTTGATGCTGATAAAAAGCGTGAGGCCTCTACTAACAAATTCTGCTTAAATTAACAGTTTCTCTTTTTCTCTCTTTCTAAGCCACTCTGGGGAAAGGGGGAGAGAAGGGGGAGCAGGGGTGGGAAACCCCCCTCAGCAGAGGAGGGAACCCTCATTTCTGTGTGACTTTGTTGTATATTTCTGTATATATTGTAAATACTGTAAATTCTGTATACATTTCCCTGCGTTCCCTAAACTGCTTTGTAAATATAGCACACGATCCCTTTACTAATCTGGCTGTGCGCTTTTTTTTTTTTTTTCCCCTTTCTATTTTCTTCCCTTTACTTACAGGTGGGAGAAGAGGGCTTTGCGGCCTTCCCCCCAACCCTACGACATTTTTTCTTGGCTTGCCCAATGTGCGGCGGATAATTAGCTTGATTTATTGCTTTATTAGCTTAGTGTTTTATAGCCGGATTAGCAAACATGAAGGTGTTGTGGTTCTTAGAACGGTTATTCTTTTCAATTTTTGGGGCTCTGGTTTACAGATATTGTTTGGGTTTGATTTTGGATTACCTGGGTAAATATTTGGTGTGGACAATTTATCTGTGGTTTATGTATAGAGTTAGATTATGGTATGAAAAATGTGTGGATTTCTTATGGCCGGCGAGATACAGAAATGTTACTTCTAGTATTCTCCCAATTGAGATAAAAGGCTTTAAGATTCCGCCGGAGGAGAGAGTAACTTTAGGTGATGGCTGGGATCCAAAGGTGATTTATGTGATGTGTATAAATCTGCTGATGATGATGGTGATTGCATATTTACTGTTTTCTTTGCAACGGGAGAGGAAGATGTCCAGGGCGTGCTTTGTTATTAAAACTAGATCAAATAGGAAACGGCACAGCTCTGGGTCAGTCCCAGACACATCTTGTGACGAATAGTGTGGAGAATCTGTGTCAGTTAAAAAGAGAGCTAAAAAGTTAATTGGTAAAGCAGCACTGAACGACTTTGCTACTGATTCTGACAAGCTGCGAGGGGCAGCGGCAGATATCAATATGGTACCTACTCCTTCTCCTCCTCCTTCTTCTCCGTCGGCCATTAACAAGAGCAATGTCAGTTCTGCCCACTCTCTCAGTGGGACCGGAAGTCACTGCCCCAGCAGCTGATTTATCTCAGGACCTATCAGCTTCTATTGAGGTGGCTGTAAATTCAAACACAGCTCCAGTTAAGGTGGCTGTTTTAAAGACTAGAAGTGGAAAGACCAAAGCTGATGGAGAAGAAGAGCTGGAGACTGATCCTGGTGAGGGGCCCTCTACTTGGAAAGATCCTGCTGAGGAGGAAGAAGACATTTGTTTTAAAGACCGAGCTGACTCAGTGAGAGCAAAGCAGGATAGAGATGCAGCTAGGAAAGGAGCTGGCAAGGGTGGTTCTCAGCTTAAAGAGATCCTTGAGAAAATGGCAGAAGGATTATTTGGACAACAAGTTGAGGGAGAGGAGCAGGAAGATGACATAACTAACTGTTCCTCTCCAAGGGAAGAGTTAAGATATGTCTGTAAAGATTACACCAGGGCAGATAAGGAGCCAGTTCTAGCTTGGCTTAGTAGGTGTTATGATACAGGTGCTCCAGCTCTAACAGTTGGAGACAAGTCAGCAGCTCAGTTAGGAACTCTCTCAAGGGATAATGGAATAGATAGACATCTAGACAGGGTTCTCGGTAAAGTTAATCTGTGGATACGCCTTTTAATGGCAGTTGCCCTGAGATACCCTTCCCGAGATGATCTTCCATGGAATCCTAAACCCTGGACTACCATAGATGAGGGAATTAAGCGCCTGAGAGAATTTGCTGTTAGAGAGATAATCTATTGTGAACATGAAAATGTGAATCCTGATGACATTCCTGTGGATATTGGTCTTGCTAAAAAGCTCATCAAACTTGCTTCCTCTAGTTATGCAAACATTCTGGCAAGCAGAATTGCGTCAAGAAATTATGGTGGAGCTTCTCCTACGGTTGGCCAATTCAGTGATCAAATGAGACAATTGGAGGATAGCATGACACGTGTTTCTTTGGTTTCAGCCATTGAAACTCTGTCTGGAAAGATTGAGAATTGCATGAAGGATTTGAAAGATTCCATATACCAATTGGCACAGAAAGATAATTCTAATTCTTCCTCCAGGTGGATACAAGTTTCATCTGTGAGGAATACATGTCCTCCAAGGAGGTCATTCCAAAACAGATCAAACCAAAACAGACCACCAAGGCAATCACGTAGAACTATTTGGATAACTCTGCGTGATCAGTTTGGTGAGAACATCAACTGGCGGGATGGCCAACCAACTCCTAATCTTTTCAGGAGACTGAGGGAACTGCAAAGTGGCAGAACCCGAGGTAGCAATACCAGAAGGGTAGCAGTTACTTCCACAGCCCCCCAGAACAAATCTAGTAGCTCCAACAGTGGCTCCAGTTCTAACATGCAAAGCTATAACACTGCACACTGTGCGCAATGCACATGTGGGCATGTTCCCCATAACTAGGGGTGCCCTGCCTCCCGCCAGGGGGAGGAGAGGGATAACAGAGATAATAGAATCTATTGGGATGTGTACATCCAGTGGCCTGGCACTTCACAATTTCGGAAGTACAGGGCCTTGGTTGACACAGGAGCTCAGTGCACAATAATGCCATCAAATTATCAGGGATCAGAGTCTGTAACTATTCTGGGAGTCACTGGTGGATCTCAAGAGTTAAGTCAGGTGGAGGTTAATATAAGTTTAACTGATAAACAATGGAGGAAGCATACAATTTTGACCGGACCCGATACACCTTGTATTTTCGGAATTGATTTTCTGAGAGAAGGGCGTTTCAAAGACCCTAGAGGCTATAAATGGGCTTTTGGAGTAGCTTCTGTAGAAATTGATGGACAAAAATTAAAGCTGTCTGCTAGACCTGAGCTTTCTGATGAATCTGCAGTTGTGGGACAACACAAGATACAGGACATTAAAGTGCCGGTTGCTTCTTCAGACTGTGCATCACAGACAATACAGAACCAACCGTGACACTTTGTTGCCCATTCAGAATCTGATTCGTCAGTTGGAGAGTCAGAAAGTCGTCAGCAAAACTCATTCACCTTTCAACAGTCCAGTGTGGCCTGTGCGGAAGCAGAATGGAGACTGGCGTCTGATGGTAGACCACCAAGCCCTAAATGAAGTAACACCACCCATGAGTGCAACAGTACCAGACATGATGGAACTTCAGTATGAGCAGGAATCCAAAGAGGCCAACTGGTATGCTACCATAGACATTGCTAATGCATTTTTCTCTATTCCCATAGCAGAGGAATGCAGGCCTCAGTTTGCTTTCACCTGGAGAGGAATCCAGTACACTTTCAACAGACTGCCAATGGGCTGGATCCACAGCTCAAGCATCTGTCATGCAGTGATCCACGATGCTCTGGAGAAAGGCGGTGCTCCAGAACACATCCAGTTCATCGATGATATCATCATCTGGGGAAAAACTGCTGAGGAAGTCTTTGAGAAAGGTAACAAAATCATTGACATTCTTCTGGATGCAGGTTTTGCCATCAAATGAGACAAGGTCTCTTCGTCGGGCAGCTTCCTCGGGACAGCACCCAGACCAGCAACCGCCGGGGACCAGTCGCTGCTCTCCTCATCGGGCTGCGGGAATCGCCATCGCTGCCAAGTTTTGCCGTGAGGAAGGAGCAGCCGCCCTTTCATGTGGTCAGACTCGTGATCCCAGCGGCAGGAGCGGCTGAATCTAAAAGGCTCTGCTGCGGCTCGGGGGGCTCTCTTCGTTGGGCAGCCCGTATTCTCTTGTACTCTCACGCGCCACCCTTTTTTTTTTTTTTTAAATTGGCAGTAGGTGCTGTGGCCAGGGACAGCCATGGTGGTAACTCGCAGCAAAATCTCCCTAAAAAAATCAGCGTCGACCCAGACCGAGGTAGAACAGAAGCAGGTAGCTGCCCAGGTATCTGGCTGTAGAGAATGCTGGAGCCTGGCACTTGAGACGCAGGGTAGTGGGGGCAACTCTTGTATAAGGTGTGAGCAGGTTGACTATCTGCTTAATATGGTGGCCAGACTGAAGGATAAGTTTGCTAGCCTTAGAAATGTAAGGAAATGTAGGAAAGAGATGAACCAGAGGAAGAAGGAGATGGACCAAAGGAGGAAAGAGGTGAATCAGAAGAGGAAAGAGCTGAATCGGAGTAAGCAGGCTCTGCAGGCTCCCCCAGCAGAGGCTGGTTATTCAAAAAGCAGAGGGGAATGGATGCAGGTTCCTCTCAAAAGACGCAAAGTTAAACCTCCTTGCCTCCCCTCACCTTCCTCGTTGCTCTTGGAAAACAGATATGGAGCACTGGAGATCGAGGGTGAGGTGGTCCTGATGCCGGAGGACACACCATCTGGGGTTCTCCCTAAGGCTAAGCAGCCTAAGGTTAAACAGCCTAAGGCAAAGCAGCCTAAGGTCAAACAGTCTTCTGCTGGCATCAGGACCTGTTCCCTCAAAAAAAAGAGGAGGGTAATTGTTATTGGTGATTCCCTTCTGAGGGGAATGGAGGGCCCTATATGTCGGCCTGACCCATCTCATAGGGAACTCTGTTGTCTGTCAGGAGCCCAACTTAATGATGTTACCAGTAGGCTGCCTAGACTGGTGCAGCCCTCTGACTACTACCCTTTACTAGTTATGCAGTTAGAGAATGATGATGTTGCAACCAGAACTCCCAGGGCTATCAAAGACGACTTCAGGGCCCTGGGAGACCTGGTTGAGGGGTCAGGGGCACAAATAATTTTTCCATCAATACCTTTAACTGCAGGAGGGAATACAGTAAGGAACAGGTCAGCAGCTATAGTTAACAAGTGGCTTAGAGGCTGGTGCAGTCAAAAGAATTTTGGTTTTTTTGATATTGGGAAACTTTCTACTGCACCAGGCCAGCTGGCAACAGATAGAGTACATCTGTCCCAGAGAAGGGGAAAGATCACTGTATATGAGAACGGACTGTCCCCCAAAGGTAAAAAGATTCTGGGAAGGGAATTGGCGGGTCTCATCGACAGGGCTTTAAACTAGTTTCGAAGGGGGAAGGGGCTGAAAATAGTCCTCTCAGACAAGAGTCTGGGGGCGACAAGCTAGAGTCGGAGGTGAAACCAGCAGCCCAGCTGAAGTGCATGTACACTAATGCACGAAGCATGGGTAACAAACAAGAGGAGCTGGAAGCCTTGTTGCAGGAGGAAAATTATGATGTAGTTGCCATCACAGAGACGTGGTGGGACGACTCACATGACTGGAGCGCTGCAATTGACGGTTACAAGCTCTTCAGGAGAGACAGGCGAGGAAGAAGGGGTGGAGGGGTGGCCCTTTACATCAGGAAGGCACTAGATGCCATTGAGATGGAGATTAGGGACGATCGGGTTGAGTGCTTGTGGATAAGAATTAGAGGGAAGACCAGCAGGGCAGACACCCTGGTTGGAGTCTGTTATAGACCACCCAACCAGGAGGAAGATGTTGACGAAGCATTCTATAGGCAGCTTAGGGCTGTCTCAAGATCTCCGGACCTTGTTCTCATGGGCGACTTCAACCTGCCTGACATCTGCTGGGATCTCAACACAGCAGAGAGGAGACAGTCTAGAAGGTTCTTAGAATGCATGGAGGACAGCTTCTTATCCCAGGTGCTGCGAGAGCCTATCAGGGGCAAGGCTATGCTTGACCTCCTCTTCACCAACAGGGAAGGACTGGTGGGCGATGTGGTGGTTGGAGGGTGTTTGGGGTCCAGTGACCACGAGATAATTGAATTCTCGGTTTTCGGTCAAGCCAAGAGGGGCGGCAAGAAGACCTCCACTCTGGACTTCCGGAGGGCAGACTTTGGGTTACTCAAGGAACTAATTCAGAGGGTTCCTTGGGATAAAGCCCTTAAAAACAAAGGGGTCCAGGAGAGCTGGACCTACTTCAATGAAGAATTGTTGAAGGCTCAGGGACAGGCTGTGCCAATGTGCCGGAAGATGAGCCGCCGGGGCAGATGGCCAGCCAGGATGGTTCATAAACTTTTAATGGAACTGAGGGAAAAAAAGAGGGTGTATCACCTTTGGAAGAGAGGGGAGGCAACCCACAGAATGTTTAAGGATGTTGCTAGGTCTTGTAGGAAGAAAATTAGGGAGGCAAAAGCACACTTGGAGCTTAAACTGGCCTATACTGTGAAGGACAACAAAAAGTCCTTCTATAAATACATTAATAGTAAGAAGAAGGGAAAGGACAACCTCCACTCCTTGGTGGACACGGAGGGGAACATTGTAACAAAGGATGAGGAAAAGGCAGAGATACTTAACACCTTCTTTGCCTCAATTTTTACTAGAAGGACAGAACGTCTTCCAGACAGCTGGCCTGCAGAGCTGGCAGAAGGAGCCAGGGAGCTGCAGAGTTTCCCTATGTTCCATGAGGAGGTGGTTGGAACTCTCCTTAGCAGCTTGGATCCCCACAAGTCCATGGGACCAGATGGGATTCATCCTAGGGTGCTGAGAGAGCTGGCAGATGAGCTGGCCAAGACGCTCTCCATAATTTTCCAGCAGTCCTGGCTCACTGGCGAGGTCCCAGAGGACTGGAAGCTGGCCAACGTGGTGCCCATCCATAAGAAGGGCCGGTTGGATGAGCCAGGAAATTACAGGCCTGTCAGCCTGACCTCAGTGCCAGGCAAGATCATGGGACAGGTCATCCTGAGTGCAATCATGCCGCAAGAAGGGGCCGCTTATTCGACCAATTTGATCAGCGGAATCCAACTTTATTGAGCATCAGACACATCTTATATACAGTTTGCTATAATTATGCCCACTTGGCAACATACTATTGGTTACTCTCTAAAAGGTTACATCATTGTTTTCACAACTCTGTGGAATTCTTCTATCCGGCCTAATAGCTCTCTTCCCCAGATCTCGCCTCCTCCTTATCTTGCGTGCCTCCCATCTCAGGGGCAGCTGGACTTCAGCATACCAAGCAATCAGCACTTTCTCACATCTCTTACAGCGCCACTATATTATCAACAGAGAATTCTTCAAGGCCTGAATTGCACAGTCGTTCCTGGGACCCAAGGCCCCTCTTGCTCAAAACAATACTCAACACAATCACACAGCACTTACAGGATGGCCAAGGGATCAGGCCTAGCCAGCATGGATTTAGGAAGGGCAGGTCCTGCCTGACCCACCTGATCTCCTTCTATGATCAGGTGACCCGCCTGGTGGATGTGGGGAGGCCTGTTGATGTAGTCTACCTGGACCTCAGCAAGGCCTTTGACACCGTCCCCCATAGCAAACTGCTGGCCAAGCTGTCAGCCCATGGCTTGGATGGGAGCACACTGCGATGGGTTAGGAACTGGCTGGATGGCCGAGCCCAGAGAGTGGTGGTGAATGGTGCCACATCCAGCTGGCAGCCAGTCACTAGTGGTGTGCCCCAAGGATCAGTGCTGGGCCCTGTGCCTTTAACATCTTTATTGATGATCTGGATGAGGGCATTGAGTCCATCATCAGTAAATTTGCGGACGACACCAAGCTGGGGGCAAGAGTTGATCTGCTGGAGGGTAGAGAGGCTCTGCAGAGGGACCTCGACAGGCTGGACAGATGGGCAGAATGCAAGGACATGAGATTGAACACATCCAAGTGCCGGGTTCCGCACATTGGCCACAACAACCCAATGCAGTCATACAGGCAGGGGTCGGAGTGGCTGGAGAGCAGCCAGGCAGAGAGGGACCTGGGGGTGCTGGTTGATGGTAGGCTGAACATGAGCCTGCAGTGTGCCCAGGCAGCCAAGAGGGCCAATGGCATCCTGGCCTGCATCAGGAACAGTGTGGCCAGCAGGAGCAGGGAGGTCATTCTGCCCCTGTACACTGCACTGGTTAGGCCGCACCTCGAGTACTGTGTCCAGTTCTGGGCCCCTCAGTTTAGGAAGGATGTTGACTTGCTGGAATGAGTCCAGAGAAGAGCAACAAAGTTGGTGAGGGGTTTGGAACAAAAGCCCTATGAGGAGAGGCTGAGGGAGCTGGGGTTGCTCAGCCTGGAGAAGAGGAGACTCAGGGGTGACCTTATCACTCTCTACAACTACCTGAAGAGAGGTTGCAGACAGGCGGATGATGGTCTCTTCTCCCAGGCACCCAGTACCAGAACAAGAGGACACAGTCTCAGGCTGCGCCAGGGGAGGTTCAGGTTGGATGTTAGGAAGAAGTTCTATACAGAAAGAGTGATTGCACTATGGAATGGGTTGCCCAGGGAGGTGGTGGAGTCGCCGTCATTGAAGGTGTTCAGAAGGAGACTTGATGGGGCGCTTGGTGCCATGGGTTAGCTGTTTGGGTGGGTTGGATTGGTTGATGGGTTGGACACGATGATCTTGAAGGTCTTTTCCAACCTGGTTTGGTTTATTCTAATTTATTCTAAGGTGCAAGGACCCACCACAGAGATTCAGTTTCTGGGAGTGCGGTGGCAGGATGGGCGCCGGCACATTCCAGTGGATGTGGTAAATAGAGTCTCTACCATGGCAAATTCCACAAACAAGCAAGAGACCCTACGTTTCTTGGGGATAGTGGGATTTTGGAGACTACACATTCCTGGATATAGTCAGATTGTGAAACCTCTGTATGATGTGACTCGAAAGAGAAACAATTTCCACTGGGGACCTGAACAACAAGCAGCCTTTGACCAGATAAAGCAAGAAGTAGTTCAAGCGATGGGTCTGGGACCTGTCCGAGATGGTCCAGACATTAAGAACATTTTGTACACGGCTGCAAGTGACAATGGTCCAACCTGGTGCTTGTGGCAAAAAGCTCCAGGTGAGACACGTGGACGACCTCTTGGTTTCTGGAGTCGAGGTTACAGAGGTTCAGAGGCTAACTATACTCCAACAGAGAAAGAAATTTTAGCTGCCTATGAAGGAGTAAAAGCATCTTCTGATGTAATTGGAACTGAATCACACCCTCTGTTAGCTCCCAGATCACAAGTTTTGAATTGGATGTTCAAACGCAAAGGCTCCACACCACATCATGCTACAGACTCAACATGGTCTAAGTGGATGGCTCTGATAACACAGAGAGCTCGAATGGGAAATCTTGAAAGACCTGGTCTAGTGGAGGTGATCTCAAGTTGGCCTGAAGGTATCAATTGTGCTAAACCTGCAGAGGAGAAAGTAACTCGTAGTGAGGAAGCTCCTCCTTACAATGACCTTTCTGATGATGAAAAGAAATATGCTCTGTTCACAGACGGTTCCTGTCGTCTTGTTGGAAACAAGTGAAGGTGGAAGTCTGCAGTGTGGAGTCCAACACACCGAGTTGCAGAGGCGAAGGATGGAGAAGGAGAATCCAGTCAGTTCGCAGAGGTAAAAGCTGTCCAGCTAGCTCTCGACATAGCTGAACATGAGAGATGGCCAAAGCTTTATCTCTACACCGACTCATGGATGGTAGCCAATGCTCTATGGGGTTGGCTAAAGAACTGGAAGAAGAGTGGTTGGCAAAGGAAAGGAAAACCCATTTGGGCAGCCGACCTATGGCAGGACATCACTGATGGATTCGGGAGAATTCCAGTGAAAGTGAGACACATCGATGCTCACGTTCCTAAGAGCAAAGCTACTGAGGAACAGCAACACAACCATCAGGCAGATCTAGCTGCAGGAGTTTCTCAAGTAGACATGGACTCTAATCTTGATCTCGACTGGAAACACCGAGGTGAGATATTCTTAGCTCGGTGGGCTCATGATTCGTCAGGACATCAAGGCAGAGATGCAACATACCATAGCAATGGGCTCGTGACAGATCCATAGACATTTCCATGGATGCTATCACACAAGTCATCCATGACTGTGACATTTGTGCTGCTATTAAGCAGGCAAAGAGAATTAAGCCCTTGTGGTATGGTGACAGATGGTCCAAGTACAAGTGTGATGAAGCTTGGCAGATTGTCTACATCACTCTACCATGTTCTCGTTCTGGTAAGGAATATGTGCTTACTATGGTCGAGGCAAACACTGGATGGTTGGAAACTTATCCAGTTCCACATGCAACTGCACGCAACACCATTCTCGGTCTGGAGAGACAGGTCCTGTGGAGACACGGAACTCCAGAGAGGATTGAGTCAGACAACGGAACTCATTTCAAGAACAACCTTGTAAAGAACTGGGCAAAAGAGCACGGTATTGAGTGGATATTCCATATTCCCTACTATGCACCAGCTTCAGGGAAGATTGAACGCTACAACGGTTTGTTGAAGACCACTCTTAAAGCCATGGGGGTTGGATCTTTGAAAAACTGGGAAAAACATTTAGCACAAGCAACCTGGCTGGTAAATAGTAGAGGTTCAGTGAACCGAGCTGGACCTGCACATTCAGATCTGCTTCAGAAAGTAGAAGGTGATAGAATTCCTGTTTTTAGAGAAAAGGATCTGTTAGGTAAGACGGTTTGGGTATTTTCACCCTCAGGAGAGACTAAACCTGTGCAAGGGGTGGTTTCAGCTGAAGGTCTGGGTCACACTTATTGGGTAATGCAAGAGAATGGGGAAATTCTGTGTATTCCACAAAGGAATTTAACTTTAGCTGAAAGAATTTAACTTTCGAACTGTTGTACAGCTACATTGCATCCAAAGGAAGAATCTGCGAGGAATCTATGGTGCACGAACCCTGAGAGCCCTGAGTCAACTACGAGACCCTGAGAATCCCTGTTTCTTCGCTTCGTCGGTGAAGAAACAAACTGTTTTCCATTTTTCTCATTTCCTGATTTTCTTGGACTTTTGAATCATCTACATCTGAGCATAGCCAGAATGGACTATGAACTTTACTCACAAACTGTAAATGTCGTCTTGGATTGGATGGACAGTATGAACAGCCAATGAAATTGTTTAGAAGGGGTGGACTGTGACCGTTTGAGGCTGTCCCTTTAAGAAAGGGGACATTGTGGTTGAATGTTTGTAAACGAAAGACAGATCTAAACTAATTTCATTGGTGGATTGGGAGAGAGCACCTTTTGAACTGGGAGTACAGCAAACAATCCTCGGCAGTCCTGCGCTTTCCTTCTTCCCCTTTGCAGCTCGCAGCTTTCTGGGCTCTCAGCCAGACTTGACCTTGATGCTGATAAAAAGCGTGAGGGCTCTACTAACAAATTCTGCTTAAATTAACAGTTTCTCTTTTTCTCCCTTTCTAACCCTCTCTGGGGAAAGGGGGAGAGAAGGGAGAGCAGAGGTGGGGAACCCCCCTCAGCAGAGGAGGGAACCCTCATTTCTGTGTGACTTTGTTGTATATTTCTGTATATATTATAAATACTGTAAATTCTGTATATATTTCCCTGCGTTCCCTAAACTGCTTTGTAAATATACAGCACACATTCCTTCGCTAATCCGGCTGTCTGGTTTTTTTTTTCCCCTTTCAATTTTTTTTTCTTCCCTTTACTTACAGGCAGGGGGAGAGAAGGCCTGGCCTTCCCCCCAACCCTATGACAGGTCCTCACTACAAGAAAGGCATTGAGGTGTTTGGAGTAGCTGGGGAAGGGTATCACAGTATCACCAAGGTTGGAAAAGACCTCAAAGATCATCAAGTCCAACCTATCACCAGAGACCTCATGACTAGACCATGGCACAAAGTGCCACATCCAATCCCCTCTTGAACCCCTCCAGGGACAGTGAGCAGCTGAAGGGACTGGGCTTGTTTAGCCTGGAGAAAAGGAGGCTGAGGGGAGACCTCATTGCTCTCTACAACTCTCTGAAGGGAGGTTGTAGCCAGGTGGGGGTTGGTCTCTTCTCTCCAGAATTAAGTGATAGGATGGGAGGAAATGGCCTCAAGCTGCCCCAGAGCAGGTTTAGTCTGGAAACAAGAAGAAACTTCTTGTTTGAAAAGGTTCTCCACCACCTCCTGTGGAATCAGTTCCAGTCTTTGAGTCCCCGTCCCTGGATGTGTTTAAAAGATGCAGAGACATGGCAGTGAGGAACATGGTTTAGCACCAGCCTGGACAGGGTTCCATAATAGTTGGGCTCCATCATCTTAATGGTCTTTTCAGAATTACAGAATCAATCATTTAGGTTGGAAAAGACCTTCAAGATCATGGAGTCCAACCACTTACCCTATTCTATGTAGTCCACCACTAAGCCACATCCCCAAGCACCACATCTACACACCTTTTAAACACATCCAGTGACCAGTCATCAGCCACCTCCCTGGGCAGCCTGTTCCAATGCCTGGAAATCAAATCTCCCTGATTCTGTGATCCTACACTGCTCATGCTCTCTAGGGACTAGATTCAGGGATCTGATGCTTGCAGTCTTCTCTGAACCCACAAGTGGGACTATGATCTGAAGGGGCCTGAAGCACTGTATTAATCATGGAAGGGTCCAGGCTGGAAGGGACCTCCAAAGGTCATCCAGTCTGATCTCTCCACAGTCAGCAGGGACATCCCCAACTAGATCAGGCTGTCCAGAGCCCTGTCCAGCCTCACCTTGAATATCTCCAGGGATGGAGCCTCAACTACCTCCCTGGGCAACCTGTTCCAGTGTTCCACCACCCTCATAGTGAAGAACTTATATCTAACATCCAATCTAAATCTGCTCATCTCTAGTTTGAAGCCATTCTCCTTTGTCCTGTCACTGCAGGCCCTTGTAAACAGCCTCTCCATCCTTTCCGTATTCCCCTTCAGGTACTGGAAAACTGTTACTAGGTCTCTCCCTCCAGAGCTGTCTCTTCTCCAGGCTGAACACCCCCAGGTCCCCCAGCCTGTCCTCATAGCAGAGCTGCTCCAACCCCCTGATCATTTTCTCTGGCCCTCCTCTGGACCCTCTCCATCAGGTCCATGTCCTTCCTTCTGAGGGCTCCAGACCTGCACACAGTGCTCCAGGTGAGGTCTCAGCAGAGCAAAGTGTCAGAATCACCTCTCTGGCAACACAACCTTTGATGCAGCCCAGGCTGTGGTTGGCCTTCTGTGCTGCAAGCTCACACTGCCTGCTCCTGTCCAGTTTCTCATCCATCAGCACCCCCAAGTCATTTACCTCAGGGCTGCTTTCTAACACCTCCTCCCCCAGCCTGCATTGATAAGGAGACCTGCTCCAGCCCAGGTGCAGAGCCCTGCACTTGCACATGCAAATAATGGTAACCGCACCCAACCATCATAACCTCTGGCAGCTGAACTTAATTGGAAGAGCAGAGCAGCCATTTCCAATGTGTCAGGAGGGGGGAAAAAAAAAAAGAGTACTCAAGAAAATGGGACAGGTTCATGGAGCCTTCATCATGCTAACATTAAAATGCACTCACAAAAGGATCTTCCCCTTAACTACCAACTGAAAAGGTACAACTACAAGCCAGGAATAGATTTGATTTTCCACAAAGGGGCATGAAAATTATTTGGTCCCAGCAGAAAAAAAACACCAAACCAAACAACTTCAATATCTGTTTTCAAAGAGCAGCAACAACAACAAAACCATCAAAGAAGTTGCAACCAGGGTGCAATCATTTCCAGGACAGGTTTTTGTAGTGCCATGCTGAAGGCACAAGCTGCCCGGCCTAAGGCTGATGCTGTCTGGGGAGGGAAGCAAGGGGTGGTGTGTTTCAAAGCACAAAGCTCAGGAGACAAGGCCATGGAGCTGTATAAGGTACCCAAGCCCAGTTGAAGCTTTTCTGTGCTGCACATTGGGAGTGGTCCCTGGAGTGGCCAATCCCCAGAAGCACATTTGAGTTACTCTGAGAAAAAAAACCAATTGATTTAGACCAAGAGAGCCCAAGAGTAAGCCACCATGGCCACAACACAGCCTCACAGGAGAAACTCCAGCCAAAAGCCAAGTAGGGAGCTCAGGCATTTAACAACACAAGTACCTCTCGCTAAAGACCTTTTCAGCTGCACATTTATCACTAAAAATCTTCCACCCTTGCTGACATTTTCTGTCAGAAACACAATACTTCTGAATGGAGCAGGACACCCATGCTTACTCCTTAACTTCAGGGGTACCCAACTATCCTGGCTAGACAGCATGTTAAAAACCCCAGCTAAGATACTTTCAACATCATTAATAAGGACATATTAATAAGGGCAATTAATAAGGAAAGAATTTCCCCCACACCCTTTTGACACCTCAAACAAGTCTGCATTTCAAAACTAGAGCTGCAGAGATCCACAAACCTTGTTGTCACAGACTAAGCAGGAGCTCTGCAAAGCAGCTAGCCCAATCCCCTTGCTAAAGGGGCAACACCTGAAGCAAATCAGACAGAAATGCACACATCTGAGTTTGGAAGTCTCCAGAAAAGGAGACTCCACAACCTCTCAGGGCAGCCTGCTCCAGTGCTCTGTCACCCTCAAAGGGAAGAATCTTTTCTCCTGTGTTTAGGTCTAACCTCCTACATTTCAGTTTGTATCTGTTGTCTCTTGCCCTGTTGCCAGACACCCCTGAGCAGATTCTGGCTCCCTCCTCACTGAGTTCTACACATTAGCCACAACAACCCCATGCAGTGCTACAGACTGGGGACAGAGTGGCTGGAGAGCGGCCAGGCAGAAAGGGACCTGGGGGTACTGGTTGACAGTAGACTGAACATGAGCCAGCAGTGTGCCCAGGTGGCTAAGAAAGCAAATAGCATCCTGGCCTGCATCAGAAACAGTATGGCCAGCAGGAGCAGGGAAGTCATTCTGCCCTGTGCTCAGCACTCGTTAGGCCACACCTTGAGTCCAGTGTCCAGTTCTGGGCTCCTCAGTTTAAGGAAAGATGTTGAGTTAATGGAAGGTGTCCAGAGAAGGGCAACAAAGCTGGGGAGGGGTCTGGAGCACAGCCCTGTGAGGAGAGGCTTAGGGAGCTGGGGTTCGGTATCAGTCAGGGTTGGAAGGGACCACAAGGATCATCTAGTTCCAACCCCCCTGCCATGGGCAGGGACACCCCACACTAGATCACGCTGGCCAGAGCCTCATCCAGCCTGGGCTTAAACACCTCCAGGGACGAGGCCTCGACCACCTCCCTGGACAACACATTCCAGGGTTTCACCACTCTCATGGTGAAGAACCTCCTCCTCATATCCAGCCTGAATCTCCCCACCTCCAGCTTCATTCCATTCCCCCTAGTCCTATCACTACCTGACATCCTGAGAAGTCCTTCCCCAGCCTTCCTGTAGACCCCCTGCAGATACTGGAAGGCCACAATTAGGTCACCTCGGAGCTTTCTCTTCTCCAGACTGAACAGCCCCAACTCCTTCAGTCTGTCCTCATAGGAGAGGTGCTCCAGCCCTCTGATCATCCTTGTGGCCCTTCTCTGGACACCTTCCAGCACCTCCACATCCCTCTTGTAATAGGGGCTTCATAACTGGACACAGTACTCCAGGTGGGGTCTCACCAGGGCTGAGTAGAGGGGGAGGATCACCTCCCTCCACCTGCTGGCCACACTTCTCCTGATGCAGCCCAGGATCTGATTGGCTTTGCAGGCTGCAAGTGCACACTGAAAGCTCATGTTGAGCTTCTCCTCCACCAGCACCCCCAAGTCTCTCTCCTCAGGGCTGCTTTCCAGCCAGTCCCTGCCCAGCCTGGATTTGTGCCCGGGATTGCCTCCACCCAGGTGCAGGACCCTGCACTTGCTCTTGTTGAACCTCATGAGTTTGGCTTGTGCCCACCTCTCCAGCCTGTCAAGGTCCCTCTGGATGGCCTCCCTTCCCTCCAGCGTGTCTGCTGCACCACACAGCTTGGTGTCATCAGCAAACTTGCTGAGGGTGCACTCAATGCCACTGTCCATGTCCCCCACAAAGATGTTGAATAAGACAGGTCCCAGGACTGATCCCTGAGGGACTCTGCTTGTCACTGGCCTCCACTGGGACATGGAGCCATTGACAGCCACTCTTTGGGTGCGGCCATCAAGCCAGTTCCTTATCCATCTAGTGGTCCACCCATCAAACCCATGTGTCACCAGTTTGGAGACCAGGATGTGGTGTGGGACAGTGCCGAAGGCTTTGCTCAGGTCCAGGTAAACGACATCAGTTGCTCGCCCCTCATCTATTAATTTTGTCACCTGCTCATAGAAGGCCACCAGGTTGGTCAGGCAGGATTTGCCCTTGGCAAAGCCATGCTGACTGTTCCCAATCACCTCTTCACTATTCTTTTGAGCGAGTAGTGACTCCAGGAAGATCTGCTCCATGATCTTTCCAGGCACAGAGGTGAGACTGACTGGCCTGTAGTTCCCTGGTTCCTCCTTCTTACCCTTTCTGAAAATGGGGGTAATGTTTCCCCTTTTCCAGTCTGTGGGGACTTCCCCAGACTGCCATGACTTTTGAAATATAATAGAGAGGGGTTTAGCAACCTCATCTGCCACTTCTCTCAGTACCCGTGGGTGTATCCCGTGGGGTCCCAGGCACTTGAACACTTTCAGGTTCTTCAGGTGATCACGAACCTGATCTTCACTTACAATGGGCAGTTCTTCCTCCCTGTCCCTGGCATTCTCTTCCATAACATCAGGAGTGTGGCTAGAGGCCCTTGCAGTGAAGACTGAGGTAAAGAAGTTATTAAGTACCTCAGCCTTTTCCTCATCACTTGTGACCATGTCACTATTTTCCTTTCTGAGGGGGCCCACACCTTCCCTAGTCTTCTTCTTCCCATTAATATACCTGTAGAAGTTCTTAGTGTTCCCTTTAACCTCCCTGGCTAGATTCAATTCAAACTCTGCTTTGGCTTTCCTAACCAGGACTCTTGTTGCTTGGGCAGCTTCCTTATATACCCCCTGTTCTAGCTGTCCTTCTCTCCACTTCCTGTAGAGTTTCCTTTTAAGTAATAGTGTGTCCAGTAGCTCCTTGCCCATCCAGGCAGGCCTCCTAGCATTCTTACCTGCTTTTCTCTTTGTTGGTATACAGAGCTCCTGGACACAGAGGAGGTGGTCCTTGAATACTGACCAGCTGTCCTGGGTCCCTCTTCCCTCCAGGGCTTTGTCCCATGATACTTTGGCTATCAGATCCCTGAAGCAATCAAAGTCTGCACGGCTAAAGTCTAGGGTCGTAAGCTTGGAATACTTCCTCCTGATTGCCCTGAGGATATTAAATTCAACTGCTTCATGGTCACTACAGCCAAGGCCATCTCTGAGCCTCACATTGCTTACCAGCCCTTCCCTGTTGGTGAGAACAAGGTCCAGCATAGCACCATTTCTTGTTGGTTCCTCTACCATTTGGAGGAGGAAGTTGTCTTCTATGCAGTCCAGGAACATCCTGGATTGCTGGTGCCTTGCTGTGTTGTCCCTCCAGCAGATGTCCGGGTGGTTGAAATCACCCATGAGGACCAGGGCTTGTGACCTGGAAGCCGCTTCTATTTGCCTATGGAGGGCCTCATCTGCTTGGATCTGCTGGTCAGGTGGCCTGTAGGAGACCCCCACAGTAATATCTCCTTCTCCTGTCCTGCCTTTAATTTTAACCCATACGCTCTCAACCAGCTCATCATCCCTCCCCAGGTGGAGCTCCACTGATTCCAACTGGCTATTGACATAGAGGGCAACACCTCCTCCTCTCCTTCCCTGCCTATCCTTCCTAAAGAGTTTATACCCATCTATCCCTACATTCCAGTCATGGGATTCATCCCACCAAGTTTCAGTAACAGCCACTATGTCGTGGCATCCCAGCAGCACAGTGGCCCTTAACTCATCCTGTTTGTTGCCCAAGCTGCTCACATTCGCATAGAAGCACTTCAGCTGGGCTGGCCCTGTCATCCCCTTGTGCCAAATCCCCTCAGTTTCCACAGAATGTCCTGGTGGATCATTCGTGGCTTGCCTTGGGGCACCAAGTTGAGAGCCCTTACCAGCTCTCCATCTCTCTGCTGCTGGTGAGCTGCCCCTCTGTTTGTCCTGGCCAGCAGTAGACTATTAACCCCTTCCCCCTTCAAATCTAGTTTAAAGCCCTATCAATGAGCCCTGCCAATTCCTGCCCCAGGATTCATGCACCTGTGAGAAGTTTTAATGGTCCATGACATTTCTGCACCTGTTCCCTTGCTGTTGAGTTGCATGCCTTTATTGAAAATAATTGTGGCCTTCTTTCTAATTGCAGGCATCTGCCCACAGTTCAAAGACTCTAATTCCTCCTAATTAACAGATGACTGATTATTTAGAGAACCTGGCTGTACCATTCATTAATTCTCTGTAAGATTATGATCTCTGAAATAGGCCTGTGTCAAAATGCAGGGAGTTTGACTCTCTGGCTTCCCTCTTGCCTGTATATATATTTTGCTTTTCCATGTTGCATGCTAATCAAGAGGAATGAAGAAGCAAGAGAAGAGGATTGCTAACACAAAGCACTCACACTGAAAGATATTCAGCATAGGCAGCAAGGCAATTACCACTGAGGATAAAAACCAAAACAAATCAAAGATATTTCTGAAGGATGTGCTCACCATATACCCATGATACCTTAGGGAAACAGATCCAAGCAACACCAAGTCATCCAAGTCATGGTAAAAGAACACAAGGGCAGTCAACTGGTGTCCTTTCCTAGCCTGCATCAGGAATAGTGTGGCCAGCAGGAGCAGGGAAGTCATTCTGCCCTGTGCTCAGCACTGGTTAGGCCACACCTTGAGTCCTGTGTCCAGTTCTGGGCTCCTCAGGTTAGGAAAGATGTTGAGATGCTGGAAGGTGTCCAGAGAAGGACAACAAAGCTGGGGAGGGGTCTGGAGCACAGCCCTGTGAGGAGAGGCTGAGGGAGCTGGGGTTGCTTAGCCTGGAGAAGAGGAGGCTCAGGGGAGACCTTCTTGCTCTCTCCAACTCCCTGAAGGGAGGTTGTAGCCAGGTGGGGGTTGGTCTTTTCTCCCAGGCAACCATCACCAGAACAAGAGGACACAGTCTCAAGCTATGCCAGGGGAGGTTTAGGCTGGAGGTGAGGAAGAAATTCTTCCCAGCAAGAGAGATTGGCCATTGGAATGTGCTGCCCAGGGAGGTGGTGGAGTCACCATCCCTGGAGGTGTTGAAAAAGAGCCTGGATGAGGCACTTGGTGCCATGGTTTAGTTGATTAGATAGTGTTGGGTGATAGGTTGGACTCAATAATCTCAAAGGTATTTTCCAACCTGGTTAATTCTATGCTATGCTATGCTATGCTATGCTATTTTTTCAGTCACTAAAACCCTGGATGATTGAGCTGTTTGCAGTAAGAACTTGTGGAAGTGGAGGAAACACTGATAGTCTAAGAGGCAGACTTCCCACAACTTCCAATGAGAGAATGACCTATAACAAAGAAATTTACTGATGGTTTTCTCTACAGAAATCAAAGTGCCTTAGGTTGGAAGTTACCTCATAGATCATCTACTCCAACACTCCTGCCATAGGCAGGGATTCCTCTCAAGTAGACTTTGTTGCTGAAGGCCTCATCCAACCTGGCCTTGAACTCCCCAGGGAGAGGCCATCTACAACCTCCCTGGGCAGCCTATTGCAGTCTCAGCACCCTCATACTGAAGAACTTCTTTGTCATCTCCAGTCTAACCCTGCTCTCCCTCAGCTTCAAACCATTCCCCCTTGGCCTGTCTCTGGACACCCCTATGAAAATTTCCTCTGCAGCCTTCCTGGAGGTATTCAGGTATTGGAAGGCAGCTCTAAGGTCCCCCCAGAGTCTTCTCTTCTCCAGGCTGAGCACCCCCAGCTCCCTCAGCATATCTTTACAGCAGAGTTGCTCCAGCCCTTGGATCTTCTTAGTGGCTCTCTCCTGCACTTGTCCCAAAAGTGCTGTGTCCTTCTTATGATGTGGACACCAAGAAAGTAAAAGTGTAATCAAAACCCTGGTGACCCCCTCATTCAGTGCCTCATGTGTCTCTCCAAACCCCATGCTCAAGAAATACATCTATGGAACACTACAAAAAGATTCAAATATCTGTAGAGACTTCTGGGGGAAGCAAGGGGGTTTAAGATGTCTTCTCAACTGTAAAGTCAGACTCTAGGTACACTGCAAACCCAATGAACCTCTCTTGGAAGGAGTGTTCCACTATGCCTCCCTACACCTAAAGGGAGGGCCACTAAGATGATCCAAGGGTTAGAGCAACTGTGTTATAAATATATGGTGAGGGAGCTGAGGGTGTTCAGCCTGGAGAAGAGAAGACTCTGAGGGGGACACCTTAGAGCTGCCTTCCAACAGCTGAAGGGATCCTCCAGGAAGGCTGCAGGCTAAACACCCCCAGCTCCCTTAGCCTCTCCTCCCAGGGCTTGTGCTTCCTTCCTGCTCCATCAGCACTGAAGCTGCAAACACTTCTGACTTACACGAGGGTGAAGTCAATTTAAAGGATACCAAATAGTGATGAACCAACTCAGAGTAGATGGAGAGCATTAGTAAATCATCCAGAACAGCTTGAGACAAACTGGTGAGCCTTGGAGAATGATGAAAATTAAATCTGAACTCTTGAATATTTCCAGTTGCACCAGTCACTGTTGGCTGTGACTCTAATCACAGCACAGAGGAGTGACAGATAAGGTGAGAAAGAGAAAGAAATCTTTACCCTCTTTAAAAATGGCTGTGAGCTTTATACCTGGGCACACACAGGCTAAAGGCATTTCTACACACTTCTTGCACAGAGCCTACCCAATCCTTCAGGAACAGAGAGGTCTGCCTGAAGTGTTTTCATTTCAGTAAAGCATTTGACAGCACAACATCCTCGCAGCTAAGCTGAGGCACTGTGGTCTGGATGATCAGGGAGTGAGGTGGAAGGGAACTGGTTGAAGGGAAGAAGTCAGAGAGTTGTGGTCAATGGGACAGAGTCTAGTTGGAAGCCTCTATTTAATGGAGTCCCTCAGGGGTCAGTGCTGGGACCTGTGCTGTTCAATATATTCATCAGTGACCTGGATGAAGGCACAGAGGGCACTGCCAGCAAGTTTGCTGATGACACCAAACTGGGAGCAGCAGCTGCCACAGGAGGGTTCTGCTGCCATTCAGCCAGACCTGGATAGGCTGAGAGCTGGGCAAGGAGAAATTTAATGAAGTTCAACAAGGGCAAGAGTAGAATCTTGCACCTGGGAAAGAGCAACCCCATGCACCAGTATAGGCTGGGGACTGACCTGCGGGAGAGCAGTGAAGGGGAAAAGGACCTGGGGGTCCTGGTGGATGGAAGGGTGACCATGAGCCAGCAGTGTGCTCTTGTGGCCAGGAAGGCCAAGGACATTCTGGGGTGGATTAGAAGGGCTGTGGTTAGTAGGTTGAGAGAGGTTCTCCTTCCCTTCTGCTTTGCCCTGCTGAGGCCACATCTGGAGTATTGTGTCCAGTTCTGGGGCCCTCAGTTCAGGAAGGACCTCAGGGAGTTCCTTGAAAGAGTCCAGCACAGAGCCACAAAGATGATGAAGGGAGTGGAACATCTTCCTCACGAGGAGTGCCTTAGGGAGCTGAGGGCTTTTAGCTTGGAGAGGAGAAGCCTGAGAGGTGACCTCATTGCTGTTGATCAAGATGTGCAGGGTGAGTGCCCAGAGGCTGGAGCCAGGCTCTGCTGAGGGATGCCCAATGTCAGCACAAGGGGGAGTGGTGGAAGCTGAGGTAGAGGAAGTGCCATGGAAACAGGAGGAAAAAAATTTCATTGTGAGGGTGACAGAGCCCTGGAACAGGCTGCCCAGGAGGGGCTGTGGAGTCTCCCTCTCTGGAGGTATTCAAAACCCATCTGGATGCATTCCTGTGTGATCTGCTGTAGCTGATCCTGCTCTGGCAGGGGGGGTGGACTGGATGAGCTTTGTAAATCCCTTCCAGCCCCTCACATTCTGTGATTCTGTGAAGTGTCATTCTGAATTGTGCTGGGTATTATAC
Source organism: Melanerpes formicivorus (assembly GCF_026170545.1). Classification (NCBI taxonomy): domain Eukaryota; kingdom Metazoa; phylum Chordata; class Aves; order Piciformes; family Picidae; genus Melanerpes; species Melanerpes formicivorus. The sequence goes on along the minus strand of NW_027142361.1, from coordinate 27,994,998 downwards.
TGGATCATATTCAGAGGTACAATTCTTTGGCCAAAGCATCCATCAGGATCTACAGAGTGTCATTTGTGTCCAGGGTACTTTGTCTGTTGGTGCAGATGGAAATGTATATTTACAGGAGATAATCACAATGGCATTGGATGTTGGCTCAGATTTTGGTCCAGAGCCCACCACACAGTCAAGAAGAACAAAGGGAGCTGCCAGGCAGAGTGTGACAGATGGCAAACCCAACAAATGGTGGAATGCTTGAACAAAGAGAATGGACTGACAAAATATCCCTAGGCCTGGCATCTGCCATGGCATCTCCTAAGTCTGCTGCACCTGGACTTCAATCAGCTGAACACCATTCTGCCAATTTAGGTAGGGAATGGGGCAGGAAACTTGGCCCTGAGGTCAGGCATGGAGACTCTTCTATCAGGGGGATATCCAGGGCAAGCATTGCTCTGGTGGAGACGTGCGTGTGGAGTCCAGAAATAATCCCTATGTTTTAGAAGCACGTTTGGGAAGTGATTTCTGGTCCTCTAACATAAGAAGCGAAAAGCGCAGCATAAGGTGAAAAGCTGGTTCCCATCCAAACTCAAATGGCAAAAACATGCAGCAGCTTGCCTTTAAAAGGATGTCCATCTGTTAGCAAACTACTGAGCAGACCATGACCACAACGGTCTCACAAATTCACAACCAACCCCCCCCCCCCAAAAAAAAAAAAATGCCTGCCCACACCCCCAGCTCAACAAATATTTAGGGCTGTGGTTTCGCTTTTACAGCAAGACCACTTTGAGGGATTCAGGAGAAGCTTTCCCCTGGTTTAAAATGGCTTTAAGCTTCCAAAGTCATACAAGAAGGAAGGATAAACTGCAGCAGTACAGGTTAGGAGGTGATCTGCTGGAGAGCAGCCCTGTGGAGGAGGAACCGGGGTGTCCTGGTGGATAACAAGTTCTGCATGGGACAGCAATCTGCCCTGGGGGCCAAGAAGGCCAATGGAGTCCTAGGGTGCATTCAGAGGAGTGTGGACAACAGATTGAGGGAGGTTCCCCTCTCTCTCTGCTCTGCTTTGGTGAGGCCACACCTAGAATATTGCATCCAGTTCTGGGATCCCCAGTTCAAGAGGGACAGGGATCTGCTGGAGAGAGTCTAACAGAGGGCTATGAGGATGATGAAGGGACTGCAGCACTGCACTGTGAGGAGAGGCTGAGACTTTAAAACCCCATCTGTGTAGTGGTTTGAGCCTTAACTGAGAGTTAAAAGCTCAAATGGGGAAAAGGCTGAGAATCTCTTCCCCACTCCCCCCCTCCTCCCTCCAAACAGGGAGAGAAAAAAAAAAAGGGTAAGGAGCAAATCCACTAAACAACAATCTGGAGTCAGCTTGGAAGTAGAGAGGCAAATAATTTTTTTTTCTTCAAATTATATATATATAACAATAACAGGGAAAAAAAAAAAGTTCACAAGGGCAAGGAACAAGAATGGATGGGAGTGGGACAGAAAAAAAAAGAATTATACAAAACCAGTCTTTCTCTGAGGAGGTGCAGAGGCAGCAGGGAGAAGGATCAGGTCCGGCCACGTGGCTGAGGAGCAGGAGGGCAGCTGCAGTAGCTCTCATCCAGCAGAGGCAGGAGCCAAAAAGGAGATCCCACAGCTATGATGTCCTGCTTTTTATACCCTAGCTGGGCAGGGAGGGGAAGGTGGAACAGACTCAGCTTTCCTAGGGGAAACGCTCTTCAGGGAGTGTAAAGTACCCACAAGCCCTCCACCCTGCTTTCTTCTTTTGTTTTCAGAAAGAGGCGTTAACCCACCACAATCCACCCCTCTGTTCCACTTCTCTCCTGCCACAGCCCCTCCATGCGATTTTGACATGTGGTATTTCAATCCTTGGTGCAAGTCTCTTGATATCCCGGCTCGCTCTTTCCCAGGGCAGTCTCTCTCTCTCTCTGGTGATGGTCACTGTAGGTGGTGCTTGAACTGGGTAGGCATGTGGAAAAGAATCAGGAATCAGTCTGTCTTTGAAAGGGAAAGAAAAAATCAAGAACAGTCTGTTGCTGTAGGGACATCGGAAACAGTCCGTTGCTGTAGGGACATCAGGAATGGGTACAGGTGAGATGATGCTCTTTGGGTTGGTGTGCAGTGGGTACGTTGGGTCCTGGATGCTAGGCTGGTATTAAACTAGGATGGAGAAACTTAGAACAACTTATAACTATTCACATAATTATATTGATGAGTGTTGCCTCCTCTGAGTTCATCCTCTTTCAGCCAGAGTCACATTCTGCTGTGGGATACACTGAATGTCCCCAGTTTCTAACATAACCCAGTACGTGTGACCAGGCCCCTCAGCCGAGACCACCCCTCGGGTTGGTTGCCCCCACCAGCAGCAGAGAAAACCCACACTGACTTCCCCAGCAGGTTCTTCTCAGCAATCACAGGAACTCCATCTCCATCCACTGTTTGCAGCAGGTCGGACTGGGCAGGACCAGCTCGGTTCACAGATCCTCTGCTGTTCACTAACCAAGTGGCTTGAGCTAGGTGCTTTTCCCAGTTCCTGAAGGTTCCACCCCCCATGGCTTTTAGGGTGGTCTTTAGCAAGCCATTGTAGCGCTCAACCTTCCCTGCAGCTGGTGCATGGTATGGGATGTGGTAAATCCACTCAATCCCATGTTCCTTTGCCCAGTCCCTTATGAGATGGTTCCTGAAGTGGGTTCCGTTGTCTGATTCAATCCTCCCGGGGGTGCCGTGTCTCCACAGGATATGTCTCTCTAGGCCCAGGATGGTGTTGCGAGCAGTGGCATGAGGAACTGGATAGGTCTCCAGCCACCCGGTACTTGCCTCCACCATGGTCAGTACGTACTGCTTGCCACTGTGAGACCGAGGAAGGGTGATGTAGTCGATCTGCCAGGCCTCTCCATATTTATATTTCGACCATCTCCCCCCATACCACAGAGGCTTCATGCGCTTGGCCTGCTTGATGGCAGCACAGATGACACACTCATGGATGACCTGTGAGATGGCCTCCATAGAGATGTCCACGGATCTGTCCCGAGCCCACCGGTATGTGGCATCTCTCCCTTGGTGGTCAGAAGTGTCATGGGCCCAGCGAGCTAAGAACAGCTCACCCTTGTGTTCCCAGTCCAAGTCTATTTGGGAGATCTTAGCAGCCAGATCTGCTTGGTCGTTGTGATTGTGCTCCTCTGTGGCTCTGCTCTTGGGGATGTGTGCATCGATGTGCCGTACCTTGGTTGGCAGCCTGTCCAGGCAGGCGGCGATGTCTTGCCACAGGTCAGCGGCCCAAACAGGCTTCCCTTTTCTCTGCCACCCATTCCTCCTCCATTCCTTCAGCCACCCCCACAAGGCGTTGGCTACCATCCAGGAGTCAGTGTAGAGGTACAGCACTGGCCAGTTCTCTCGTTCTGCTATATCCAGGGCCAACTGGACAGCTTTTACCTCTGCGTACTGACTGGATTCACCTTCTCCATCCCTTGCTTCTGCCACTTGCCTTGTTGGGCTCCAGACAGCTGCCTTCCATCTCCGCTTGCTTCCTACAAGCCGGCAGGACCCATCTGTAAATAGAGCATAGCCCTTCTCGTTGTCAGGGAGATCGTTATATGGGGGAGCCTCCTCAGCACGGGTCACTGTCTGCTCTGGTGGCATTCCAAAGTCAGCACCCTCTGGCCAGTTGGTGATCACTTCCACTATGCCAGGGTGTTTGAAGTTCCCCATCCGAGCTCGCTGAGTTATCAGGGCCATCCACTTACTCCAGGTAGCATCTGTGGCATGATGTGGGGTTGAGCCTCTCCCTTTGAACATCCAGGTCAGGACTGGAAGTCTCGGAGCTAGAAATAGAGGTGACTCAGTCCCAATTACCTCAGAGGCAGCCCGGACGCCCTCACAGGCAGCTAGGATTTCCTTCTCTGTCGCGGTGTAGTTGGCCTCAGAGCCTTTGTACCCCTTACTCCAGAAACCTAGGGGCCTGCCCCTGGTTTCACCAGGAGCCTTCTGCCACAAGCTCCATGTAGGACCATTCTCACCAGCCGCAGTGTACAGCACATTCTTGATCTCTGGCCCAGTTCGAACAGGTCCCAGAGCCATAGCATGGACCACCTCTCGTTTGATCTGGCCAAACGCCACCTGCTGCTCAGGTCCCCACACAAAATCATTTTTCTTCCTTGTTACATGGAAGAGAGGCTTCACAATTTCACTGTACCGGGAATGTGCATTTTCCAGAAGCCCACAAGCCCCAAAAACGACTGTGTCTCTTTCTTGTTTGTGGGCATTGGCAATGTCAATTGTGGCATACCACTTGGCCGCCTTCGATTCCAGCTCGTACTGGAGCTCCAGCATGTCCGGCACGGCAGCGTTGATTGGAGGAGTCACTTCATTCAGGCCACGGTAGTCCACAGTCAGTCTCCATTCCCCATTTGCCTTCCGCACTGGCCATATTGGGCTGTTGAAGGGGGAGTGAGCCTTGCTGATCACGCTCTGGCTCTCCAGTCGTCGAATCAGTTGGTGTATGGGGTGCAGAGAGTCTCTGTTGGTCCTGTATTGCCTGCGATGTACTATGTGAGAGGCAATAGGTAACTTCAAATCCTGCACCTTATGGCTGCCCACTACGGAGGGGTCATCTGAAAGCTCGGGCATGGTGGACAGCTGTTCTTTGCCTGCAGTCTCCACAGCTGCCACCCCAAACGCCCACTTGTGCCCCCTAGGGTCCTTGAAGCATCCCTCCCGCAGAAAGTCAATGCCAAGAATGCAAGGTGCATCTGGACCAGTCACTATGTCGTGCTTTCCCCATTCATTCCTGGTCAGGCTTATCTCAGCTTGCAGTACAGTCAAGTCTTGTGAGCCTCCTGTGACTCCTTGAATGCTTATGGACTCAGCCCCTTTGTACCCCGATGGTATCAGGGTGCATTGGGCCCCTGTGTCCACCAGAGCTCAGTACTTCAGGGCTTCTGAAGTGCCAGGCCATTTCACGTACACATCCCAGTATACTCTGTTGTCCCTGGCCTCCACCTGGCTGGAGGTAGGGCACCTCTAATGCTGGCGGCAATGTCCACACTTGTCACACGGTCCTGTGTTACTAGGGGAAGGGTCTCTTGAGCGAGAGGGACCACTCCGGGAAACTGGGGCAGCCCTTCTCCTGGATGAGTTATCCCCGTGGTGCCCACCTTGCAGTTCCTGCACCCTGTTCCAGAGGGCAGAGGTGGGTTGGCCATGCCAGGTGTCCATGTCCTCTCCATGGTCACAGAGGAACCTCCACAGAGACCCCCTTGACATTCCCCGAATGGCTTAGGGTAATCTCCTAGGGGAAGGTCGCCTGTTCCTGATTGCCGAAACCTGGACCCATTCTGAAGGAGAAGGGGAAAAGGAGGCATCGCTCCCCTTTTTCAGTTCAGACATGGAGGTCTTGATCTCTTTGACAATGTCTTTAGCCATAGTTTCTATGGCTGAGATCAGGGGTTTCTGATTTACGCTGTCCTCATATTCCCTTAAATCATTGGCAAACTCACAGACAGTTTGAGGACTTCCATCCTGTCCAGTCAAGAGTATCCCTCCTAATGTGTGAGCATATTTCTGAGGAGCACCCTGGATGAGTTTCTTTACGAAGGGCCGTCTCATGGGCACCTCATCTGGGTCCAAAGGGAGCTGGCCATCCCCATAAATTATTTCCATCACGGCCATCTGCCTCAGATACTGAATGCCCTGTTCCATAGTTCTCCATCTAACTGGGGCCCAGGGCAGGTCATCTCTTGAGCGGTACCGGCTCTTGATGGCGTTCAGAATCCGGGCCCAGAGAGTGTGTATTCCATCAAGTTTGGCTAACTCTTTGTCCAGACCAGCATCATGAGTCAGGGAGCCTAAAAGCTTCGCCTCCCTCTTATCCAGGTCCACTGTGTCCACCCCCTCGTCCCAGCATCTCAGGGCCCAGCTTAGTATTGGCTCACCCTCTTTCCTGGCGTAGTCCAGACGAGTTTGCCTTAGTTCCTTTCTGGGCAGAGATGTAACAGTTATTTCCTGGTCTGAATCATCTTCATCCACCGATGGGTTCTGTGAGGTGCTGGGGCCTGCTGAGGTTCCTTCCTCACCATCCGTGCTTGGCGATGATTTTTGATTTCTTTTTCCTGTGTGTGGTGACCGGTGCTAGAGAGACTGCATTGGCAGGAGCATCAGGGGTCAACTGTGGAACTGCTGGTGGTGGGGCAAACCCTTGTGCCTGGGGCTCAGGCTGAGAGCTGGCACAGTCATTACAACCCGAGCCCTCCCTCTTTGTGTCTACAGAGTGCTTACAATGCCCACAGCAGACACGCCCCCAGTCATTAAAGAGCACAAAGGAGTGGGTTATCACCCTCCAAACAGCTCTTAATGGGTTAGCTAGTCCTCCACCCAACACTGTCCCAGCAAATGCCACTATAAGGATTACATTTAGGCATATGGAGCATGTTGCAACGTAGAGCAATTTTCCATCACAGGCACTTTTATCTACACCATTGGTTTCATAACTTGCTTCAGGAAAGTTTCCTATGTTAGAAAAGTTACCACTGACAGTGAAATTCAATGAATTCAAGAGATACATGCCTAACTTAATTGATAAAGTTTTCATCCACTTGATCAGCATCTCTATCATTAACCACACCAAGTGGTAAGTTATTAATTTGTAGATGTGGGTCCAAAAGATCCAGCCAAAAGCCTATGCAAAGGCTTGGACCATCAGGTTCTTTAAAATTGCCATTTCTACTTCTAGCTCCTTTTTCAGAAAAAAAAAGTATTGCTTTCCCAATACAAGATTAATATCCAAGCCCCACGTTGGAGGCGCCAAAAATTGTAGTGGTTTGAGCCTTAGCTGAGAGTTAAAAGCTCAAATGGGGAAAAGGCTGAGAATCTCTTCCCCACTCCCCCCCTCCTCCCTCCAAACAGGGAGAGAAAAAAAAAAGGGTAAGGAGCAAATCCACTAAACAACAATCTGGAGTCAGCTTGGAAGTAGAGAGGCAAAGTAGCCCTGGAAAGTAGCCCTGAGGAGAGAGACTTGGGGGTGCTGGTGGACAAAAAGCTCAACATGAGCTCTCAATGTGCATTTGCAGCCCGCAAAGCCAATCAGATCCTGGGCTGCATCCGGAGAAGTGTGGCTAGCAGGTCGAGGGAGGTGATCCTCCCCCTCTACTCAGCCCTGGTGAGACCCCACCTGGAGTACTGTGTCCAGTTCTGGAGCCCCTATTACAAGAGGGATGTGGAGGTGCTGGAAGGTGTCCAGAGAAGGGCCACAAGGATGATCAGTGGGCTGGAGCACCTCTCCTATGAGGACAGACTGAAGGAGTTGGGGCTGTTCAGTCTGCAGAAGAGAAGGCTCTGAGGTGACCTAATTGTGGCCTTCCAGTATCTGAAGGGGGCCTACAGGAAGGCTGGGGAAGGACTTCTCAGGGTCTCAGGTAGTGATAGGACTAGGGGGAATGGAATGAAGCTGGAAGTGGGGAGATTCAGGCTAGATGTGAGGAGGAGGTTCTTCACCATGAGAGTGGTGAAACCCTGGAATGTGTTGTCCAGGGAGGTGGTCGAGGCCCCGTCCCTGGGGGTGTTTAAGAGCAGGGTGGATGAGGCTCTGGCCAGCGTGATCTAGTGTGGGGTGTCCCTGCCCATGGCAGGGGGGTTGGAACTAGATGATCCTTGTGGTCCCTTCCAACCCTGAATGAAACTATGAAACTATGAAATAATTTTTTTTTCTTCAAATTATATATATATAACAATAACAGGGAAAAAAAAAAGTTCACAAGGGCAAGGAACAAGAATGGATGGGAGTGGGACAGAAAAAAAAAAATTATACAAAACCAGTCTTTCTCTGAGGAGGTGCAGAGGCAGCAGGGAGAAGGATCAGGTCCGGCCACGTGGCTGAGGAGCAGGAGGGCAGCTGCAGTAGCTCTCATCCAGCAGAGGCAGGAGCCAAAAAGGAGATCCCACAGCTATGATGTCCTGCTTTTTATACCCTAGCTGGGCAGGGAGGGGAAGGTGGAACAGACTCAGCTTTCCTAGGGGAAACGCCCTTCAGGGAGTGTAAAGTACCCACAAGCCCTCCACCCTGCTTTCTTCTTTTGTTTTCAGAAAAAGGCGTTAACCCACTACAATCTGGATGTGTTCCTATGTGACCTGAGCTGGATTCTATGGTCCTGCTCTGGCAGGGGGTTTTGACTCGATGACCTTCAGAGATCCCTTCCAACCCCTGACATCCTGTGAGCCTGTGAATATGTAACTGAAAACTGTTCGAAGAAACAAAATTCCTCTCCTTAGAGGATCTAGTGGGAATACAGCAAGCCAATCTTTGTTTTTCTTTGGCTTTGGTAGAGAAATCCTGGTCTGAAGCCTGGTCACAGTATTTAAAAGTGAGTGCCTGAGCCTGTGGAGGTAACAGCCATCCACAGAAGCATCCTTGGCTAGAAATGGTGTTCTTGACTTACTGGTTGGATCTTCAATGAAACAGCTGCACTGAAGTACCACTTTCAATAGATTGAGGATTGCCTGCAACACATGCCAAGGCAGCTGCATTATTTGCCATACCTAAGCCAGCTACACCTAAATCTTTCGTATAGTATCTGACCTGAAATTAATCTCCTGATAGGTTTCATTTTTCATGATGCTTTAAAAACTTTACACGACCAAAGAAACATGGGAGAGAATGGGGGTGCTTCCATTTTCTCAGGGTTCAGAGAGAGATTCTGCCACTTCACTCTGCTCTGGTAGGACCTCACCTGGAATACTGCGTCCAGCTCTGGTGCCTTTAACACAGGAAAGACATGGACCTGATAGAAAGGGTCCAGAAGAGGGCCAGGAAAATGATCAGAGGGTTGTAGCAGCTCTGCTGTAAGGAGAGGTTGAAGGAGCTGGGGGTGTTTAGCCTAGAGAAGAGGGGGCTCAGGGGAGACCTTCTTGCTCTCTACAACTCCCTGAAGGGAGGTTGTAGCCAGGTGGGGATTGGTCTCTTCTCCCAGGCAACCAGCACCAGAACAAGAGGACACAGTCTCAAGCTGTGCCAGGGGAGGTTTAGGCTGGAGGTTAGGAAGAAATTCTACACAGAGAGGCTGGAGGTGAGGAGAAAGTTCTTCCAGAAAGAGTAATCAGCCATTGGAATGTGCTGCCCAGGGAGGTGGTGGAGTCCCCATCTCTGGAGGTGTTCAAGAGGGGATTAGATGTGGCACTTGGTGCCATGGTTTAGTTAGTCATGAGGTATCACAGTATCACAGTATAACTAAGGTTGGAAATGACCTCGAGGATCATCGAGTCCAACCTATCAACACAGACCCCATGACTAGACCATGGCACCAAGTGCCACGTCCAATCTCCTCTTGAACGCCTCCAGGGACGGCGACTCAACCACCTCCCTGGGCAGCCCGTTCCAATGACGAACGACTCGCTCAGCGAAGAACTTCCTCCTCACCTCGAGTCTAAACCTCCCCTGGCGCAGCTTGAGACTGTGTCCCCTTGTTCTGGTGCTGGTTGCCTGGGAGAAGAGACCAACCCCTTCCTGGCTACAACCACCTTTCAGGTAGTTGTAGAGGGCAATGAGGTCACCCCTGAGCCTCCTCTTCTCCAGGCTAAACAATCCCAGCTCCCTCAGCCTCTCCTCATAGGGCTTGTGTTCAAGGCCTCTCACCAGCCTTGTTGCCCTTCTCTGGACACGTTCCAGCAAGTCCTATGAGGAGAGACTGAGGGAGCTGGGGCTGCTTAGCCTGGAGAGGAGGAGACTCAGGGGTGACCTTATTGCTCTCTACAACTACCTGAAGGGAGGTTGTAAACAGGCAGAGGTTGGTCTCTTCTCCCAGGCAGCCAGCACCAGAACAAGAGGACACAGTCTCAGGCTGCGCCAGGGGAAGTTCAGGCTGGAGGTCAGGAGGAAGTTTTACACAGAGAGAGTGATTGCCCATTTGAATGGACTGCCCAGGGAGGTGGTGGAGTCCTTCTTAAACTGAGGGGCCCAGAACTGGACACAGGTGTTGGGTGATAGGTTGAACTTGATCTCTGAGGTCTTTTCCAACCTTGTTGATTCTATGATCGCATGATTCTATGATTCTTTGACTCTATGATTCTCAGAGGAGGTTTAGATTGGATGTTGGTAACAAGTTCTGCATGATGAGGGTGGTGGATGATGAGGGTGAGCGACACTAGAAGTTAATGAGTGGTATCCCTCTGGACCCATGCCCAAAAATACTTCATGGCCCCATGAACAGCCTTTTGCTTCATTACGGTCCAAAATAATTGTATCCCCACCCAATTCCATAACGCGATACAAAAAGTCCGTTACCGACTCGTCCGGTTCTCATGCAAACGTCTCCTGCAAGTCCCGAAGCTTTGCTCCGCTGTACGGGCGAACAGAGGTAGTTGTTGTCCCTCGGCCACGGCGGCTGTCCGTGTGTTGCTCTTTAAGAACGGGACGTAAATGCATGGCTTTCTTCCGTATGGGTTCGTCTTCCGAACTGTAATCCGTATCATCCCGGTCAGATGGGTTTCTCTCCGTTCGGTAGCTACGGGATTTTTTCCGGGCTCCGCTTCTTGGAGCACTATTCAGGCTACTCGGAGCACTATTCAGGCTACTCAAGGAACTAATTCAGAGGGTTCCTTGGGATAAAGCCCTTAAAAACAAAGGGGTCCAGGAGAGCTGGTCCTACTTCAATGAAGAATTGTTGAAGGCTCAGGGACAGGCTGTGCCAATGTGCCGGAAGATGCGCCGCCAGGGCAGATGGCCAGCCAGGATGGTTAAAGAACTTTTAATGGAACTAAGGGAAAAAAAGAGGGTGTATCACCTTTGGAAGAGAGGGGAGGCAACCCGTGAAAAATTTAAGGATGTTGCTAGGTCTTGCAGGAAGAAAATTAGGGAGGCAAAAGTGCATTTGGAGCTTAGTCTGGCCTCTGCTGTGAAGGACAACAAAAAGTCTTTCTATAAATACACTAATAGCAAGAGGAAGGGCAGAGACAACCTCCACTCCTTGGTGGACATGGAGGGGAACGTTGTAACAAAGGATGAGGAAAAGGCAGAGATACTTAACACCTTCTTTGCCTCAATTTTTACTAGCAGGACAGAATGTCTTCCAGACAGCTGGCCTCCAGAGCTGGCAGAAGGAGCCAGGGAGCAGCATAGTTTTCCACTGTTCCAAAATGGGGTAGTTGGTAATCTGCTCAGCCGCCTGGATCCCCACAAGTCCAAGGGACCAGATGGGATCCATCCTAGGGTGCTGAGGGAGCTGTCAGAGGAGCTGGCCAAGCCGCTCTCCATAATTTTTCAGCAGTCCTGGCTCACTGGCGAGGTCCCAGAGGACTGGAAGCTGGCCAACGTGGTGCCCATCCACAAGAAGGGCCGGTTGCATGAGCCAGGGAATTATACGCCTGTCAGCCTGACCTCAGTGCCAGGCAAGATCATGGAACAGGTCATCCTGAGTGCAATCACACAGCACTTAGAGGATGGCCAAGGGATCAGGCTCAGCCAACATGGATTTAGGAAGGGCAGGTCCTGCCTGACCAACCTGATCTCCTTCTACGAGCAGGTGACCCGTCTGGTGGATGTGGGGAGGCCTGTGGATGTAGTTTACCTGGACTTCAGCAAGGCCTTTGACACCGTCCCCCATAGCAAACTGCTGGCCAAGCTGTCAGCCCATGGCTTGGACAGCAGCACTCTGAGCTGGGTTAGGAACTGGCTGGATGGCCGAACCCAGAGAGTGGTGGTGAATGGTGTCACATCCAGCTGGTGGCCAGTCAGTAGTGGAGTCCCCCAGGGATCAGTGCTGGGCCCCATCCTCTTTAACATCTTTATTGATGATCTGGATGAGGGCATTGAGTCTATCATCAGTAAATTTGCTGATGACACCAAGCTGGGGACAGGAGTTGATCTGCTAGAGGGTAGAGAGGCTTTGCAGAGAGACCTCGACAGGCTGGACAGATGGGCAGAGTCCAACGGCACGAGATTTAACACATCCAAGTGCCGGGTTCTGCACATTGGCCACAACAACCCCATGCAGTGCTACAGGCTGGGGTCAGAGTGGCTGGAGAGCAGCCAGGCAGAGAGGGACCTGGGGGTGCTGGTTGATGGTAGGCTGAACATGAGCCTGCAGTGTGCCCAGGCGGCCAGGAGGACCAATGGCATCCTGGCCTGCATTAAGAACAGTGTGGCCAGCAGGAGCAGGGAGGTCATTCTGCCCCTGTACACTGCACTGGTTAGGCCACACCTCGAGTACTGTGTCCAGTTCTGGGCCCCTCAGTTTAGGAAGGATGTTGACTTGCTGGAACTAGTCCAGAGAAGGGCAACGAAGTTAGTGAGGGGCTTGGAACACAAGCCCTATGAGGAGAGACTGAGGGAGCTGGGGCTGCTTAGCCTGGAGAGGAGGAGACTCAGGGGTGACCTTATTGCTCTCTACAACTACCTGAAGGGGGGTTGTAAACAGGCAGAGGTTGGTCTCTTCTCCCAGGCAGCCAGCACCAGAACAAGAGGACACAGTCTCAGGCTGCACCAGGGGAAGTTCAGGCTGGAGGTCAGGAGGAAGTTTAACACAGAGAGAGTGATTGCCCATTGGAATGGACTGCCCGGGGAGGCGGGGGAGTCGCCGTCACTGGAGGTGTTCAGGAGGAGACTTGACAGGGTGCTTGGTTACATGGGTTAGTTGATTAGGTTGTGTTGGGTGATAGGTTGGACGCGATGATCTTGAAGGTCTTTTCCAACCTGGTTTATTCTATTCTATTGTCAGGCGAATTTAATTCACGCGCTGCTGCTGATGTGCTGGGCTGAGCGAGTGAATCGGGACTCGGGGTTTGCAGTGTTTGGAGTCTCAGCAGGTCCAAGGGGACCGTGGGTCTAAAGTCTTGCGCTACGGTGGGATTCGCTACCTTTCTGTCCTTTCCGCGAGACTGCGGTGGGGGTAATTCGTAAAAGGAGTGTACGGGAGAGCTGGCTCCGGGCGCGGCATCGTGGTCACGGGGCTGCTCGGGGCTAAGCGGTTGGAAGGCTTGAAACAGAGTCTCTGTCTGAACCCGCTAATACCTTCATAGTAGCGTTGCTTTCTTTAATTTGCAATGCTAACAAGTCATGAAGTTTATCATTTTGTGCCTCAGACTTTCCTAACTCTCTTTCCAGGAAGTTATTTTTTTCCTCAAGTTTTTTAATCTTTTCCTCTAATGCTGTAAATTCGTCTTGTGCTCGCATTATGCAAGCCCCGATCGCAGTAACTCTCTCCTCGGTTATTGCGGTTGGATCAGCACATAGCTCAACCACGTATTCGGATAATTTCGTGGTGATTTGGTCCGGATTTGTCAGGTTTTCTATAGCCCATTGCATATCGGATCGTTTTATTACGTATGCTATTCTGTACAGATAGTCACTTATCGGATAACCCTTGCACTGCGCCATTCATGTCGTGGATATGCCCTCAGAAATGCGCGGCACATCCATCAATGAAAATATAAGTTTATTTATATATATATGTACAAACTCTGTAACGGGGTATTTACAATCGCCCTTCACAGGTATCAATATTCGGTTAGTGGAAATATCTTTACAGAATGTTATGTATGGGCATTTAAATCAAAATGATTCACAGAACTTATAATCTAAACTGAGTCAGAGAGTGGCGGGGGAGGGGTTGGTCAGTGACCAGCAACCCTCCACCCGGAGCAATGTAAACGCTATCCTAACTGAAGCTCTACAAAAAGGGCTTGGCTTATTCACAAGCTGAGAACTTCGTGGAGTCTTTCCTTAATAATGTTTGTAGTCCAGGCAACGTGGCACGGATGTGCCGTAATAAAGAGACAGGAAATGGCGCCGGCTGCGTGGCCGCACCGCATGGCTCTGCTGTTCTCTCCCAGGATACAAAAGTTCCTCACTCGGAGGGGGGTAGTGGCAGGACAGCAACGCTGGTTCACACGGGCTACCAGGTTTTCTCCTATGATGGATCACGCAGCGGTTGATCCCACAGAGTGCTGTCCACGGCACCGCATGCAGCTGGGTGACGGTGGCAAAAGGACCACGAGGCCTCCCGAAGCACTGGCTGGCACGCACGCACACACAGGCTCCAACACCGAGGTGGGGGGGCTCATTTGCCAAACGACCCCTATTTACCATTTGCCCCAGTGAATACTGGCCCAATAAGCATCTGTTGCCAACACAAACATTGACCAATGAACTACCACCTACCAAATATGGCCTGAGTATATGCTATACTTGGGGAAACAAACATATAGCCTGCCTCTAGTACTGCAGGGGTGAGACCACGCCCAGGTAGGCTGTTTACCTGGACTCAGTGGCGCCAGGATCCCCCCTGCTGCCTCCAGAAAGGAGGGGGGGACAAAGGAGGGTTAACACATACAGAAATATATCCTACCCAAATGTTTGGGGCACAATCCTGATCATAAGCATCCTTCAATACAGTGGAACACTGGAACATGTTGCCCAGGGAGGTAGTTCCTAGTATCATAGTATCAGTCAGGGTTGGAAGGGGCCACAAGGATCATCTAGTTCCAACCCCCCTGCCATGAGCAGGCACACCTCACACTATATCAGGCTGGCCAGAGCCTCCTCCAGCCTGGGCTGTGTGCAGTTAGAATAAACCTTTATTATTAGAATAAACCAAACCAGGTTGGAAGAGACCTTCAAGATCATCGTGTCCAACCCATCAACCAATCCAACCCACCCAAACAGCTAACCCATGGCACCAAGCACCCCGTCAAGTCTCCTTCTGAACACCTTCAATGACGGCGACTCCACCACCTCCCCGGGCAACCCATTCCATAGCGCAATCACTCTTTCTGTATAGAACTTCTTCCTAACATCCAACCTGAACCTCCCCTGGCGCAGCCTGAGACTGTGTCCTCTTGTTCTGGTACTGGGTGCCTGGGAGAAGAGACTATCATCAGCCTGTCTACAACCTCCCTTCAGGTAGTTGTAGAGAGTGATAAGGTCACCCCTGAGTCTCCTCTTCTCCAGGCTAAGCAGCCCCAGCTCCCTCAGCCTCTCCTCATAGGGCTTGTGTTCCAAACCCCTCACCAACTTTGTTGCTCTTCTCTGGACTCGTTCCAGCAAGTCAACATCCTTCCTAAACTGAGGGGCCCAGAACTGGACACAGTACTCGAGGTGTGGCCTAACCAGTGCAGTGTACAGGGGCAGAATGACCTCCCTGCTCCTGCTGGCCACACTGTTCTTGATGCAGGCCAGGATGCCATTGGCCCTCTTGGCTGCCTGGGCACACTGCAGGCTCATGTTCAGCCTACCATCAACCAGCACCCCCAGGTCCCTCTCTGCCTGGCTGCTCTCTAGCCACTCTGACCCCAGCCTGTAGCACTGCATGGGGTTGTTGTGGCCAATGTGCAGAACCCAGCATTTGGATGTGTTAAATCTCATGCCGTTGGATTCTGCCCATCTGTCCAGCCTGTCGAGGTCTCTCTGCAGAGCCTCTCTACCCTCCAGCAGATCAACTCTTGCCCCCAGCTTGGTGTCGTCAGCAAATTTACTGATGATGGACTCAATGCCCTCATCCAGATCATCAATAAAGATGTTAAAGAGCACAGGGCCCAGCACTGATCCTTGGGGCACACCACGAGTGACTGGCTGCCAGCTGGATGTGGCACCATTCACCACCACTCTCTGGGCTCGGCCCTCCAGCCAGTTCCTAACCCATCGCAGTGTGCTCCCGTCCAAGCCATGGGCTGACAGCTTGGCCAGCAGTTTGCTATGGGGGACGGTGTCAAAGGCCTTGCTGAGGTCCAGGTAGACTACATCAACAGGCCTCCCCACATCCACCAGGCGGGTCACCTGATCATAGAAGGAGATCAGGTTGGTCAGGCAGGACCTGCCCTTCCTAAATCCATGCTGGCTAGGCCTGATCCCTTGGCCATCCTCTAAGTGTTGTGTTATTGAACTCAGGATGACCTGTTCCATGATCTTGCCTGGCACTGAGGTCAGGCTGACAGGCCTGTAATTCCCTGGCTCATCCAACCGGCCCTTCTTATGGATGGGCACCACGTTGGCCAGCTTCCAGTCCTCTGGGTCCTCTCCAGTGAGCCAGGACTGCTGGAAAATGATGGAGAGTGGCTTGGCCAGCTCATCTGCCAGCTCTCTCAGCACCCTAGGATGAATCCCATCTGGTCCCATGGACTTGTGGGGATCCAAGCTGCTAAGGAGAGTTCCAACCACCGCCTCATGGAACATAGGGAAACTGTGCAGCTCCCTGGCTCCTTCTGCTAGCTCTGCAGGCCAGCTGTCAGGAAGACGTTCTGCCCTTCTAGTAAAAATTGAGGCAAAGAAGGTGTTAAGTATCTCTGCCTTTTCCTTATCCTTGGTTACAATGTTCCCCTCCGTATCCACCAAGGAGTGGAGGTTTTCCTTCCCCTTCCTCTTACTATTAATGTATTTATAGAAGGACTTTTTGTTGTCCTTCACAGTAGAGGCCAGTT
The DNA here is from genome assembly GCF_026170545.1 of Melanerpes formicivorus. Taxonomy (NCBI): domain Eukaryota; kingdom Metazoa; phylum Chordata; class Aves; order Piciformes; family Picidae; genus Melanerpes; species Melanerpes formicivorus. The sequence goes on along the minus strand of NW_027142361.1, from coordinate 27,978,606 downwards.
TAAGCTCCAAGTGTGCTTTTGCCTCCCTAATTCTCTTCCTACAAGACCTAGCAACATCCTTAAATATTCTGTGGGTTGCCTCCCCTCGCTTCCAAAGGTGATACACCCTCTTTTTTTCCCTCAGTTCCATTAAAAGTTCATGAACCATCCAGGCTGGCCGTCTGCCCCGGCAGCTCATCTTCTGGCACATTGGCACAGCCTGTCCCTGAGCCTTCAACAATTCTTCATTGAAGTAGGTCCAGCTCTCCTGGACCCCTTTGTTTTTAAGGGCTTTATCCCAAGGAACCCTCTGAATTAGTTCCTTGAGTAACCCAAAGTCTGCCCTCCGGAAGTCCAGAGTGGAGGTCTTCTTGCCGCCCCTCTTGGCTTGACCAAAAACCGAGAATTCAATTATCTCGTGGTCACTGGACCCCAAACACCCTCCAACCACCACATCGCCCACCAGCCCTTCCATGTTGGTGAAGAGGAGGTCAAGCATAGCCTTGCCCCTGGTAGGCTCTCGCAGCACCTGGGATAAGAAGCTGTCCTCCATGCATTCTAAGAACCTCCTAGACTGTCTCCTCTCTGCCGTGTTGAGTTCCCAGCAGATGTCAGGCAGGTTGAAGTCACCCATGAGAACAAGGTCCGGAGATCTTGAGACAGCCCTAAGCTGCCTCTAGAATGCTTCGTCAACATCTTCCTCCTGGTTGGGTGGTCTATAACAGACTCCAACCAGGGTGTCTGCCCTGCTGGTCTTCCCTCTAATTCTTATCCACAAGCATTCAACCCGATCGTCCCTAGTCTCCAGCTCAATGGCATCTAGTGCCTTCCTGATGTAAAGGGCCACCCCTCCACCCCTTCTTCCTCGCCTGTCTCTCCTGAAGAGCTTGTAACCGTCAATTGCAGTGCTCCAGTCGTGTGAGTCGTCCCACCACGTCTCTGTGATGGCAACTATATCATAATTTTCCTGCTGCATCAAGGCTTCCAGCTCCTCCTGTTTGTTACCCATGCTTCGTGCATTAGTGTACATGCACTTCAGCTGGGCTGCTGGTTTCACCTCTGACTCTAGCTTGTCGCCCCCAGACTCTTGTCTGAGAGGACTCTCTTCAGCCCTCTTCAGCTCTCTTCAGTGTGCCCAGGCAGCCAAGAGGGCCAATGGCATCCTGACCTGCATCAAGAACAGTGTGGCCAGCAGGAGCAGGGAGGTCATTCTGCCCCTGTACACTGCACTGGTGTAGTGGTGGTTTGGAGAGAAGGACCAGCCTACTCTCCCCCACAAAGAGGAAGAAGAACCACAGCTAAACCAACCAGAGAAGTAAGGAAAAATGCTATATTTTACAAGCAATTTGGAGAATACAGGATATATACACAATTTACAGTATTTACAACATATATACAGAAATATACAGCAAAGTAAAAAAAACCCAGTAATACAGGAATGAAATTCCCTCATCCAGAGGAGGCTTCCCCCCCTGTACCCCCTTCTCTCCCCTTTTTCCCCAAAGAGGGTTAGAAAGAGAGAAAAAGACAGGAGATTAATAAAGCAGAGTGTTAGTAGGCCTTATCTGTTCAGGGTAACTCTGGCAGGGAGCCCAGAAGCAGATGAACAGGAAAGGGAGAAGGAAAGGAGCGAACTGAGGAAAGTTCCAACTCAACTCAAACTTAAAGTTGCATTCTACAAATCTACGAATGAAATTTGTTTAGAATATCTGATTGTTTTCGTTAATATTGACAAGCGGAGTCCCTCAGGGATCAGTCCTGGGACCTGTCCTGTTCAACATTTTCGTGGGTGACATGGACAGTGGCATTGAGTGCACCTTCAGCAAGTTTGCTGATGACACCAAGCTGTGTGGTGCAGCAGACATGCTGAAGGGAAGGGAGGCCATCCAGAGGGACCTTGATGGGCTGGAGAGGAGGGCACAAGCCAACCTCATGAGGTTCAACAAGACCAAGTGCAGGGTCTTGCATCTGGGTGGAGGCAATCCCAGGCACAAATCCAGGCTGGGCAGGGACTGGCTGGAAAGCAGCTCTGAGGAGAGAGACTTGGGGGTGCTGGTGGACAAGAAGCTCAACATGAGCTCTCAATGTGCACTTGCAGCCCGCAAAGTCAATCAGATCCTGGGCTGCATCAGGAGAAGTGTGGCAAGCAGGTCGAGGGAGATGATCCGCCCCCTCTACTCAGCCCTGCTGAGACCCCACCTGGAGTACTGTGTCCAGTTCTGGAGCCCTGCGTCCAGTTCTGGAGCCCCTATTACAAGAGAGATATGGACGTGCTGGAATGTGTCCAGAGAAGGGCTACGAGGATGATCAGAGGGCTGGAGCACCTCTCCTATGAGGACAGACTGAAGGAGTTGGGGCCGTTCAGTCTGCAGAAGAGAAGACTCCGAGGTGACCTAATTGTGGCCTTCTAGTATCTGAAGGGGGCCTACAGGAAGGCTGGGGAAGGACTTCTCAGGATCTCAGGTAGTGATAGGACTAGGGGGAATGGAATGAAGCTGGAGGTGGGGAGATTCAGGCTGGATGTGAGGAGGCAGCTCTTCCCCATGAGAGTGGTGAAGCACTGGAATGTGTTGTCCAGGGAGGTGGTCGAGGCCCCGTCCCTGGAGGTGTTGTGGCCGGTTGACGTTGCCCCCTTAAGAAAGGGAATATGGTGGACGGAAGTTGGTAAACGGAAGGAATAGTCTAAACTAATTTCATTGGATGAGTGGGAGGAAGCACCTTTAGAACTGGGAGTGAACTGAGCATTTTCAGGACTTTTCTATCAGTCTTGCTTCCGCCTCTTCTTCGTGCAGCAGCTTTGCCTGTGCTGGGCTTTCTGCCAAGGCCTCGGCCTCGAAAACCAGATAAGAGGCCTGTATACTAACTCCCTTCCAATTAACACGAACTGCTTCTAACTTTTTTTTCCTCTCTTTCCTTTCTCTTTCTATCCCATTCTGGGGAAAGGGGGGGAGAGAAGGGAGAGCGGAGGTGGGGGACCCCTCTGCCGAGGGGGGATTACTCTCATTTCTGTGTTGCTCTGTTGTATATCTTTGTATATATTGTAGATATTGTAAATTTGTAAATATTCCCCCTGCATTCCCTACGTTGCTTTGTAAATATAGCTCCACTGCTTTGCTAATTCAGCTTGTGAGGTTTTTTTTTCTTTTCCCTTCAATTTTTTTTCCCTTTTACTTTACAAGGGGGAAGGGAGGAGGCTTCTTGGCCTTACCCCTTCCATCCCACGACATTTTTTTTTATTGGCGTACCCAACGTGCGGCAGATAATTAGTTTAATTTATTATTTGATTGATTTAGTGTTTTCTAGCTGAATTAGCAAACATGAAGGTATTGTGGTTTGTGGAGCGATTATTCTTTTCAATTTTTGGGGCTCTGGTTTACAGGTATTGTTTGGGTTTGATTTTGGATTACCTGGGTAAATATTTGGTGCGGACAATTTATATGTGGGTTATGTATAGAGTTAAACTATGGTATGGAAAATGTATTAATTTATTATGGCCAGTGAGATACAGGAATGTTACCTCCACCACTCTCCCAATTGAGATAAAGGGTTTTAGGATTCCGCCTGAGGAGAGAGTAACTTTAGGTGATGCCTGGGATCCAAAGGTGATTTATTTCATGTGTATAATTCTGCTGCTGGTGATAACTAATGTGTATTCTCTGTATTCCTGGCGTCGGGAGAGAAAGGTGTCCAGAGCGTGTTTTGTTATTAAAACTAGATCAAAAAGAAAACGCCGTGGCTCTCGATCAGTCCCAGAGTCATCTAGTGATGAGGACTGTGCAGAACCCGTGTCAGTTAAAAAGAAGGCTAAAAAGTTAATTGGTAAAGCAGCTCTAAATGACTTTGCTGATTCTAGCAAGCAGCCAAGGGCATCGGCTGGTATCAACATGGCGCCTACTCCTTCTCCCACTTCTCCTCCTTCTTCTTCTCCATCGGCCAGTAATGGAGCAACGTCACTTCCACCCACTCCCTCGGTGGGACCGGAAGTCACTGCCCCAGCAGCTGATTTATCTCAGGACCTGTCAGCTTCCATTAAGGTGGCTGTAAATTCAAACACAGCTCCAGTTAAGATGGCTCCTTTAAAGACTAGAAGTGGAAAGGCCCAAGATGGAGAAGAAGAGGTGGAGACTGATCCTGGTGAGGGGCCCTCTACTCTAAAAGATCCTGCTGAGGAGGAAGAGAAGGTTTGTTTTAAAGATCTAGCTAACCTAGTGAGATCAAAGCAGGATAGAGATGAAGCTAGGAAAGCAGCTGGCAAGGGTGGTTCTCAGCTTAAAGAGATCCTTAGTAGAATGACAGCAGGATTTTACGGGCAAAGAATTCAGGGAGATGAAGATCAAGATGATATTACAGACTGTTCGTCACCACGGGAGGAATTGAGAAATGTCCGTAAAGATTTCACCACGGCAGATAAGGAGCCAGTTCTAGCTTGGCTTAGTAGGTGTTATGATACAGGTGCTTCAGCTCTAACAGTTGGAGACAAGTCAGCAGCTCAGTTAGGAACTCTCTCAAGGGATAATGGAATAGATAGGCATCTAGGCGAAGCTCTCGGTAAGGTTAATCTGTGGATACGCCTTTTAATAGCGGTTGCCCTGAGATACCCTTCCCGAGATGATCTTCCCTGGAATCCTAAACCCTGGAGTACCATAGATGAGGGAATTAAGCGCTTGAGAGAATTTGCTGTTAGAGAGCTACTCTATGGTGAACATGAAACTCTGAATCCTGATGACATTCCTGTGGGTATTGGTCTTGCTAAAAAGATCATCAAACTTGCTCCTTCCAATTATGCAAACATTCTGGCAAGCAGAATTGTGTCAAGAAGTTATGGTGGAGCTTCTCCTACGGTTGGCCAATTCAGTGATCAACTGAGACAATTGGAGGATAGCATGACACGTGGTTCTTTGGTTTCAGCCATTGAAATTCTGTCTGGAAAAATTGAGAATTGCATAAGAGAGTTAAAAGATGAATTTAGAAATTCCATATCCCAATTGGCACAAAGGGATAATTTCAATTCTCCCTCCAGATGGGTACAAGTTTCATCTGTGAGGAATACACGTCCTCCAAGGAGGTCATTCCAAAACAGGACATTCCAAAACAGGTCATTCCAAAACAGACCACCAAGGCAATCACGTAGAACTATTTGGATAACTCTGCGTGATCAGTTTGGTGAGAACATGAACCGCTGGGATGGCCAACCAACTTCTAATCTTTTCAGGAGACTGAGGGAATTGCAAAGTGGCAGAACCCGAGGTAGTAAAACCAGAAGGGTAGCTGTTACTTCCACAGTTCCCCAGAACAACTCTTATGGCTCCAACAGTGGCTCCAGTTATAACACGCAAAGTTATAACCCTGCACAATATGTGCAATGCACATGTGCGCATGTTCCCCATAACTAGGGGTGCCCTGCCTCCCGCCAGGGGGAGGAGAGGGATAACAGAGATAATAGAATCTATTGGGATGTGTACATCCAGTGGCCTGGCACTTCACAATTTCGGAAGTACAGGGCCTTGGTTGACACAGGAGCTCAGTGCACCATAATACCATCAAATTATCAGGGATCAGAGTCTATAACTATTCTGGGAGTCACTGGTGGATCTCAAGAGTTAAGTAAGGTAGAGGTTAATATAAGTTTAACTGGTAAACAATGGAGGAAGCATACAGTTGTGACCGGACCTGATGCACCTTGTATTTTGGGAATTGATTTTCTGAGAGAAGGGCGTTTCAAAGACCCTAGAGGTTACAAATGGGCTTTTGGAGTAGCTTCAATAGAAATTGATGGACAAAAATTGAAGCTATCTGCCAGACCTGAACTTTCTGATAAATCTGCAGTTGTGGGACAACATAAGATACAGGACATTAAATTGCCGGTTGCTTCTCAGACTGTGCATCACAGACAATACAGAACCAACCGTGACACTTTGTTGCCCATTCAGAATCTGATTCGTCAGTTGGAGAGTCAGAAAGTCGTCAGCAAAACTCATTCACCTTTCAACAGTCCAGTGTGGCCTGTGCGAAAGCAGAATGGAGACTGGCGTCTGACAGTAGACTACCGAGCCCTGAATGAAGTGACACCACCTATGAGTGCAGCAGTACCAGACATGATGGAGCTACAGTATGAGCTGGAATCCAAAGAGGCCAAGTGGTATGCTACCATAGACATTGCTAATGCATTTTTCTCTATTCCCATAGCAGAGGAATGCAGGCCTCAGTTTGCTTTCACCTGGAGAGGAATCCAGTACACTTTCAACAGGCTGCCAATGGGCTGGATCCACAGCTCAAGCATCTGTCATGCAGTGATCCACGATGCTCTGGAGAAAGGCGGTGCTCCAGAACACATCCAGTTCATCGATGATATCATCGTCTGGGGTAAAACTGCTGAGGAAGTCTTCGAGAAAGGTAACAAAATCATTGACATTCTTCTGAATGCAGGTTTTGCCATCAAACGAGACAAAGTGAAAGGACCTACCACAGAAATTCAGTTTCTGGGAGTGAAGTGGCAGGATGGACGCCGACACATTCCAGTGGATGTGGTAAATAGAGTCTCCACCATGGCAAATCCCACAAACAAGCAAGAGACCCTACGTTTCTTGGGGATAGTGGGATTTTGGAGACTGCACATTCCTGGATACAGTCAGATTGTGAAACCTCTGTATGATGTGACTCGAAAGAGAAACCATTTCCACTGGGGACCTGAACAACAAGCAGCCTTTGACCAAATAAAACAAGAGGTAATTCAAGCAATGGGTCTGGGACCTGTCCGAGATGGTCCAGACATTAAGAACATTTTGTACACGGCTGCAAGTGACAATGGTCCAACCTGGTGCTTGTGGCAAAAAGCTCCAGGGGAGACACGTGGACGACCTCTTGGTTTCTGGAGTCGAGGTTACAGAGGTTCAGAGGCTAATTACACTCCAACAGAGAAAGAAATTCTAGCTGCCTATGAAGGAGTGAAAGCATCTTCTGAAGTGATTGGAACTGAATCACAACTTCTCTTAGCTCCCAGATTACCAGTTTTGAATTGGATGTTCAAAGGCAAAGGATCCACACCACATCATGCCACAGACTCAACATGGTCTGAGTGGATGGCTCTGATAACACAGAGAGCTCGAATGGGAAATCTTGAAAGACCTGGTCTAGTGGAGGTGATCTCAAGTTGGCCTGAAGGCATCAACTGTGCTAAACCTCCAGAGGAGAAAGTAACTCGTGCTGAGGAAGCTCCTCCTTACAATGACCTTTCTGATGATGAAAAGAAATATGCTTTGTTCACAGACGGTTCCTGTCGTCTTGTTGGAAACAAGCGAAGGTGGAAGTCTGCAGTGTGGAGTCCAACACGACGAGTTGCAGAGGCGAAAGATGGAGAGGGAGAATCCAGTCAGTTCGCAGAGGTAAAAGCTGTCCAGCTAGCTCTCGACGTAGCTGAACGTGAGAGATGGCCAAAGCTTTATCTCTACACCGACTCATGGATGGTAGCCAATGCTCTATGGGGTTGGCTAAAGAACTGGAAGAAGAGTGGTTGGCAGAGAAAAGGAAAACCCATTTGGGCAGCCAACCTGTGGCAGGACATTGCTGATCGAATCGAGAGAATTCCAGTGAAAGTGAGACACATCGATGCTCACATTCCTAAGAGCAAAGCTACTGAGGAACAGCAACACAACCATCAGGCAGATCTAGCTGCAAGAGTTTCTCAAGTAGACATGGACTCTAATCTTGATCTCGACTGGAAACACCGAGGTGAGATGTTCTTAGCTCGGTGGGCTCACGATTCGTCAGGACATCAAGGCAGAGATGCAACATACCAATGGGCTCGTGACAGATCCATAGACATTTCCATGGATGCTATCACTCAAGTCATCCATGACTGTGACATTTGTGCTGCTATTAAGCAGGCAAAACGACTTAAGCCCTTGTGGTATGGTGACAGATGGTCCAAGTACAAGTATGGTGAAGCTTGGCAGATTGACTACATCACTCTACCACGTTCTCGTTCTGGTAAGCAATATGTGCTTACTATGGTAGAGGCAAACACCAGATGGTTGGAAACTTATCCAGTTCCACATGCAACTGCACGCAACACCATTCTCGGTCTGGAGAGACAGATCCTGTGGAGACACGGAACTCCAGAGAGGATTGAGTCAGACAACGGAACTCATTTCAAGAACAACCTTGTAAAGAACTGGGCAAAAGAGCACGGTATTGAGTGGATATTCCACATTCCCTACTATGCACCAGCTTCAGGGAAGATTGAACGCTACAATGGTTTGTTGAAGACCACTCTCAAAGCCATGGGAGGTGGATCTTTGAAAAACTGGGAAAAACATTTAGCACAAGCAACCTGGCTGGTAAATGGTAGAGGTTCAGTGAACAGAGCTGGACCTGCACATTCAGATTTGCTACGGAAAGTAGAAGGTGATAGAGTTCCTGTTGTTAGAGAAAAGAATCTGTTAGGTAAAACTGTTTGGGTATTTTCACCCTCAGGAGAGGCTAAACCTGTCCGAGGGGTGGTTTCAGCTGAAGGTCCGGGTCACACTTATTGGGTAATGCAAGAGAATGGTGAAATTCAGTGTATTCCACAAAGAAATTTAACTTTAGCTGAAAGAGGTTAACTTTGAACTGTTGTACAGCTACATCGCGTCCAAAGGAAGAATCAACGAGGAATCTACGGTGCACGAACCCTGAGATCCCTGAGAGCCCTGAGTCAACTAGGAGACCCTGAGAATCCCTGTTTCCCTTTTCTTCGCTTCGTCGGCGAAGAAATGAACTGTTTTCCATTTTTCTCATTTTCTGATTTTCTTGGACTTTTGAATCATCTGCATCTGAGCATAGCCGGAATGGACTATGAACTTTACTCACGAACTGTAAATATCGTTTTGGATTGGATGGACAGTATGAACAGCCAATGAAATTGTTTAGAAGGGGTGGACTGTGGCCGGTTGACGTTGCCCCCTTAAGAAAGGGAATATGGTGGACGGAAGTTGGTAAACGGAAGGAATAGTCTAAACTAATTTCATTGGATGAGTGGGAGGAAGCACCTTTAGAACTGGGAGTGAACTGAGCATTTTCAGGACTTTTCTATCAGTCTTGCTTCCGCCTCTTCTTCAGGCAACAGCTTTCCTGTGCTGGGCTTTCTGCCAAGGCCTCGGCCTTGAAAACCAGATAACAGGCCTGTATACTAACTCCCTTCCAATTTACACGAACTGCTTCTAACTTTTTTTTCCTCTCTTTCCTTTCTCTTTCTATCCCATTCTGGGAAAGGGGGGGGAGAGAGGGGAGAGCGGAGGTGGGGGACCCCTCTGCCGAGGTGGGATTACTCTCATTTCTGTGTTGCTCTGTTGTATATCTTTGTATATATTGTAGATATTGTAAATTTGTAAATATTCCCCCTGCATTCCCTACGTTGCTTTGTAAATATAGCTCCACTGCTTTGCTAATTCAGCTTGTGAGGTTTTTTTTTTCTTTTCCCTTCAATTTTTTTTCCCTTTTACTTTACAAGGGGGAAGGGAGGAGGCTTCTTGGCCTTACCCCTTCCATCCCACGACAGGTGTTTAAGACCAGGCTGGATGAGGCTCTGGCCAGCCTGGTCTAGTGTGGGGTGTCCCTGCCCATGGCAGGGGGGTTGGAACTAGATGATCCTTGTGGTCCTTTCCAACGCTGACTGATACTATGATACTATGAATATTCCAAAACATTCAGCCAGAGTGTCCCAGCACTGTCTCTTTCTTAAAGGCACAGCCTCAAACGGTCACAGTCCACCCCTTCTAAACAATTTCATTGGCTGTTCATACTGTCCATCCAATCCAAAACAATATTTACAGTTCGTAAGTAAAGTTCATAGTCCATTTTGGCTATACTCAGACGTAGATGATTCAAAAGTCCAAGAAAATCAGGAAATGAGAAAAATGGAAAACAGTTTATCTTTTTGCCAATGAAGCGAAGAAAATGAAAACAGGGATTCCCAGGGTCTCGTAGTTGACTCAGGGCTCTCAGGGTTATCAAGGTTCGTGCACCGTAGATTCCTTGTAGATTCTTCCTTTGGACGCAATGTAGCTGTACAACAGAAATTAAATTCTTCCAGCTAAAGTTAAATTTTTTAGTGGAATACACTGAATTTCACCATTCTCTTGCATTACCCCATAAGTGTGACCCGGACCTTTAGCTGAAACCACCCCTCAGACAGGTTTAGCCTCTCCTGAGGGTGAAAATACCCAAAGAGTTTTACCTAACAGATTCTTTTCTCTAACAACAGGAACTCTATCACCTTCTACTTTCTGTAGCAGATCTGAATGTGCAGGTCGAGCTCGATTCACCAAACCTCTAATATTCACCAGCCAGGTTGCTTGTGCTAAATGTTTTTCCCAGTTTTTCAAAGATCCACCCCCCATGGCTTTAAGAGTGGTCTTCAACAAACCATTGTAGCGTTCAATCATCCCTGAAGCGGGTGCATAGTAAGGAATGAGGAATATCCACTCAATACCGTGCTCTTTTGCCCAGTTCTTTACAAGGTTGTTTTTGAAATGGTGTTGAATGGTGTTGCGTGCAGTTGCATGTGGAACTGGATAAGTTTCCAACCATCCAGTGTTTGCCTCTACCATAGTAAGCACGTATTGCTTACCAGAACGAGAACGTGGTAGCGTGATGTAGTCAATCTGCCAAGCTTCATCACACTTGTACTTGGACCATCTGTCACCATACCACAAGGGCTTAATTCGCTTTGCCTGCTTAATAGCAGCACAAATGTCACAGTCATGGATGACTTGTGTGATAGCATCCATGGAAATGTCTATGGATCTGTCACGAGCCCATTGCTATGGTATGTTGCATCTCTGCCTTGATGTCCTGACGAATCATGAGCCCACCGAGCTAAGAATATCTCACCTCGGTGTTTCCAGTCGAGATCAAGATCAGAGTCCATGTCTACTTGAGAAACTCTTGCAGCTAGATCTGCCTGATGGTTGTGTTGCTGTTCCTCAGTAGCTTTGCTCTTAGGAATGTGAGCATCGATGTGTCTCACCTTCACTGGAATTCTCTCGACTCGATCAGCAATGTCCTGCCACAGGTTGGCTGCCCAAATGGGTTTTCCTTTCCTCTGCCAACCACTCTTCTTCCAGTTCTTTAGCCAACCCCATAGAGCATTGGCTACCATCCATGAGTCGGTGTAGAGATAAAGCTTTGGCCATCTCTCACGTTCAGCTATGTCGAGAGCTAGCTGGACAGCTTTTATCTCTGCAAACTGACTGGATTCTCCTTCTCCATCCTTTGCCCCTGCAACTCGGCGTGTTGGACTCTACACTGCAGACTTCCACCTTCGCTTGTTTCCAACAAGACGACAGGAACTATCTGTCAACAAAGCATATTTCTTTTCATCATCAGAAAGGTCATTGTAAGGAGGAGCTTCCTCAGCACGGTTTACTTTCTCCTCTGGAGGTTTAGCACACTTGGTATCTTCAGGCCAACTTGAGATCACCTCCACTAGACCAGGTCTTTCAAGATTTCCCATTTGAGCTCTCTGTGTTATCAGAGCCATCCACTTGGACCATGTTGAGTCTGTAGCATGATGTGGTGTGGAGCCTTTGCCTTTGAACATCCAATTCAAAACTGGTAATCTGGGAGCTAGAAGAAGTTGTGATTCAGTTCCAGTTACTTCTGAAGATGCTTTTACTCCTTCATAGGCAGCTAGAATCTCTTTCTCTGTTGGAGTATAATTTGCCTCTAAACCTCTGTAACCTCGACTCCAGAAACCTAGAGGTCGTCCACGAGTCTCACCTGGAGCTTTTTGCCACAGGCACCAGGTTGAACCATTGTCACTTGCAGCCGTGTACAAAATGTTCTTAATGTCTGGACCATCTCGGACAGGTCCCAGACCCATTCCTTGAACTACCTCTTGCTTTATCTGGTCAAAGGCTGCTTGTTGTTCAGGTCCCCAGTGGAAACGGTTTCTCTTTTGAGTCACATCATACAGAGGTTTCACAATCTGACTGTATCCAGGAATGTGCAGTCTCCAAAATCCCACTATCCCCAAGAAACGTAGAGTTTCTTGCTTGTTTGTGGGATTTGCCATGGTAGGGACTCTATTTACCACATCCACTGGAATGTGTTGGCGTCCATCCTGCCACCGCACTCCCAGAAACTGAATTTCTGTGGTAGGTCCTTTCACCTTCTCTTGCTTCATGGCAAAGCCTGCATCCAGAAGAATGTCAATGATTTTGTTACCTTTCTCGAAGACTTCCTCAGCAGTTTTACCCCAGATGATGATATCATCGATGAACTTGATGTGTTCTGGAGCACCACCTTTCTCCAGAGCATCGTGGATCACTGCATGACAGATGCTTGAGCTGTGGATCCAGCCCATTGGCAATCTGTTGAAAGTGTACTGGATTCCTCTCCAGGTGAAAGCAAACTGAGGCCTGCATTCCTCTGCTATGGGAATAGAGAAAAATGCATTAGCAATGTCTATGGTAGCATACCAGTTGGCCTCTTTGGATTCCAGCTCATACTGGAGCTTCATCATGTCTGGCACTGCTGCACTCATAGGTGGCGTTACTTCATTCAGGGCTCGATAGTCCACTGTCAGACGCCAGTCTCCATTCTGCTTCCGCACAGGCCACACTGGACTGTTGAAAGGTGAATGAGTTTTGCTGACGACTTTTTGACTCTCCAACTGAAGAATCAGATTCTGAATGGGCAACAAAGAGTCACGGTTGGTTCTGTATTGTCTGTGATGCACAGTCTGAGAAGCAACCGGCAATTTAATGTCCTGTATCTTGTGTTGTCCCACAACTGCAGATTCATCAGAAGGCTCAGGTCTAACAGATAGGTTCAGTTTTTGTCCATCAATTTCTATAGAAGCTACTCCAAAACCCAATTTGTAACCTCTGGGGTCTTTTCTCTCAGAAAATCAATTCCCAAAATGCAAGGTTGTGACCGGTTGACGTTGCCCCCTTAAGAAAGGGAATTTGGTGGACGGAAGTTGGTAAACGGAAGGAATAATCTAAACTATTTCATTGGTGAAGTGGGAGGAAGCACCTTCTGAACTGGGAGTGAACTGGGCATTTCCAGCACTTCTCTGTCAGTCTTGCTTCCGCCTCTCCACGGTGCAGCAGCTCTCTCTCTGTGCTGGGCTTTCTGCCAAGGCCTTGGCCTTGAAGACCAGATACAGGCCGGTATTAACTCCCTTCCAATTAACACGAACTGCTTCTAACATTTTTTTTCCTCTCTTTTCTTTCTCTTTCTATCCCATTCTAGGGAAAGGGGGGGAGAGAGGGGAGAGCGGAGGTGGGGAACCCCCTCTGCCGGGGGGGGTTACTCTAATTTCTGTGTTACTTTATTGTATATCTTTGTATATATTGTAGATATTGTAAATTTGTAAATATTCCCCTGCAAATCCTACACTGCTTTGTAAATATAGCCCCACTGCCTTGCTAATTCAGCTTGTGAGTTTTTTTTCCTTTCCCTTCAATTTTTTCTTTCCCTTTACTTTACAAGGGGGAAGGGAGGAGGCTTCTTGGCCTTACCCTTCCAACCCACCACAAAGGTGCATCAGGTTCGGTCACAACTGTATGCTTCCTCCAATGTTTACCACGTAAAATGATATTAACCTCCACCTTACTTAACTCTTGAGATCCACCAGTGACTCCCAGAATAGTTATAGACTCTGATCCCTGATAATTGGATGGCATTATGGTGCACTGAGCACCTGTGTCAACCAAGGCCCTGTACTTCCGAAATTGTGAAGTGCCAGGCCACTGGATGTACACATCCCAATAGATTCTGTTAGCTGTATTACCCCTCTCTTCCCCCTGGTAGGAGGCATGGTGCCCTGTAATGGGTTGAGGGAAACCCCCTCCCCACCACGCGCAGAAAAATAACGACTCAGACAAACAGATTGCAAAAGTGATGGAAAGTTTAAATAGAAAAGTGAGTGCGTGCAGAGATCTAGAAATACAGTGACAAGAAAGACCCTAAAACAGTCCCAGAGAAATCCCATCCCCACCTGAGGGTACACCCAAACCCCCAGGGCTCCTCCTTCCCCACCCCCCACTGCTAGGCTACTCTCAGCTCTCCAGATCTGAGACTGCCCATCCCCCCGTGGCCTGTGATGGAAAATTGCTCTACGTTGCAACATGCTCCATATGCCTAAATGTAATCCTTATAGTGGCATTTGCTGGGACCGTGTTGGGTGGAGGACTAGCTGACCCATTAAGAGCTGTTTGGAGGGTGATAACACACTCCTTTGTGCTCTTTAATGACTGGGGGCGTGTCTGCTGTGGGCATTGTAAGCACTCTGTAGACACAAAGAGGGAGGGGTCGGGTTGTAATGACTGTGCCAGCTCTCAGCCTGAGCCCCAGGCACAAGGGTTTGCCCCACCACCAGCAGTTCCACAGTTGACCCCTGATGCTCCTGCCAATGCAGTCTCTCTAGCACCGGTCACCACACACAGGAAAAAGAAATCAAAAATCATCGCCAAGCACGGATGGTGAGGAAGGAACCTCAGCAGGCCCCAGCACCTCACAGAACCCATCGGTGGATGAAGATGATTCAGACCAGGAAATAACTGTTACATCGCTGCCCAGAAAGGAACTAAGGCAAACTCGTCTGGACTACGTCAGGAAAGAGGGTGAGCCAATACTAAGCTGGGCCCTTAGATGCTGGGATGAGGGGGTGGACACAGTGGACTTGGATAAGAGGGAGGCAAAGCTTTTAGGCTCCCTGACTCGTGATGCTGGTCTGGACAAAGAGTTAGCCAAACCTGATGGAATACACACTCTCTGGGCCCGGATTCTGAACGCCATCAAGAGACGTACCGCTCAAGAGATGACCTGCCCTGGGCCCCAGTTAGATGGACAACTATGGAACAGGGCATTCGGTATCTGAGGCAGATGGCCGTGATAGAAATAATTTATGGGGATGGCCAGCTCCCTTTGGACCCAGATGAGGTGCCCATGAGACGGCCCTTCGTAAAGAAACTCACCCAGGGTGCTCCTCAGAAATATGCTCACACATTAGGAGGGATACTTTTGACTGGACAGGATGGAAGTCCTAAAACTGTCTTTGAGTTTGCCAATGATTTAAGGGAATATGAGGACAGCATAAATCAGAAACCCCTGATCTCAGCCATAGAAACTATGTCTAAAGACATTGTCAAAGAAATCAAGACCTCAATGTCTGAACTGAAAAAGGGGAGCGATGCCTCCTTTTCCCCTTCTCCTTCAGAATGGGTCCAGGTTTTCGGCAATCAGGAACAGGCGACCTTCCCCTAGGAGATCACCGCAAGCCAATCGGGGAATGTCAAGGGGGTCTCTGTGGAGGTTCCTCTGTGACCATGGAGAGGACATGGACACCTGGCATGGCCAACCCACCTCTGCCCTCTGGAACAGGGTGCGGGAACTGCAAGGTGGGCACCACGGGGGTAACTCATCCAGGAGAAGAGCTGCCCCAGTTTCCTGGAGTGGTCCCTCTCGCTCAAGAGACCCTTCCCCTAGTAACACAGGACCATGTGACAAGTGTGGACATTGCCGCCAGCATTAGAGGTGCCCTACCTCCAGCCAGGTGGAGGCCAGGGACAACAGAGTATACTGGGATGTGTACGTGAAATGGCCTGGCACTTCAGAAGCCCTGAAGTACCGAGCTCTGGTGGACACAGGGGCCCAATGCACCCTGATACCATCGGGGTACAAAGGGGCTGAGTCCATAAGCATTCAAGGAGTCACAGGAGGCTCACAAGACTTGACTGTACTGCAAGCTGAGATAAGCCTGTCCGGGAATGAATGGGGAAAGCACGACATAGTGACTGGTCCAGATGCACCTTGCATTCTTGGCATTGACTTTCTGCGGGAGGGATGCTTCAAGGACCCTAGGGGGCACAAGTGGGCGTTTGGGGTGGCAGCTGTGGAGACTGCAGGCAAAGAACAGCTGTCCACCATGCCCGAGCTTTCAGATGACCCCTCCGTAGTGGGCAGCCATAAGGTGCAGGATTTGCAGTTACCTATTGCCTCTCGCATAGTACATCGCAGGCAATACAGGACCAACAGAGACTCTCTGCACCCCATACACCAACTGATTCGACGACTGGAGAGCCAGAGGGTGATCAGCAAGGCTCACTCCCCCTTCAACAGCCCGATATGGCCAGTGCGGAAGGCAAATGGGGAATGGAGACTGACTGTGGACTACCGTGGCCTGAATGAAGTGACTCCTCCAATCAGCGCTGCTGTGCCGGACATGCTGGAGCTCCAGTACGAGCTGGAATCGAAGGCGGCCAAGTGGTATGCCACAATTGACATTGCCAATGCCTTTTTCTCCATTCCCATTGCAGAAGAATGCCGGCCACAGTTTGCTTTCACCTGGAGGGGAGTACAGTATCAATGGAATCGGTTACCTCAGGGCTGGGTCCATAGCTCAACCATCTGACATGAGGTGATCCAGACTGCCTTGGAGAAAGGTGGAGCTCCTGAGCATCTGCAGTTCATCGATGACATCATTGTATGGGGTGAGACAGCAGAGGAAGTTTACCAGAAGGGTAAGAGGATAATCGACATCCTGCTGGAGGCAGGCTTTGCCATCAAGAGAAGCAAGGTGAAAGGGCCTGCCAGGGAGATCCAGTTCCTGGGTGTTCAATGGCAGGATGGCTGTCGCCACATCCCTCAGGAGGTGGTGAACAGGGTACCCACTATGGTGCAGCCCACGAACAAGAAAGAGACACAGTCGTTTTTGGGGCTTGTGGGCTTCTGGAAAATGCACATTCCCGGGTACAGTGAAATTGTGAAGCCTCTCTTCCATGTAACAAGGAAGAAAAATGATTTTGTGTGGGGACCTGAGCAGCAGGTGGCATTTGGCCAGATCAAACGAGAGGTGGTCCATGCTATGGCTCTGGGACCTGTTCGAACTGGGCCAGAGATCAAGAATGTGCTGTACACTGCGGCTGGTGAGAATGGTCCTACATGGAGCTTGTGGCAGAAGGCTCCTGGTGAAACCAGGGGCAGGCCCCTAGGTTTCTGGAGTAAGGGGTACAAAGGCTCTGAGGCCAACTACACCGCGACAGAGAAGGAAATCCTAGCTGCCTGTGAGGGCGTCCGGGCTGCCTCTGAGGTAATTGGGACTGAGTCACCTCTATTTCTAGCTCCGAGACTTCCAGTCCTGACCTGGATGTTCAAAGGGAGAGGCTCAACCCCACATCATGCCACAGATGCTACCTGGAGTAAGTGGATGGCCCTGATAACTCAGCGAGCTCGGATGGGGAACTTCAAACACCCTGGCATAGTGGAAGTGATCACCAACTGGCCAGAGGGTGCTGACTTTGGAATGCCACCAGAGCAGACAGTGACCCGTGCTGAGGAGGCTCCCCCATATAACGATCTCCCTGACAACGAGAAGGGCTATGCTCTATTTACAGATGGGTCCTGCCGGCGTGTAGGAAGCAAGCGGAGATGGAAGGCAGTTGTCTGGAGCCCAACAAGGCAAGTGGCAGAAGCAAGGGATGGAGAAGGTGAATCCAGTCAGTACGCAGAGGTAAAAGCTGTCCAGCTGGCCCTGGATATAGCAGAACGAGAGAACTGGCCAGTGCTGTACCTCTACACTGACTCCTGGATGGTAGCCAACGCCTTGTGGGGGTGGCTGAAGGAATGGAGGAGGAACGGGTGGCAGAGAAAAGGGAAGCCTGTTTGGGCCGCTGACCTGTGGCAAGACATCGCTGCCCGCCTGGACAGGCTGCCAACCAAGGTATGGCACATCGATGCACACATCCCCAAGAGCAGAGCCACAGAGGAGCACAAGCACAACGACCAAGCAGATCTGGCTGCTAAGATCTCCCAAATAGACTTGGACTGGGAACACAAGGGTGAGCTGTTCTTAGCTCGCTGGGCCCATGACACTTCTGACCACCAAGGGAGAGATGCCACATACCGGTGGGCTCGGGACAGATCCGTGGACATCTCTATGGAGGCCATCTCACAGGTCATCCATGAGTGTGACATCTGTGCTGCCATCAAGCAGGCCAAGCGCATGAAGCCTCTGTGGTATGGGGGGAGATGGTCGAAATATAAATATGGAGAGGCCTGGCAGATCGACTACATCACCCTTCCTCGGTCTCACAGTGGCAAGCAGTACATACTGACCATGGTGGAGGCAAGTACCGGGTGGCTGGAGACCTACCCAGTTCCTCATGCCACTGCTCGCAACACCATCCTGGGCCTAGAGAGACATATCCTGTGGAGACACGGCACCCCCGGGAGGATTGAATCAGACAACGGAACCCACTTCAGGAACCATCTCATAAGGGACTGGGCAAAGGAACATGGGATTGAGTGGATTTACCACATTCCATACCATGCACCAGCTGCAGGGAAGGTCGAGCGCTACAATGGCTTGCTAAAGACCACCCTAAAAGCCATGGGGGGTGGAACCTTCAGGAACTGGGAAAAGCACCTAGCTCAAGCCACTTGGTTAGTGAACAGCAGAGGATCTGTGAACCGAGCTGGTCCTGCCCAGTCCGACCTGCTGCAAACAGTGGATGGAGATGGAGTTCCTGTGATTGCTGAGAAGAACCTGCTGGGGAAGTCAGTGTGGGTTTTCTCTGCTGCTGGTGGGGGCAACCAACCCGAGGGGTGGTCTCGGCTGAGGGGCCTGGTCACACGTACTGGGTTATGTTAGAAACTGGGGACATTCAGTGTATCCCACAGCAGAACATGACACTGGCTGAGAGAGGATGAACTCAGAGGAGGCAACACTCATCAATGTAATTATGTGAATAGTTATAAGTTGTTCTAAGTTTCTCCATCCTAGTTTAATACCAGCCTAGCATCCAGGACCCAACGTACCCACTGCACACCAACCCAAAGAGCATCATCTCACCTGTACCCATTCCTGATGTCCCTACAGCAACGGACTGTTTCCGATGTCCCTACAGCAACAGACTGTTCCTGACTTTTTCCTTTCCCTTTCAAAGACAGACTGATTCCTGATTCTTCTCCACATGCCTGCCCAGTTCAAGCACCACCTACAGTGACCATCAGCAGAGAGAGAGACTGCCCTGGGAGAGAGAGCAAGCCGGGATAGCAAGAGACTTGCACCAAGGATTTAAATACCACGTGTCAAAATCACATGAAGGGGCTGTGGCAGGAGAGAAGAAGTGGAACAGAGGGGTGGATTGTGGTGGGTTAACGCCTCTTTCTGAAAACAAAAGAAGAAAGCAGGGTGGAGGGCTTGCGGGTACTTTACACTCCCTGAAGGGCGTTTCCCCCCTGGGAAAGCTGAGTCTATTCCACTTTCCCCTCCCTGCCCAGCTAGGGTATAAAAAGCAGGACATCATAGCAGTGGGATCTCCTTTTTGGCTCCTGCCTCTGCTGGATGAGAGCTACTGCAGCTGCCCTCCTGCTCCTCAGCCACGTGGCCGGACCTGATCCTTTTCCCTGCTGCCTCTGCACCTCCTCAGAGAAAGACTGGTTTTGTATATTTTTTTTTCTGTCCCACTCCCATCCATTCTTGTTCCTTGCCCTTGTGAACCTTGTTTTCCCCTGTTATTGTTATATATATATAATTTGAAGAAAAAAAAATTATTTGCCTCTCTACTTCCAAGCTGACTCCAGATTGTTGCTTAGTGGATTTGCTCCTTACCCCTTTTTTTTTACCTCCTCTCCTTGTTTGGAGGGAGGAGGTGGGGGGGGGATTGGGGAAGAGATTCTCAGCCTTTTCCCATTTGAGCTTTTAACTCTCAGCTAAGGCTCAAACCACTACAAAGAAAGACCCCAAAACAGACCCAGAGAAATCCCATCCCCACCTGAGGGTACACCCTAACCCCCAGGGCTCCTCCTTCCCCCCCCCCCCCCCACTGCTAGGCTAGTCTCAGCCGGCCAGATTTGAGACTGCCCATCCCCCCGTGGCCTTGGGCCTAGCCAGACCCATGGCCAGGAGATCTCTCCCCCAATTACCAGGCGGCGGAGAGGAAGGAAAGAGGAAGTGCCAGACCCTGCCGTAAAACTTATAGTGGTGCAAGGGATCATGGTAGGAAATGACCTAATTTCCTGTGTCCACCCACTGGGCTGGACTTGTGGACACAGGAAACACTCCTGTAGCAGAGGGCACCCAGCCCAAACTACGACACACCCCTAGTTATGGGGAACATGCCCACATGTGCATTGCACATAGTTTGCAGGGTTATAACCTTGCATGTTATAACTGGAGCCACTGTTGGAGCCATAAGAGTCGTTCTGGGGAACTGTGGAAGTAACAGCTACCCTTCTGGTATTGCTACCTTGGGTTCTGCCACTTTGCAATTCCCTCAGTCTCCTGAAAAGATTAGAAGTTGGTTGGCCATCCCAGCGGTTCATGTTCTCACCAAACTGATCACGCAGAGTTATCCAAATAGTTCTACGTGATTGCCTTGGTGGTCTGTTTTGGAATGACCTGTTTTGGAATGACCTGTTTTGGAATGACCTCCTTGGAGGACGTGTATTCCTCACAGATGAAACTTGTACCCACCTGGAGGAAGAATTGAAATTATCCCTTTGTGCCAATTGGGATATGGAATTTCTAAATTCATCTTTTAACTCTCTTATGCAATTCTGAATATCACCAGACATCGTTTTAATGGCCGAAACCAAAGAACCACGTGTCATGCTATCCTCCAATTGTCTCATTTGATCACTGAATTGGCCAACCGTGGGAGAAGCTCCACCATAATTTCTTGACACAATTCTGCTTGCCAGAATGTTTGCATAATTAGAAGGAGCATGTTTGATGATCTTTTTAGCAAGACCAATACCCACAGGAATGTCATCAGGATTCAGAGTTTCATGTTCACCATAGAGTAGCTCTCTAACAGCAAATTCTCTCAAGCGCTTAATTCCCTCATCTATGGTAGTCCAGGGTTTAGGATTCCATGGAAGGTCATCTCGGGAAGGGTATCTCAGGGCAACCGCTATTAAAAGGCGTATCCACAGATTAACCTTACCGAGAACCCTGTCTAGATGTCTATCTATTCCATTATCCCTTGAGAGAGTTCCTAACTGAGCTGCTGACTTGTCTCCAACTGTTAGAGCCAGAGCACCTGTATCATAACACCTACTAAGCCAAGCTAGAACTGGCTCCTTATCTGCCCTGGTGAAATCTTTACGGACATTTTGCAATTCCTCCCGTGGTGACGAGCATTTTGAAATATCATCTTGGTCTTCGTCTCCCTGAATTCTTTGTCCATATAATCCTGCTGTCATTCTCCTAAGGATCTCTTTAAGCTGAGAACCACCTTTGCCAGCTGCTTTCCTAACTTCATCTCTATCCTGCTTTGATCTCACTAGGTTAGCTAGATCTTTAAAACAAACCTTCTCTTCCTCCTCAGCAGGATCTTTTAGAGTATAGGGCCCCTCTCCAGGATCAGTCTCCAGCTCCTCTTCTTCTCCATCTTTGGCCTTTCCACCTCTAGTCTTTAAAGGAGCCACCTTAACCGGAGCTGTGTTTGAATTTACAGCCACCTTAATAGAAGCTGACAGGTCCTGAGATAAATCAGCTGCTGGGGCAGTGACTTCCGGTCCCACCGAGGGAGTGGGCAGAAGTGACGTTGCTCCATTAATGGCCGACAGAGAAGAAGAAGAAGGAGAAGGAGTGGGAGAAGGAGTAGGCGCCATGTTGATACCAGCCGATGCCCTTGGCTGCTTGCCAGAATCAGCAAAGTCATTTAGAGCTGCTTTACCAATTAACTTTTTAGCCTTCTTTTTAACTGACACGGATTCTGCACACTCTTCGTCACTAGATGTCTCTGGGACTGACCTAGAGCCACGGCGTTTTCTTTTTGATCTAGTTTTAATAACAAAACACGCCTTGGACACCTTTCTCTCTCGCCGCAAAGAGACCAGCAGATACACATTAATTATCACTGAAAGCAGGATTATACACATCAAATAAATCACCTTTGGATCCCAGGCATCACCTAAAGTTACTCTCTCCTCAGGCGGAATCTTAAAACCCTTTATCTCAATTGGGAGAGTGGTGGAGGTAACATTCCTGTATCTCACCGGCCATAATAAATTAATACATTTTCCATACCATAATTTAACTCTATACATAACCCACATATAAATTGTCCGCACCAAATATTTACCCAGGTAATCCAAAATCAAACCCAAACAATATCTATAAACCAGAGCCCCAAAAATTGAAAAGAATAATCGCTCCACAAACCACAATACCTTCATGTTTGCTAATTCATCTAGGAAACACTAAATCAATCAAGTAATAAATTGAACTAATTATCTGCCGCACGTTGGGCACGCCAATAAAAAAACATGTGGTGGGTTGGAAGTGTAAGGCCAAGAAGCCTCCTCCCTTCCCCCTTGTAAAGTAAAGGGAAAGAAAAATTGAAGGGAAAGGAAAAAAAAACTCACAAGCTGAGTTAGCAAAGCAGTGGAGCTTTATATTTACAAAGCAGTGTAGGATTTGCAGGGGAATATTTACAAATTTACAATATCTACAATATATACAAAGATATACAATAAAGTAACACAGAAATGAGAGTTCCCCCCTCGGCTGAGGGGGGTTTCACACCTCCGCTCTCCCCTCTTTCCCCCTTTCCCCAGAGTGGGATAGAAAGAGAGAGAAAAGAGAGGAAAAAAAAAAAAAAAATGTTAGAAGCAGTTCGTGTTAATTGGAAGGGAGTTAATACCGGCCTTTATTTGGTCTTCAAGGCCGAGGCCTTGGCAGAAAGCCCAGCACAGAGAGAGCTGCAGCACGAAGAAGAGGCGGAAGCAAGACTGACAGAGAAGTGCTGGAAATGCCCAGTTCACTCCCAGTTCAGAAGGTGCTTCCTCCCACTTCACCAATGAAATTAGTTTAGATTATTCTTTCCGTTTACCAACTTCCGTCCACCATATTCCCTTTCTTAAGGGGACAGCCTCAGCCGGTGACACATGGCCAGGGACACCTCACACTACAGCAGGTTGCTCACAGCCACATCCAGCCTGGCTGCAAACACCTCCAGGCAGGAGGCTTCCACCACTTCCCTGGGCAACCGGTGCCAGTCTCTCACCACCCTCATGGGGAACAACTTCTTCCTCACATCCAATCTCAATCTCCCCATTTCTAGTTTTGTTCCACTCCCCCCAGTCCTATCACTCCCTGACACCCTGAGAACTCCCTCCCCAGCTTTCCTGTAGCTCCCTTCAGATACTGGAAGGCCACAATAAGGTCTCCTCAGAGCCTTCTCTTGTCACCACTAAATGATGTCCCTAAGCACCAGCAGCTCAAGAGAGCAAGGCACTTAGACATTCACAGATTTATCATTCAGTCATCGAAACACAGAAGTTTAGAGAAGAAAAAAACCCACAGCCTTTTATTCATCACTTCCTTACCTTTGCACCTACCAGGCACCATCCTTATTTTCCTGTGGTTGGGCTTTCCTGGTTGTGCAGCTTAGTTCTAGATAATAATTCCTTTTTTTTATATATCAAGGTATTTTAGTATTGTTTTGGAACAGCCACGATGTTGATTGCAGGAAGCCCTATGAGGAGAGGCTGAGGGAGCTGGGGTTGCTTAGCCTGGAGAAGAGGAGACTCAGGGGCGACCTTCTTGCTCTGTACAATTCCCTGAAGGGAGGTTGTAGCGAGGTGGGGGTTGGTCTCTTCTCCCAGGCAACCAGCACCAGAACAAGAGGACACAGTCTCAAGCTGTGCCAGGGGAGGTTTAGGATGGATGTTAGGAAGAAGTTCTTCATAGGAAGAGAGATTGGCCATTGGAATGTGCTGCCCAGGGAGGTGGTGGAGTCACCATCACTGGAGGTGTTTAGGAGGAGACTGCATGGGGTGCTTGGTGCCATGGTTTAGTTGATGAGATGGTGTTGGGTGATAGGTTGGACTTGATGATCTCAAAGGTCTTTTCCAACCTGGTTATTTCTATTCTATTCTATTCTATTCTATTCTATTCTACTGTGAGTACCTGGGTGCTGTGTCCCATTCCGGGCTCCTCAATTTAAGAAGGACATTGAAATACTTGAACGTGTCCAGAGAAGGGCAACAAAGCTGGGGAGAGGTCTGGAGCACAGCCCTGTGAGGAGAGACTGAGGGAGCTGGGGTTGCTTAGCCTGGAGAAGAGGAGGCTCAGGGGAGACCTTCTTGCTCTCTCCAACTCCCTGAAGGGAGGTTGTAGCCAGGTGGGGGTTGGTCTTTTCTCCCAGGCAACCATCACCAGAATGAGAGGACACAGTCTCAAGCTGTGTCAGGGGAGGTTTAGGCTGGAGGTGAGGAAGAAGTTCTTCCCAGCAAGAGAGATTGGCCATTGGAATGTGCTGCCCAGGGAGGTGGTGGAGTCCCCATCCCTGGAGGTATTCAAGAGGGGGTTAGATGTGGCACTTGGTGCCATGGTTTAGTTGTCCTGAAGTGTTTGGTATTAGGTTGGACTTCATGATCTCTGAGGTCTTTTCCAACCTAGTTGATTCGATGATTCTAAGGTTTCACAGTTCCAGCAGAACACTGCAATCTGCTCCTATGTATCCTTGAGTCATTCCTGTTCCATTCAGGAGGCAGCCTCATTTGGGAGCCACACCTTTACCATGCAAGCTGCCAGGAAAAGGAATTGAATTTAATAAGAGACACTTTCTATTTACAGCCACAGGGAGAAGTAATTAAATTTAATGGAAGCTGCAGCTCTAAATAAAAGCACAGAAAACCTCTCCTCCCACCCTGCTGGAGATGAGGTTACAAGTTATGGACAATGAGTGACATTCAAAGCCTTTGCAACTCCATTATCTCCAAGAGACTCACAGCAGGGATGTATTTGGCATACATTTCATTCCAGACACAGGAATGGGGAGCAAAGGAGGAACTAATAATTTTCATTCTTCTAAGTGCACCTAAATAAGAAGGGGAGCCAATGTGAAGCAGGTATTAATGCAACAGAGGGGAATTAAAGGCATTTCTTCTCCAGCTGTTGGGAGTTTTAACAAGATGAGATATGTGGTCACCAGTGGATAAGGGAAGAGCAACTGAGGTCATCTACCTGGACCTGTGTGAAGTGCTTGATGCTGTCCCCCATGACATCCTGGTCACCAAGCTGGAAAAGTATGGACTTGAAGGGTGGACCAGTGGCTGGATGAGGATTTGGCTGGATGGCTGCACTCACAGAGAGTTGTGATCAATGGCTCAGTGTCCAAATGGGGATCAGTGACAGGTGGCATCCCTCAGGGGTCAGTACTGGGACCAGTGCTGCCTAACATCTTTGTTGTTGACATGGGCAGTGGCACTGAGGCAGCCACAGCAAGTTTGCAGGTGACACCAAGCTGTGTGGTCTGGTTGACCCTCTGGAGGGAAGGGATCCATCCAGAAGGACTTGTGCAGGTTGGAGTGGTGGGCCCAAGCCAAGCTCTTGAAGTTCAACAAGGCCAAGTGCAAAGTCCTACACCTGGGTCAGGGCAATCCCAAACACAAATATAGGCTGGGTGAGGAGTCCAGGTCTGGTGCCCCTGACATAAGAAGGACATTGAACTGCTGGAGCAGGTCCAGAGGATGGCCATGAAGATGATCAGAGGGATGGAGAAGCTCCCCTGTGGGGACAGGCAGAGAGATTTGGGGCTGTTCAGCCTGGAGAAATGATTCATAGAAGGTTCCAGGGAGACCTTATAGCTACCTTCCAGTACCTGAAGGGGGCTTTTTTACAAGGGCTTGTAGTGACAGGATGAGAGGGAATGGCTTTAAGCTTGAGGGAGGTAGATTTAGACTGGACATTATCAACTTGAGGCCATTTCCTTTCATCCTATCCCTTGTTACTAGGGAGAAAAGACCAACCCGCACCTAGCTCAAACATCTTTTCAGGTAGTTGTAGAGAGTGAGAAGGTCTCCCCTCATCCTCCTTTTCTCCAGATTAAAACATCCCAGTGTAGAAGACCAACACACATATTTAATACACCTGTGCCAGGGCACCCAAGCTGTGGAATTCCAATACCTGGCCCCAAGTTTCACACACAGTCCCAATTTGATGTCTGAGGATGATTACCAAGGTGTTCTGTGAGCACTCAGCACTCTCAGGTGAAGAAAAGTAGAACTCCTCACCCTGTCCAACTAAACACTGTGCAGGATCAACCCAGAGAATAGAATAGAATAGAATAGAATAGAATAGAATAGAATAGAATAGAATAGAATAGAATAGAATAGAATAGAATAGAATAGAATAGAATAGAATTAACCAGGTTGGAAGAGACCTTTGAGATCATCAAGTCCAACCTATCACCCAACACCATCTAATCAACTAAACCATGGCACCAAGCACCCCATCCAGTCTCTTCCTAAACACCTCCAGTGATGGTGACTCTACCACCTCCCTGGGCAGCACATTCCAATGGCCAATCTCTCTTGCTGGGAAAAATTTTTTCCTCACCTCTAATTTACATAATTAGATCTAATTACCTAAGTGGGGTGGCATGCCTGATGAAATAATAAGAACCTGTCATTAAGATCTGCAATTACATATTTACAAAGTGTAATGACATTAGGTGTAAATATCCTAAAATGCTGGAGAAGGGGAGAAATATATTGTTCAAATAGAAGCTTTCCCCCCTTTTTTTTTACCTGCTATTTCTGGGGTTTGGTTTGGTTTGGTGTTTTTTATAAAGCAGCCCAAATTATGAAGCCATTCTTCAAAGCTCAGGAATTTTCCCCTCCTAGTTAAATGCCTGTAGGGAAGCACTGCCTGTAAACAACAGGGAAAAGTTAGGTTTTAATGCAATCAAAAGGGTAGGGAGATGTAGGGCTGGGGGTGGGAAGTATTTATACTGTGATAATGGAGGCAGAAAGGGACCTGGGGGGATTGGTTGACAGCAGGCTGAACATGAGCCAGCAGTGTGCCCAGGTGGCCAAGAAGGCCAATGGCATCCTGGCCTGCATCAGGAATGCAGTGTGGCCAGCAGGAGCAGGGAAGTCATTCTGCCCTGTGCTCAGCACTGGTTAGGCCACACCTTGAGTCCTGTGACCAGTTCTGGGCTCCTCAGGTTAGGAAAGATGTTGAGATGCTGGAAGGTATCCAGAGAAGGGCAACAAAGCTGGGGAGGGGTCTGGAGCACAGCCCTGTGAGGAGATGCTGAGGGAGCTGGGGTTGCTTAGCCTGGAGAAGAGGAGGCTCAGGGGAGACCTTCTTGCTCTCTCCAACTCCCTGAAGGGAGGTTGTAGCCAGGTGGGGGTTGGTCTCTTCTCCCAGGCAACCAGCACCAGAACAAGAGGACACAGTCTCAAGCTGTGCCAGAGGATGTTTAGGCTAGAGGTGAGGAGAAAGTTCTTCCCAGCAAGAGAGATTGGCCATGGGAATATGCTGCCCAGGGAGGTGGTGGAGTCACCATCACTGGAGGTGTTTATGAAGAGCCTGAATGAGGCACTTGGTGCCATGGTTTAGTTGATCAGATGGTGATGGGTGATAGGTTGGACTCAATGATCTCAAAGGTGTTTTCCAATCTGGTTACTTCTATTCTAGTTTTGCTCCATTCCCCCTAGTCCTATCACTCCCTGACACCCCAAAAAATCACTCCCCAGCTTTCTTGTAACCATCTTCAGATACTGGAAGGCCACAATAAGGTCTCCTCAGAGCCTTCTCTTCTGCAGACTCAAAAGCCCCAACTCTTTGTCTGTCTCCACAGGAGTGGAACTCCGGCCCTCTGATCATCCTTGTGATTATCCTTAGGACAAGAGAATGGAAGGAAAGATATTCCTGCTCACTAACCACAAATGAGACTTAGAAACTAGGAAAACAAAAACTTCCTTCCACTTCCAGCTTGAGTGAAAAGCACACAGACAAAGTGTGAGGAGTCCCTGGCCATGGCAGGGGGGTTGGAACTGGATGATCCTTGAGGTCCCTTCCAACCCTGACAATTCTATGATTCTATGATCATAAAACAGAGCTAAAGACCTGTTCTCAGAGCTGGTTTGGTGAGGTGGGCCCACTCAACAGACCTTTAACACTCACCAGGAGAAGTCCAAGTGCAAGGTCCTACACTTGGGTTGGGGCAATCCCAAGCACAAATCCAGGCTGGGCAAGTTGTGGCTTAAGAGCAGCCTGGAGCAGAAGGACTTGGGGGTTGTCAGCCGATGGAAAACCACATGAGCCAGCATGATTCTATGATTATCTGGCAGAGCAGCTATAATAAAGGGGATCCTGACAAGCAATGTAGAGCTGCCAGATTGTCTCATCTTCATTTTTCCATTTCCTGAGAGACAAATCCTCATGAAAGAAGGGGCACGAGGAAGAAGTATTTATTGTGTGTTGAAAATTCCCCTGCAGATCCTAGAAACATTAGCACCACCAGAGGCATTTTCACTCTTACTGTTTGAGGAAAGCCTGACTCTTTACACCTGTCAGCCTTGCCCATTGATAAAGTGACTTTGCCTCTCATCTGATCAGAAGTTTCCTCGTGGGGGAGGTTTGCATTTCATGGTAGATTAGATTATCCTATCCCTTTATTATTATTCCCCCCCTCCCCCATCTATGATAACATATGATAGAAAATGAAAGAATTAAAGTGAAGAATGGTGCCTGGCTGAGAAATTTATTGGCAAACATAATTACTACCTCAAATGTGATCAAGTCATATCAATCACCTGCTCATAAATCCTGCCCTGCAAGCCTCTCAGATCTATCATGGGGCTTTATCACAACCTTCCCACTGCAGCGTTTCCCCTGATATCAGGTCTGTGGAACTTTGAGAGCATATCTGAGTTGGACAAACCCTGTTGATGAAAGGTGGTAGGGGAGGGAAGGGTTAACTGCAGTGTGTATTTTACCCTCCAGTTGGTTTACAGCACAGTCAATCATGCTCTCAATAGCGTGGTGGAAAAGAATCCATCATTCATCCAATTAGCTCTTCTACGGATTCCTGAGACCACATGGACTGTGCCCTGGAAAGCAATCACACTGCTCTCAGGAGATAAGATAATGCTGGAGGGTTGAGATGGTCTCATGTTTATACTGGGAGTTCATGCAGCCTGAGCTCTTGGGGCTGCTCTGTCCTGCTTTTTACCCCTGAGCTGAGCCAGCTGTCAAAAGCTAGCAGGTCCTGCTGTTGTACAAAACTTCTTATTCTATTCTATTCTATTCTATTCTATTCTATTCTATTCTATTCTATTCTATTCTATTCTATTCTATTCTATTCTTGTTGAGCACCTTTAAAGTCAAGTCTGGGGAGGGACTTTTTAGGGTGCCAGGTTATTATAGGACTGGGGGGGATGAAACAAAACTAGAAATGGGCAGATTGAGATTGGATGTTAGGAAGAAGTTCTTTGCCATGAGGGTGGTGAGAGACTGGCACAGGTTGCCCAGGGAGGTGGTGGAAGCCTCATGCCTGGAGGTATTGCAGGCCAGGCTGGATGTGGCTGTGAGCAACCTGCTGTACTGTGAGGTGTCCCTGGCCATGGCAGGGGGGTTGGAACTGGATGATCCTTGAGGTCCCTTCCAACCCTGACAATTCTATGATTCTATGATCCTAAAACAGAGCTAAAGACCTGTTCTCAGAGCTGGTTTGGTGAGGTGGGCCCACTCAACAGACCTGTAACACTCACCAGGAGAAGTCCAAGTGCAAGGTCTGTGGCCGGTTGACGTTGCCCCCTTAAGAAAGGGAATATGGTGGACGGAAGTTGGTAAACGGAAGGAATAGTCTAAACTAATTTCATTGGTGAAGTGGGAGGAAGCACCTTCTGAGCTGGGACTATACTGGGTTTTTCCAGCACCTTATCTTCAGTCTTGCTTCCGCCTTTTCTTCGTGCAGCAGCTCTGTCTCTGTGCTGGGCTTTCTGCCAAGGCCTCGGCCTTGAAGACAGATAGAGGCCGGTATATTAACTCCCTTCCAATTAACACAAACTGCTTCTAACTTTTTTTTCCTCTCTTTTCTTTCTCTTTCTATCCCGTTCTGGGGAAAGGGGGGGAAGAGAGGGGAGAGCGGAGGTGGGGGACCCCTCTGCCGAGGGGGGTCACTCTCATTTCTGTGTTGCTCTGTTGTATATCTTTGTATATATTGTAGATATTGTAAATTTGTAAATATTCCCCTGCATTCCCTACATTGCTTTGTAAATATAGCTCCACTGCTTTGCTAATTCAGCTTGTGAGTTTTTTTTCCTTTCCCTTCAATTTTTTTTTCCCTTTTACCTTACAAGGGGGAAGAGAGGAGGCTTCTCGGCTTTACCCTTCCAAACCCACCACATTTTTTTTATTGGCGTACCCAACGTGCGGCAGATAATTAGTTTAATTTATTATTTGATTGATTTAGTGTTTTCTAGCTGAATTAGCAAACATGAAGGTATTGTGGTTTGTGGAGCGATTATTCTTTTCAATTTTTGGGGCTCTGGTTTACAGATATTGTTTGGGTTTGATTTTGGATTACCTGGGTAAATATTTGGTGCGGACAATTTATATGTGGGTTATGTATAGAGTTAAACTATGGTATGGAAAATGTATTAATTTATTATAGCCAGTGAGATACAGGAATGTTACCTCCACCACTCTCCCAATTGAGATAAAGGGTTTTAGGATTCCACCGGAGGAGAGAGTAACTTTAGGTGATGCCTGGGATCCAAAGGTGATTTATTTGATGTGTATAATCCTGCTTTCAGTGATAATTAATGTGTATCTGCTGGTCTCTTTGCGGCGAGAGAGAAAGGTGTCCAGGGCGTGTTTTGTTATTAAAACTAGATCAAAAAGAAAACGCCGTGGCTCTCGATCAGTCCCAGAGTCATCTAGTGATGAGGACTGTGCAGAACCCGTGTCAGTCAAAAAGAAGGCTAAAAAGTTAATTGGTAAGGCAGCTCTAAATGACTTTGCTGATTCTGGCAAGCAGCCAAGGGCATCGGCTGGTATCAACATGGCACCTACTCCTTCTCCCACTCCTTCTCCTTCTTCTTCTTCTCCATCGGCCATTAACGGAGCAACGTCACTTCCACCCACTCCCTCAGTGGGACCGGAAGTCACTGCCCCAGCAGCTGATTTATCTCAGGACCTGTCAGCTTCCATTAAGGTGGCTGTAAATTCAAACACAGCTCCAGTTAAGATGGCTCCTTTAAAGACTAGAGGTGGAAAGGGCAAAGATGGAGAAGAAGAGCTGGAGACTGATCCTGGTGAGGGGCCCTCTACTCTAAAAGATCCTGCTCAGGAGGAAGAGAAGGTTTGTTTTAAAGATCTAGCTAACCTAGTGAGACCAAAGCAGGATAGAGATGAAGTTAGGAAGGCAGCTGGCAAAGGTGGTTCTCAGCTTAAAGAGATCCTTAGGAGAATGACAGCAGGATTTTATGGGCAAAGAATTCAGGGAGATGAAGATGAAGATGATATTTTGGCATGTTCTTCACGCCGCGAGGAATTGAGAAATGTCCGTAAAGATTTCACCACGGCAGATAAGGAGCCAGTTCTAGCTTGGCTTAGTAGGTGTTATGATACAGGTGCTTCAGCTCTAACAGTTGGAGACAAGTCAGCAGCTCAGTTAGGAACTCTCTCGAGGGACAATGGAATAGATAGACATCTAGGCGAAGCTCTCGGTAAGGTTAATCTGTGGATACGCCTTTTAATGGCGGTTGCCCTGAGAT
Source organism: Melanerpes formicivorus (assembly GCF_026170545.1). NCBI lineage: Eukaryota > Metazoa > Chordata > Aves > Piciformes > Picidae > Melanerpes > Melanerpes formicivorus. The sequence continues at coordinate 27,947,112 of NW_027142361.1, read as the reverse complement.
ACCCTTCCCGAGATGATCTTCCATGGAATCCTAAACCCTGGACTACCATAGATGAGGGAATTAAGCGCCTCAGACAATTTTCTGTTAGAGAGCTACTCTATGGTGAACATGAAACTCTGAATCCTGATGACATTCCTGTGGGTATTGGTCTTGCTAAAAAGATCATCAAACTTGCTCCTTCTAATTATGCAAACATTCTGGCAAGCAGAATTGTGTCAAGAAGTTATGGTGGAGCTTCTCCCACGGTTAGCCAATTCAGTGATCAAATGAGACAATTGGAGGATAGCATGACACGTGGTTCTTTGGTTTCGGCCATCAAAACTATGTCTGGTGATATTCAGAATTGCATTAGAGAGTTAAAAGATGAATTTAGAAACTCCATATCCCAATTGGCACAAAGGGATAGTTTCAATTCTTCCTCCAGGTGGGTACAAGTCTCATCTGTGAGGAATACACGTCCTCCAAGGAGGTCATTCCAAAACAGGTCATTCCAAAACAGACCACCAAGGCAATCACGTAGAACTATTTGGATAACTCTGCGTGATCAGTTTGGTGAGAACATGAACCGCTGGGATGGCCAACCAACTTCTAATCTTTTCAGGAGACTGAGGGAATTGCAAAGTGGCAGAACCCAAGGTAGCAATACCAGAAGGGTAGCTGTTACTTCCACAGTTCCCCAGAACGACTCTTGTGGCTCCAACAGTGGCTCCAGTTCTAACATGCAAAGTTATAACCCTGCAAACTATGTGCAATGCACATGTGCGCATGTTCCCCATAACTAGGGGTGCCCTGCCTCCCGCCAGGGGGAGGAGAGGGATAACAGAGATAACAGAATCTATTGGGATGTGTACATCCAGTGGCCTGGCACTTCACAATTTTGGAAGTACAGGGCCTTGGTTGACACAGGAGCTCAGTGCACCATAATACCATCAAATTATCAGGGATCAGAGTCTATAACTATTCTGGGAGTCACTGGTGGATCTCAAGAGTTAAGTAAGGTAGAGGTTAATATAAGTTTAACTGGTAAACAATGGAGGAAGCATACAGTTGTGACCGGACCTGATGCACCTTGTATCTTGGGAATTGATTTTCTGAGAGAAGGGCGTTTCAAAGACCCTAAAGGTTACAAATGGGCTTTTGGAGTAGCTTCTATAGAAATTGATGGACAAAAATTGAAGCTGTCTGCCAGACCTGAACTTTCTGATGAATCTGCAGTTGTGGGACAACATAAGATACAGGACATTAAATTGCCGGTTGCTTCTCAGACTGTGCACCACAGACAATACAGAACCAACCGTGACTCTTTGTTGCCCATTCAGAATCTGATTCGTCAGTTGGAAAGTCAGAAAGTCGTCAGCAAAACTCATTCACCTTTCAACAGTCCAGTGTGGCCTGTGCGAAAGCAGAATGGAGACTGGCGTCTGACAGTGGACTACCGAGCCCTGAATGAAGTAACACCACCTATGAGTGCAGCAGTGCCAGACATGATGGAGCTACAGTATGAGCTGGAATCCAAAGAGGCCAAATGGTATGCTACCATAGACATTGCTAATGCATTTTTCTCTATTCCCATAGCAGAGGAATGCAGGCCTCAGTTTGCTTTCACCTGGAGAGGAATCCAGTACACTTTCAACAGATTGCCAATGGGCTGGATCCACAGCTCAAGCATCTGTCATGCAGTGATCCACGATGCTCTGGAGAAAGGCGGTGCTCCAGAACACATCCAGTTCATCGATGATATCATCGTCTGGGGTAAAACTGCTGAGGAAGTCTTCGAGAAAGGTAACAAAATCATTGACATTCTTCTGAATGCAGGTTTTGCCATCAAGCGACACAAGGTGAAAGGACCTACCACAGAGATTCAGTTTCTGGGAGTGCGGTGGCAGGATGGACGCCGACACATTCCAGTGGATGTGGTAAATAGAGTCTCTACCATGGCAAGTCCCACCAACAAGCAAGAGACCCTACGTTTCTTGGGGATAGTGGGATTTTGGAGACTGCACATTCCTGGATATAGTCAGATTGTGAAACCTCTGTATGATGTGACTCGAAAGAGAAACCATTTCCACTGGGGACCTGAACAACAAGCAGCCTTTGACCAGATAAAGCAAGAGGTAATTCAAGCAATGGGTCTGGGACCTGTCCGAGATGGTCCAGACATTAAGAGCATTTTGTACACGGCTGCAAGTGACAATGGTCCAACCTGGTGCTTGTGGCAAAAAGCTCCAGGTGAGACACGTGGACGACCTCTTGGTTACTGGAGTCGAGGTTACAGAGGTTCAGAGGCTAACTATACTCCAACAGAGAAAGAAATTTTAGCTGCCTATGAAGGAGTAAAAGCATCTTCTGAAGTGATTGGAACTGAATCACAACTTCTTCTAGCTCCCAGATTACCAGTTTTGAATTGGATGTTCAAAGGCAAAGGTTCCACACCACATCATGCCACAGACTCAACATGATCTGAGTGGATGGCTCTGATAACACAGAGAGCTCGAATGGGAAATCTTGAAAGACCTGGTCTAGTGGAGGTGATTTCAAGTTGGCCTGAAGGCATCAACTGTGCTAAACCTCCAGAGGAGAAAGTAACTCGTGCTGAGGAAGCTCCTCCTTACAATGACCTCTCTGATGATGAAAAGAAATATGCTTTGTTCACAGACGGTTCCTGTCGTCTTGTTGGAAACAAGCGAAGGTGGAAGTCTGCAGTGTGGAGTCCAACACGCCGAGTTGCAGAGGCGAAAGATGGAGAAGGAGAATCCAGTCAGTTCGCAGAGGTAAAAGCTGTCCAGCTAGCTCTCGACGTAGCTGAACGTGAGAGATGGCCAAAGCTTTATCTCTACACCGACTCATGGATGGTAGCCAATGCTCTATGGGGTTGGCTAAAGAACTGGAAGAAGAGTGGTTGGCAGAGAAAAGGAAAACCCCTTTGGGCAGCCAACCTGTGGCAGGACATTGCTGATCGAATCGAGAGAATTCCAGTGAAAGTGAGACACATCGATGCTCACATTCCTAAGAGCAAAGCTACTGAGGAACAGCAACACAACCATCAGGCAGATCTAGCTGCAAGAGTTTCTCAAGTAGACATGGACTCTAATCTTGATCTCGACTGGAAACACCGAGGTGAGATATTCTTAGCTCGGTGGGCTCATGATTCGTCAGGACATCAAGGCAGAGATGCAACATACCAATGGGCTCGTGACAGATCCATAGACATTTCCATGGATGCTATCACACAAGTCATCCATGACTGTGACATTTGTGCTGCTATTAAGCAGGCAAAACGACTTAAGCCCTTGTGGTATGGTGACAGATGGTCCAAGTACAAGTATGGTGAAGCTTGGCAGATTGACTACATCACTCTACCACGTTCTCGTTCTGGTAAGCAGTACGTGCTTACTATGGTAGAGGCAAACACTGGATGGTTGGAAACTTATCCAGTTCCACATGCAACTGCACGCAACACCATTCTTGGTCTGGAGATACAGATCCTGTGGAGACACGGAACTCCAGAGAGGACTGAGTCAGACAACGGAACTCATTTCAAGAACAACCTTGTAAAGAGCTGGGCAAAAGAGCACGGTATTGGGTGGATATTCCACATTCCCTACTATGCACCAGCTTCAGGGAAGATTGAACGCTACAACGGTTTGTTGAAGACCACTCTCAAAGCCATGGGAGGTGGATCTTTGAAAAACTGGGAAAAACATTTAGCACAAGCAACCTGGCTGGTAAATAGTAGAGGTTCAGTGAACCGAGCTGGACCTGCACATTCAGATTTGCTACGGAAAGTAGAAGGTGATAGAGTTCCTGTTGTTAGAGAAAAGAATCTGTTAGGTAAAACTGTTTGGGTATTTTTGCCCTCAGGAGAGGCTAAGCCTGTCCGAAGGGTGGTTTCAGCTGAAGGTCCGGGTCACACTTATTGGGTAATGCAAGAGAATGGTGAAATTCAGTGTATTCCACAAAGAAATCTAACTTTAGCTGAAAGAGGTTAATTTCGAACTGTTGTACAGCTACATCGCGTCCAAAGGAAGAATCAATGAGGAAATCTACGGTGCACGAACCCTGAGATCCCTGAGAGCCCTGAGTCAACTAAGAGACCCTGAGAATCCCTGTTTCCCTTTTCTTCGCTTCGTCGGCGAAGAAATGAACTGTTTTCCATTTTTCTCATTTTCTGATTTTCTTGGACTTTTGAATCATCTACATCTGAGCATAGCCGGAATGGACTATGAACTTTACTTACGAACTGTAAATATCGTTTTGGATTGGATGGACAGTATGAACAGCCAATGAAATTGTTTAGAAGGGGTGGACTGTGGCCGGTTGACGTTGCCCCCTTAAGAAAGGGAATATGGTGGACGGAAGTTGGTAAACGGAAGGAATAGTCTAAACTAATTTCATTGGTGAAGTGGGAGGAAGCACCTTCTGAGCTGGGACTATACTGGGTTTTTCCAGCACCTAATCTTCAGTCTTGCTTCCGCCTTTTCTTCGTGCAGCAGCTCTGTCTCTGTGCTGGGCTTTCTCACAAGGCCTCGGCCTTGAAGACAGATAGAGGCCGGTATATTAACTCCCTTCCAATTAACACAAACTGCTTCTAACTTTTTTTTCCTCTCTTTTCTTTCTCTTTCTATCCCATTCTGGGGAAAGGGGGGGAAGAGAGGGGAGAGCGGAGGTGGGGGACCCCTCTGCCGAGGGGGGTCACTCTCATTTCTGTGTTGCTCTGTTGTATATCTTTGTATATATTGTAGATATTGTAAATTTGTAAATATTCCCCTGCATTCCCTACATTGCTTTGTAAATATAGCTCCACTGCTTTGCTAATTCAGCTTGTGAGTTTTTTTTTCCTTTCCCTTCAATTTTTTTTTTCCCTTTTACCTTACAAGGGGGAAGGGAGGAGGCTTCTTGGCTTTACCCTTCCAAACCCACCACAAAGGTCCTACACTTGGGTTGGGGCAATCCCAAGCACAAATCCAGGCTGGGCAAGTTGTGGCTTAAGAGCAGCCTGGAGCAGAAGGACATGGGGGGGTGCTGGAAAACCACATGAGCCAGCAACAGTCTCTGGCATCCCAGAAGGCAGCCATGTGCTGGGCTCCATCCAAAGCAGAGAGAGCAGCAGGACAGGGAGGGGACGAGAATGGCCTATCCCTCAAAGGGAAAAAGATTCTAGGAAGGTGTGACCGGTTGAGGCTGTGCCTTTAAGAAAGGGAATATGGTGGATGGAAGTTGTTAAACAAAAAGAAGGAACTAAACTAATTTCATTGGTAAAGTGGGAGGAAGCACCTTCTGAACTGGGAGTGCAGGAGGGTATCCTGGGCATTCCGGCACTTTAGTCTTCAGTCTTCCTTCCGCTCCTCCGCAGGGCAGCAGCTCTCTGTGCTGGGCTTTCGGCCAAGGCTTTGGCCTTCAAACTGACAAACATGATAAGGCCTGTATCAACTCCTTTCCAATTAACACAAACTGCTTCTAACCTTTTTTTTCCTCTTTCTCTCTCTTTCTAACCCACTCTGGGGAAAAGGGGGAGAGAGGGGGAGAGCGAAGGTGGGGAACCCCCTCAGCGGGGGGGGGGAACTCTCATTTCTGTGTTACTTTATTGTATATCTTTGTATATATTGTAAATATTGTAAATTTGTGTATATTTCCCTGCATATCCTATATTGCTTTGTAAATATACAGCTCCACTGCTTTGCTAATTCAGCTGTGAGTTTTTCTTTCCCTTTCCCTTCAATTTTCTTTCCTTTTACTTTACAGGGGGGAGGGAGGAGGCTTTTGGGCCTTACCCTTCCAACCCTACGACAGAAGGGAATTGGCAGGTCGCATAGACAGGGCTTTAAACTAGTTTCAAAGGGGGAAGGGGCTGAAACCAGTCCCCCCCAGACAGGAGTCTGGGGGTGATAAGCCAGAGCCAGAGGTGAAACCAGCAGCCCGGATGAAGTGCATGTACACTAATGCACAAAGCATGGGCAACAAACAAGAGGAGCTGGAAGCCTTGCTGCAGCAGGAAAGTTATGATGTAGTTGTCATCACAGAGACATGGTGGGACGACTCACATGACTGGAGCGCTGCAATAGATGGCTACAGGCTCTTCAGGAGAGACAGGCAAGGAAGAAGGGGTGGAGGGGTGGCCCTGTACATCAGGGAGGCACTAGATGCCATTGAGATGGAGATCAGGGACCATCAGGTTGAGTGCCTGTGGGTGAGAATTAGAGGGAAGGCCAACAGGGCTGACATCCTGGTTGGAGTCTGTTATAGACCACCCAACCAGGAGGGAGATGTTGATGAAGCATTCTATAGGCAGCTTAAGGCTGTCTCAGGATCGCCTGACCTTGTTCTCATGGGTGACTTCAGCTTGCCTGATATCTGCTGGGATCTTAAAACAGCAGAGAGGAGGCAATCTAGGAGGTTCTTAGAATGCATGGAGGACAGCTTCTTATCCCAGGTGCTGTGTGAGCCTACCAGGGGTAAGGCTATGCTTGACCTCCTCTTCACCAATAGGGAAAGGCTGGTGGGTGATGTGGTGGTCGGAGGGTGCTTAGGGGCCAGTGACCACGAGATAATTTTCAGAATTCGATCAAGCTAAGAGGGGTAGCAAGAAGACCTCCACTCTGGACTTCCAGAGAGCAGACTTCAGGCTACTCAAGGAACTAATTCAGAGGGTTCCTTGGGATAAAGCCCTTAAAAACAAAGGGGTCCAGGAGAGCTGGGCCCACTTCAAGAAAGAATTCTTGAAGGCGCAGGGACAGGCTATGCCAATGTACCGGAAGATGAGCCGCCAGGGCAGACGGCCAGCCTGGATGGTTAAAGAACTTTTAATGGAACTAAGGGAAAAAAAGAGGGTGTATCACCTTTGGAAGAGAGGGGAGGCAACCCGTGAAAAATTTAAGGATGTTGCTAGGTCTTGCAGGAAGAAAATTAGGGAGGCAAAAGTGCATTTGGAGCTTAGTCTGGCCTCTGCTGTGAAGGACAACAAAAAGTCTTTCTATAAATACATTAATAGCAAGAGGAAGGGCAGAGACAACCTCCACTCCTTGGTGGACACGGAGGGGAACGTTGTAACAAAGGATGAGGAAAAGGCAGAGATACTTAACACCTTCTTTGCCTCAATTTTTACTAGCAGGACAGAATGTCTTCCAGACTGATGGCTTGCAGAGCTGGCAGAAGGAGCCAAGGAGCAGCATAGTTTTCCACTGTTCCAGAATGGGGTAGTTGGTGATCTGCTCAGCCACTTGGATCCCCACTAGACCATGGGACCAGATGGGATCCATCCTAGGGTGCTGAGGGAGCTGTCAGAGGAGCTGGCCAAACCGCTCTCCATCATTTTTCAGCAGTCCTGGCTGACTGGAGAGGTCCCAGAGGACTGGAAGCTGTCCAACGTGGTACCCATCCACAAGAAGGGCTGGTTGGTTGAGCCAGGGAATTATAGGCCTGTCAGCTTGACCTCAGTGCCAGGCAAGATCATGGAACAGGTCATCCTGAGTGCAATCACACAGCACTTAGAGGATGGCCAAGGGATCAGGCCCAGCCAGCATGGATTTAGGAAGGGTAGGTCCTGCCTGACCAACCTGATCTCCTTCTATGATCAGGTGACCTGCCTGGTGGATGTGGGGAGGCCTGTGGATGTAGTCTACCTGGACTTCAGCAAGGCCTTTGACACCGTCCCCCATAGCAAACTCCTGGCCAAGCTGTCAGCCCATGGCTTGGACGGGAGCACACTGCGATGGGTTAGGAACTGGCTGGAGGGCCGAGCCCAGAGAGTGGTGCTAAATGGTGCCACATCCAGCTGGCGGCCAGTCACTAGTGGTGTGCCCCAAGGATCAGTGCTGGGCCCTGTGCTCTTTAACATCTTTATTGATGATCTGGATGAGGGCATTGAGTCCATCATCAGTAAATTTGCTGACGACACCAAGCTGGGGGCAGGGGTTGATCTGCTGGAGGGTAGAGAGGCTCTGCAGAGGGACCTCGACAGGCTGGACAGATGGGCAGAATCCAACAGCATGAGATTGAACACATCCAAATGCTGGGTTCTACACATCGGCCACAACAACCCTATGCAGAGCTACAGGCTAGGGATAGAGTGGCTGGAGAGCAGCCAGGCAGAGAGGGACCTGGGGGTGCTGGTTGATGGTAGGATGAACATGAGCCTGCAGTGTGCCCAGGCGGCCAGGAGGGCCAATGGCATCCTGGCCTGCATCAGGAACAGTGTGGCCAGCAGGAGCAGGGAGGTCATTCTGCCCCTGTACACTGCACTGGTTAGGCCACACCTCAAGTCCTGTGTCCAGTTCTGGGCCCCTCAGTTTAGGAAGGATGTTGACTTTCTGGAGCGTGTCCAGAGAAGGGCAATGAAGTTGGTGAGGGGTTTGGAACACAAGCCCTACGAGGAGAGGCTGAGGGAGCTGGGGTTGCTTAGCCTGGAGAAGAGGAGACTCAGGGGTGACCTTATTGCTGTCTACAACTACCTGAAGGGGGGTTGTAGACAGGCAGAGGTTTGTCTCTTTTCCCAGGCAGATAGCACCAGAACAAGAGGACACAGTCTCAGGCTGCGCCAGGGGACGTTCAGGCTGGATGCGATGATCTTGAAGGTCTCTTCCAACCTGGTTTATTCTATTCTATTCTCTTCTATTCTGTCCCTCTGCTCTGTTCTGCTCTGCTGAGACCCCACCTGGAGCACTGTGTCCAGTTCTGGTGCTCCCAGCAGAATAAGGACATGGAGCTGCTGGTGCAGGTCCAGAGAAGGGCCACAAATAAGCTCAGAGAGCTGGAGAACCTCTGGGGACAGCCCAACAGAGAGCTACAAGGATGACTATGAGATTTGAACATTTCTCCTGTGAAGAAAGACTGAGAGACCTGGGGCTGTTTAGTCTTGAGAAGGGAAGGCTGAGAGGGTGGGTGCCAAGATAAAGATGCCGGGCTCTTTTCAGTGGTTCCCAGGGATAGGACAAGGAACAACAGGTTACACGCTGGCATACAGGAGGTTCCACCTCAACACGAGGAGACACTTCTTTAATGTGAGGGTGACAGAGCCCTGGGGCAGGCTGCCCTGAGATGTCTTCTTCTCCAGAGACTTTCATTTCCCACCTAGATGTGTTCCTCTGTGGCCTTTCCTAGGTGATCCTGCTCTGTCAGGGGGATTGGACTGGATGATCTTTCAAAGTCCCTTCTCACCCCTAGTATTCTGTAATCAGCACTTGGCAGTCCCAGCAGCCTGGGGGAATACTGCAGGATTGGGCTTTACATTAACATTCACCAATGAGCATTGCACTGAAAAGAATGAATGGCTTGAGCACTGCTGCTTTCACACACCACCTGTCCATTGCCCTCTCACTTCTGCTGTTTCTGCTCCCTCTGAGGAGAGCAAGCTAATTGCTGTGCCCCTTTGTAATATGGAATTGCTATGGGGAATGAAGAGATGAGAGGAGAGAGGGAGAGAGATATCACAGGATGGGGTTGTCAGGGGTTGGAAGGGACCCAAAGAGATCATTGAGTCCAACCCCCCTGCCAGAGCAGGACCATACAATCTAGCTCAGGTCACACAGGAACACATCCAGACAGGCCTTGAAAGCCTCCAGAGAAGGAGACTCCAGAACCTCTCTGGGCAGCCTGTTCCAGTGCTCTGTGACCCTTAAGGTAAAGAAGTTCCCCCTTGTGTTGAGGTGGAACCTCCTGTGCTGCAGCTTACATCTATTGTTCCATTGGCATCCATGTGTGAATGGGAGATGGGAGGGAGAGAGAGAGAGAGAGAGAGTACCCTCGTGATTTGAGTAACTACTTCTTGTCTCTGGTGGTAAGAGTTTATTGTTCTAACCCCTTGGTCACCTCTTAAAATATATGAAAGGGCAAAGGCAATGCTTGGTAGGCACTGGTGGGGCAGAGCTGTGATGCATAGCTGCATACCACCACCACCACTCCGATCCAGTCAGCTGCTCCCTTTGCTGGCACTGACAGCTGAAATAACGAAATGTGTCTATTAGCACTCCTCACACCTGCACTTCAGCAGTCACCAGCTAGGCCCACATGGTACAGAGCAAGATGACAACTCCTTTCTCAAGCTACCTTCAGCAGAAGGAAGAAGTGCTGTAGGTTTCTGCCATAAGACACAGCAGCCAGATGGAAGGGAACATGGTAGCACTGGGGGAAGGTTTTAAATACCCAGAGTGGTTCTTGGAAAGCTGCAAAATTGTCTGTGGGGATTGGTTAATTATGTGCTTGCTGAAGGTGCAGATCCTAAGTGGCAATGCTGTGTGTGAAATTAATTTCCAACTGAAAGCACATGAATGCTTCTGCTTCGTTGCTGCTAATGATGACTAACTGTTCTGCTGCTTGCAGAACAAAAAAGTTTTACATTCAGATACTGCCATTGCCACAGCCTGCTGCTTTTCTTCCTAATCAATAAGGATTCAACACCCCCCAAAAAAAATCATAAAAAAAAAACAATTGTCATTTTTAAGCTGTTTGATCAGGAAGTAGCCCCAGGGAAGGTTTGGAAGGGTATGCTGCTAAAAGCACCCTTCAAACTGTGTTGCAGGGACATCTTTCCATCTGAAAACATCTGCTTTCTAAAAATGAAAGGCAGTTAAAAAGAGGAGGAGACAATTTCAAAGACAACCAAAAAAAAAAAGGAAAAAATATGAGGAAAAAAAAAAAAAGAGATAAAAACTTGAACAAAAAAAAAAAAAAGAAGAAAGAGAGAAGGAAGAAGAAAAAATAAGAAAAAGAGAATGAAAACCTCAAAGAAGAAAAAGAGAAGGAAAAATCAAAGAAGAAAAAGAATGAAAACATTAAAGCAGAAAAAGAGAAGGAAGAAGAAAAAGGAAAAAAAGAAGGAAGAAGAAAAAAAGAAGAAATAGAGAAGGAAGAAGAAGAAAAGAAATAGAGAAGGAAGAAGGGAAAAAAAGAAGAAATAGAGAAGGAAGAAGAAGAAAAGAAATAGAGAAGGAAGAAGGGGAAAAAAGAAGAAATAGAGAAGGAAGAAGAAGAAAAGAAATAGAGAAGGAAGAAGAAGAAAAAGAGAAGGAAGAAAAAAAAAAAAAGAAGAAGAAACAGAGAAGGAAGAAAAAGAAGAAATAGAGAAAGAAGAAGGAAAATAAAGAAATACAGAAGGAAAAAGTACATGGACCTGATGGAGTGGGTCCAGAGGAGGGCCAGGAAATGATCAGGGGGTTGGAGTAGCTCTGCTGTAAGGAGAAGCTGAGGGAGCTGGGGGTGATCAGCCTGGAGAAGAGGAGGCTCAGGGGAGACATTATTGCTGTCTACAACTACCTTAAGGGAGGTTGTAGCAAGGTGGGGGTTGGTCTTTTCTCCCAGGCAACCAGCACCAGAACAAAAAGACACAGTCTCAAGCTGCACCTGGGGAGGTTCAGGCTGGATGCTAGGACGAAATTTTTCCCAGCAAGAGAGATTGGCCATTGGAATGTGCTGCCCAGGGAGGTGGTGGAGTCACCATCACTGGAGGTGTTTAAGAAGAGCCTGGATGAGGCACTTGGTGCCATGGTTGAGTTGATTGGATGGCGTTGGGTGATACTTTGGACTTGATGATCTCAAAGGACTTTTCCAACCTGGTTAATTCTGTATTCTGTCAACTGTACCCCTCCAGAGGGGGCCCACATTCTCTCTCTCTTGTTCTCCTTTTCTCTCTGACTCCTCTAAAATCCTTCCCTGTTACCTTTAACATCCGCTTAGTCTTTCTGTTCACAGTGCTCTGGCCCTGAGCCACAGCAGCTGAACATTTATTCCTGTGTCTAACAACTGAAATCCTTGCTCTCTGTATCTGCTGCAGAGGTATCACTACAAATAAGTTACAACTAGCAAAACAAACCCCAACCCAAACCCCCACAGCATAGAAAGCATTTAAGTGCTTCTGTGTGAGCCTTCATTTTTCCTTCTAAGCTGGACTGAATTCAATTTAATATGGGTACTAAAAAGCAAACCCTGCTGAGGCTACTAAAACCAGGTAGGGTTTTGCTGGGCTGGGTTTCCTGGTGTGTCTGTAACACATGCATTAGAGATTTGGATTCTGATTTGATTTCAGTTTTATTGCATGGAGCTATTGTTTCTCCCTTGCAATAAAGCTGACAGCTAGTGGAGTTTTCCCTTGCTGTCTCCCTGTGAATGTCTGCTGGCACTCCAAAACCATTAGCACAGCAGCAGATTTCCTGCACTTTTATAGAAGGCTGGAGACCTGAACACTCACTGTTACTCTTCCACTCTGCTGTTTGCTCTGCCACTGCTGTCCTAACCCAATTAAGACAGTAAATGTCAATTTGTTCTTCAGCCACAGCATTCCCAGGTTCTTTAGGAACATTTTTTTTTTCCCACAGAGGTGTTCAGTTTTTATCTTCACTCTCTTGAAGAATGGAATGGAATGGAATAGAATAGAATAGAATTAACCATGTTGGAAAAGACCTCAGAGATCATCAAGTCCAACTTATCATCTAACACCATCTGATCAACTAAACCATGGCACCAAACACCCCATCAAGTCTCCTCCTAAACACCTCCAGTGATGGTGACCCCACCACCTCCCTGGGCAGCACATTCCAATGGCCAATCTCACTTTCTGGGAAGAATTTCTTCCTAGCATCCAGCCTGAACCTCCCCTGACACAGCTTGAGACTGTGTCCTCTTGTTCTGGTGCTGGTTGCCTGGCAGAGGAGACCAACAGGTAGTCATAGAGAGCAAGAAGGTCTCCCCTGAGTCTCCTCTTCTCCAGGATAAGCAACCCCAGCTCCCTCAGCCTCTCCTCACAGGGCTGTGCTCCAGACCCCTCCCCAGCTTTGTTGCCCTTCTCTGGACATGCTCCAGCAAGTCAACATCCTTCCTAAACTGAGGGGCCCAGAACTGGACACAGGACTCAAGGTGGCATGTTGACATTGAGGAAGCAGAGGTGAAAAGGGGCAGTTTTATTGTGTGAGATACAGCGCCACAATGTGAACAAGTCCACATTGCCACAACAGATGGGGGAGAGGAGGGAAAACGGCTGGAAGTGGTGGTTCCAAGAGCTGAGAGCAATTCTTGATGCCCAGATGGTTGGCACCAGCTGTTGACTGTGGTTTTGTTTGTATTCTGTTCAAGTTCTAGCCAACACCAACACCACTTCTTTTATGTCACCTGCTGTTGTGTTCTATTCTAGAGCTCTCTTGGGCATCAGACCACTTTCCTGTGGAAAGACCACATTGCTGGGATGCATCATGAGCTACAGTTTTACACAGGGATATCAGCTGTTGGAAGAGGTTTGCATCTCAGAGGGGATGACCCTCATTATCCAGCCTGTATTTAGTATCTTGCTCAGTGCAATGTTCTGGGCTTCAGAGGGTTGCCACAGCCACATCCCCGACCCTGGTTTACATTGTGCTGCTAAAACCACTGGCCAGGAAAGGTGGCTGTGGAGCAAGAGGAGGCTTGTTCTCACATTTGTATGGGTGACACTGGTGCCATGTGGATATGGAAGGCATCTCCAGGTAAATGGTATTGGAAAAGAGGGCAGGCTTCTTGTGGCTCTGGGCAGCCTGGTCTAGTGTGAGGGGTCCCTGCCCATGGCAGGGGGGTTGGAACTGGGTGATCCTTGAGGTCCCTTCCAACCCTGACAGTTCTATGATTCTTTTGTGGTATTGTTCTACAAGATGGTCCTCTTCAAACTCTTTTTGGTAGAAATGGTTTTGCTCAGTCTTCATAGGAGCATTGAATGCACTGAGTTGGAAGGGACCTCTGGAGGCCATGTAGTTCAACCCCCCTGTAGCAAGCAGGGATTTTTTTTACCGGAAGAATTGTTCTTCACTGAAACAGTGGTGAGAAACCACTGCCCAGGCTGCCCAGGGAGGTGATGGAGTCAACATCCCAGGACATATTCAAGAAGCATATGGACATGGCCCCAACCCTGGGGGTTTTTAAGGCCAGGCTGGATGTGGCTCTAAGCAACCTGACCTAATGTGAGAAGTCCCTGGCCACGGCAGGGGGGTTGGAACTGGATCATAGTATCATAGTATAGTATCATAGTATCAGTCAGGGTTGGAAGGGACCACAAGGATCATCTAGGTCCAACCCCCCTGCCATGGGCAGGGATGATCCTTGAGGTCCTTTCCAACCCTGATAGTTCTATGATTCTATGGCACTTTGGGGCATGGTTTACTGGTCATGGTGGTGTTAGGCTGCTGCTTGGACTTCATGATCTAAGAGGTCTTCTCCAACCCAAACAATTCTATGATTCCCAACTAGACCAGGCTGCTCAAAGCCACATCAAGCCTGACCTTAAATGTCTTCAGGGATGATCCCTCCCATACCTCCTTGGGCAACAAGTTCCAGTGTTCCACCACCCTCATACTAAAGACTTTCTTCCTGATGTCCAGTCTAAATGAACCCTTCAAACCATTGCCTCATAAAAACCTACTTATTCTGTAAATTACAGTTAATTTTCTGGTATAAAAATTAACTAGGACTATAGTTAATAAGAATGCCTTGAGTACACATTACGTTTTAAGGGTTATATTCATTCATTTCATGTGTGATTACTACTCGTTGACATTAATTGGAATTTTCTGTAAAGGCTGAAAAGAGACCATTGGTGGAAATATATAATGAAACAAATCTCTTTAAAGAAAAAGTCATTCAAGAAACACCATTGCAGTATCCAAATATTCTGCATGATTAATGACTAAAGAATCCTCATGCTCTTCATAATTATGCAGTGGGATGGCATAATCTACTGCTGCAAAAGGAAAGTATTAAATAAATATTATCAGCTAATAATTTCATGTAGCAAATGGAATTGGCTGCATAAGATAGACCAAGGTCTGTTGCAGACTCACAGCCCACTGGAGTGAATTGAGAAGGGGTAACTTCAATGTAATATACAGCACCTGTAGAAAAATCTACTGGAAAATTGATAAGAAATATTTGAGTTCCTGATTTGTACATATTAGTCAGCTGAGCCAGAGACAAATTACATGCAAGGTTTCCTGCTTCCTTATGCAATCATAAAAAAAAATTGCTCTTTCTGTTGACAGACAGCTTGGTGCTCTGTCGCTGTGGTTCAGCTGGAAAAGGCAGAAACGGGGGATGCTGAAGCACAGCTCACTCCTCCTCCCTGACTGCTGCTGCTGCTGCTACAGGACCCCCTTACCAGCTCCCTGATATAGCCACGGCACAGACTGAAGCCTCCTTCACGGTAAGGCTATCTATCTTTAGGGAGAAAAACTCATTTATAATGCATTCTGTTTTCACCATCTAAGTCCTTCCTTTACAGTGGTACCTGTAGATGTTACTGGTTTTAAGAAATTTTCTTAAATGGGATTACTGCCCTGATTTTTTTCCTGTGCAGCCACATCAGCTGTGCTTTCAGTAGCAAAGAGCATAGGGTAAGAAGGGTGTAGGATATGCTTAGGTTGATTTTACTAATTCATCTTAGCTTTGCTGATGTTTTCTTCTTTGAAAGCACTGCTTCAGAACTCACTTCTGTAGGGCCTCAAGTGCCAGCCCTCTGTTACAAAGGGTGTTAAAACAGTGGGGAAACATCCATATACACCCTCAGAGGAAATACAGCAACTGCAGCAACTGGTAATTTTGATATGCCTTTTTTTTCTGTCCCAGTTTGTTTCTCTGAGTGAAGCAGCACTCTCTTGCCTTATGAAATGCATTTATAGAAGTCAACTCCAGTTTCTTAAGCATGCACCTACACAAACTAGGTTTTGCTTACACTAAACATTTGTTTCCTTTTCTAAGCTAACTTATTTGCTAATTAGCTTGATCTAATTAATGGCAGTGAATGCAAATATACACCTTTCCTAAAAATTTATTCCAGGAAACAAATAATTGATTCTAGTCTGCTTTTTTAAAGGCAAGCCAGGATGAGGTGCAAGCATTTGTGTCTTGAAAGAAATGGTTGCGAAGAGGGTAGAGTTACATTTGTCATTATGCGTTAACTATTTCATGTTAAATGGCAAACTAAATAAATGCAAAAGAGACTCAAAGCATCTGGCCTAGGCAAGGTTTTCACTCAAAGGTGACAAGGGTATTTGAAAGAGAATGTTTCCAAGTGTTGGAAAGCACCTGTGTGAGAAGGTAGAGGACACAGTCTCAAGCCACGCTAGGGGAAGTTTAGGCTTGAGATGAGGAGAAAGTTCTTCACAGAGAGAGTTGTTAGCCGTTGGAATGGGCTGCCCAGGGAGGTGGTGGAGTCACCATCCCTGGAGGTGTTCAAGAGGGGATTGTACGTGGCACTTGGTGCCATGGTTTATTAGTCATGAGGTCTGTGGTGACAGGTTGGACTTGATGATCTTTGAGGTCTTTTCCAACCTTATTGATTCTATGATTCTATATCCTAGTGCTACAAGCCCTTGCAAAAAGCCCCTTCCCAGCTTCCCTGTAAGGTTGCCTTCAGGTGCTAGAAGGCTGCTCCAAGGTCTCCCTGGAGCCTACTCTTTTTGTTATAGGAGTATAAGGGGTGGTTGGAAATGTATTTGTACACACAGTCAGCATGGTGGGTTTTGGTAAATAAGGGGAAAGAGACCTCCTTTCATCCTGCCTGGGGTATTTTTCACTGGCTGGGGGGGGCTGTTTTGTGTGGCTGCTGCAGCTGGGCCATCCTCTCAGCCTGGGGTTTCCTCAGTGAAGCAGGGATGGGAGCTCTGTGTACTGGCAGCTTTCCTGGTGCCTTTGCAGATGTAGTCTGGGTGGGAGGATGGCAATCTGCTCAGCAGGGATGTAGGAGGTGTTTAGAATTAGAAGTAAAGCTTTTCAGATTCTAAAGGCAGAGGAGCATATTTAGGGAAGAGAAACTAAAAAGCAGTTGTTCCAAAGGCTATTAATGCCTCAGTTAAGTGCTTGTGCAGTGCATGACCAAACATGTGAACTGCCCAGGGGAGGGCAGGGAAAAGAGTAAAGTGGTCTGTGCAAACAGGTTTGAGTAGTAAAACCTCTCCAGAGGGGGTTCCACTTGTTTGGACATCTCCCAGACCTGAGATGGGGGTGATTCACTGAGGTTTTCACCATGAGAACAGCTGGAGATTGGAATCCTTTCCCAAGGCAAGCAGTGGATTCCCCTACATTGGTCACTTTTAACATTAAGCTTGCCAGGGTGCTGGGCCAGCTCATTTCAACTACACGAGCACCTAGACAGGTTGGACCAGATGATCCTTGAGGTCCTTCCCAACCTGGAATTGTGTGATCCTGTGTGATACCCAGGTCTTAGAAGACAGCCTTTGAAATCCTCCTACTACGACTCATCTAGACCAGATCATTTATGCTCAGCCTTCAAGGAAGATGGGGAGCTGCCTTCCTAATTCCCCTCTAAAGTAGTGGGAATCAGGCACCATTCCCTTGAAGGATCTGTCCATTAACCTCTGGGAGCAGATACACTGTCTGTGGGAGCTAAAATCTGATGCTTTCCTTTACCTTGCTCAGAGTCTAAGCAGCTGCAGGATGCCAGTGGCTTAACCTGATTACTTAAAAGAGCATCAACAAAGCAACTTTTCCATAAATGCTTGTGCCCTTTAGACAGGTGGCACCAGGAGCCTCTGAAGGTGTCACAGTGCTGCTGCAGAGGCAGGTGGCAGGGTTTCAGCAGGCTGTTTTCAACCTGACCACATTAGAGTGAGGCCAGAGATTGGAACAACTGGCTTGAGACCCCTCCTCGGTGTCCATTAAAGATGTATTGGGTACAGCATTTGTAGAGTGTGGCTGGTGGCCCTTCCCTGGGGCACAGGGAGAGGAGGAAAAATGCATTAAATTCAGAGCTACCCAGATAGAACAGTAATAAGGCTATAAAAGGAAGAGAAATGGCATCCTGCTGCTACACAGCTCTGATTGTATTATGCTGGTCAGGACAAGGATTGTCTCCAAAAAAACCTTCTAGACTTAGCATATTGTGGTGGTTTGGAGAGAAGGCCCAAGCTCTCTCTCCCCCACAAAAAGGAAGAAAAAACACAGCTAGCCCAGCCGAAGAAGCAAGGAAAATGCTATATTTTACAAGCAATATGGAAAATGCAAGATATGTACACAATTTACAGTATTTACAATACATACACAGAAATATACAGCAAAGTAAAAAAAACAAAAATACAGGAACGAAATTCCCTCCTCTGGAGGAGGGTTCCCCCCCTGTACCCCTTCTCTCCCCTTTTTCCCCAAAGAGGGTTAGAAAGAGAGAAAGAGGCAGGAGATTAATAAAGCAGAGTGTTAGTAGGCCTTATCTGTTCAGGGTCACTCTGGCAGGGAGCCCAGAAGCAGACGAGCTGGAAAGGGAGAAGGAAAGGAACGAACTGAGGAAAGTTCTAACTGAACTCAGAACTTAAAGTTGCATTCTACCAATCTACCAATGAAATTAGTTTAGAATATCTGATTGTTTTCATTATTATTCCAAAACATTCAGCCAGAGTGTCCCAGCACTGTCTCTTTCTTAAAGGCACAGCCTCAAATGGTCACAGATATTTTGAGCAGCATAAAGAGGCAGCAATAAAGCTAATTAAAGCTGAAGGATATATGTATATATGTGGTGGTTTAGGCTGGGGGCTGACCTGGATGCCACTGCACAGAACACATCTGGGAAGTCCCAAGGGGTGGGCCCAGCCCAGGGGGTGGTCACAGGAAACCAGGTATTCCATTCCCATAATGCCCTGCTTCCCTATAAAATGTCCATGCGGGGTCTTCACTTCCTCTTTTGTCCCCAGCTGCTGCCTAGGTAAAATGGTGTAAGCCGCCTCCCTTGGGCCTGCCCAGGCCCAAGGCTGGGTCGTGGGGGGGAGGAAAGAGCCCTGGGGGTTTGGGTGTACCCCCAGGTGGGGATGGGATGTTCTTGGGTATGTTGTGGGATTTCTCTCTTTTGTCACAGTGCTTGTGGTTCTCTGTAAAGCTTTCATTGTTGTTTTTTATTGTTTTTCCTATTTAAACTTTCCATCACTTTTGCAATCCATTTGTCTGAGTTGTTATTTCTGCCCGTGGTGGGGAGGGGGTTTGCCCCAACCCATTACAATATATAGATATAAAAGACAGGATTGGAGCAGAACAGAGGTGGTAGAGAATGAAGGAAAGATGCTTACTGTCAGCTTTGATATATTGCATTTGCAGCACAGTGCATTTCCCTGGGCTTCCCTTCCCTTTAAAGCACAGGTTCCTTTCCAACTGCTTTATGCAGGAACTGAAAGCTACTCAGCCCCTACCTCTCCCCTACTCTCTCAAGCCAAGAAGAAAAGCTCCTGACATCTCTATGGGTAGAGAGAAAAATGAGAAAAAGGAAACGATAGAGTCCTAGAAGGGCTCAGTTTGGAAGGCACATCAGGGATCATCTACTCCAACCTCCCTACCATGGGCAGGGACATCTCTCAGCTAGACTCAGCTGCTCAAGGCCTCATCCAGCCTGGCCTTGAACACCTCCAGGGAGGCAGCATCCACAGTCTCCCTGGGCAGCCTATTCCAGAGTCTCACCACCCTTGTACTGAAGAACTTCTTCCTAAGATCCAGTTTAAACCTACTCTCCATCAGCTTCAAACCATTCCCTCTTGTCCTGTTTCTAGACATGCTTGAGAAATGTCCTTCTGTAGCCTTCCTGCAGGATCCCTTCAGGTATTGGAAGACAGCTCTAAGATCCTCCTGGAGTCTTCCTCAGGCTGAACAACCCCAACTCCCTCAGCACTGTCTTAATAGCAGCCCTTGGATCATCTTTGTGGCCCTCTCCTGGACTTGAAGAGGAGGCTCAGGGGAGACCTTACTGCTGTCTACAACTCCCTGAAGGGAGGTTGTAGCCAGGTGGGGGTTGGTCTCTTCTCCCAGGCAAGCAGCACCAGAACAAGAGGACACAGTCTCAAGCTGTGCCAGGGGAGGTTTAGGCTGGCGGTGAGGAGAAAGTTTTTCACAGAGAGAGCTGTTAGCCATTGGGATGTGCTGCCCAGGGAGGTGGTGGAGTCACCATCCCTGGAGGTGTTCAAGAGGGGATTGTACGTGGCACTTGGTGCCATGGTTTTGTAGTCATGAGGTGTTGGGTGACAGGTTGGACTTGATGATCTTTGAGGTCTCTTCCAACCTTATTGATTCTATTATTCTATGAGGGGAAACTTCATCACTGTGAGGGTCACAGAGCACTGGAACAGGCTGCCCAGAGTGATTGTGGAGCCTCCTTCTCTGGACCCATATGGGAGGGAGAGCAGGGTTAAGCTGGAGCTGAGGAAGAAGTTCTTCAGCACAAGGGTGGTGAGACTCTGGAATAGGCTGCCTGGGGAGGCTGTGGCTGCCTCCTCGCTGGAGATATTCAAGGCCAGGCTGGATGAGGCCTTGAGCAGCTGAGTCTAGATGAGAGGTGTCCCTGCCCAAGGCAGGGAGGTTGGAATAGATGATCTTTGACGTCCCTTCCAACCTAAGCCATTCTATGATTCTATGATAAAGATGTTAAACAGAAGTGGTCCTAATACTGAGCCCTGAGGAGCACCACTTGTGTCCAGTCACCAGCCGGATTTAACTCCACTGACCACCACTCCTTGGGCCTGGCTGTCCAGCCAGTGCTTTATCCTGCAGAGTGTGTGCTCATCCAAGCCATGATCTGCCAGCGTATAGGATCTTAGAGCTCTTTTCCAAACTAAATGAGGAGAGGAGAGGAGAGGAGAGGAGAGGAGAGGAGAGGAGAGGAGAGGAGAGGAGAGGAGAGGAGAGGAGAGGAGAGGAGAGGAGAGGAGAGGAGAGGAGAGGAGAGGAGAGGAGAGGAGAGGAGAGGAGAGGAGAGGAGAGGAGAGGAGAGGAGAGGAGAGGAGAGGAGAGGAGAGGAGAGGAGAGGAGAGGAGAGGAGAGGAGAGGGGAGGGGAGGGGAGGGGAGGGGAGGGGAGGGGAGGGGAGGGGAGGGGAGGGGAGGGGAGGGGAGGGGAGAGGGGAGGGGAAGGAAGGAAGGAAGGAAGGAAGGAAGGAAGGAAGGAAGGAAGGAAGGAAGGAAGGAAGGAAGGAAGGAAGGAAGGAAGGAAGGAAGGAAGGAAGGAAGGAAGGAAGGAAGGAAGGAAGGAAGGAAAAAGGGAGGAAGGAAGGAAAAAGGGAGGAAGGAAGGAAAAAGGGAGGAAGGAAGGAAAAAGGGAGGAAGGAAAAAGGGAGTGTGACCGTTTGAGGCGGTGCCTTTAACAAAGGGGCACCATGGCCGAATGTTTTATAAACAAGACAGGTCTAAACTAATTTCATTGGTGGAGAATCAGAAACACTGCCTTAAGTTTTGATTCCCAGTGAGACTAGTTTCAGCCTTGCACTTTTTCCCCCTCCTTCCTGCAGCTCACAGCTTCTGGGCTTTCGGCCAGACTGACCTTGGAGCAGATAAGGCCTCTTCTAACACATAACTGCTTTTAATTAACATTTGCTCTTTTTTCTCTCTTTCTAACCCTCTTTGGGGAAAAAGGGGAGAGAAGGAGGTACAGGGGGAAACCCTTCCTCCAGACAGGGGAAGAGAATCTCATTCTGTGTTACTTTGTTGTATATTTCTGTGTATATATTGTAAATATTGTAAATTGTGTATATATTCCCCTGCATTCCCTAAACTGCTTTGTAAATACAGCACACAATCCTTTGCTAATCCGGCTGTGTTTTTTTTTTCCTTTCAATTTTTCTTCCCTTCACTTTACAGGGGGAGGAGAAGGCCTGGCCTTCCCCTTGACCCTCGACATGGAGGAAGGAAGAAAAAAGGAAGGAAGGAAGGAAGGAAGGAAGGAAGGAAGGAAGGAAGGAAGGAAGGAAGGAAGGAAGGAAGGAAGGAAGGAAGGAAGGAAGGAAGGAAGGAAGGAAGGAAGGAAGGAAGGAAGGAAAAAGGGAGGAAGGGAGGAAGGAAGGAAGGAAGGAAGGAAGGAAGGAAGGAAGGAAGGAAGGAAGGAAGGAAGGAAGGAAGGAAGGAAGGAAAAAGGAAGGAAGGAAAAAGGGAGGAAGGAAAAAGGGAGGAAGGAAAAAGGGAGGAAGGAAAAAGGGAGGAAGGAAGGAAGGAAAAAGGGAGGGAGGAAGGAAGGAAAAAGGGAGGGAGGAAGGAAGGAAAAAGGGAGGGAAGAAGGAAAAAGGGAGGGAGGAAGGAAAAAGGAAGGAAGGAAGAAAGGAAGGAAGGAAGAAAGGAAGGAAGGAAGGAAGGAAGGAAGGAAGGAAAAAGGGAGGAAGGAAGGAAGGAAAAAGGGAGGAAGGAAGGAAGGAAAAAGGGAGGAAGGAAGGAAAAAGGGAGGAAGGAAGGAAGGAAGGAAGGAAGGAAGGAAGGAAGGAAGGAAGGAAGGAAGGAAGGAAGGAAGGAAGGAAGGAAGGAAGGAAGGAAGGAAGGAAGGAAGGAAGGAAGGAAGGAAAAAGGGAGGAAGGAAGGAAAAAGGGAGGAAGGAAGGAAAAAGGGAGGAAGGAAGGAAGGAAGGATAGAAGGAAGGAAGGAAGGAAGGAAAAGGAAAGAGAAAGAGAGAAAGAAAGAAATTCAAAGCTCTCTCTGTTTACTTTCAATCTCTCCCAAGCGAATTATGCACAAGGTTGAATTGCCTGCTGTGAGGAGAGACTGGAGCAGTCCCTTCTGAAATAAATGCCCCTGAACCTAGGTCTGCACCTCAGAGCTACTCTCTGAAGGGTCACTGACTGATCAGGTGTGTGCTCAAATGAACACAGGTCCTCAGAGGAAGCATGAAGGTGATCTCAGTAGTGGGTAACAGCTCATGTTTGTGATACTACTAATGAATGGAAAACACATGGCCAGGCAGAAGGAGAAAGAAAAATTAGCTCCTGGGTCTTAAGGCTGAGGTTTTTCAGAAGGCAAAACCTTGGACAGTTCTTTTTAATGAAGCTTTGCTTTCTGCAGTTAATATCAGAGGGAAATAAGAGACTGGTTTTGACATCCAATTTAATTGCATCCAGGAATTTGAAGGACAAACAGTAGAAAATGAGTCAAGTTTACAATTGTATTGTATTGGCTTGGTGTCTCAATTTGTGGCTTCTATGAGAAGATGCTAGGAGCTTCGTCTGTGTCTGATACAGCCAATGCCAGCTGGCCAAAAGACAGACCTGCTGCTGGCCAAAGCCAAGCCCACCAGCCATAGGGGTAACACCTCTAGAAGGTGGTCAAAAAGGGGGGAAAAATCTGCTGCAGAAACAGCACTGGATGGAGGAGTGGGATCTGGCCTTCCAGTATCTGAAGAAGGCTACAAGAAAGCTGGGGAGGGACTTTTGAGGGTGTCAGGGAGTAATAGGACTGGGGGGGATGGAGCAAAACTAGAAGTGGGGAGATTGAGATTGGATGTGAGGAAGAAGTTGTTCCCCAGGAGGGTGGTGAGAGACTGGCACAGGTTGCCCAGGGAGGTGGTGGAAGCCTCCTGCCTGGAGGTGTTGAAGGCCAGGCTGGATGTGGCTGTGAGCAGCCTGCTTTAGTGTGAGGTGTCCCTGGCCATGGCAGGGGGGTTGGAACTGGCTGCTCCTTGAGATCCCTTCCAACCCTGACAATTCTATGATTCTATGTAAGAGAAACAACTCTGCAGACACCAAGATTGGTGAAGAAAGAGGTGCTCCAGGTGTCAGAGCAGAGATTCCCCTTGCAGGCCACGGTGAAGGCAGGCTGCTCCCCTGCAGGTCTTGGAGGTTAACAGTGGAGCAGTTATCCACCTGCAGCCTGTGAAAGACCCCAGGTCAGAGCAGGTGGATGCACCTGAAGGAAGGTTTGGGAGAGCCCACACTAGAGCAGGCTCCTGTCAGGATCTGAGGCCCCATGGAGGATCCCATGCTGGAACAGTCTGTCCTGAAGGACACACAAAAAACCTTTTCCAGGCTACCTTTAGGCTAGGTCTGGCCATTGTCCCCTAAACTCATGCAATGAGTATGGGTGTTGGTCATTTCTCCCAAGTAACTAGAGATAGAACAAGAGGCAATGGTCTTAAGCTGCACCAAGGGAGGTGTAGGGTGGATATTAGGGGGGAAAACCAGGCATCCCAGGAAGGTGGTGAAGCCACTATCCTTGAAGGTGTTCTAAAGCCATGTAGATTTGGTGCTTGGGCATATGGCTTAGTGGTAGATTTAGTATCATTGAATTGTCAGGGTTGGAAGGGACCTCAAGGATCAGCCAGTTCCAACCCCCCTGCCATGGCCAGGGACACCTCACACTACAGCAGGTTGCTCACAGCCACATCCAGCCTGGCCTAAAACCCTCTAGGGTTGAGGCTTCCACCACCTCCCTGGGCAACCTGACTTGGTAAAGTGGACTTGGACCTGATGATCTTGAAGGTCATTTCCAACCTAAATGATTCCATAATGATTTCCTGTGACTAGAGGCTAAATTCACTTTAGACTAAATTAATATCACATCTCACAAGTGCTCCAAAATCTTGAGGAATAGTTAGGACGACTTTGACCAGATGTGAGCTTTCCTGGCCTCTATTTACATCAAAACCAGGACTTAGCTGACCAGTAACCTGAGCCAGCAGCCCCTCCTCTGATATATAATAACCTAAAGCTAAATGGGTGCCAACATGGCTGCATCAAGAGAAGTGTGGCCAGCAGGTCAAGGGAGGTGATTCTCCCCCTCTACTCAGCTCTGGTGAGACCCCACCTGGAGTACTGCCTTCAGTTCTGGAGCCCCCTATTACAAGAGGGATCTGGAGGTGCTGGAAGGTGTTGTTATAGATGACTCCAGGTAAAAGTTTTTGGTAACAGATTTATTGGCACTAAAAGATCGTAAAAAGGCAATAAAAGCAATAAAAGCAAGCAAAGCAACCGGTTGGGCATGTGAGGGTACAAAACTTCACCCAAAAAGCAACCTTACAATAGTTTTCTTCATCTTATATAGTTACATCATCTACATAAGCAAACTTATGCTAAATAGAAGGCAGGCATATGATAATGAGTCTTAGAATAGGTGGTCAAACCCCTTCTCCCTACATTCAGTGTGGTAAGGGTCAAAGCATCCACTTTCACGCATGCCCAATTGTGCAGGCTTCTTATCTGAAGAAAACAAATTCCTAGTTCTGAATGTTTATCTTTAAGACAGCTCCTTCTCAGCCGTGATGTCTCCAATTAACCAGACAGTATCCTTGCAAGTCTGCAAGATAGGTTTCTTTCCCTTTACCCTCTAAACAGGCCTCACAAGATCCTGACCCTTAATCCCAGTGCACTCTAAGTCTTATAATTTTAACACAAATCACCAGTATATTCATCACAATCCCCCATTTTCTTTTTGTCACCATTGATTTGTGTTAAAATTTCCAGATATTTCAGAACCTTCTTAATTGGATCATAATTAAGTTCCTCTGTTTTGATCACCTTCAGATCATAACCATCTGCTTGTAACTTATTGGCATAAACAATTTTACCTAAAGGTCTTACCATTTTAAAACAACAATTACAATGAATTACACAGATCAATATTACAATTATTCCAACAGCTATTACAAACAATTGTTTAAAGCAACTTATATTCGATAAGGAAGAAGTTAACTTATCCCATATCCACAAGAAGTATCATCCAAAGAAATCTGATGTAATATTTGATTGTGATCTACAATCACTTAACAAAACTACAGATTAACATAACTAAAACAGCTTACATTTATGACTACACATACAACATGTAAGAAATCCAAAACCAACCTATTTTCAGTAGATACTTTTGAGAGACTATTGACTTCAAGCTGTTGAGCTTTTGTTGCGTCTATGCTTGCATTCATCATAATTTCAGCTGTAGCAGAAAAATTTACCATCGCTTTTTCAAGTTCACTAACCCCAAGCCAAGGTAGAAACCTCCTAGCAAAACTATGAAACTTGTTATGCCTGGTTGGTAGTGGATTTGCTCCCCTCTTGGTTCTTGCAAAGCTCCTGAGTAATTCCTGTGGCTGATTTACTATAAAGATATGAGGACAGGCCAGTCCTATAGCACATCTTCCTTACCAGTCTAAGGGTAATACCTTATAAGCATTTTTACCACATATCCAATACCATCCTGACCCAATAGGTATCGGCCATCCTTTAGGTATGTGTTCTTTCTTTCTGGTCTGATCATGGCTCCCCATATTTCCTTCTTCCTAACTAATAAATTGTGAACACTTTGATTACTGTCCTATAAAAATTACATTCCCACATCCAGGGTCAGTCCTATTTCCCCTTTATTCCTGCCTATAGTTGTCTCCCAACATCGCTGGATACAAGGTACAGGCATATTTACATCCAAGGGTTCTTGAAATTGTAATCTTCCCCTTAACTGAGATTGTGGAATCTTGGTACAATCCTCAAGTTGCTGGGTTTTTGGAATACTTTTTGTATTTCTGTTACATCAGGAAAGACTGTCCCTATCAAAGGAAACCTGTATGCTGAATTCTCAGGTAGCTGGGAACATATCCAACAGTAAAAGGACACTACTGCCTGTCTGCTGCAGGCTTGAACCCATGACCCTGAGATTGAGAGTCTCATGCTCCACTGACTGAGCTGACTGTGCTCCCTTTCAACAAGTGCAGATAAGTGTTCTGTTCTCATACCTTTACTTCAGATGATGTTATAATCTTAGCTCCATAATGGCCTTTCAACCTACCTATCATTACTAATATTAGAAGAGAATTTATCCACACATGGGAACATGGTCTTTGATTTTGATTGGACTCCTTATACAAAAATAGGGTTAGGATCAAGATTAGGCTCCACCAGTATATGTTAACTCTGCCTCCTTAGCCTACTGGGTGCAACCAGCAGCCAGGTGTTATGTCTTCTTGGCAGCAGTTACATTCTTCAGGAGCCCCACAGATTCCTTAACCCACTTTAAGATTTCATTCGGAGTCTCTTCTCTGCTTCCTCAGTTAGCTTGTTTACCATTTCCCATTGTGCTTTTGTTATTTCAATTCCTCTTCCCTCAAAATCCTCTACAATAATTTTTCTTATGTCTTCCTTACTTTTTTTCCTTCTACTAACCCTTTGAATTTCAAAAACCTGATCTCCTTCTATGATTGGGTGACTGCCAGGTGGATGTGGGGAAGCCTGTGGATGTAGTCTACCTGGACTTCAGCAAGGCTTTTGACACTGTCCCCCACAGCAAACTCCTGGCCGAGCTGTCAGCCCCTGGCTTGGACAGCAGCACGCTGAGCTGGGTTAGGAACTGGCTGGAGGCAGAGCCCAGAGAGTGGTGGTGAATGGTGTCACATCCAGCTGGCGGCCAGTCACTAGTGGAGTCCCCCAGGGATCAGTGCTGGGCCCCATGCTCTTTAACATCTTTATTGATGATCTGGATGAGGGCATTGAGTCCATCATCAGTAAATTTGCAAATGACACCAAGCTGGGGCAGGAGTTGATCTGCTGGAGGGTAGAGAGGCTTTGCAGAGGGACCTGGACAGGTGGGCAGAATCCAACGGCATGAGATTGAACACATCCAAGTGCTGGGTTCTGCACATTGGTCACAGTAACCCCATGCAGTACTACAGGCTGGGGCCAGAGTGGCTGAGAACAGCCAGGCAGAGAGGGACCTGGGGGTGCTGGTTGATGGTAGGCTGAACATGAGCCTGTAGTGTGCCCAGGCAGCCAAGAAGGCCAATGGCATCCTGGCCTGCATCAGGAATAGTGTGGCCAGCAGGAGCAGGGAGGTCATTCTGCCCCTGTACGCTGCACTGGTTGGGCCACACCTCGAGTCCTGTGTCCAGTTCTGGGCCCCTCAGTTTAGGAAGGATGTTGACTTTCTGGAGCGTGTCCAGAGAAGGGCAATGAAGTTGGTGAGGGGTTTGGAACACAAGCCCTATGAGGAGAGGCTGAGGGAGCTGGGGTTGCTTAGCCTGGAGAAGAGGAGACTCAGGGAAGACCTCCTTGCTCTCTACAACTACCTGAAGGAAGGTTGTAGACAGGCAGAGGTTGGTCTCTTCTCCCAGGCAGCCAGCACCAGAACAAGAGGACACAGTCCCAGGCTGCACCAGGGGAGGTTCAGGCTGGATGCCAGGAAGAAGTTCTACACAGAGAGAGTGACTGCCCACTGGAATGGGCCGCCTGGGGAGGTGGTGGAGTCACCACCACTGGAGGTGCCCAGGAGGAGACCCGATAGGGTGCTTGGTGCCATGGCCCAGTTGATCAGGTGGGTTGGATTGGTTGATAGGCCGGACGTGACGATCCCGAAGGTCTCCTCCAACCTGGCCTACTCCATTCCATTCTATTCTATTCTATTCTATTCTATTCTATTCTATTCTATTCTATTCTATTCTAATTGTTCTTGGTATCCCTAACTAAAAATTTCTCTAGCCTTTATTTCCCACTTATGCCAATCCCTTTCAAGAATTTTCCATGGGGATTTAAATAAGATCTCTATATTTATCAATCCAAACTGCCTATTTTTGGGCCTACTTTTACAGTTTTACAGTTACAGCATTCAGGACAAAATACTCCTCAATTATAAGAGATACAAGACCATTTCTTACAGCATTTAAAACATTTACAAGTTACCCATCCCCCATGAGTTCTATGATGTTTTATACACAGAATGAAATGGGGATATTCCTCAATGTTTTCTTGCAACGCAGATTCAATATCACACGCTATTGCACATATTTCAGGAGGTGGGTCTGTCTTGTAAGTTCCGGAGCTTTCAGACTGAGATGTTACAGTATTGCATCTAGTACTTATCTGTCAGCACTAACTGCAGTCTCGGAGATGCTTCCAATCATCTGTATAAGTGGCGTGGAATTCATGCTGATGTCAGTTTTGCTTTCTCTGTAGAGTCACTCTAATCTCTCCGGGCTCAGAGGTTACTGTCCTTTTACTCATGACACATGCGTCCACCCTTTTTCTGTAGTCTGGACAGCTGCAATCTGTTGTTGACAAAACAAAAAAAGATCTCTCCCAAGAGAGTGTATTCAGTCTCTGAAACAACTTACAAATCATTTAAACAAATCCTTTTCCAGATTCTATTTCTATATTTTCAAGCAGGGGCACCTTAAAAGGTTCCCCTTTAGCTTCATTTACTGTTGCTGGGGTTTTTCCTTCTCAACGCTCTTAGGAGTCTTAGGAGTCTTTTGTATAATCGATTTTCTGCTCCCATATCTGCAAAAAAAAAATTACCTCCTCCTTCTGGGGACTCATTTGATATTCTTGTCCCCAGAAGATACAGCCCCTGACACCTTTATCCATGATCGATAGTACCCCAAAGGTCCGAGCAGCTGCCTGATTTCTGACTTTCCCTTACCGCAGTTACAAACAGTTTAGCCTCTGCTTCTTGTTTCTCTTCATCCCTCCTTACATATACTTTCTGAGCTTCCCATAGTAACTCCTCTAATCCCCTGTCTTGCCAATCCTTGATCTTTTCCAGTTTCTTTCTAATATCTCCCCATGATTTCACCACAAACTGTGTCCTGAGAAGTATCACTCCAACTGCAGGATTGGGGTCTATTCCAGAGTACATGTGCAAATCTTTCTTTAATTTTCCCATCCACTCCATAGGAGATTCATCTTTCCTCTGTTGGTCACTAAAAGCTTTATCAAAATTCTGTCCTCTAGGAACAGCTTCCCTAATTCCTTGTATTATTATAGTTCTCAGGTCACTCATAGTCTGTCTCCCTTGGGGCTGCTGATGGTCCCACCCAGGGTCTTGATTAGGCCACTTTTGATCTCCTGGTGGCCCCCCCTGATTCTGCCTTTCCCATATTCTCATACCAGCCTGTCTAATCATGTTTCTTTCCTCTGCAGTGAATAGAATACTCAAAATAGACTGCATCTCTTTCCAAGTATATGTATTGGGACCCAAAAATTGGTCCAGTCTCTCAGCTACACCTAAGGGATCATCCAGCAAGGTACCCATCTCTTTCTTAAAACTGCGGACATCTGATGTACTGAGAGGTACAGTCACAAACCCTATTCCTCCTTGCTGCCCCCCCATAGGCACTTCCCTGAGTGGATGTAATCCTACACTGTCTCCTTCTTCTTCATTCCTGTTATTCCTCACTCTGCTTCTTGTTCGGGTGGGTGAAGGAGAAGTTGGTTGCAGGGCTATTTGATTTAGGGGACCTTGACCCCTGTTCTGGTGAAAAGGTGGTGGTAGGTTATCCAGGGGTTCCCATTTCTCCTTTTCCTTGTCTTTGTCCTTATCCTCAGCTCTTAATATTGGAACAGGAGAGGGACGTGAGACCCTAATCCAAATAGCAACATATTCAGCTTCTTCCTTACTAAAACACTTTTTAGAATTCACATGATGGTTCAAAGCTTGGCAAATCCAATCCTCAAAAGATCCAAAAATAGGCCAAAACACATGTGGTCTTAATGATTCTTTTGGCCATACCTCCATACAGTAGTGAATCATTCTTTCTTTTGATTTCCCTTTTCTCTGTCCATCATCCTCCCAGTATTGAATGAGCATTCCTAATGGACTCTCTGGAGGAATAGAAGGTAAAGCCTTCTCTCCATCCTGCCTTGATGACTTACTCTTCTTTTGTCCCATTTTCTCCTGACTACCACAAATATTACAAATAATAAATAAATAAAATAAAACTAAAATAAAATAAAACTAAAATAAAAAACTAAAAAAAATAAATCCAAAAAATTCCTGCTCAGGAATACCATTCCTGGCTACCACAAATACTCATGTGAGTGGAACAGTCTAAACAATTCTTACTCACGAATACAATTCCTGGCTACTACAAAAACTCATGCGAGTGGAACAGTCTGAACTATTCCT
Source organism: Melanerpes formicivorus (assembly GCF_026170545.1). Taxonomy (NCBI): domain Eukaryota; kingdom Metazoa; phylum Chordata; class Aves; order Piciformes; family Picidae; genus Melanerpes; species Melanerpes formicivorus. The sequence continues at coordinate 27,916,547 of NW_027142361.1, read as the reverse complement.
ACTCACGAATACAATTCCTGGCTACCACAAATACTTATGCAAGTGGAATAAACCACAAATAACCATGCAAGCGGAATAATCAAAATAATTCCTACTCGCGAATACCCCTCTTCTTTACCAGCCAGAGCCACCGCGCCAGATCCACCGTACCTCCCCCCTTGCAGAACCTGAAACAGCGGACTCAAACACTCAAACTATGGTAGCCGAATACAAATGTAGCCGAATCCTTCCCCCCCCAAGCAGTATTCTCACCACCATGGTCGTCGTCGCTTGGATCTCGTATACGAAGTTTTACAGGGTCCACATCCTCCAATTGGACGTCAAACAAAAAAAAAAAAAAAGAAAAAACAACACCAAAAAAAAAAAAAGAAAAAAAAGGAAAATAATAGAAAAGAAAAAAGAAAAAAAATTAAAAATTTCTTTGCTTGCCTTTATTGAGTTCTGATCGTGCTGACCTTTCTGTCTTTTGACTACAATGAAGCCACAGAAAATGCTGTGGGGCGCCCCTTCATTTGCAGTTCAAAAGATGTGAAGGTTCAGGCGATTCCTGGCCAATGCACCATTTGTTATAGATGACTCCAGGTAAAAGTTTTTGGTAACACGTTTATTGGCAATAAAAGATCGTAAAAAGGCAATAAAAGCAATAAAAGCAAGCAAAGCAACCGGTTGGGCATGTGAGGGTACAAAACTTCACCCAAAAAGCAACCTTACAATAGTTTTCTTCATCTTATATAGTTACATCATCTACATAATCAAACTTATGCTAAATAGAAGGCAGGCATATGATAATGAGTCTTAGAATAGGTGGTCAAATCCCTTCTCCCTACATTCAGTGTGGTAAGGGTCAAAGCATCCACTTTCACGCATGTTCAATTGTGCAGGCTTCTTATCTGAAGAAAAAAAATTCCTAGTTCTGAATGTTTATCTTTAAGACAGCTCCTTCTCAGCCGTGATGTCTCCAATTAACCAGACAGTATCCTTGCAAGTCTGCAAGATAGATTTCTTTCCCTTTACCCTCTAAACAGGCCTCACAAGATCCTGACCCTTAATCCCAGTGCACTCTAAGTCTTATAATTTTAACACAAATCACCAGTATATTCATCACAGTGTCCAGAGAAGGGCCACGAGGATGATCAGAGGGCTGGAGCACCTCTCCTATGAGGACAGACTGAAGGAGTTGGGGCTGTTCAGTCTGCAGAAGAGAAGGCTCCAAGGTGACCTAATTGTGGCCTTCCAGTATCTGAAGGGGAGTACAAGAAAGCTAGGGAGGGACTTCTCAGGATCTCCGGTAGTGATAGGACTAGGGGGAATGGCATTGTGGTGGTTTAGGCTGGGTGCTGGCCCGGATGCCACTGCACAGACCACACCTGGGAGGTCCCAAGGGGTGGGCCCAGCCCAGGGGGTGGTCACAGGAAACCAGGTATTCCATTCCTATAATTCCTGCACTACTATAAAGTCCAGTGCGGGGTCTGGCACTTCCTCTTTTCCTTCCTCTCCGACACCTGGTAACTGAGGGAGATGTCTCCCAGCCATGGGCCTGGCTAGGCCCAAGGCCACGGGGGGATGGGCAGTCTCAGATCTGGCCAGCTGAGACTAGCCTAGCAGGGGGAGGGGGGGAAGGAGGAGCCCTGGGGGGTTTGGGTGCACCCTCAGGTGGGGATGGGATCTTTCTGGGTCCGTTTTGGGGTTCCTCTTGTCACTGTGTTTCTAGCCTTCTGCACGCACTCACTGTTCTCTATTTAAACTTTCCATCACTTTTGCAGTCTGTTTGTTTGAGTCGTTATTTCTGCGCGTGGTGGGGAGGGGGTTTGCCCCAACCCATTACAGGAATGAAGCTGGACATGGGGAGATTCAGGCTGGAGGTGAGAAGGAAGTTCTTCACCATGAGAGTGCTGAAGCCCTGGAATGGGTTGTCCATGGAGGTGGTTGGGTTGCTATCCCTGGAGGTGTTTAAGCCCAGGCTGGATGAGGCTCTGTCCAGCCTGATCTAGTGTGGGGTGTCCCTGCCCATGGCAGGGGGGTTGGAACTAGATGATCCTTGTGGTCCCTTCCAACCCTGACTGATTCTATGATTCTATGAACTCTGTAAAGCTTCCTCCCATTCCCTCCTAAGTCTTCATTTAGTCACTTGATGGCATTTGTAGATCAAAAAAACAGCTCTCCAGCTCCACCTTAAGCAGTGGATAAAGCAATTTTCTGTAAGATTTTGAGGGTATTAGGCCCAAGTGCATCTCTAAGAAGCCTCAAATGGAGCAGATAAAAGCACAAGTAATGGGGAGAAAAATAAAACACAAAGACAATCTCAACTTGATACCTGGTAAGAAGAGGTTGATTTTTGTGGCTGTTGATTTCACAAATCATTAAACATAACAGCAAACATAAAATGAATGTTTTCTGCCTTTTTTTTCCCTTCCCCTCTTCTTTAAATGGAGAGGCAGAGGGGGCAGCTTGGAATGTTCCTCATGGGAGTGGTCATTAGACTGAGCATTATATGGAGGGCAACAGCATAAGTGCTCTTGCAGTGCTCTCCTCAGAGCAGATGCAGCTGGCAGTATAGCCCCAGGGGCAGAAACCACAACTATCCACTGTGATTGCAGTCAGAGGTCTTATCCCTGTCCTGGTTCTTCTCTCTTTTCTCCAGGAGAAAACAGCAGCAGCTCAGTTTCAATAAAACTGCAATGCTGATACAGGAGGAGACATCATTTGCTTTCTCTGCATTTACAACAGGAAAAGCTCCCTTTAACTCCCCCCTCACCCCCCTCAGCTGGTTCAAGGAGACAGGCACAGGGGGGACCTTTATGCAGCTCTGACTTTGTTTAACCTCTTACCCTCCCTGACCAGTTGTGTGTTCAGTTTTTTAGCCATAACTTCCTACCCTCTCTTTATGCAGCCTTCACAGCCATGTCAGCAGAGACCTGCTGCAGATTCTGCTTCAACTAGGCAGACAAAGCAATGAAGCCCAAGTTCTGGGTTCAACAGCTCACACTGAAGAATGTCCTACCTTAGCAGGACACTGCACCCCCTTAGAGAATCATCACATTGGTTTGGTTAGAAAAGACCTTGAAGATCATTGAGTCCAACCCATTCTCCAACTCTACCAAGGCTGGGCCTAAAACCATGGACCTCAGCACCACAACTTTGCATCTTTGAAACGCCTCCAGGGATAGGGATTCAACCACCTCACTGGAGAACCTGGTCCAGTTCTTGAGAACCCTCTCAGTCAAGAAGTTTCTTCTCATACCCAGCCTAAACATCCTCTGGGACAACTTAAGGCCGTTTCATCTCCTCCTATTTCTTGTCACTAGGGAGAAAAGACCAGCGCTCATGTGGCTACAACTTCTTTCATGGAGTTACAGAGAGCCAGAAGGTCTCCCCTCAGCCACTTTTTCTCCCACTTCCCCCCAGCTGCTCCTTACAAAACCTGCTCTCCAGACCAGTGAGACTTACATAAGATCAATCAGGAGTGCAAAAACTGCATCAAATACCAAACCTCTTTCCCCTTGATACTTTTGTTTTGCTTGGCAGTCCTCCAGGTTTACATTTCCTGGTCTCCTGTCAATGATCTTTGGAGAAGAATGGCTTCTGCAGGCTGAACAACAGAAAGCAGGGCATGCTGACAGCCAGGCTTGAAAGAGTGGACAAATACTGACACTACAAAACTTGCTTTTAATACTAGCTCAGGCTTGTGTTGCAGCAGTCAAGTTCAAAATAACTGGAGGCAGGAATGGAAAGAGGAGTCACTGCTAGCACAGGGAGGTAGGGAGTGGAATGGACCTCTGAAGATCATAGTATCAGTCAGGGTTGGAAGGGACCACAAGGATCATCTGGTTCCAACCCCCCTGCTATGGGCAGGGACACTCCACACTAGATCAGCCTGGCCAGAGCCTCATCCAGCCTGGGCTTAAACACCTCCAGGGACGGGGCCTCAACCACCTCCCTGGACAACCCATCCCAGGGCTTCAGCACTCTCATGGTGAAGAACTTCCTCCCCAACTCCAGCTTCATTCCATTCCCCCTAGTCCTATCACTACCTGACATCCTGAGAAGTCCCTCCCCAGCCTTCTTGTAGACCCCCTTCAGATACTGGAAGGCCACAAGAAGGTCACCTCGGAGCCTTCTCTTCTCCAGACTGAACAGCCCCAACTCCCTCAGTCTGTCCTCATAGGAGAGATCACCTAGACCAACCCCCCCCTGCCAGAGCAATATGTCCAGGTGGGTTTGGAATGCCTCTAGAGAAGGAGACTCCACAACCTCTCTGGGCAGCCTGTTGCAGGGCTCTGTCACCCACACAGTAAAAAAGTTTCTCCTCATGTTGAGGTGGAACTACCTGTGTTCCAGCTTGCACCCACTGTTCCTTGTCCTGTTACTGGGCACCACCAAAAGGAACCTGGCACCTTCCTTTTTACACCCACCCCTCAGATATTTATATTATTTCAGATATTTATATTCTTTCAGATATTTATAGACATATCTATATATCTATAGACATATCTATAGACATATCTATATAGCTGTGATGAAAATAGCCTTCTCTTCTCCAGACTAAACAGCCTCTCAGTCTTCATTCCAGAGACAGAGACTCCACAACCTCTCTGGGCAGCCTTTTCCAGTGCTCTGCCACCATCAAAGGGCAGAGGGTTTTTTTCCACTGATGTCCATCACATCCACTTTGTGTCCATCGCATCATTTCATAAGCTTTGACAGTTCTCTTATTGTGCTCTTTTAAGAACTATCAAGACCCTGGAAGTGATATCCCAGTAATTAAGGATATACTTCTGTTTGGGTTTGATTTTGGATTACCTGGGTAAATATTTGGTGCGGACAATTAGTTTAATTTATTACTTGATTGATTTAGAAAAAAAAAAAATGTCGTGGGGTTGGAAGGGTAAGGCCAAGAAGCCTCCTCCCTTCCCCCTTGTAAGGTAAAGGGAAAGAAAAATTGAAGGAAAAGGGAAAAGAAAAAACTCACAGCTGAATTAGCAAAGCAGTGGAGCTGTATATTTACAAAGCAATGTAGGATATGCAGGGGAATATATACAAATTTACAATATTTACAATATATACAAAGATATACAATAAAGTAGCACAGAAATGAGAGTTCCCCCCTCTGCCGAGGGGGTTCCCCACCTCCGCTCTCCCCTCTCTCCCCCCTTTCCCCAGAGCAGGTTAGAAAAGAGAGAGAAAGAGGGAAAAAAAGTTAGAGGCAGTTTTGTGTTAATTGGAAAGGAGTTAATACAGGCCTCATAGCTTATCGGTTTCAAGGCCGAAGCCTTGGCAGAAAGCCCAGCACAGAGAGAGCTGCTGCACTGTGGAGGAGCGGAAGCAAGACTGAAGATAAAAGTGCCGGAGTGCCCAGGATACTCCTCCTGCACTCCCAGTTCAGAAGGTGCTTCCTCCCACTTCACCAATGAAATAGTTTAGATCTGTTCTTTTCGTTTATCAACTTCCGTCCACCATATTCCCTTTCTTAAGGGGACAGGCTCAACCGGCCACAACTTCACAGGAAAAATCCCAGCTGTGGTGCTGGTTCTAGATCAGGCACTTTTGTACTTCTCTTAAGACCATGTCAAACCAGAGTTCCCTTTAAGCTTGAATCACTCCAGTGAAGGGAGCAGACATATTCATGACCTTTGGATTCACAATCTACAATTCAGCTTTTGCGCCATGGTTTAGTTGTTTAGGTGGGTTGGATTGGTTGATGGGTTGGACATGATGATCTTGATGGTATCTTCCAACCTGTTTTTTTATTATTATTATTAATATTAATATTAATATTATTATTATTATAAAACTGCTCCTGGGACTGATCCAGAGAAAAGCAGAGGTTTGCAGAGAACCCCATAACTCACATTGACATTGGCATTAATGTCAGTGGCAATTTATGATGTGAGCTTCTCACAGGATCACATTTAATATGAAATATCAATTCTCATTGGGAGCCCCAAATGCCAATGCCCTTTCACAGCACAGTTCACTGATTTCCCAGGATTTAGCCTATTAAAAACAGACTAAGGAATTATTAATCTTCATCTACAAGTGGACCTTTTCGTTTTGCATTTCTACTGAGAAGAGAAGGCTCTGGGCAGCCCTTAGAGCAGCTTTCCAATGCCTGAAGGGAGCCTACAAGAAAGCTGGGGAGGGACTTTTGCAAGGGCTTGTAGTGGTAGGATGAGAGGGAATGGACTAAAGCTTGAGGAGGGCAGATTTAGATTGGCAATTAGAAAGAAATTCTTTCCAGTGAGGGTGATGAGACACTGGAACAGGTTGCCCAGGGAGGTCATGGATGCCCCCTCCCTGGAGATGTACAAGACCAGGTTGGATGAGTCCTTGAGCAACCTGGGCTAGTGGAAGGTGTCCCTGCCCATGGCAGGGGGGTTGGAACTGGATGATCTTTAAGGTCCCTTCCAACTCAACCCATTCTATGAATCCATTAATGACATGGGGCTTAACTGAAGTGACACACTTGGCAGAGTTTCAGGAAGGGAACGAGCTCAGCAGCATGCAGGGAGAAAGCCTGGGTGGGATGAGCTGTGCTGGTGAACACTGCAGCTTGGTCAGCACATCCCACCTGGGCAAGGCAGCTTCAGCTCTTGGGCTACCTAAAAACTGGGAGGAGGGTTGGAACTAGGTGATCTTTAATGTCCCTTCCATCCCTCCCCATTCTATGAATGTATGATGTGAGAGAGGGCTTGTAAAATCTACACTGCCTCAAGTATCAGCCCTGCACAGCGGGGGTGGCAGACACTGCAGGCTGCTACGCATCTTCCTCTCACAGCTGGGCAGAAGACAGTGAGGAATAAGCAGTCCCTTCCATCTGGCAAGCTAAGTGAGCATTTGAAAAGACATCACAAGCTTGCTTTTATTATTATTATTATTATTTTTTGCCTTCCTGCAGCAGCAGTCAAGCCAGAGCCCCCAACTTCAGGCAGATTACACAGTGACAAGCCATGCACTGCTGACTAGCTTCCATAACTAATTCAGCTGGTGATGGGTCTGGTTGGTTTGCACTCATAATCATGCAGGCTGTTAGAGAGCACTGGCAATATGAGAGCTAATGAAGCAGTAGTTGCTTTGCTCAAATCACTCTCCTAACTTCCCCTTCCAGTGGCTGCCTGACTTTAAAGAGAGAGGCCCTGAAGGCACAGAACCTGCCGGAGTCCCAATGATCAGGGCAGTGCCTTACAGAGCCTTCACTCCTCTCTAGCTGTTCCTACAACAAGGCACAACTACTCCTGAAACATTTTGAAATATCATTACCCTTACAGCACTGCTTAGATTTCACAGATAGATTCATAGATTGGTTTGGATTGGAAGGGATCTTCAAAACCATCCAGTTCCAACCCCCCTGGCATTGGCAGGGACACCTTCCACTAGCCCAGGTTGCTCAAGGTCTCATCCAACAGCTTTCAAGTAGTGCTTCATTTAATTGCTCCAGGTATATGTGGGATTATTTTTTTCCCCCATGAAATAGGGAACAACTTGATTGCTTTACTAATTAGTTATCCTTTCCAAAGAAGTAGTTGAGATGAAATAATTAACTGCAGTACTGAAGGATTAGAGGCCTCTTTTCTAAGAGAAAACTGCAGCTAGGACCTGAATTGGACATAAATTTAAGCTGTTTTTTGATGACTTGAAGGCAAATTAGGTTTCCTTTGCAAATATTGGCTTTCCAAATAGGCAGGCAAATACTCCAGGGTAAACAGTAGAGCAGATGAGAAGTATGAGCTGTGATTAGACTTGCCACTACAAAATACAAGTGGTGCACCTGTATCTCATGGTAACTGAGCCTTCCGCCTCCACAACTGCAGCCACCTGGGCATTTTGAACATAGGAAGTTCCATCTAAGCAGGAGGAGGAGCTGCCCAGAAAGGCTGTGGAGTCTACATCTCTGGAGTCATTCCGAACCCACCTAGGTGCCGTCTTGTGCAGCCTGTTCTGGGTGAACCTGTTCTGACCCTGTACTCAGCACTGGTTAGGCCACAGCTTGAGTCCTGTGTCCAGTTCTGGGCTCCTCAATTTAAGAAGGACATTGAGACATTTGAAGGTGTCCAGAGAAGGGCAATGAGTCTGGGGAGAGGTCTGGAGCACAGCCCTGTGAGGAGAGGCTGAGGGAGCTGGGGTTGCTTAGCCTGGAGAAGAGGAGGCTCAGGGGAGACCTTCTTGCTCTTTCCAACTCCCTGAAGGGAGGTTGTAGCCAGGTGGGTGTGGTGAAGAGGTTATTAAATTTATGAATATGAAATATGAATTATGAAAATATTATTGTTATTAATTATCAAACTATTAATAACCGATTCATCACCAATTTATATACATGTTCTAGTGCACGTTCGTGAAATAGATTCCACAAGTGGCTTAATGTTATGATTATAAATTAATTGAACTAGTTACAGACTATCTCTATATTTATATAATGAAGGGTGCGGTTCCGACGCTTGGCCACTAGATGGCGGCTCGGCAGGACGCGGGCGGCTCCTGGCTATACACAGCAATATTACAATCTTTCTATGCGTCAGTGCTTACTCTGCTAGACGCAGATACTTTGAACTGAGTGCTAATGGATGGAAAGCATGTGGACGATATTCTATTCCCTCCAGACAACAGGGATCGGTCCTGGTCGGGGTCGGCCCATGGCTCGCACGGCAGGGCGGGACGACGGTGGCCAGTAGGCGGGCTTGGACGACACGGCAGCAGGCAAAGCTACGGGGGTCGGCCCAACCTCGGCGATTCTCGGGGCTGATGCAAACAGCCTCAGGGAGAGAATGCGGCTGTGTTAGGCGGCAGATTCTCGTTTACTGAGCTTAAAGGAGCAGTGGGACTCTCGGAGAGGTCCCGGGTTCGGTGCAGCATAGGCACAAACAATGCCTTAGTCTTCCCTGAGATTCACAGGGCTCAGAGCGGCACTCGGTGGCTCCTCTCCCGCTACGGGGGGCTAGGCATACGTGGACTCGGTATTGAACAAGTCCCTTTTCCCCAGCAACTGGGCAGATCTTACCCTCGGGGGGTCGGTCCAGTCCTCCGGTGGCACGGTGGGCTCTCCTGGTCGGTACGACTGGCTGTAGCGATGCTGAGCTCAGGTGTCACTAAGGTCCTCCCTCTGGGCTTCTTCACGATGCAGTGGCTTCCAGTATGCATGCATGTATAACAGAAGCTAACAACAATAAGCTCAATGGCAAAGGCTATTGCTCAGGAGTTGCTCTCTCGAGCAAGCACAGAGACAAAGTGAATGAAGGGGCAACTTGTTTACCAAATGGGGTAATACTTATAGATTCCTCGAGGCTGGGCTTGACCAATGGGCACTCTCATAAACAACTGGCTTCAGCCTACAGAACGCGTGAAGCTAGAATTATGCCTATACTTGGTGTCAGCACGATCACTGCAAGGGCTGGGTGCGTGCAAGCCTGGCTAATGCCTTGGCTTTTGTCTTCCTCCTGGAGGAGGGGGAACTTGTCCACATGCTGGGACAAGATTCAGTATCGGGGCATAATGTGCCTTCACTACAGAAAGGGTTGGTCTCTTCTCCCAGGTAACCAGCATGTGACCGTTTGAGGCTGTCCCCTTAAGAAAAAGAATATTATAGTTTCATAGTTTCATAGTTTCATTCAGGGTTGGAAGGGACCACAAGGATCATCTAGTTCCAACCCCCCTGCCATGGACAGGGACACCCCACACTAGATCAGGCTGGACAGAGCCTCATCCAGCCTGCTCTTAAACACCCCCAGGGACGGGGCCTCAACCACCTCCCTGGACAACCCATTCCAGGGTCTCACCACTCTCATGGTGAAGAACCTCCTCCTCACATCTAGCCTGAATCTCCCCACCTCCAGCTTCATTCCATTCCCCCTAGTTCTATCACTACCTGAGATCCTGAGAAGTCCTTCCCCAGCCTTCCTGTAGGCTCCCTTCAGATACTGGAAGGCCACAATTAGGTCACCTCAGAGCCTTCTCTTCTGCAGACTGAACAGCCCCAACTCCTTCAGTCTGTCCTCATAGGAGAGGTGCTCCAGCCCTCTGCTCATCCTTGTGGCCCTTCTCTGGACACGTTCCAGCACCTCCACATCCCTCTTGTAATAGGGGCTCCAGAACTGGACACAGTACTCCAGGTGGGGTCTCACCAGGGCTGAGTAGAGGGGGAGGATCACCTCCCTCGACCTGCTAGCCACACTTCTCCTGATGCAGCCCAGGATCTGATTGGCCTTGCGGGCTGCAAGTGCACATTGAGAGCTCATGTTGAGCTTTTTGTCCACCAGCACCCCCAAGTCTCTCTCCTCAGGGCTACTTTCCAGCCAGTCACTGCCCAGCCTGGATTTGTGCCTGGGATTGCCTCGACCCAGATGCAGGACCCTGCACTTGCTCTTATTGAACTTCATGAGGTTGGCTTGTGCCCACCTCTCCAGCCTGTCAAGGTCCCTCTGGATGGCCTCCCTTCCCTCCAGCATGTCTGCTGCACCACACAGCTTGGTGTCATCAGCAAACTTGCTGAGGGTACACTCAATGCCACTGTCCATGTCACTGACAAAGATGTTGAATAAGACAGGTCCCAGGACTGATCCCTGAGGGACTCCGCTTGTCACTGGCCTCCACTGGGACATGGAGCCATTGACAGCCACTCTTTGGGTGCAGCCATCAAGCCAGTTCCTTATCCATCTAGTGGTCCACCCATCAAACCCATGTGTCACCAGTTTGGAGACCAGGATGTGGTGCGGGACAGTGTCGAAGGCTTTGCTCAGGTCCAGGTAAATGACATCAGTTGCTCGCCCCTCATCTATTAATTTTGTCACCTGCTCATAGAAGGCAACCAGGTTGGTCAGGCAGGATTTTCCCTTGGCAAAGCCATGCTGACTGTTCCCAATCACCTCTTCACTATTCTTTTGAGCGAGTAGTGACTCCAGGAGGATCTGCTCCATGATCTTTCCAGGCACAGAGGTGAGACTGACTGGCCTGTAGTTCCCTGGTTCCTCCTTCTTACCCTTTTTGAAGATGGGGGCAATGTTTCCCCTTTTCCAGTCTGTGGGGACTTCACCAGATTGCCATGACTTTTGAAATATAATAGAGAGGGGTTTAGCAACCTCCTCTGCCAGTTCTCTCAGTACCCGTGGGTGTATCCCGTCGGGTCCCATGGACTTGAACACTTTCAGGTTCTTCAGATGATCACAAACCTGATCTGCACTTACAATGGGCAGTTCTTCCTCCCCGTCCCTGGCTTTGTCTTCCATAAATTTTTTTTTTGCTTCCCAGCTGACCCAGAGGAGCTGCTCCCTCACTCAAGCTCACAGGGCAGTGAGCTGTGCTCATGCCTTGGCCAGGAGAGGTTTGAGCCCTGCATCCTTCCAGGCACTGTGTCCAGAGACACTGGTTCCAGGGGACACACGCAGTGCCCCAAGTCCACAGTAATGTGCAAGTGATGTGAGTTTTGTGCTCCCAGCCTGGCTTACCCAGCAGGCAGATGCAGGACACAGAAAAACATTGTTAGCCCACCCAGGGCTTCCGTCGGCCATTAATGCAGCAACGTCATTTCCGCCCACTCCCTCGGTGGGACCGGAAGTCACTGCCCCGGCAGGTGATTTATCTCAGGACCTGTCAGCTTCTATTAAGGTGGCTGTAAATTCAAACACAGCTCCAGTTAAGGTGGCTGTTTTAAAGACTAGAGGTGGAAAGGCCAAAGATGGAGAAGAAGAGCTAGAGACTGATCCTGGTGAGGGGCCCTCTACTCTAAGAAATCCTGCTGAGGAGGAAGAGAAGATTTGTTTTAAAGATCTAGCTAACCTAGTGAGAGTAAAGCAGGATAGAGATGCAGCTAGGATAGGAGCTGGCAAGGGTGGTTCTCAGCTTAAAGAGATCCTTGAGAAAATGGCAGCAGGATTATTAAGGCAAGCAGTTGGGGAAGAAGAGGAACAAGATGACATAACCGACTGATCCTCGCCTTGTGAGGAATTGAGAAATGTCCATAAAGACTACACCAGGGCAGATAAGGAGCCAGTTCTAGCTTGGCCTAGTAGGTGTTATGATACAGGTGCTCCAGCTCTAACAGTTGAAGACAAGACAGCAGCTCAGTTAGGAACTCTCTCAAGGGATAATGGAATAGATAGACATCTAGGCAGGGCTCTCGGTAAGGTTAATCTGTGGATACGCCTTTTAATGGCGGTTGCCCTGAGATACCCTTCCCGAGATGATCTTCCATGGAATCCTAAACCCTGGACTACCATAGATGAGGGAATTAAGCGCCTCAGACAATTTGCTGTTAGAGAGATACTCTATGGTGAACATGAAACTCTGAATCCTGATGACATTCCTGTGGGGATTGCTCTTGCTAAAAAGATCATCAAACTTGCTCCTTCTAGTTATGCAAACATTCTGGCAAGCAGAATTGTGTCAAGAAATTATGGTGGAGCTTCTCCTACAGTTGGCCAATCCAGTGATCAAATGAGACAAATGGAGGATAGCATGACACGTGTTTCTTTGGTTTCGGCCATTAAAACTATGTCTGGTGATATACAGAATTGCATGAGAGCGTTGAAGGATGAATTTAAAAATTCCATATCCCAATTGGCGCAAAGAGATAATTCTAATTCTTCCTCCCGGTGCATACAAGTTTCATCTGTGAGGAATACACATCCTCCAAGGAGGTCATTCCAAAACAGATCAAACCAAAACAGACCACCGAGACGGTCATGTAGGACTATTTGGATTACTCTGCGTGATCAGTTTGGTGAGAACATGAACCGCTGGGATGGCCAACCAACTTCTAATCTTTTCAGGAGACTGAGAGAACTGCAAAGTGGCAGAACCCGAGGTAGCAATACCAGAAGGGTAGCTGTTAGTTCCACAGTTCCCCAGAACAACTCTAGTAGCTCCAACAGTGGCTCCAGTTATAACATGCAAAGCTATAACACTGCACACTGTGCTCAATGCACATGTGGGCATGTTCCCCATAACTAGGGGTGCCCTGCCTCCCGCCAGGGGGAGGAGAGGGATAACAGAGATAATAGAATCTATTGGGATGTGTACATTCAGTGTCCTGGCACTTCACAATTTCAGAAGTACAGGGCCCTGGTTGACACAGGAGCTCAGTGCACAATAATGCCATCAAATTATCAGGGATCAGAGTCTATAACTATTCTGGGAGTCACTGGTGGATCTCAAGAGTTAAGTAAGGTAGAGGTTAATATAAGTTTAACTGGTAAACAATGGAGGAAACATGCAATTGAGACCAGACCTGATGCACCTTGTATTTTGAGAATTGATTTTCAGAGAGAAGGGCGTTTCAAAGACCCTAGAGGTTACAAATGGGCTTTTGGAGTAGCTTCTATAGAAATCGATGGACAAAAACTGAAGCTGTCTGCCAGACCTGAGCTTTCTGATGAATCTGCAGTTGTGGGACACCATAAGATACAGGATATTAAATTGCCGGTTGCTTCTCAGACTGTGCATCACAGACAACACAGAACCAACCATGACTCTTTGTTGCCCATTCAGAATCTGATTCATCAGTTGGAGAGTCAGAAAGTCGTCAGCAAAACTCCTTCACCTTTCAACAGTCCAGTGTGGCCTGTGCGGAAGCAGAATGGAGACTGGCGTCTAACAGTGGACAACAGAGCCCTAAATGAAGTAACACCACCTATGAGTGCACCAGTACCAGACATGATGGAACTCCAGTATGAGCTGCAATCCAAAGAGCCCAAATGGTATGCTACCATAGACATTGCTAATGCATTTTCCTCTATTCCCATAGCGGAGGAATGCAGGCCTCCGTTTGCTTCCACCTGGAGAGGAATCCAGTACACTTTCAACAGATTGCAAATGGGCTGGATCCTCAGCTCAAGCATTTGTCATGCAGTGATCCACGATGCTCTGGAGAAAGGCGGTGCTCCAGAATACATCCAGTTCATCGATGATATCATCGTCTGGGGTAAAACTGCTGAGGAAGTCTTCGAGAAAGGTAACAAAATCATTGACATTCTTCTGAATGCAGGTTTTGCCATCAAGCGACACAAGGTGAAAGGACCTACAACAGAGATTCAGTTTCTGGGAGTGCGGTGGCAGGATGGACGCCGACACATTCCAGTGGATGTGGTAAATAGAGTCTCTGCCATGGGAAATCCCACAACCAAACAAGAGACCCTACGTTTCTTAGGGATAGTGGGATTTTGGAGACTGCACATTCCTGTATACAGTCAGATTGTGAAACCTCTGTATGATGTGACTCGAAAGAGAAACAATTTCCACTGGGGACCTGAACAACAAGCAGCCTTTGGCCAGATAAAGCAAGAGGTAGTTCAAGCAATGGGTCTGGGACCTGTCCGAGATGGTCCAGACATTAAGAACATTTTGTACACGGCTGCAAGTGACAATGGTCCAACCTGGTGCTTGTGGCAAAAAGCTCTAGGTGAGACACGCGGACGACCTCTTGGTTTCTGGAGTCGAGGTTACAGAGGTTCAGAGGCTAATTATACTCCAACAGAGAAAGAAATTTTAGCTGCCTATGAAGGTGTAAAAGCATCTTCAGAAGTAATTGGAACTGAATCACAACTTCTCTTTCCTCCCAGATTACCAGTTTTGAATTGGATGTTCAACGGCAAAGGCTCCACACCACATCATGCCACAGACTCAACATGGTCTGAGTGGATGGCTCTGATAACACAGAGAGCTCAAATGGGAAATCTTGAAAGACCTGGTCTAGTGGAGGTGATCTCAAGTTGGCCTGAAGTTACCAAGTGTGCTAAACCTCCAGAGGAGAAAGTAACTCGTGCTGAGGAAGCTCCTCCTTACAATGACCTTTCTGATGATGAAAAGAAATATGCTCTGTTCACAGACGGTTCCTGTCGTCTTGTTGGAAACAAGCGAAGGTGGAAGTCTGCAGTGTGGAGTCCAACACACCGAGCTGAAGAGGCGAAGGATGGAGAGGGAGAATCCAGTCAGTTCGCAGAAGTAAAAGCTGTCCAGCTAGCTCTCGACGTAGCTGAACGTGAGAGATGGCCAAAGCTTTATCTCTACACCGACTCATGGATGGTAGCCAGTGCTCTATGGGGTTGGCTAAAGAACTGGAAGAAGAGTGGTTGGCAGAGGAAAGGAAAACCCATTTGGGCAGCCAAACTGTGGCAGGACATTGCTGATCGAATCGAGAGAATTCCAGTGAAGGTGAGACACATCGATGCTCACATTCCTAAGAGCAAAGTTACTGAGGAACAGCAACACAACCATCAGGCAGATCTAGCTGCAAGAGTTTCTCAAGTAGACATGGACTCTGATCTTGATCTCGACTGGAAACACCGAGGTGAGATATTCTTAGCTCGTTTGGCTCATGATTCGTCAGGACATCAAGGCAGAGATGCAACATGCCATAGCAATGGGCTCGTGACAGATCCATAGAAATTTCCATGGATGCTATCACACAAGTCATCCATGACTGTGACTTTTGTGCTGCTATTAAGCAGGCAAAGCGAATTAAGCCCTTGTGGTATGGTGACAGGTGGTCCAAGTAGAAGTATGGTGAAGCTTGGAAGATTATCTACATCACTCTACCATGTTCTCGTTCTGGTAAGGAATACGTGCTTACTATGGTAGAGGCAAACACTGGATGGTTGGAAACTTATCCAGTTCCACATGCAACTGCACGTAACACCATTCTCGGTCTGGAGAGACAGATCCTGTGGAGACACGGAACTCCAGAGAGGATTGAGTCAGACAACGGAACTCATTTCAAGAACAACCTTGTAAAGAACTGGGCAAAAGAGCATGATATTGAGTGGATATTCCATATTCCCTACTATGCACCAGCTGCAGGGAAGATTGAATGCTACAACGGTTTGCTGAAGACCACTCTTAAAGCCATGGGGGGTGGATCTTTGAGAAATGGGGAAAAACATTAAGCACAAGCAACCTGGCTGGTAAATAGTAGAGGTTCAGTGAACCGAGCTGGACCTGCACATTCAGATTTGCTACGGAAAGTAGAAGGTGATAGAGTTCCTGTTGTTAGAGAAAAGAATTTGTTAGGTAAAACTGTTTGGGTATTTTCACCCTCAGGAGAGGATAAACCTGTCCGAGGGGTGGTTTCAGCTGAAGGTCTGGGTCACACTTATTGGGTAATGCAAGAGAATGCTGAAATTCAGTGTATACCACAAAGAAATTTAACTTTAGCTGAAAGAGGTTAATTTCAAACTGTTGTATAGGTACATCGCGTCCAAAGGAAGAGTCAATACCCAAACAGTTTTACCTAACAGATTCTTTTCTCTAACAACAGGAACTCTATCACCTTCTACTTTCCGTAGCAAATCTGAATGTGCAGGTCCAGCTCGGTTCACTGAACCTCTACTATTTACCAGCCAGGTTGCTTGTGCTAAATGCTTTTCCCAGTTTTTCAAAGATCCACCTCCCATGGCTTTGAGAGTGGTCTTCAACAAACCGTTGTAGCGTTCAATCTTCCCTGAAGCTGGTGCATAGTAGGGAATGTGGAATATCCACTCAATACCGTGCTCTTTGGCCCAGTTCTTTACAAGGTTGTTCTTGAAATGAGTTCCGTTGTCTGACTCAATCCTCTCTGGAGTTCCGTGTCTCCACAGGATCTGTCTCTCCAGACCGAGAATGGTATTGCGTGCAGTTGCAAGTGGAACTGGATAAGTTTCCAACCATCCAGTGTTTGCCTCTACCATAGTAAGCACGTATTGCTTACCAGAACGAGAACGTGGTAGAGTGATGTAGTCAATCTGCCAAGCTTCACCATACTTGTACTTGGACCATCTGTCACCATACCACAAGGGCTTAAGTCGTTTTGCCTGCTTAATAGCAGCACAAATGTCACAGTCATGGATGACTTGCGTGATAGCATCCATGGAAATGTCTATGGATCTGTCACGAGCCCATTGGTATGTTGCATCTCTGCCTTGATGTCCTGACGAATCGTGAGCCCAGCGATCTAAGAATATCTCACCTCGGTGTTTCCAGTCGAGATCAAGATTAGAGTCCATGTCTACTTGAGAAACTCTTGCAGCTAGATCTGCCTGATGGTTGTGTTGCTGTTCCTCAGTAGCTTTGCTCTTAGGAATGTGAGCATCGATGTGTCTCACTTTCACTGGAATACTCTCAATTCGATCAGCAATGTCCTGCCATAGGTTGGCTGCCCAAATGGGTTTTCCTTTTCTCTGCCAGCCACTCTTCTTCCAGTTCTTTAGCCAACCCCATAGAGCATTGGCTACCATCCATGAGTCGGTGTAGAGATAAAGCTTTGGCCATCTCTCACGTTCAGCCACGTCGAGAGCTAGCTGGACAGCTTTTACCTCTGCGAACTGACTGGATTCTCCTTCTCCATCTTTCACCTCTGCAACTCGGCGTGTTGGACTCCACACTGCAGACTTCCACCTTCGCTTGTCTCCAACAAGACGACAGGAACCGTCTGTGAACAAAGCATATTTCTTTTCATCATCAGAAAGGTCATTGTAAGGAGGAGCTTCCTCAGCACGAGTTACTTTCTCCTCTGGAGGTTTAGCACAGTTGATGCCTTCAGGCCAACTTGAGATCACCTCCACTAGACCAGGTCTTTCAAGATTTCCCATTCGAGCCCTCTGTGTTATCAGAGCCATGCACTTAGACCAGGTTGAGTCTGTGGCATGATGTGGCGTGGATCCTTTGCCTTTGAACATCCAATTCAAAACTGGTAATCTGGGAGCTAAAAGAAGTTGTGATTCAGTTCCAATCACTTCAGAAGATGCTTTCACTCCTTCAAAGGCAGCTAAAATTTCTTTCTCTGTTGGAGTATAATTAGCCTCTGAACCTCTGTAACCTCGACTCCAGAAACCAAGAGGTCGTCCACGTGTCTCACCTGGAGCTTTTTGCCACAAGCACCAGGTTGGACCATTGTCACTTGCAGCCGTGTACAAAATGTTCTTAATGTCTGGACCGTCTCGGACAGGGCCCAGACCCATTGCTTGAATCACCTCTTGTTTTATTTGGTCAAAGGCTGCTTGTTGTTCAGGTCCCCAGTGGAAATGGTTTCTCTTTCGAGTCACATCATACAGAGGTTTCACAATCTGACTGTATCCAGGAATGTGCAGTCTCCAAAATCCCACTATCCCCAAGAAACGTAGGGTCTCTTGCTTGTTTGTGGGACTTGCCATGGTGGAGACTCTATTTACCACATCCACTGGAATGTGTCAGCGTCCATCCTGCCACTTCACTCACAGAAATTGAATCTCTGTGGTAGGTCCTTTCACTTTGTCCCGTTTGATGGCAAAACCTGCATTCAGAAGAATGTCAATGATTTTGTTACCTTTCTCGAAGACTTCCTCAGCAGTTTTACCCCAGACGATGATATCATCAATGAACTGGATGTGTTCTGGAGCACCTCCTTTCTCCAGAGCATCATGGATCACTGCATGACAGATGCTTGATCTGTGGATCCAGCCCATTGGCAGCCTGTTGAAAGTGTACTGGATTCCTCTCCAGGTGAAAGCAAACTGAGGCCTGCATTCCTCTGCTATGGGAATAGAGAAAAATGCATTAGCAATGTCTATGGTAGCATACCATTTGGCCTCTTTGGATTCCAGCTCATACTGCAGTTCCAT
Source organism: Melanerpes formicivorus (assembly GCF_026170545.1). Taxonomy (NCBI): domain Eukaryota; kingdom Metazoa; phylum Chordata; class Aves; order Piciformes; family Picidae; genus Melanerpes; species Melanerpes formicivorus. Next base: position 27,897,993 of record NW_027142361.1, on the reverse strand, counting down.
CATGTCTGGTACTGCTGCACTCATAGGTGGTGTCACTCTGTTTAGGGCTCGGTAGTCTACCGTCAGACGCCAGTCTCCATTCTGCTTCCGCACCGGCCACACTGGACTGTTGAAAGGTGAATGAGTTTTGCTGACGACTTTCTGACTCTCCAACTGACGAATCAGATTCTGAATGGGCAACAAAGAGTCACGGTTGGTTCTGTATTGTCTGTGATGCACAGTCTGAGAAGCAACCGGCAATTTAATGTCCTGTATCTTATGTTGTCCCACAACTGCAGATTCATCAGAAAGTTCAGGTCTGGCAGATAGCTTCAATTTTTGTCCATCAATTTCTATTGAAGCTACTCCAAAAGCCCATTTGTAACCTCTAGGGTCTTTGAAACGCCCTTCTCTCAGAAAATCAATTCCCAAAATACAAGGTGCGTCAGGTCTGGTCACAACTGTATGCTTCCTCCATTGTTTACCAATTAAACTTATGTTAACCTCTACCTTACTTAACTCTTGAGATCCACCAGTGACTCCCAGAATAGTTATAGACTCTGATCCCTGATAATTTGATGGTATTATGGTGCACTGAGCTCCTGTGTCAACCAAGGCCCTGTACTTCCAAAATTGTGAAGTGCCAGGCCACTGGATGTACACATCCCAATAGATTCTATTATCTCTGTTATCCCTCTCCTCCCCCTGGCGGGAGGCAGGGCACCCCTAGTTATGGGGAACATGCGCACATGTGCATTGCACATATTGTGCACGGTTATAACTTTGCATGTTATGACTGGAGCCACTGTTGGAGCCATAAGAGTCGTTCTGGGGAACTGTGGAAGTAACAGCTACCCTTCTGGTATTGCTACCTTGGGTTCTGCCACTTTGCAATTCCCTCAGTCTCCTGAAAAGATTAGAAGTTGGTTGGCCATCCCAGCGGTTCATGTTCTCGCCAAACTGATCACGCAGAGTTATCCAAATAGTTCTACGTGATTGCCTTGGTGGTCTGTTTTGGAATGACCTGTTTTGGAATGTGCTGTTTTGGAATGACCTCCTTGGAGGACGTGTATTCCTCACAGATGAAACTTGTACCCATCTGGAGGGAGAATTGAAACTATCCCTTTGTGCCAATTGGGATATGGAATTTCTAAATTCATCCTTTAACTCTCTCATGCAATTCTCAATTTTTCCAGACAGAGTTTCAATGGCTGAAACCAAAGAACCACGTGTCATGCTATCCTCCAATTGTCTCATTTGATCACTGAATTGGCCAACCGTAGGAGAAGCTCCACCATAACTTCTTGACACAATTCTGCTTGCCAGAATGTTTGCATAATTGGAAGGAGCAAGTTTGATGATCTTTTTAGCAAGACCAATACCCACAGGAATGTCATCAGGATTCAGAGTTTCATGTTCACCATAGAGTAGCTCTCTAACAGCAAATTCTCTCAAGCGCTTAATTCCCTCATCTATGGTAGTCCAGGGTTTAGGATTCCATGGAAGATCATCTCGGGAAGGGTATCTCAGGGCAACCGCCATTAAAAGGCGTATCCACAGATTAACCTTACCGAGAGCTTCGCCTAGATGTCTATCTATTCCATTGTCCCTTGAGAGAGTTCCTAACTGAGCTGCTGACTTGTCTCCAACTGTTAGAGCTGAAGCACCTGTATCATAACACCTACTAAGCCAAGCTAGAACTGGCTCCTTATCTGCCCTGGTGAAATCTTTACGGACATTTCGCAATTCCTCCCTTGGAGAAGAACACTCCAAAATATCATCTTCATCTTCATCTCCCTGAATTCTTTGCCCATATAATCCTGCTGTCATTCTCCTAAGGATCTCTTTAAGCTGAGAACCACCTTTGCCAGCTGCTTTCCTAGCTTCATCTCTATCCTGCTTTGATCTCACTAGGTTAGCTAGATCTTTAAAAGAAACCTTCTTTTTATTGTTTAGAATAAACTTTATTAGAATAAACCAAACCAGGTTGGAAGAGACCTTCAAGATCATCGTGTCCAACCCATCAACCAATCCAACCCACCCAAACAGCTAACCCATGGCACCAAGCACCCCGTCAAGTCTTCTTCTGAACACCGTCAATGACGGCGACTCCACCACCTCCCCGGGCAACCCATTCCATAGCGCAATCACTCTTTCTGTATAGAACTTTTTCCGAACATCCAACCTGAACCTCCCCTGGCGCAGCTTGAGACTGTGTCCTCTTGTTCTGGTACTGGCTGCCTGGGAGAAGAGACCATCATCAGCCTGTCTACAACCTCCCTTCAGGTAGTTGTAGAGAGTGATAAGGTCACCCCTAAGTCTCGTCTTCTCCAGGCTAAGCAGCCCCAGCTCCCTCAGCCTCTCCTCATAGGGCTTGTGTTCCAAACCCCTCACCAACTTTGTTGCTCTTCTCTGGACTCGTTCCAGCAAGTCAACATCCTTCCTAAACTGAGGGGCCCAGAACTGGACACAGTACTCGAGGTGTGGCCTAACCAGTTGTGGCCGGTTGACGTTGCCCCCTTAAGAAAGGGAACATGGTGGACGGAAGTTGGTAAACGGAAGGAATAGTCTAAACTAATTTCATTGGACGAGTGGGAGGAAGCACCTTCTGAAGTGGGAGTGAAGTGGACATTTCCAGCACTTCTCAGTCAGTCTTGCTTCCGTCTTTGCTTCGTGCAGCAGCTTTGCCTGTGCTGGGCTTTCTGCCAAGGCTCCGGCCTTGAGAAAAAAACTGATAAGGCCTGTATATTAACTCTTTTCCAATTAACACAAACTGCTTCTAACATTTTTTTTTTCCTCTCTTTTTTCTCTTTCTATCCCATTCTGGGGAAAGGGGGGAGAGAGGGGAGAGCGGAGGTGGGGAACCCCCTCTCTGCCGAGAGGGGTTACTCTCATTTCTGTGTTACTCTGTTGTATATCTTTGTATATATTGTAGAGGAGGCTTCTTGGCCTTGCCCTTCCACCCACCACACCAGTGCAGTGTACAGGGGCAGAATGACCTCCCTGCTCCTGCTGGCCACACTGTTCTTGATGCAGGCCAGGATGCCATTGGCCCTCTTGGCTGCCTGGGCACACTGCAGGCTCATGTTAAGCCTACCATCAACCAGCACCCCCAGGTCCCTCTCTGCCTGGCTGCTCTCTAGCCACTCTGACCCCAGCCTGTAGCACTGCATGGGGTTGTTGTGGCCAATGTGCAGAACCCGGCACTTGGATGTGTTAAATCTCATGCCGTTGGATTCTGCCCATCTGTCCAGCCTGTCGAGGTCTCTCTGCAGAGCCTCTCTACCCTCCAGCAGATCAACTCTTGCCCCCAGCTTGGTGTCGTCAGCAAATTTACTGATGATGGACTCAATGCCCTCATCCAGATCATCAATAAAGATGTTAAAGAGCACAGGGCCCAGCACTGATCCTTGGGGCACACCACTAGTGACTGGTTGCCAGCTGGATGTGGCACCATTCACCACCACTCTCTGGGCTCGGCCCTCCAGCCAGTTCCTAACCCATCGCAGTGTGCTCCCGTCCAAGCCATGGGCTGACAGCTTGGCCAGCAGTTTGCTATGGGGGACGGTGTCAAAGGCCTTGCTGAGGTCCAGGTAGACTACATCAACAGGCCTCCCCACATCCACCAGGCGGGTCACCTGATCATAGAAGGAGATCAGGTTGGTCAGGCAGGACCTGCCCTTCCTAAATCCATGCTGGCTAGGCCTGATCCCTTGGCCATCCTCTAAGTGTTGTGTTATTGAACTCAGGATGACCTGTTCCATGATCTTGCCTGGCACTGAGGTCAGGCTGACAGGCCGGTAATTCCCTGGCTCATCCAACCGGCCCTTCTTATGGATGGGCACCACGTTGGCCAGCTTCCAGTCCTCTGGGACCTCGCCAGTGAGCCAGGACTGCTGGAAAATTATGGAGAGTGGCTTGGCCAGCTCATCTGCCAGCTCTCTCAGCACCCTAGGATGAATCCCATCTGGTCCCATGGACTTGTGGGGATCCAAGCTGCTAAGGAGAATTCCAACTACCGCCTCATGGAACATAGGGAAACTGTGCAGCTCCCTGGCTCCTTCTGCTAGCTCTGCAGGCCAGCTGTCAGGAAGACGTTCTGCCCTTCTAGTAAAAATTGAGGCAAAGAAGGTGTTAAGTATCTCTGCCTTTTCCGTATCCTTGGTTACAATGTTCCCCTCCGTATCCATCAAGGAGTGGAGGTTTTCCTTCCCCTTCCTCTTACTATTAATGTATTTATAGAAGAACTTTTTGTTGTCCTTCACAGTAGAGGCCAGTTTAAGCTCCAAGTGTGCTTTTGCCTCCCTAATTCTCTTCCTACAAGACCTAGCAACATCCTTAAACATTCTGTGGGTTGCCTCCCCTCGCTTCCAAAGGTGATACACCCTCTTTTTTTCCCTCAGTTCCATTAAAAGTTCATGAACCATCCAGGCTGGCCGTCTGCCCCGGCGGCTCATCTTCTGGCACATTGGCACAGCCTGTCCCTGAGCCTTCAACAATTCTTCATTGAAGTAGGTCCAGCTCTCCTGGACCCCTTTGTTTTTAAGGACTTTATCCCAAGGAACCCTCTGAATTAGTTCCTTGAGTAACCCAAAGTCTGCCCTCCGGAAGTCCAGAGTGGAGGTCTTCTTGCCGCCCCTCTTGGCTTGACCAAAAACCGAGAATTCAATTATCTCGTGGTCACTGGACCCCAAACACCCTCCAACCACCACATCGCCCACCAGTCCTTCCCTGTTGGTGAAGAGGAGGTCAAGCATAGCCTTACCCCTGGTAGGCTCTCGCAGCACCTGGGATAAGAAGCTGTCCTCCATGCATTCTAAAAACCTTCTAGACTGTCTCCTCTCTGCCGTGTTGAGTTCCCAGCAGATGTCAGGCAGGTTGAAGTCACCCACGAGAACAAGGTCCGGAGATCTTGAGACAGCCCTAAGCTGCCTATAGAATGCTTCGTCAACATCTTCCTCCTGGTTGGGTGGTCTATAACAGACTCCAACCAGGGTGTCTGCCCTGCTGGTCTTCCCTCTAATTCTTATCCACAAGCATTCAACCCGATCATCCCTAGCCTCCATCTCAATGGCATCTAGTGCCTTCCTGATGTAAAGGGCCACCCCTCCACCCCTTCTTCCTCGCCTGTCTCTCCTGAAGAGCTTGTAACCGTCAATTGCAGCTCTCCAGTCATGTGAGTCGTCCCACCACGTCTCTGTGATGGCAACTATATCATAATTTTCCTGCTGCATCAAGGCTTCCAGCTCCTCCTGTTTGTTACCCATGCTTCGTGCATTAGTGTACATGCACTTCAGCTGGGCTGCTGGTTTCACCTCCAACTCTAGCTTGTCGCCCCCAGACTCTTGTCTGAGAGGACTCTCTTCAGCCCCTTCCCCCTTCGAAACTAGTTTAAAGCCCTGTCTATGAGACCCGCCAATTCCCTACCCAGGATTTTTTTATCTTTGGGGGACAGTCCGTTCTCATATACAGTGATCTTTCCCCTTCTCTGGGACAGATGTACTCTATCTGTTGCCAGCTGGCCTGGTGCAGTGGAAAGTTTCCCAATATCAAAAAACCCAAAATTCTTTTGACTGCACCAGCCTCTAAGCCACTTGTTAACTATAGCTGCTGACCTGTTCCTTACTGTATTCCCTCCTGCAGTTAAAGGTATTGATGAAAAAATTATTTGTGCCCCTGACCCCTCAACCAGGTCAAAAAAACTCAGGTCAAAAACTCTTCCTCCTGAGCAGGATCTTTTAGAGTAGAGGGCCCCTGACCAGGATCAGTCTCCACCTCTTCTTCTCCATCTTGGGCCTTTCCACTTCTAGTCTTTAAAGGAGCCATCTTGACTGGAGCTGTGTTTGAATTTACAGCCATCTTAATGGAAGCTGACAGGTCCTGAGATAAATCAGCTGCTGGGGCAGTGACTTCCGGTCCCACCGAGGGAGTGGGTGGAAGTGATGTTGCTCCGTTAATGGCCGACGGAGAAGAAGAAGAAGGAGAAGGAGTGGGAGAAGGAGTAGGTGCCATGTTGATACCATCCGATGCCCTTGGCTGCTTGCTAGAATCAGCAAAGTCATTTAGAGCTGCTTTACCAATTAACTTTTTAGCCTTCTTTTTAACTGACACGGGTTCTGCACAGTCCTCATCACTAGATGACTCTGGGACTGATCGAGAGCCACGGCGTTTTCTTTTTGATCTAGTTTTAATAACAAAACACGCCCTGGACAACTTTTTCTCTCGCCACAAGGAATACAGAGAAAACACATTAGTTATCACCAGCAGCAGAATTATACACATCACATAAATCACCTTTGGATCCCAGGCATCACCTAAAGTTACTGTCTCCTCAGGCGGAATCTTAAAACCCTTTATCTCAATTGGGAGAGTGGTGGAGGTAACATTCCTGTATCTCACTGGCCATAGGAAATTAATACATTTTCCATACCATAATTTAACTCTATACATAACCCACATATAAATTGTCCGCACCAAATATTTACCCAGGTAATCCAAAATCAAACCCAAACAATATCTGTAAACCAGAGCCCCAAAAATTGAAAAGAATAATCGCTCCACAAACCACAATACCTTCATGTTTGCTAATTCAGCTAGAAAACACTAAATCAATCAAATAATAAATTAAACTAATTATCTGCCGCACGTTGGGTACGCCAATAAAAAAAATGTGGTGGGTGGAAGGGCAAGGCCAAGAAGCCTCCTCCCTTCCCCCTTGTAAGGCAAAAGGAAAAAAAAATTGAAGGGAAAGGAAAAAAAAACTCGCAAGCTGAATTAGCAAAGCAGTGGAGCTATATTTACAAAGCAATGTAGGATTTGCAGGGGGAATATTTACAAATTTACAATATCTACAATATATACAAAGATATACAACAGAGTAACACAGAAATGAGAGTAAGCCCCCTCGGCAGAGGGGTCCCCCACCTCCGCTCTTCCCTCCCTTCCCCCCCTTTCCCCAGAATGGGATAGAAAGAGAAAGAAAAGAGAGGGAAAAAAAAGTTAGAAGCAGTTTGTGTTAATTGGAAAGGAGTTAATACCGGCTGTTATCTGGTCTTCAAGGCCGAGGCCTTGGCAGAAAGCCCAGCACAGAGACAGAGAGCGGCCGCACCGTGGAAAGGCGGAAGCAAGACTGACAGAAAAGTCCTGCAAAATGCTCAGTTCACTCCCAGTTCCGAAGGTGCTTCCTCCCACTCCTCCAATGAAATTAGTTTAGACTATTCCTTCCGTTTACCAACTTCCGTCCACCATATTCCCTTTCTTAAGGGGGCAACGTCAACCGGCCACACCCTCCTTCGGTGGCTTGCAGGTCACAGCTCCTGGGCGTTCGGCCAAGCCTGACCTTGAACCTGATAAACTGCAAGGCCTGTATTAACTGCTTTCCAATTAACACATAACTGCTTTTAATTCTTTTTTCTCTTTTCTCTTTTTCTAACCCTCTCTGGGGAAAGGGGGAGAGAAGGGGGAGCAGAGGTGGGGAACCCCCTCAGCAGAGGGGGGGGAACTCTCATTTCTGTGCTACTTTATTGTATATTTTTGTATATATTGTAAATATTGTAGATTCTGTATATTCCCCTGCATATCCTATATTGCTTTGTAAATATACAGCACCCACTGCTTTGCTAATTCAGCTGTGAGGCTTTTTTTTTTCTTCGCTTTCTGGGGGGAGGAGAAGGCACGGCCTTTCCCTTCCAACCCTACGACACAGCACCAGAACAAGAGTTAAACCTCCTTGCCCCCCCTCACCCCCCCCCCCACTGCCCTTGGAAAACAAGTACGGGGCATTGGAGGTTGAGGGTGAGGTGATTCTGATATCGGAGAACACACCATCTGGGGTTTTCCCTGTGGCAAAACAGCCTAAGGTGAAACAACCTAAGGTGAAACGACCTAAGGTTAAACAGCCTAAGGTTAAACAGCCTTCCCCCGGCATCAGGACTTGCTCCCTTAAAAAAAAGAGGAGGGTAATTGTTGTTGGCGATTCCCTCCTGAGGGGAACAGAGGGCCCCATATGTCGGCCAGACCCTACTCATAGGGAGGTTTGTTGCCTTCCAGGAGCCATGGTTGGAGATGTTACCAGAAGACTGCCTGGTATGGTGTAGCCCTCTGACTATTATCCCTTGATAGTTATGCAGTTAGGGAATGATGATGTTGCAACCAGAACTCCCAGGGCTATCAAAGATGACTTGAGGGCCCTGGGAGATCTGGTTGAGGGGTCAGGTGCACAAATAATTTTTTTGTCTATACCCTTAGTTGCAGGTGGGAATACCATAAGGAACAGGTCAGCAGCTGGAGTCAACAAGTGGCTTAGAGGCTGCTGGAGGCAAAAGAATTTTGGGTTTTTCGATCTTGAAAAACTTTCTGATGCACCAGGTCAGCTGGCAACAGATGGAGCACATCTGTCCCAGAGGAGGGGTAAGATCAGAGTGTACGAGAATGGCCTATCCCTCAAAGGGAAAAAGATTCTGGGGAGCGAATTGGCAGGTCTCATAGACAGGGCTTTAAACTAGTTTCGAAGGGGGAAGGGGCTGAAACCAGTCCCCCCAGGTTGGGGTCTGGGGGTGATAAGCCAGAGCCAGAGGTCAAACCAGCAGCCCAGATGAAGTGCATGTACACTAATGCACGAAGCATGGGTAACAAACAAGAGGAGCTGGAAGCCTTGCTGCAGCAGGAAAGTTATGATGTAGTTGCCATCACAGAGACGTGGTGGGACGACTCACATGACTGGAGTGCTGCAATTGATGGCTACAGGCTCTTCAGGAGAGACAGGCAAGGAAGAAGGGGTGGAGGGGTGGCCCTTTACATCAGGGAGGCACTAGATGCCATTGAGACGGAGATTAGGGACGATCGGGTTAAGTGCCTGTGGGTAAGAATTAGAGGGAAGGCCAACAGGGCTGACATCCTGGTTGGAGTCTGTTATAGACCACCCAACCAGGAGGAAGATGTTGATGAGTCATTCTATAGGCAGCTTATGGCTGTCTCAGGATCACCTGACCTTCTCATGGGTGACTTCAACTTGCCTGATATCTGCTGGGATCTTAACATAGCAGAGAAGAGGCAATCTAGGAGGTTCTTAGAATGCATGGAGGACAGCTTCTTATCCCAGGTGCTGCGAGAGCCTACCAGGGGCAAGGCTATGCTTGACCTCCTCTTCACCAATAGGGAAGGGTTGGTGGGTGATGTGGTGGTTGGAGGGTGCTTAGGGGCCAGTGACCACGAGATAATTGAATTCTCATTATTTGGTCAAGCTAAGAGGGGTAGCAAGAAGACCTCCACTCTGGATTTCTGGAGGGCGGACTTCAGGCTACTCAAGGAAGTAATTCAGAGGGTTCCTTGGGATACAGCCCTTATAAACAAAGGGGTCCAGGAGAGCTGGTCCTACTTCAAGGAAGAATTGTTGAAGGCTCAGGGACAGGCTGTGCTAATGTGCCGGAAGATGAGCCACAGGGGCAGACGGCCAGCCTGGATGGTTAAAGAACTTTTAATGTAACTAAGGGAAAAAAAGAGGGTGTATCACCTTTGGAAGAGAGGGGAGGCAATCCGTGAAAAATTTAAGGATGTTGCTAGGTCTTGCAGGAAGAAAATTAGGGAGGCAAAAGCGCATTTGGAGCTTAGCCTGGCCTCTGCTGTGAAGGACAACAAAAAGTCCTTCTATAAATACATTAATAGCAAGAGGAAGGGCAGAGACAACCTCCACTCCTTGGTGGACACAGAAGGGACCGTTGTGACAAGGGATGAGGAAAAGGCAGAGATACTTAACACCTTCTTTGCCTCAATTTTTACTAGCAGGACAGAATGTCTTCCAGACAGCTGGCCTCCAGAGCTGGCAGAAGGAGCCAGGTAGCAGCATAGTTTTCCACTGTTCCAAAATGGGGTAGTTGGTGATCTGCTCAGCCGCCTGGATCCCCACAAGTCCATGGGACCAGATGGGATCCATCCTAGGGTGCTGAGGGAGCTGTCAGAGGAGCTGGCCAAGCCGCTCTCCATCATTTTTCAGCAGTCCTGGCTCACTGGAGATGTCCCAGAGGACTGGAATCTGGCCAACGTGGTGCCCATCCACAAGAAGGGCCGGTTGGTTGTGCCAGGGAATTATAGGCCTGTCAGCCTGACCTCAGTGCCAGGCAAGATCATGGAACAGGTCATCCTGAGTGCATTAACACAGCACTTAGAGGATGGCCAAGGGATCAGGCTCAGCCAACATGGATTTAGGAAGGGCAGGTCCTGCCTGACCAACCTGATCTCCTTCTATGATCAGGTGACCCGGCTGGTGGATGTGGGGAGGCCTGTGGATGTAGTTTACCTGGACTTCAGCAAGGCCTTTGACACCGTCCCCCATAGCAAACTGCTGGCCAAGCTGTCAGCCCATGGCTTGGACAGCAGCACTCTGAACTGGGTTGGGAACTGGCTGGAGGGACGAGCCCAGAGAGTGGTGGTGAATGGTGTCACATCCAGCTGGCGGCCAGTCACTAGTGGAGTCCCCCAGGGATCAGTGCTGGGCCCCATCCTCTTTAACATCTTTATTGATGATCTGGATGAGGGCATTGAGTCTATCATCAGTAAATTTGCTGATGACACCAAGCGGGGACAGGAGTTGATCTGCTAGAGGGTAGAGAGGCTTTGCAGAGAGACCTCGACAGGCTGGACAGATGGGCAGAGTCCAACGGCATGAGATTTAACACATCCAAGTGCCGGGTTCTGCACATTGGCCACAACAACCCCATGCAGTGCTACAGGCTAGGGTCAGAGTGGCTGGAGAGCGGCCAGGCAGAGAGGTACCTGGGGGTGCTGGTTGATGGTAGGATGAACATGAGCCTGCAGTGTGCCCAGGCGGCTAGGAGGGCCAATGGCATCCTGGCCTGCATCAGGAACAGTGTGGCCAGCAGGAGCAGGGAGGTCATTCTGCCCCTGTACACCGCACTGGTTAGGCCACACCTCGAGTCCTGTGTCCAGTTCTGGGCCCCTCAGTTTAGGAAGGATGTTAGAATAAAAACCTTTATTAGAATAAACTAAACCAGGTTGGAAGAGACCTTCAAGATCATCGTGTCCAACCCATCAACCAATCCAACCCACCCAAACAGCTAACCCATGGCACCAAGCACCCTGTCAAGTTTCCTTCTGAACACCTTCAATGACAGCGACTCCACCACCTCCCCGGGCAACCCATTCCATAGCGCATTCACTCTTTCTGTATAGAACTTCTTCCTAACATCCAACCTGAACCTCCCCTTGCGCAGCCTGAGACTGTGTCCTCTTGTTCTGGTACTGGCTGCCTGGGAGAAGAGACCATCATCCGCCTGTCTACAACCTCCCTTCAGGTAGTTGTAGAGGGCGATAAGGTCACCCCTGAGTCTCCTCTTCTCCAGGCTAAGCAGCCCCAGCTCCCTCAGTCTCTCCTCATAGGGCTTGTGTTCCAAGCCCCTCACTAACTTCATTGCCCTTCTCTGGACACGTTCCAGCAAGTCCTATGAGGAGTGACTGAGGGAGCTGGGGCTGCTTAGCCTGGAGAGGAGGAGACTCAGGGGTGACCTTATTGCTCTCTACAACTACCTGAAGGGAGGTTGTAAACAGGCAGAGGTTGGTCTCTTCTCCCAGGCAGCCAGCACCAGAACAAGAGGACACAGTCTCAGGCTGCGCCAGGGGAAGTTCAGGCTGGAGGTCAGGAGGAAGTTTTACACAGAGAGAGTGATTGCCCATTGGAATGGACTGCCCAGGGAGGTCGTGGAGTCGCCGTCACTGGAGATGTTCAGGAGGAGACTTGACAGGGTGCTTGGTTACATGGGTTAGTTGATTAGGTGGTGTTGGATGATAGGTTGGACGCGATGATCTTGAAGGTCTCTTCCAACCTGGTTTATTCTATAAGTTCTATAAGAGGACCCAGTCTCAAGCTGTGTCAGAGGAAGTTTAGGCTGGAGGTGAAAGCTCTTCCCAGCAAGAGAGATTGGCCATTGGAATGTGCTGCTCAGGGAGGTGGTGGAGTCACCATCCCTGGAGGGGTTCAAGAAAGGCTTGGATGTGGCACTTGGAGCCATGGTTTATTTGTCCTGAGGTGTTGGGTATTAGGTAATAGGTTGGACTTGATGATCTCTAAGGTCTTTTCCAACCTTATTGATTTCATGATTCTATGACAGGGGGGTGGATCCCATGGTCATAGAAGAAAAGAAATGTTTGCTTGGAAAAGACCTCTAAGATCATTCAGCACAACTATCAACCTAACACCACCATGGCCACTACACCACGTCACAAAATGCCATGTCCATGTGCTTTTTAACATCTCCAGGGCTGGTGACTCCACCACTTCCCTGAGCAGATTGTTCCAATAGAATAAAATTAACCAGGTTGAAAAAGACCTTGGTGATCATCAAGTCCAACCTATCACCCAACACCAACTAATCAACTCAACTATGCTTGTCAATTCTCTGAGAGAGGACATTTTTCTGGCTATCCAACCTAAACCTCCCCTGGCACAACTTCAATCCAAACCAGCTCTATGATTCTATGGTGTGAAGGGCAGTGAGGTGTGTCTAGACTAGCTGATCTTTTTGGACTAGCTGATCTTTCAAGGCCCCTTCCAGCCCCTGAAATCTGTGATTCTGTGTCCCTTGCTCAGCCATAAAATGAACAGAAGGAGCAAATGCTTTTTAGTGTATTAACTTAGAAAACCTTTAGAGTCCTTTGTTTTGAAGCATTTGCCTCATCCCATGATTTATGTTGGCTTCAGGGTTTCTGTGAGGTTTTGGCACTTGTTTAGAACTTTGTTCCTGATTTTAAAGCTTTGGGGCTTCTGCCTCCAAATATTTATTTAAAAGCATTTACAGTCTGGTATGTAAAGCACTCTGACAAATGACAATATAAAACTTTAATCTAAAAGCTTGATACACCAGGGGCACATCACCACTGCTTTTGGGTGTACTCAAGAAGCTGAGATCCATCCCGTCAGCTTCCACCCACATTTAGAATAGAATAGAAGGGAAAAGAATTAACCAGGTTGGAAAAGATCTCAGAGATCATTAAGTCCAACCTAGCACCCAACACCATCTGATCAACTAAACCATAGCATCAAGTGCCTCATCCAGGCTCTTTTTCAACACCTCCAGGGATGGTGACTCCACCACCTCCCTGCGCAGCACATTCCAATGGCCAATCTCTCTTGCTGGGAAGAATTTCTTCCTCACCTCCAGCCTAAATCTCCCCTGGCACAGCTTGAGACTGTGTCCTCTTGTTCTGGTGCTGGTTGCCTGGGAGAAGAGACCATCCCCCACCTGGCTACAATCTCCCTTCAGGGAGTTGGAGACAGCAAGAAGGTCTCCCCTGAGCCTCCTCTTCTCCAGGCTAAGCAACCCCAGCTCCCTCAGCCTCTCCTCACAGGGCTGTGCTCCAGACCCCTCCCCAGCTTTGTTGCCCTTCTCTGGACACCTTAGAGCATCTCAACATCTTTCCTAAACTGAGGAGCCCAGAACTGGACACAGGACTCAAGGTGTGGCGTAAACAGTGCTGGTTTGTGTCCATTGCTCCTTGTCCCATCACTGGACTATCAGGTAGACCTCTGCCCTCTCTTGAGAAACCCTCTACCCTCACTCTCTGAATCTGCAGCACAGTGACCAGTGTGACTTTGCAGGCAGCTGCACATGCCACAATCCTGTAATGCCACTAGATGCTGGAACCTGTACAGTATCACAGTATCACAGTATAACTAAAGTTGGAAATGACCTCGAGGATCATCAAGTCCAACCTATCAGCACAGACCCCATGACTAGACCATGGCACCAAGTGCCACGTCCAATCCCCTCTTGAACGTCTCCAGGGATGGCGAATCAACCACCTCCCTGAGCAGCCCGTTCCAATGACGAATGACTCGCTCAGTGAAGAACTTCCTCCTCCCCTCGAGTCTAAACCTCCCCTGGTGCAGCTTGAGACTGTGTCCCCTTGTTCTGGTGCTGGTTGCCTGGGAGAAGAGACCAACCCCTTCCCGGCTACAACCACCTTTCAGGTAGTTGTAGAGGGCAATGAGGTCACCCCTGAGCCTCCTCTTCTCCAGGCCAAGCAATCCCAGATCCCTCGGCCTCTCCTCATAGGGCTTGTGTTCAAGGCCTCTCACGAGCCTTGTTGCCCTTCTCTGGACACGTTCAAGTGTTTCGATGTCCTTCTTAAACTGAGGGGCCCAGAACTGGACACAGTACTCAAGGTGCGGCCTAACCAAAGCAGAGTACAGGGGCACAATGACTTCCCTGCTCCTGCTGGCTACAATATTCCTAATGCAGGTCAGGATGCCACTGGCCCTCTTGGCCACCTGGGCACACTGCTGGCTCATATTCATGCGGCTGTCGATCAGTACCCCCAGGTCCCTCTCTGTTTGGGAGCTCTCTACCCACTCCGACCCCAGCCTGTAGCTCTGCATGGGATTGCCGTAGCCAAAGTGCAGCACTCGGCACTTGGACTTGTTAAATGCCATCCCATTGGACTCTGCCCATCTGTCCAGTTGGTCGAGGTCCCTCTGCAGAGCCTTTCTACCCTCTAACTGACTAACATCTGCTCCTAACTTGGTGTCATCTGCAAACTTGCTGATGACTGACTCGACCCCCTCATCCAGATCATCAATGAAGATTTTGAAGAGGACGGGGCCCAGCACTGATCCCTGGGGGACGCCACTGGTGACTGGCTGCCAGCTGGATGTGGCACCATTCACCACCACTCTCTGGGCCCAGCCCTCCAGCCAGTTCCTAACCCAGCACAGAGTGTAGTGGTCCAAGCCACGAGCTGACAGCTTAGTCAGCAGTTTGCTGTGGGGGACAGTGTCAAAGGCCTTGCTGAAGTCCAGGTAGACCACATCCACAGGCCTCCCCACGTCCACCAGACGGGTCACCTGATCATAGAAGGAGATCAGGTTGGAGAGGCAGGACCGGCCCTTCCTAAATCCATGTTGGCTGGACCTGAGCCCTTGGCCATCCTTCAGGTGCGCAGTTATTGCCGCCAGGATAATCGGCTCCATCATTTTCCCTGGCACTGAGGTCAGGCTGACTGGCCTGTAGTTTCCAGGTTCCTCCATCTGACCTTTCTTATGGATGGGGACCACATTGGCCAGTTTCCAGTCATCTGGGACCTCACCTGTGAGCCAGGACTGGAGGAAAATGATGGAGAGCGGCCTGGCCAGCACATCTGCCAGCTCTCTCAGCACCCTAGGATGGATCCCATCCGGTCCCATGGACTTGTGAGTGTCCAAGTGGCTTAGCAGGTCCCGAACTAATTCCTCACGGATTACCGGGGCATTACACTGCTCCCTGACCCTGTCACCCAGCTCAGGAGGCCACTCCTCCTGAACTCCTCCTGCCTTGCTGTTAAAAATTGAGGCAAAGAAGGCGTTCAGGACCTCAGCCTTTTCCTTGTCTTCAGTCACCGTGTTCCCCTCCAGGTCCAATAAGGAGTGGAGGTTCTTCCTGCCCTTCTTCTTATTGTTAATATATTTATAAAAATGCTTTTTATTATCTTTAACTGTGGTGTCCAACTTCAGTTCCAGCTGGGCCTTTGCCTCCCTAATTTTATTCCTACATAATCTAACAACTTCTTTGAACATACCTCGAGAAGCCTTCCCCTCCTTCCAAAGGTGATACAGCCTCTTTTTTCCCCTTAAATCCTCCAGGAGTTGCTTGCTCATCCAGGCCGGTCGCCTTGCCCGCCGGCTCGTCTTACAGCACATGGGAACCGCCAGTTCCTGTGCCTTCAAGAGCTCCTGTTTGAAGTAGGTCCAACCATCCTGGACCCCTTGGTTCATGAGGGCTGTTACCCAGGGGACTTTACAAATAAGTTTCTTAAACAGGCTGAAGTTCGCCCTCTGGAAGTCCAGGGTGAAGGTTCTGTTGGTGCTCCTCCTTATCTCCCTGCATATTGAAAACTTTACTATCTCGTGGTCACTGCACCCTAGGCAGCCTCCCACGATCACATCTCCCACCAGCCTTTCCGTATTAGAGAACAGTACGTCAAGCAGAGCCTGTCCCCTGGTAGGCTCACTTAACAGCTGTGTCAGGTAGCAGTCCTCCATTCGCTCCAGGAATCTTCTGGACTGCCTCCTCCCTGCTGAATTAAGTTCCCAGCAGATATCTGGCAGGTTGAAGTCACCGACAAGGACAAGATCTGATGATCTTGAGACAGCCTCCAGTTGCTTGTAGAACAGTTCATCAGCCTCCTCATCCCAGTTGGGTGGTATGTAACAGATTCCAATCAGGATGTCAGATTTGTTAGGCTGCCCTCTGATTTTAACCCACAGGGTCTCAATTCCCTCATCTTCCACCTCAAGTTCTGTGGCAGAGAGTGACTCCCTAATATACAGAGCCACCCCTCCTCCTCTTCTCCCTCGCCTGTCTCTCCTAAAGAGCCTGTAGCCCCCCAGTGTAGCAGTCCAATTGTGGGTGTTGTCCCACCAAGTTTCTGAGATGGCGACTATATCATAGTCGCCCTGATGGATTAGGACCTCCAGCTCTTCTTGCTTATTGCCCAGGCTGCGTGCATTGGTGTACATGCATCGCAGCTGGGTTCCTGACTTCTCAATTGACCCTACTTTGCGGCCTACTCTTTCCTCTGCAGAGGGACTGATTGCCTCACCCATCCCCTTCAGACCTAGTTTAAAGCCCTCCTAATGAGCCCTGCCAACTCCAGTGCCAGGACTCTCTTACCCCTTCTAGATAAATACACCCCATCAGGACCCAGCAGGTCAGGTGCAGTGAAAGTTGTCCCATGATCAAAGAAACCAAAGTTCTGCCGCTGGCACCATCCCCTGAGCCAATTGTTGATGGTATGGGTTCTCCCATTCCTCTCAGTGTACACCCCTGACACTGAGGGAACTGAGCAGAACACCACTTGAGCTCCTGCCCCATCAATCAATTGTCCAAGGGCCCTGAACTCCTTCTTAATCGTCCTGGTGCCCTTCTTGTCAATCTCATCACTCCCAGCCTGTATCACCAGCAGAGGGTAATAGTCAGTGGGCTGGATTAATTTAGGGAGTCTTCTTGCAATGTCCCTAACCTGTGCCCCGGGTAGGGAGCAGACCTCCCTGTGGGATGGGTTGGGACGACATATGGGTCCCTCAGTACCCCCCAGGAGAGAGTCCCCAACAACTATAACCCTTCTCCTTTTCTTTGTGGAGCTGGTCGTTATAGCTGGTGGGGACCGCTTGGCCTTAGGCTCCCCTCTGGATGGCTGCTCCTCAGCCTCAGCCCTCTCATCCCCACTGCCCTCAGCCTGCAGGGCCTCATACTTATTATGCAAGGGCAGCGGAGGAGGAGGAGAGGGTCGGGGTGGATTCCTCTTGCCACCCCTGGCAGGGACCTGTATCCATCCCTCTCCGTTTCCAGGGACCCTTCCCTCAGCAGGGGAGATCTGCAGAGCCTTCTCCCACAAATCTAACTCCCTTGCACTTTCCCTTATTGTCCTTAGCCTAGATACCTCCACCTTCAGCTTGGCCACTTCGTCCTTCAGCTCAGCCACTTCGTCCTTCAGC
Source organism: Melanerpes formicivorus (assembly GCF_026170545.1). NCBI lineage: Eukaryota > Metazoa > Chordata > Aves > Piciformes > Picidae > Melanerpes > Melanerpes formicivorus. The sequence continues at coordinate 27,880,532 of NW_027142361.1, read as the reverse complement.
TCAGCCACCAGGCTGAGGAGAAAGTTCACCTGGTCACACCTGACACAGGTGTCCTCTCCCTCCCCGTCTATTCCAAGTGCCAGGCTGAAGCACTCTCTGCAGCTGGCAGCCTGGACTCCAGCATGCTGGTGAAACAGCTCTGTCTGGGCAGATGCTGCTTTTCTACCCTTCATCCTAGTGACAACCATGGTGCAATGTCTGAGTGAAAACAAAACAAAACAAAACAAATTTTTTTTTTTTCTGCAACCAGCCGATAGGCTAGCTAGCGAACCAAAATGGCGCTGCGCGCACAGCCTGGGCAGTATTTAAACCTCCCGCAGCTGACGTCAGGCTCTCGTTCCCGTGCAGGCTCGCGAGAGCGTGATCCTGCCGGCTCCCCCCTACTAGGAGTCCCGACCCGCAAAAACCCAAAAGGAAGGCAAAAAAACCCCGAGCAGAAACTCACAGTTCAAGCGAAGTGGTCCCAAAGCAGCGGTCCCGATCGGCTAGTGAACCAAAATGGCCAGAGAAGGGCCACAGGGATGAGCAGAGGGCTGGAGCTGCTCTGCTATGAACACAGACTGAAAGAGTTGGGGTTGTTCAGTCTGGAGAAGAGAAGGCTCCGGGAAGGCCTTATTGTGGCATTCCAGGGGGCTACAAGAAATCCTGGAAGGGACTTTTGAGGGTGTCAGGGAGTGATAGGACTGGGAGGGATGGAGCAAAACTAGAAGTGGGGAGATTCAGATTGGATGTGAGGAAGAAATTCTTCCCCATGAGGGTGGTGTGACACTGGCACAGGTTGCCCAGGGAGGTGGTAGAAGCCTCCTGCCTTTAGGTTTTTGCAGCCAGGCTGGATGTGGCTGTGAGCAACCTGCTGTAGTGTGAGGTGTCCTTGGCCATGGCAGTGGGGTTGGAACTGGATGATCCTTGAGGTCCCTTCTAATCCTAACAATTCTATGATTCTATGATCTCCAGAATCACAGGAGTTAGAAGGGACCTCCAAACCCCCTGCAACTGAGGAGCACACAGGAACACATCTAGCTGAGTTTTGAAGATCTCTGGAGCATGAGACTCCACAGCCTCTCTGGGCAACCTGTTCCAGTGCTCCATCACCTTGACACAAAAGAGTACTATTTTTTTCCTCATGCTGAGAAGGAACTGCCTGTGATTGAGTTTCCATCCATTGCCCCTCCTTTTATCACTGGGTATCACTGAAAGGCGACTGGCTCCATGCTACAGGAGTTCCTGATATCCTGAGAAGTCCCTCGCCAGCCTTCTTGTAGCCCCCTTCAGATAATGGAAAGCCACAATTAGGTCACCTCAGAGCCTTCTCTTCTCCAGACTGAACAGCCCCAACTCTTTCAGTCTGTGTTCATAGCAGAGCAGCTCCAGCCCTCTGCTCATCCCTGTGGCCCTTCTCTGGACACCTTCCAGCACCTCCAGATCCCTCTTGTAATAGGGGCTCCAGAACTGGACGCAGTACTCCAGGTGGAGTCTCACCAGAGCTGAGCAGAGGGGGAGAATCACCTCCCTTGACCTGCTGGCCACACTTCTCTTGATGCAACCCAGGATCTGACTGGCTTTGCAGGCTGCAAGTGCACAGTGAGAGCTCCTGTTGAGCTTCTCCTCCACCAGCACCCCCAAGTGTCTCTCCTCAGGGCTGCTTTCCAAACAGTCACTGCCCAGCCTGGATTTGTGCCTGGGATTGCCTCCACCCAGCTGCAGGACCCTGCACTTGGTCTTGTTGAACCTCATGAGGTTGGCTTGTGCCCACCTCTCCAGCCTGTCCAGGTCCCTCTGGATGGCATCCCTTCCCTCCAGCGTGTCTGCTGCACCACACAGACACAGGTCCCTTCAAACCCCTACCGTTCTAGTGGCGCTTGGTGCCGTGGTTTAGTAGTCATGAGATCTTGGGTGACAGGTTGGACTTGATGATCTTTGAGGTCCTTTCCAACCTTATTTCAACATAAAACCCACCCTGTGAGCTCCAGAGCGGCCTCAGCTGGGGCTGCTGCCTTTGACTTTGGCAGGTGATGAACATTTGCAGCACTAATCCAGCCCTGGGAGGCAGGAAACTCAATCTCAGGGGAAATCATGCAAGGAGGAAAGCTTTTTGCTCATCTTTGAACTTGGTGGTGTAATAATGTTTTGCTCATTTACCACAGAAACTTTAAGCCCAACTGGGAGAAGCCTTAAAGATGTTTGTCTGGTCAGAGTAAATGTTTCCAGTCAGTTTCTAAGCAGCACTGCCCTGGACTGGTCTAAGCAATATGAGCTTAGCTTTGAATGGCAGCTGAAATTTGATGCAGTCAAATGTTTAAGACAAAATTATTATTTATTATATATATTATTAATTTTTTACACTTGCAGCTTTGCTAGAACCATTCTCTTATGTCTCTCTGTTTTTTTTCCTCTTTTATCTCTGTCGTAGGGTTGGAAGGGTAAGGCCAAAAAGCCTCCTCCCTCCCCCCTGTAAAGTAAAGGGAAGCAAAAATTGAAGGGAAAGGAAAAAAAACTCACAGCTGAATCAGTAAAAAGCAATGGCTGCTGGATATTTACAAAGCAGGGAAACGCAGGGGAATATACAAATTTACAATATTTATAATATATACAAAGATATACAATAAAGTAGCACAGAATTGAGAGTTCCCGCCTCTGCTGAGGGGGTTCCCCACCTCCGCTCCCCCCTCTCTCCCCCTTTCCCCAGAGCGGGTTAGAAAGAGAGAGAAGGAGAAAAAAGTTAGAAGCAGTTATGTGTTAATTGGAAAGCAGTTAATACAGGCCTTGCAGTTTATCAGTTTCAAGGTCAAGCCTTGGCCGAAAGCCCAGAACAGAGAGCTGCTGCCCAAAGGAGGAGCGGAAGAAAGACAGATAGAAAAGTGCCGGAATGCCCAGGATACCCTCCTGCAATCCCAGTTCAGAAGGTGCTTCCTCCAATCTACCAATGAAATTAGTTTAGATCCTTCTTTTTCTTTACCAACATCCGAATACCATATTCCCTTTCTTAAGGGGACAGCCTGAAACGGTCAGAGTCCACCCCCTCTAAACAATTTCATTGGCTGTTCACACTGTCCATCCAGTCCAAAACGATATTTACAGTTCGTGAGTAAAGTTCACAGTCCATTCCGGCTATGCTCAGATGTAGATGATTCAAAAGTCCAAGAAAATCAGAAAGTGAGAAAAATGGAAAACAGTTCATTTCTTTGCCGGCGAAGCAAAGAAAAGGGAAACAGGGATTCTCAGGGTCTCTTAGTTGACTCAGGGCTCTCAGGGACTTCAGGGTTCGTGCACCACAGATTCCTCGTTGATTCTTCCTTTGGACGCGATGTAGCTATACAACAGTTTGAAGTTAACCTCTTTCAGCTAAAGTTAAATTTCTTTGTGGAATACACTGAATCTCACCATTCTCTTGCATTACCCAATAAGTGTGACCCGGACCTTCAGCTGAAACCACCCCTCGGACAGGTTTATCCTCTCCTGAGGGTGAAAATACCCAAACAGTTTTGCCTAACAGATTCTTTTCTCTAACAGCAGGAAATCTATCACCTTCTACTTTCCGTAGCAAATCTGAATGTGCAGGTCCAGCTCGGTTCACTGAACCTCTACTATTTACCAGCCAGGTTGCTTGTGCTAAATGTTTTTCCCCGTTTTTCAAAGATCCACCCCCCATGGCTTTAAGAGTGGTCTTCAACAAACCGTTGTAGCGTTCAATCTTCCCTGGAGCTGGTGCATAGTAGGGAATATGGAATATCCACTCAATACCGTGCTCTTTTGCCCAGCTCTTGACAAGGTTGTTCTTGAAATGAGTTCCGTTGTCTGACTCAATCGTCTCTGGAGTTCCGTGTCTCCACAGGATCTGTCTCTCCAGACCAAGAATGGTGTTGCGTGCAGTTGCATGTGGAACTGGATAAGTTTCCAACCATCCAGTGTTTGCCTCTACCATAGTAAGCACGTACTGCTTACCAGAACGAGAACGTGGTAGAGTGATGTAGTCAATCTGCCAAGCTTCACCATACTTGTACTTGGACCACCTGTCACCATACCACAAGGGCTTAATTTGCTTTGCCTGCTTAATAACAGCACAAATGTCACAGTCATGGATGACTTGCGTGATTGCATCCATGGAAATGTCTATGGATCTGTCACGAGCCCATTGGTATGTTGCATCGCTGCCTTGATGTCCTGACGAATCATGAGCCCACCGAGCTAAGAATATCTCACCTCGGTGTTTCCAGTCGAGATCAAGATTAGAGTCCATGTCTACTTGAGAAACTCTTGCAGCTAGATCTGCCTGATGGTTGTGTTGCTGTTCCTCAGTAACTTTGCTCTTAGGAATGTGAGCATCGATGTGTCTCACCTTCACTGGAATTCTCTCGATTCGATCAGCAATGTCCTGCCACAGTTTGGCTGCCCAAATGGGTTTTCCTTTCCTCTGCCAACCACTCTTCTTCCAGTTCTTTAGCCAACCCCATAGAGCATTGGCTACCATCCATGAGTCGGTGTAGAGATAGCTTTGGCCATCTCTCACGTTCAGCTACGTCGAGAGCTAGCTGGACAGCTTTTACTTCTGCGACCTGACTGGATTCTCCTTCTCCATCCTTCGCCTCTTCAGCTCGGCGTGTTGGACTCCACACTGCAGACTTCCACCTTCGCTTGTTTCTAACAAGACGACAGGAACCGTCTGTAAACAGAGCATATTTCTTTTCATCATTAGAAAGGTCATTGTAAGGAGGAGCTTCCTCAGCATGAGTTACTTTCTCCTCTGGAGGTTTAGCACAGTTGGTACCTTCAGGCCAACTTGAGATCATCTCCACTAGACCAGGTCTTTCAAGATTTCCCAGTCGAGCTCTCTGTGTTATCAGAGCCATCCACTTAGACCATGTTGTGTCTGTGGCATGATGTGGTGTGGAGCCTTTGCCTTTGGACATCCAATTCAAAACTGGTAATCTGGGAGCTAAGAGAAGTTGTGATTCAGTTCCAATCACTTCAGAAGATGCCTTTACTCCCTCATAGGCAGCTAAAATTTCTTTCTGTGTTGGAGTATATTTAGCCTCTTAACCACTGTAACCTCGACTCCAGAAACCAAGAGGTCATCCATGTGTCTCACCTGGAGCTTTTTGCCACAAGCACCAGGTTGGACCATTGTCACTTGCAGCCGTGTACAAAATGTTCTTAATGTCTGGACCATCTCGGACAGGTCCCAGACCCATTGCTTGAACTACCTCTTGCTTTATCTGGTCAAAGGCTGCTTGTTGTTCAGGTCCCCATTGGAAATGGTTTCTCTTTCGAGTCACATCATACAGAGGTTTCACAATCTGACTGTATCTAGGAATGTGCAGTCTCCAAAATCCCACTATCCCCAAGAAACGTAGGGTCTCTTGCTTATTTGTGGGATTTCCCATGGTGGAGACTCAATTTACCACATCCACTGGAATGTGTCGGCATCCATCCTGCCACCGCACTCCCAGAAACTGAATTTCTGTGGTAGGTCCCTTCACCTTGTCTCGCTTGATGGCAAAACCTGCATTCAGAAGAATGTCAATGATTTTGTTGCCTTTCTCGAAGACTTCTTCAGCAATTTTACCCCAGATGATGATATCATTGATGAACTGGATGTGTTCTGGAGCACCGCCTTTCTCCAGAGCATCGTGGATCACTGCATGACAAATGCTTGAGCTGTGGATCCAGCCCATTGGCATTCTGTTGAAAGTGTACTGGATTCCTCTCCAGGTGAAAGCAAACTGAGGCCTGCATTCCTCTGCTATGGGAATAGAGAAAAATGCATTAGCAATGTCTATGGTAGCATACCATTTGGCCTCTTTGGATTCCAGCTCATACTGTAGCTCCATCATGTCTGGCACTGCTGCACTCATAGGTGGTGTTACTTCATTTAGGGCTCGGTAGTCGACTGTCAGACGCCAGTCTCCATTCTGCTTCCGCACCGGCCACACTGGACTGTTGAAAGGTGAATGAGTTTTGCTGACGACTTTCTGACTCTCCCACTGACGAATCAGATTCTGAATGGGCAACAAAGAGTCACGGTTGGTTCTGTATTGTCTGTGATGCACAGTCTGAGAAGCAACCGGCAATTTAATGTCCAGTATCTTGTGTTGTCCCACAACTGCAGATTCATCAGAAAGCTCAGGTCTGGCAGATAGCTTTAATTTTTGTCCATCAATTTCTATAGAAGCTACTCCAATAGCCCATTTGTAACCTCTAGGGTCTTTGAAAGGCCCTTCTCTCAGAAAATCTATTCCCAAAATACAAGGTGCGTCGGGTCCCGTCACAACTGTATGCTTCCTCCATTGTTTACCAGTTAGACTTATATTAACCTCTACCTTACTTAACTCTTGAGATCCACCACTGACTCCCAGAATAGTTATAGACTCTGATCCCTGATAATTTGATGGCATTATGGTGCACTGAGCTCCTGTGTCAACCAAGGCCCTGTACTTCCGAAATTGTGAAGTGCCAGGCCACTGGATATACACATCCCAATAGATTCTATTATCTCTGTTATCCCTATCCTCCCCCTGGTGGGAAGCAGGGCACCCCTAGTTATGGGGAACATGCCCACATGTGCATTGAGCACAGCGTGCAGTGTTATAGCTTTGCATGTTATAACTGGAGCCACTGTTGGAGCTACTAGAGTTGTTCTGGGGAACTGTGGAAGTAACAGCTACCGTTCTGGTATTACTACCTCTGGTACTGCCACTTTGCAGTTCTCTCAGTCTCCTGAAAAGATTAGAAGTTGGTTGGCCATCCCAGCGGTTCATGTTCTCACCAAACTGATCACGCAGAGTTATCCAAATAGTTCTACGTGACCGCCTTGGTGGTCTCTTTTGATTTGATCTGTTTTGGAACGACCTCCTCGGAAGACGTGTATTCCTCACAGATGAAACATGTATCCACCTGGAGGAAGAACTGAAATTATCCCTTTGTGCCAATTGGGATATGGAATTTTTAAATTCATCCTTCAACTCTCTCATGCAATTCTCAATTTTTCCAGACAGAGTTTCAATGGCTGAAACCAAAGAACCACGTGTCATGCTATCCTCCAATTGTCTCATTTGATCACTGAATTGGCCAACCGTAGGAGAAGCTCCACCATAACTTCTTGACACAATTCTGCTTGCCAGAATGTTTGCATAACTAGAAGGAGCAAGTTTGATGATCTTTTTAGCAAGACCAATATCCACAGGAATGTCATCAGGATTTAGAGTTTCATGTTCACCATAGAGTAGTTCTCTAACAGCAAATTCTCTCAAGCGCTTAATTCCCTCATCTATGGTAGTCCAGGGTTTAGGATTCCATGGAAGATCATCTCGGGAAGGGTATCTCAGGGCAACCGCCATTAAAAGGCGTTTCCACAGATTAACCTTACTGAGAGCCCTGCCTAGATGTCTATCTATTCCATTATCCCTCGAGAGAGTTCCTAACTGAGCTGCTGACTTGTCTCCAACTGTTAGAGCTGGAGCACCTGTATCATAACATCTACTAAGTCAAGCTAGAACTGGCTCCTTTTCTGCCCTGGTGTAATCTTTACGGACATTTCTCAATTCCTCACGCGGTGAGGAACATTCTAAAATATCATCTTCCTCTTCCTCTCCCTGAACTTTTTGTCCTAATAATCCTGCTGTCATTTTCTCAAGGATCTCTTTAAGCTGAAAACCACCTTTGCCAGCTCCTTTCCTAGCTTCATCTCTATCCTGCTTTGCTCTCACTAGGTTAGCTAGATCTTTAAAAAAAATCTTCTCTTCCTCCTCAGCAGGATTTCTTAGAGTAGAGGGCCCCTCACCAGGATCAGTCTCTAGCTCTTCTTCTCCATCTTTGGCCTAGTCTTTAAAACAGCCACCTTAACTGGAGCTGTGTTTGAATTTACAGCCACCTTAATGGAAGCTGACAGGTCCTGAGATAAATCAGCTGCTTGGTCAGTGTCTTCCGGTCCCACCGAGAGAGCGTATGCAGAAATGACGTTACTCTGTTAATGGCCGACGGAGAGAAAGGAGGAGGAGAAGGAGTAGGCGCCATGTTCATACCGGCCACCGCCCTTGGCAGCTTGCCAGAATCAGCAGCAAAATCATTTAGAGCTGCTTTACCAATTAACTTTTTAGCCCTCTTTTTAACTGACAGAGATTCTCCACATTCCACTTCACTAGATGACTGGGACTGCTCCAGAGCCACGGCGTTTTCTTTTTGATCTAGTTTTAATAACAAAACAAGCTTTGGATATCTTTCTCTCTCGCCGCAGAGAGAACAGTAAATATGCAATTACCATCACCAGCAGCAGATTTATACACATCACATAAATCACCTTTGGATCCCAGGCATCACCTAAAGTTACTCTCTCCTCCGGCGGAATCTTAAAACCCCTTATCTCAATTGGGCGAGTGGTGGAGGTAACATTTCTGTATCTCGCGGGCCATAAGAAATCCACGCATTTTCCATACCATAGTCTAACTGTATACATAACCCACAAATAAATTGCCTGCACCAAATATTTACCCAGGTAATCAAAAATCAAACCCAAACAATATTTGTAAACCAGAGCCCCAAAAATTGAAAAGAATAATCGCTCTACAAACCACAACACCTTCATGCTTGCTAATTCAGCTAGAAAACACTAAATCAATCAACTAATAAATTAAACTAATTATCTGCCGCACGTTGGGTAAGCCAAGAAAAAAAAGTCGTAGGGTTGGAAGGGTAAGGCCCAGAAGCCTCCTCCCTCCCCCCTGTAAAGCAAAGGGAAAGAAAGTTGAAAAGGGAAAGGAAAAAAAACCTCACAGCTGAATTAGCAAAGCAATAGGTGCTTTATATTTATAAAAGCAATACAGGATATGCAGGGGAATTTCAGAATTTACAATATTTACAATATATAAAAAAAATATACAACAAAGTAGCACAGAAATGAGAGTTCCCCCCTCTGCTGAAGTGGTTCCCCACCTCCGCTCCCCCCTCTCTCCCCCTTTCCCCAGAGCGGGTTAGAAAGAGAGAGAAAAGAGGAAAAAAGTTAGAAGCAGTTATGTGTTAATTGGAAAGCAGTTAATACAGGCCTTGCAGTTCATCAGTTTTTCAAGGTCAAGCCTTGGCCGAAAGCCCAGCACAGAGAGAGCTGCTGCTCAGTGGAGGAGAGGAAGAAAGACTGATAGAAGAGTGCCAGAATGCCCAGGATACCCTCCTGCACTCCCAGTTCAGAAGGTGCTTCCTCCCAATCTACCAATGAAATTAGTTTAGATCCATCTTTTTGTTTACCAACTTCCGACTACCATATTCCCTTTCTTAAGGGGACAGCCTCAACCGGTCACAATCATTTTCAAGGTCAAGCCTTGGCCGAAAGCCCAGAACAGAGAGCTGCTGCCCAAAGGAGGAGCGGAAGAAAGACTGATAGAAAAGTGCCGGAATGCCCAGGATACCCTCCTGCACTCCCAGTTCAGAAGGTGCTTCCTCCCAATCTATCAATGAAATTAGTTTAGATCCTTCTTTTCGTTTACCAACATCCGACTACCATATTCCCTTTCTTAAGGGGACAGCCTCAAACGGTCACAATCTCTTTTATCTCTTTTTTATTTTTTTCCTTTTTTTCTCCCCTTTTTTATCTTTTTCTCTCTTTTTTCCCTTTTTTGTCTCTTTTTTCCTCTTTTTTCTCCCTTTTCCCTCTGTTTTGTTTTTTCCTCTTTTTTCTTTTTTTTCCTCTTATTTCTTTTTTTCTCCTTTTTTTCCTCTTATTTCTTTTTTCCCCTCCTTTTAATTCCCTTTTTTCTCCTTTTTGTCCTCTTTGTTTTTTTTTTCTTTTTTCCTCCTTTTATTCTGCTTTTTTTTATTTTTTTTCTGTTTTTTGTCCTCTTTTTTGTTTTTTCTCTTTTTTTTTCCTTTTTTCCCTCCTTTTTATTCTCTTTTTTCCCCCACTTTTTTTCTCTTTTTTTTTTCCCTCTCTATTTGTGGTTCTTTTCCCCGAGGTTAAAAATATTTTGATTAATATTCCAATTAATATTTAAAGGAATAAAATAAATATAATAAAATTGTAAGAAATGGTAAGAAAAAAAGAATAAAAATAATGGCAAAGGAATAAATAAAAATAATGCTAAGGAAAAAATAAAAATAATGCTAAAGAAAAAATAAAAATAATGGCAAAGAAAAAATTAATACTAATTAAAAATAATATCAAATTAAAACAATACAAATAATGGCAAAGGAAACAAAAAATTAAATAATGCCAATTAACAAATCATACCAAATAAAAAATAATACCAATGTAAAACAATAAAAATAATGGCTAAGAGAAAAATAAAAATCATGCCAAAGAACAAATAATACCAATAAAAAATTAAAAAGAATACCAAATTAAAACAATAAAGGTAATGCCAAATAAATATGATACCATATAAAAATGATAAATAGTGCCAAATGAAAAAATAAAAACGATACCAAATAAAAGAAATAAAAATAATGCCACATAGAAATAAAAATAAAGCCCAAGAAAAAAATAATGCCAATTAAAAATTTAAAAGAATATCGAATTAAAGCAATAAAAATAATGCCAAATAAATATAATCCCAAATAAAAATTTCAAATGCCAAATAAAAGATAACATGAATGCCAAATAAAAATTAAAAATACCACCAAATCAAAATTGAAAAGACTATCAAATGAAATAATACCAAATTAAAACAATAAAATTAATGCCACATCACAAATAAAACCAAAGAAAAAACCATAAAAATAATACCAAGTAAAAAAATCAACAATGCCAATGAAAAAGTTAAAGTAATACCAATTAAAAATTGAAAAGAATGCCAAGTTAAAGCAATAGAAATTATGCCAAAGACATATAATCTCAAAGAAAAATGGTAAATAGTGCCACAGAAAAAATAAAAATAATGCCAAAGTAAAGAAATAAAAATAATGCCACATAAAAATAAAAATAGTGCCAAATGAAAAGATAAAAATGATGCCAAAATTTACTCTCTAGCTTAAAAAAAAAATAAATTAAACAACTAATAAAATAACAAAATATTCATTAAAATTAATAACAGTGCCAGTTAAAAAAAAATTTTAAAATGCCAAATAAAAACTAATGTTAAAGGGAAAAAAATAAAAATAATACAAAATAACAAAGAAAAATAATGCCAAATGAAAAAAGAATCATGGAAGAGTTTACTTTCTGTTATCACAGGTAAAACATAAACAAAGTCCTCCCATTCTGGGATCCTTCAAGGTAAAATAAAATGAAGTAAAATAAAATAAAATAAAATAAAATAAAATAAAATAAAATAAAATAAAATAAAATAAAATAAAATAAAACAAAACACAAATTGCTGTTCCTGGTTTAAATTGAAGTGGTACTGCTCAGGCAGAGATCTACACCTTCTCTTCAGGCTTAAATACAAACTAAACCCCAGTGATGTGACTGTTTCTGAAAGGGATAAGTTAACATATTTTGTCTTTTTTTCCCCATTAGCTGACTGCTGAAAGGTTTTGCTTGATAGGAGCCAGACATACCTCGACTCTGCAAGAGTATTTCTGGCCAGCATTCTCTTGGTGGAGAAACAGTGGCACCTAGCTGCCACCAAGCTAACCACTCAGAGTGTTCCTGGCCAAGACATCCGCACAGACTGACAGAGAGCATTGGGTTGGAAGGGGCCCTCAAAGGTCATCTTGCCCAGCCCCCGTGCAGCCAGCAGGGACAACTCCAACTAAATCAGACTGCCCAGGGCCACATTAAGCCTGATCTTGAATGTCTCCAGGGATGAGGCCTCAACCACAGAATCACAGAATGTTAGGGCTTGGAAGGGACCTCAAAAGCTCATCCAGTCCAACTCCCCCTGCCAGAGCAGGATCACCTACAGCAGGTCACACAGGAACACAGACAGACAGGTTTTGAATATCTCCAGAGAGGGAGACTCCACAACCCCCCCCTAGGCAGCCTGTTCCAGGGTTCTCTCACCCTCACAGGGAAAAATATTTCCCTCATGTTTCTATGGAACTTCCTCTGCCTCAACTTCCAACCACTGCCCCTTGTGCTGTCATTAGGCATCACCAAGCAGATCCTGACTCCATCCTCTTGGCATTCAACCTGCACATCTTTATAATTGCTCCACCTGAAGGAATATTACTCTCAGGGCTATAGCCTAGAACACAGTGCCCTGTGTACACACTGAGAAGTCATTGTTTGATGCCAAGGTTTAGTTGATTAGATGGTGTTGGGTGATGGGTTGGATTTGATGATCTCAGAGGTCTTTTCCAACCTGGTCTGGTCCGTTCCATTCCATTCCATTCCATTCCATTCCATTCCATTCCATTCCATTCCATTCCATTCCATTCCATTCCATCCTTCATTTTGAAGGTCTATCTATGTATACAGAAGGGACACTAGGATGATTAGAGGGCTGGAGCTCCTCTCCTGATGAGAATGGAGTCAGGGACGACAGCACTCAATATGAGTGATAGAAATCATCCAACTTTATTGTTCCACACTTCATTATTTATAGTCTTATCTTATGCATAGTTAATTCTATTCTAATTTAACACATACTACTGATTTCCCTCTAAAAGGTTACATCATTGTTTTCACTACTCTCTGGATTTTTTCTATTCAGTCTAATTGCTCTTTTTCCCAGATCTCGCCTCCTCCTTATCTTGCTTGCCTCTTCTCAGGGGCAGCTTGACCTCAGCATACCAAAGCAATCAGCACTTCCCCACAGCTACTACTCCATTGCTATATTATCAACAGAGAATCCTTCAAGGCCTGAATTGCACAGGTGTTCCTGGGACTCATGTCCCCTCTTGCTTAAACCAGACCCCAACAATTCCTCTGTTTTTCTTTTGTGCAAGTAAGGCCTTGGAGGTTATCCTTTGAACACTTTGCATGGTACAATTATAAACAAGTTTAACAATAATCAAAATTAGTACAATACCTAAAAACCTTAAAGCTTCTTTTATCAATTGTTTAACCCACCGTGACACATTCCCAAATATTGATCTTAACCAATCATCCAAGGGACTTTTTGCAATTGTAACAGCGCACGCATGATTCTTTAGCCTCTTGATCTCAGCATGTATTGACACTCCATGATCTGACAGGTTAAAACAACACATTCCATCAAAATCTTCACACCCATGCCCTTGAGCTAACAAAAAATATCAATTGCAGCATGATTTTGCAGTAACGCGTGTTTCAATGGGTTTTGATCTAACAATAGCTCTTCCAACACCTGAGTGGTAACATCTGCGTTTCTTACTGACCAACTGTCGAGGGTTGAAGGGGAAAGCCGCAAAGCCTTCTTCCTCCCCCTGTAAGTAAAGGGAAGAAAATTGAAAGGGAAAAAAAACACAGCCGGATTAGCAAAGGGATTGTGCTATATTTATGAAGCAGTTTAGGGAATGCAGGTTTATATACAGAATTTACAGTATTTACAATATATACAGAAATATACAACAAAGTAACACAGAAATGAGATTCCCTCCTCTGCTGAGGAGGGTTCCCCACCCCTGTACCCCCTTCTCTCCCCCTTTTCCCAGAGAGGGTTAGAAAGAGAGAAAAGGAATAACTGATAATTAAAAGCAGTTATGTGTTAGAAGAGGCCTTATCTTTGCTCAAGGTCAATCTGTCCGAAAGCCCAGAAGCTGTGAGATGCGCAAGGAAGAAAAGTGCCAGAAATGAGTGAGACCAGTCTCTGCTGTACTCCCAGTTCAAAGGTGCTTTCCACCAATCTACCAATGAAATTAGTGTAGATCTGTCTTTCGTTTATAAACATTCAGCCACAATGTCCCCTTACTTAAAGGGACAGCCTCAAACGGTCACACCAACACGCTAATCCTTCTACTTCACTCAAAGCCTTGCTGTCCTCGAAAGTTTGCTTCAAATATCATACATGTGCGAGTATGGTTAGCTGATGCATTGCAAACTTGTTGTGAGCCTGTCAAGGTCCGGAGACATTAAATGCCTCGGTCCGGAGACACAGTTCTTTTAAGTATTCCCGTGTTGTGAAATTAGAGGCACAAACGAGGCCAAAGTATCAACAGCTAGACTATTTATTACATAAATAAAGTGGACATAAGAAGGGGAGAGGGAGAAAAGAGAGAGGGAGAGAGAGAAGAGAGAGAGAAGAGGAAAGGAATTATATTACCACACCCCTCATCCCCCCCAAGACAGTTAAAGTCTGTGGAGGAAAGGTGCTGCAGGAGATGTTGGGTTTGTAGAGAAACGGTGTTGAGGCTTTTGCTGGAGAAGAGCTGTGGTCCTCTGGGGAGATGTTGGGTTGATACAGGAACGGTGCTGAGGCTCCTCTGGGCAGCCTGGGTCTGTAGAGAAAGGGTGCTGAGGCTTTGGCTGGAGCTGCGGTCCTCTGGGCAGCCTCTTTTCTCCGGAGCAGCATTGTCCCGGCTTTCTCTTCTCAGCGGCCTGGCCCGTCTCCTGTGTTTTCCTTCATCTCCGTTTTTCTCCCCGTTTTTCTCCTCTGTTTCTCTCTCCTGTTTCTCTCAACAAACCAGTAGTTGTTCCAGTCTTTTATACAGTTTTTGGTCCTTAGGTATGTATTCAAATATTGTCCCTCAGGAATTCCAGTGGCAGGAAATAATCCTTAGGTTCTGTGTATTGCTGTGTGTTTGGGCAAGATCCTGGCTGGAGGGGGGGGGGAATCTCCGTCTCCCCCGTCTCCATCCAGACAAGGCTCCCCACATTCCTTACACCACAGGAAACAGGTGGTAAAACCCATTGTGTCACCCTGCCCAGGGTACTTGATGGGTGGAGATTATCTTGCCCTAAAGGTGTGATGGCTGGGTCCTTGGGTCCATTGTTGTAGTCCCGTGTTATCACGATGCAATCACAGGCTGATCTGCATCCAGGATTCATGGACAGGATTCTTTCCACCTTCTTTCCAGTGGCTCTGCTATCACTTTATCTTTGTTGACTCACATAGAGAGAGACAAACTTATTAGACTCTCACAGAGCCCAACAGTCATAGTTCTTTAGGATCATATGGTAACCGCTGAGTCAGTCCCTTAATCAATAATGCACTACAATTTGCCACTTCACTCTCATTACTACAATTATTACTACTATAATTACCAAACATATTTACATCAAATCTGGGTATCCTTATTAAACACATCTGAAAAGGTTCACCCACAGTTTGTAAGCTCAAACAAAATTCATTATTGCCTATCATGTTGGGCCATGTTACCCATACAAGGCACAAAGCTCAAGTTGAACTAGTTAGAATGTTCTAACAGAGTTGGCATAATACATGGTCAAAGATAACAGACATTGTAAAGAAGAACTTAGGTCTTAATAGTTCCAATCTTTACATTTCACTCCTCTTACTGACAGAGAAGACTTGATTATGCCTGAACACTTTGCACACAGAGATTAAGGCACAAATGCAATCCTTAGCACTGTCTTTTGCAATCTGTTTTAGGGGTATGTTGCATCTTTATTTTCTCTAGGATGGTCAAAAATCATGAATTGTTTAATGGTAGGAAGATTTCTTTAATCTGTAAAGGTAGATCTGGCCAGGCTCTAGCTTCACAGACAGAAAACTTGCAGGAAAACAGCAAGAGCAAAAGAGCTTCATTGCTTTGCCCAATATAAAATTGCACATAATAATGTGTTTTTGCTCATCCTAGTAACACTAATCTCTTATTGGTACCACTAAAAAACTTTTTTTTTTTTTGCTATGGGATATTCTCTCTTTCCCCCCTTATTTATTTATTTATTTGGTTGTTGTTATTTTCAACCTAAAATGAAAATGCATGATGTGTTATAATGAATTTTGATTTTCCCTCTAGGTGTGTAAAATTATAGCAAACTGGTGAGATAACAGATAAGTCCATATGAACATTTCTCTAATCACACAACAACCAACCAACCATAATATTCAGTCCTAATTCAGATGTTTTATGGTACATTCTTCTCATTGTTGCTTTTGGTCTCAGATTATTATAATAGTCATTGTGATCAGTGTTAGGTAGTTCTGGTGATTTCCAACTTCATGGGAAATGCTGCTTTTTTAATCTTCTTGATTCTTGTGCTGTTGTTGATATTATTGCAGTAATGCATTGCTAGTATCACTAAACCTTAGTTATAAAATATGCCTTTTTTTTTATATATATATAATATACCTATATCAGACCCTTAACTTATGCTAATACTAAAAATCCTTAAAAACTTAAAGAACTATGTTAAAATTAATCCATCAAATCAATGTCTAAAAAGAAATAAAGTTGTTCCATGAAGTAAAGAACACTTTCTAAAATTAAAACCTGTTTACTACAATCCTTAACTATATTACATGGAGCTCCTTTGAAATGCCATGGCACACAACTAAGAAGGTTCGAACCAAAAGAAAATCTTACAATGTGAACTCATTACTAAGTAGGTATACCTTGCTACAATTACTATGTACTAAGTGCCTGTAAATACCAAATGCTTACTATTCATTATGCTTACTAGGAAAACTTAGCAAATCTCTAAATAACAAATCTCTGAAAGACATTACAATCAAAAATGATGAAATTATCACTGTTGCTTTAAATCAGAACAGAGCTTTGGTAGTGTATTGGGTTGAACTGAGATGGAGTTAATTCTCCTCACAGCATTGTTCTAGTGCTGTGGTTTTTTTGCAGCAGTCGTTGATAACACAGCAGTGTTTTGGCTACAGCTGAATCTGGTGTCCAAGCTGTGTCCTTTCAACATTTCCCTGCCCCAAGAGTACATTGAGGGGTGGGCAAGATCTTGGGAGGGGACACAACTGAGCCAGCTGACTCAGACTGGCCAAAGGGGTATTCCATACCATATGACGTCAGCTCAGGTATAAGAAGGAAGTGAAAGAAGGAAGTTTGGGGATTCGTCCATGGCGTTTATCCTCCCAAGGAACCACCAAGCTTAGAGAGCCCTGCTTCCCGAGACCGACCACCCTCCTGCTGATGGGAAGTAGAGACTAACATCTCTCTCTCTGCTTTCTTTGCTTCCGCGCGGTCTATTTGCTGTTTGCTTATTAGTGTTATTAAATTGCTCCTATCTTATCCCCGGCTTCTGTTATATTCTCTTTCCCTTCTTCCCCTGTTCACTTAAGAGGGGGAGTGATAGAGCAGCTTGGTGGGTATCTGGCCTCCAGGCCCGAGCCAAACCACCACAGGTAGAAAAGGGAAGGGGAGGGGGGGGGGTGATGCTTCTAGCTAACTTAAGGCATCTCAGCCCAATAGAGCAACTGGAAGGGTTAACATGCAGTGTCTGAGATCTAAGAGGTGGGGGGGGGGGGGGGGGCAGCACAGCTGAAGCCGCTTGGGGGGGGGCCTGCTGGTGAGAGCCACCGGGGCCACTGCTATGGTCAGTGCTGCCTGTGTCATCAAAGCTGTCAGTGCCGCTTCGGCCGGAGCCGTCGGTGCCTGCGGGGCCATCAGGGCTCGCGGGAGGGGTGCAGTCATAAGAATGCCGTAACCGCGAGCCTCCAAGCGCTCCATTCTTTCTAAGAGGGGCTGTAAAGCAAAGTTTGAATCTTCTGAATCCGAGCCCTCGCTGGTGATGTTAGAGGAAGATGTTGATGAACGGGATCCAACACACTGAGGCACAGGTTTCGCTGCCCTTTTTTGGCTTTTTCTCTGCTTGAGGTGAAACGGCAGTGGTGGTGGCTGGCAATCCCAGTGTGGTCGCCGCAAGATGTATCGGGGGTGGCCCCGGTCGATCGGTTGATATTTTTCAAACACATCATTCGGCTGCAACTCAGATAGGACTGGGGCTGCATCTCGTCCTGACAAATATGCTGTAACTGCAGCAGCCATTTGCTGTTCTAGCTTATATTTTTTGATGCAGTTTATGCATTCTCGCCATGGCTTTTGTAGCTTTATAGCAGTTTTATCACCATCTATTACGAAGTCCCACAGTTTGTTTCCATATTCTCCCCAACAAGTTTCATCAAAATAACTATCTCCGCTAGGGAAATACCCCAATGCAGATCCATGGGCCAAAAGCCCAGGAATTACTTTGGGCGATATCTCCACCTTACGCTTTTCTAAAAAGCACTGAAATAGGGAGAGTGCTACCTCTTTTTCCATATTCACCGACGTCTGCGAACTTCACTGCTGCGATCTGTTACCCTCCAGTGTCCGCTGCTCCTTTCCTCAGGCCCGCTGATACCGGTGTGCCTGAGCTTACCGTCGGCCCACCAAGTCTAGCCCGCCGATCCTTTCCTCAGGCCCGCCAATACCGGCCCGCCCAAGCTGCCGTCAACCCACCAAGTCTAGCCCGCTGACCTTTTCCACCGGCATGCCAATATCGGCGCGCCAAGACTGGCCCGCCCGAGCCTTCCTCCAAGGTTGGCTGGCTCGTAATTCCCGGGTGCGGTCTCCACTGTTGTCCCTGTCAACACAGCTCAGAGTACCCGAAGAATCGGGTCCCTGTTCGAGCACCACTTGACGAAAACGGGGTCAGGGACGACAGCACTCAATATGAGTGATAGAAATCATCCAACTTTATTGTTCCACACTTCATTCTTATCTTACGCATAGTTAATTCTATTCTAATTTAACACATACTACTGGTTTCTCTCTAAAAGGTTACATCATTGTTTTCACTACTCTCTAGATTTTTCCTACTCAGTCTAATTGCTGTAGTGGATATGCCCTCAGAAATGCGCGGCACATCCATCAATGAAAATATAAGTTTATTTATATATATATGTACAAACTCTGTAACGGGGTATTTACGGTCACCCTTCACAGGTATCAATATTCGGTTAGTGAAACTATCTTTACAGAATGTTATGTATGGGCATTTAAATCAAAATGATTCACAGAACTTATAATCGAAACTGAGTCAGAGAGTGGCGGGGGAGGGGTTGGTCAGTGACTGGCAACCCTCCACCCTGAGCAATATAAATGCTATCCTAACTGAAGCTCTGTAAAGAAGGGCTTGGCTTACTCACAAACTGAGAACTTCGTGAAGTCTTTCCTTAATAATGTTTCTAGTCCAGACAACGTGGCACGGATGTGCTGTAATAAGGAGACAGGAAATGGCGCCGGCCGTGTGGCTGCACCGCGCGGCTCTGCTGTTCTCTCCCAGGATACAAAGGTTTCTCGCTCGGAGTGGGGGCAGTGGCAGGTCGGCAACGCTGGTTCACACGGTCTACCAGGTTTTCTCCTACGATGGATCATGCAGCGGTTGATCCCATGGAGTGATGTCCACGGCACCGCACGCAGATGGGTGACGGTGGCAAAAGGACCACGAGGCCTCCCGAAGCACTGGCACGCGCGCACACAGTCTCCAACACCGAAGTGGGGGGGCTCATTTAACAAACGACCCCTATTTACCATTTGCCCCAGTGAATACTGGTCCACTAAGCATCTGTTGCTAATGCAAAGATTAACCAATGAACTAACACCTACCAAATATGGCCTGAGTATATGCTACGCCCAGGGAAACAAAAATATAGCCTGCCTCTTGTACTACAGGGGTGAGACCATGCCCAGGTAGGCTGTTTACCTGGACTCAGTGGCGCCAGGATCCCCCCCTGCCGCCTCCAGAAAGGAGGGGGAACAAAGGAGGGTTAACACATAGAGAAATATATCCTACCCAAATGTTTGGGGCACAATCCTGACCATAAGCATCTTTCACTGCACTCGGGCTGCGGTGGCGGCGGTCCTGGCCGTGCACTCGGGCTGCGGCGGGGCTGGCCCTAGTCTCTTCCCCGACCTTTTCGGACGAGTTCCGAAAATGGCGCCGAGCACCTGGCTCCACCTCTCTTCTTCTCAGTAGGTTGTGGTGCAGCCCCTCCCTCTTCCAGGGGAGGGTTGTGTTGTTGGATGCTGCCACTTCTTGGTACACGAACGCCTAGTGGGAAGGCGGTGTACTGTGACATGCATTTGGTTAGCCTTGGGCCACGGCTGGAAACGGTCAGCACTGGGCATGGGATAGGTCCGTGCAGGGTTGTGAAAGGCTCAGCGTGCTGTTTTCCTGGAGGGGTGGAGAAGCAGTTAGAGCCTGATTGTTCTGACTGGCTTGCCCAAGGGGTGGAAATATGCCGCTGAGTAAATAGAGATGGGAATAAAGGTTTGGTTGAGAAGTTGTGAGGTTCTTTCCAGGTGACCAGGATGTCCAAGAGCTTGCACCGCCGAAGTGAGAACTCTGCATCGCTGAGAGGTTCTACTACATGAGGGAAGAAGAACTGGCATGGACGGACACTAGAGCCTGAATGAGAGACTGTTTGGGTGGACGCCCAGGTGAATATATGGACTTCGCCGAACATGTCATCAGAAGATTTCTGATTTAATGATGTGTTTGGGTGCAAAGATTATGGTATGCGTGTTGCAGTATGAGCTGGGTGCCCCCCTGCAATGTTTACTTCCTGTGTCCAGAAGTCCAGCCCAGAGGGGTGGACACAGGAAATTATGTAGTATTTCCTACCACAATCCTTTGCACCACTATAAGATCCAATGCGGAGTTTAGCACGTTCTCTTTTCTTCCTCCTCCGTCAGCCGGTAACTGGGGGAGATGTCTTCTGGCTTTGGGCCTGGCTAGGCCCAAGGCCATAGGGGGGATGGGCAGTCTCAGATCTGGCCAGCTGAGACTAGCCTAGCAATGGGAGGGGGAAGAAGGAGCCCTGGGGGTCTTGGGTGTACCCTCAGGTGGGGATGGGATCTCTCTGGGTCCGTTTTGGGATCCTTCTTTGTCACTGTGCTTTTGGCTTTTCTGTAAAAGTTCACTTCTTTGTCTTTAATCTTTCCATCACTTTTGCAATCCGTTTGTCTGAGTGTTTATTGTTGCCAGGGGTGGGGAAGGGGGCTGCCTCAACCCAGCACAAAAGGGAATATGGTGGTTGGGTGTTTGTAAACGAAAGACGGATCTAAACTAATTTCATTGGTAGATTGGGAGGAAGCGCCTTTTGAACTGGGAGTACAGCAGTGTATCCTGGGCATTCCTGCACTTTTCTGGTCAGTCTGTCTACCCCCTCCATCGGTGGTTTGCAGCTCGCAGCTTCTGGGCTTTCGGCCAGGCTTGACCTTGAAACTGATAGACTGCAAGGCCTGTATTAACCGCTTTCCAATTAACACATAACTGCTTTTAATTAATTTTCTCTTTTCTCTCTTTCTAACCCTCTCTGGGGAAAGGTGGAGAGAAGGGGGAGAAGAGGTGGGGAACCCCCTCAGCAGAGGGGGGAGAACTCTCATTTCTGTGCTACTTTGTTGTATATTTCTATATGTATTGTAAATACTGTAAATTCTGGATATATTTCCCTGTGTTTCCCTATACTGCTTTGCAAATATACAGCACCCACTGCTCTGCTAATTCAGCTGTGATTTTTTTTTCCATTCACTTTCCGGGGGGAGGAGAAGGCCCGGCCTTTCCCTTCCATCCCTACGACAGATGCCTCGCCCCAAGCTTCTAAAGTCTTTTCCTATCTGGCACAAGAGGAGGACAGGGCCAGCCCAGCTGAAGTGCTTCTATGCGAATGCGCGCAGCTTGGGCAAGAAACAGGATGAGTTAAGGGCCACTGTGCTGCTGGGATGCCACAACATAGTGGCTGTTACTGAAACTTGGTGGGATGATTCCCATGACTGGAATGTAGGGATAGATGGGTATAAACTCTTTAGGAAGGATAGGCAGGGAAGGAGAGGAGGAGGTGTTGCCCTCTATGTCAATAGCCAGTTGGAATCAGTGGAGCTCCACCTGGGGAGGGATGATGAGCTAGTTGAGAGCGTATGGGTTAAAATTAAGGGCAGGACAGGGGAAGGAGATATTACTGTGGGGGTCTCCTACAGGCCACCTGACCAGCAGATCCAAGCAGATGAGGCCCTCC
The DNA here is from genome assembly GCF_026170545.1 of Melanerpes formicivorus. Classification (NCBI taxonomy): domain Eukaryota; kingdom Metazoa; phylum Chordata; class Aves; order Piciformes; family Picidae; genus Melanerpes; species Melanerpes formicivorus. The sequence goes on along the minus strand of NW_027142361.1, from coordinate 27,858,759 downwards.
ATAGGCAAATAGAAGCGGCTTCCAGGTCACAAGCCCTGGTCCTCATGGGTGATTTCAACCACTCGGACATCTGCTGGGGGGACAACACAGCAAGGCACCAGCAATCCAGGATGTTCCTGGACAGCATAGAAGACAACTTCCTCCTCCAAATGGTAGAGGAACCAACAAGAAATGGTGCTATGCTGGACCTTGTTCTCACCAACAGGGAAGGGCTGGTAAGCAATGTGAGGCTCAGAGACGGCCTTGGCTGCAGTGACCATGAAGCAGTTGAATTTAATATCCTCAGGGCAATCAGGAGGAAGTATTCCAAGCTTACGTCCCTAGACTTTAGGCGTGAAGATTTTGATCGATCCAGGGATCTGATAGCCAAAGTGTCGTGGGACAAAGCCCTGGAGGGAAGAGGGACCCAGGACAGCTGGTCAGTATTCAAGGACCACCTCCTCTGTGTCCAGGAGCTCTGTATACCAACAAAGAGAAAAGCAGGTAAGAATGCTAGAAGGCCTGCCTGGATGGGCAAGGAGCTACTGGACACACTATTACTTAAAAGGAAACTCTACAGGAAGTGGAGAGAAGGACAGCTAGAACAGGGGGAATATAAGGAAGCTGCCTGAGCAGCAAGAGTCCTGGTTAGGAAAGCCAAAGCAGAGTTTGAATTGAATCTAGCCAGGGAGATAAAAGGGAACACTAAGAACTTCTACAGGTATATTAATGGGAAGAAGAAGACTAGGGAAGGTGTGGGCCCCCTCAGAAAGGAAAATGGTGACATGGTCACAAGTGATGAGGAAAAGGCTGAGATACTTAATAACTTCTTTACCTCAGTCTTCACTGCAAGGGCCTCTAGCCACACTCCTGATGTTATGGAAGACAATGCCAGGGACGGGGAGGAAGAACTGCCCATTGTAAGTGAAGATCGGGTTCCTGATCACCTGAAGAAGCTGAAAGTGTTCATGTCCATGGGACCCGACGGGATACACACACGGGTGCTGAGAGAACTGGCAGAGGAGGTTGCTGAACCCCTCTCTATTATATTGCAAAAGTCATGGCAATCTGTTGAAGTCCCCACGGACTGGAAAAGGGGAAACATTGCCCCCATCTTCAAAAAGGGTAAGAAGGAGGAACCAGGGAACTACAGGCCAGTCAGTCTCACCTCTGTGCCCGGAAAGATCATGGAGCAGATCCTCCTGGAGTCACTACTCGCTCAAAAGAATAGTGAAGAGGTGATTGGGAACAGTCAGCATGGCTTTGCCAAGGGCAAATCCTGCCTGACCAACCTGGTGGCCTTCTATGAGCAGGTGACAAAATTAATAGATGAGGGGCGAGCAACTGATGTCATTTACCTGGACCTGAGCAAGGCCTTCGACACTGTCCCGCACCACATCCTGGCCTCCAAACTGGTGACACGTGGGTTTGATTGGTGGACCACTAGATGGATAAGGAACTGGCTTGATGGCCACACCCAAAGAGTGGCTGTCAATGGGTCCATGTCCCAGTGGAGGCCAGTGGCAAGCGGAGTCCCTCAGGGATCAGTCTTGGGACCTGTCTTGTTCAACATCTTTGTGGGTGCCATGGACAGTGGCATTGAGTGCACCCTCAGCAAGTTTGCTGATGACACCAAGCTGTGTGGTGCAGCAGACACGCTGGAGGGAAGGGAGGCCATCCAGAGGGACCTTGACAGGCTGGAGAGGTGGGCACAAGCCAACCTCATGAAGTTCAATAAGAGCAAGTGCAGAGTCCTGCATCTGGGTCGAGGCAATCCCAGGCACAAATCCAGGCTGGGCAGTGACTGGCTGGAAAGTAGCCCTGAGGAGAGAGACTTGGGGGTGCTGGTGGAGGAGAAGCTCAACATGAGCTCTCAATGTGCATTTGCAGCCCGCAAAGCCAATCAGATCCTGGGCTGCATCAGGAGAAGTGTGGCTAGCAGGTGAAAGGAGGTGATCCTCCCCCTCTACTCAGCCCTGGTGAGACCCCACCTGGAGTACTGTGTCCAGTTCTGGAGCCCCTATTACAAGAGGGATGTGGAGGTGCTGGAGCGTGTCCAGAGAAGGGCCATAGGGATGATCAGAGGGCTGGAGCACCTCTCCTATGAGGACAGACTGAAGGAGTTGGGGCTGTTCAGTCTGCAGAAGAGAAGGCTCCGAGGTGACCTAATTGTGGCCTTCCAGTATCTGAAGGGGGCCTACAGGAAGGCTGGGGAAGGACTTCTCAGGATCTCAGGTAGTGATAGAACTAGGGGGAATGGAATGAAGCTGGAGGTGGGGAGATTCAGGCTAGATGTGAGGAGGAGGTTCTTCCCCATGAGAGTGGTGAAGCCCTGGAATGGGTTGTCCAGGGAGGTGGTCGAGGCCCCGTCCCTGGGGGTTTTTAAGAGCAGGCTGGATGAGGCTCTGTCCAGCCTGATCTAGTGTAGGGTGTCCCTGCCCATGGCAGGGGGGTTGGAACTAGATGATCCTTGTGGTCCCTTCCAACCCTGAATGAAAATATGAAAAATATGAAATATGAAACTGTTGTCCCTCTCAGAAAGGCATGTGGCCTATCTGCTCGAGCCGTGGGGAGGACTTAAAATCAGAAGCCCTTTCACATGGTCTATTTTTGGCACCTGAACTGAGCCCTAACAGCAGATCTGGTGTGAGGTGTCCCTGCCCATGGCAGGGGGCACGGAACTAGATGATCCTTGTGGTCCCTTCCAACCCTGACTGATTCTGTGTTTCTATGATTATTTCCTGATCAGGATCTTAATACTCTTTCCCTTTATTCCATCACCATAAACTATTCCAACATATCTCTTGAAGCCATGGGTTAGTAGTCAGGAGGTGTTGGGTGACAGGTTGGACTTGGTGATCTTTGAGGTCTTTTCCAACCTTACTGGTTCTATGATCTCCTCTCCATATCTACTTCATATTTTCTCTGTATTTTATACACTGCAATACTCTTTTGATTATACATATATATATATATAGAGTATCATAGTATCAGTCAGGGTTGGAAGGGACCACAAGGATCATCTAGTTCCAACCCCCCTGCCATGGGCAGGGACACCCCACACTAGTTAAGGCTGGCCAGAGCCTCATCCAGCCTGGTCTTAAACACCTCCAGGGACGGGGCCTCAACCACTTCCCTGGACAACCCATTCCAGGGCTTCACCACTCTCATGGTGGGGTGTGTATATATATATATATATATATATGTATATGTATACACACACATATGTATTTAACAACAATTTTTTGCAAGATAATGCTATTTATTTACAAATATTACTCTGTGAGGCCTCCTTTGGTAATATCCTTTCAACTGATTACACTCAACTGTATTTGAGCAAAGCAAAAAAAAAACCACCAAACAACCAACACCCCACAAATTCACTTCAGAAACAGTGGTGGTGTGCACTGCCTCACAGTTAGCAAGGCCTGATTTTCACTGCTTTGAGAATTCAGGCCATGATTCAAGAAGTGAGAACCTGCTTCAATCAGAATCCTCAATTCCTCAGCACTCTGATTTGTTCAGGTCAATGCACAAAGCACTTTGAAGGACTGCAGCTTGCTGATAGCAGGCATCCAGCTCTCCACTAAATTCTGGGAGAGCAGACACCTGCATGCTTTTGATTAAATATGGAAAAGCTGCATCTAAGCCTGGAACTGAAATGTAAAGAATTTTAGAAGACATTTTCATAGCATTTTCCTTTCCTTCCAGTGCTTTCATGTTTGGGGGGTTTAAAGTTGGCTTTCTAACTAGGAAAAAAATATAATGTTTTCCAGGGAACATGAAAAAAAAAACCAAAACAAACCACCAACCTGCAACAGTCTGATAAAAGAGCACAAGGAGAAAATGGAAACATGGAGCAGTCTGCTCTTCTTGCTATGAGGATGTGCAAAAGAGTCTGTGTGAGAAAATTCCATGGTAGCTGTGCTAGAGCTGCTGCACATCTGTACCCACAGCCAAGTTTTGCCATGCTTATCCTAAACTATTTCAGTGTAGATGTTATGGGCTTTGAAATAGTTTGTCTTTCATTACCTTTAACTTCCTGGCTTATACGGTGTGAGAGCAGCCCTGAGGGACCTGGGGGTACTGGTGGATGAGAAAGAAGCTCAACAGGAGCCAGCAGTGAGCACTTGCAGCCTAGAAAGCCAATCACATCCTGGGCTGCGTCAAGAGAAGTGTGGCCAGAAGGGCAAGGGAGGTGATTCTCCCCCTCTGCTCTGGAGAGACCCCATCTGGAACTCTGTGTCCAGTTCTGGAGCTTCTGTTCCAGGAAGAATCTGGAGGTGCTGGAAGGTGTCCAGAAAAGGGCCACAAGGATGAGCAGAGGGCTGGAGTTGCTCTGCTATGTCATGGGTTTGAGAGGAAGGCCCAGCCTTCTCCCCCCACAAAGAGAAAAAGGAAATAAAAACCACAGGTAGCCACAGATGGAGAAGAAAATTAATGCTATATTTACAAGCAGTTTTACGGAATGCAGGGTATATATACACAATTTACAGCATTTACAATATATACACACAAATATACAGCAAAGTAATACAGGAACAAAATTCGCCCCCCCCTTTCTGGAGGGCGGTTCCCTCCCCTGTACCCCCTTCTGTCCCCTTTTTCCCCAGAGAGGGTTAGAAAGAGAGGAAAGGAGCAGTTGTAAATTAAAAGCAGTTATAAATTAGAGCAAAGTTTTACTAGGCCATGCTTATCTGTCCAAGGTCAGTCTGGCAGAGAGCCTAGAAGTGGACGAGCTGCAAAAAGGGAGGAGGGAAAGTGAACTGAAGAAAATCTCAGCGACACTCAAAACTTAAAGTTGTATTCTACCAATCTACCAATGAACTTCATTTACACCTGTCTTTTGTCTACAAAACATTCAGCCACAGTGTCCCAGCGCTGTCCCTTTCTTAAAGGCACAGCCTCAAACGGTCACAGTCCACGCCTTCTAAACAATTTCATTGGCTGTTCATACTGTCCATCTAATCCAAGATGATATTTACAGTTCGTAAGTAAAGTTCATAGTCCATTCCGGCTATGCTCAGATGTAGATGATTCAAAAGTCCAAAAAAATCAGAAAATGAGAAAAATGGAAAACAGTTTGTTTATTCACCGACGAAGCAAAGAAAAGGGTTGGAAGGGAAAGGCCTCCTCCCCCCGGAAAAGTGAAAGGAAAAAAAACCTCACAGCTGAACTAGCAAAGCAGTGGCTGCTGTATATTTACAAAGCAATATAGGATATGCAGGGGAATATACAGTATTTACAGTATTTAAAATATATACAGAAATATACAACAAATTAGCACAGTGTTACAGTTTGAGCTGGGTGCCCCCCTGCAATGTTTACTTCCTGTGTCCAGAAGTCCAGCCCAGAGGGGTGGACACAGGAAATTATGTAGTATTTCCTACCACAATCCTTTGCACCACTATAAGATCCAGTGTGGAGTCTAGCACGCTCTCTTTTTTTCCTCCTCCGTCAGCCGGTAACTGGGGGAGATGTCTTCTGGCTTTGGGCCTGGCTAGGCCCAAGGCCATGGGGGGATGCGCATTCTCAGATCTGGCCAGCTGAGACTAGCCTAGCAGTGGGAGGGGGAAGAAGGAGCCCTGGGGGTCTTGGGTGTACCCTCAGGTGGGGATGGGATCTCTCTGGGTCTGTTTTGGGATCCTTCTTTGTCACTGTGCTTTTGGCTTTTCTGTAAAAGTTCACTTCTTTGTCTTTAAACTTTCCATCACTTTTGCAATCCGTTTGTCTGAGTGTTTATTGTTGCCAGGGGTGGGGAAGGGGCTGCCTCAACCCAGCACATTCTTGGTAGCAAAGGATGGTTGAGGTGGGCAGGGGGTCTGCCCCCAACCCCTTTACATTCTTGGTGAGCCAGCCAGGAGTAGGAGTTGGTTATTGTGGCTACTCTGCAGATTGGATTGCAAAGGATAAGGGAGTTTAAATAGAGTTCTGGGCGTCGTTTTGGTCTTCTGGCAGTTGGGGGCTCATGTGTTGTTGTTGGGGCGATTGTGTTAAGTTCTTGTGGATTGCAGGGGGACTCCTGGTGCATGACCGGTGGCACAGAGTCTCTCCTGCTATTTCAAGCAGGGGTGGCTCTTAACCATCGGAATTGGGGTGCCGCTTGAGAATGCGGGACCTGCCCTTCCCCCACCTTTATTCTCTGCGGAGCGGCAGAAGCGGCAGGGAGTGAAGTGGGGGAGGGGCAGCGGCGAGCAGATCAAAGTCAGGTCCGTTTTCGCTGTGGGGTAGGGTCAGCTGCAGCGAGCGGGCGAGCTCAGCTCCCTATGGGCGAACGGGGACTCCAGCTGGAAAGCTGTTCTCAAGGGCCCTGAGGACGTGCTCATGGCTTTTGCTGGAGGAGGCGTTTGAATTCCCGAGGGGTGGAGGCGATTTTGATTCTGTACCGCGGCGGTGGAGGTGGCCGTAGCCCTGCTGCGTGCTTGGGCAGCGGTGGGCCCGGACGTCCACTTGGGCTGTGGCTGTGGGCCCGGCCATGCGATCGGAGCGGCGATGGCGGTCCTGGCCGTCCACTTGGGCGGTGGCTGTGGGCCCGGCCGCGCGCTCGAAGCGGCGACGGCTGTGGTGAAGAGGTTATTAAATTTATGAATATGAAATATGAATTATGAAAAATATTATTTTATTAATTATCAAACTATTAATAACCGATGAATCACCAACTTATATACATGTTCTAGTGCACGTTCGTGAAATACATTCCACAACTGGCTTAGTGTTATGATTATAACGTAATTGAACTATCTATAAACCCTTTCTATATTTATATAACGAAGGGTGCAGTTCCGCCGCTTGGCCACTAGATGGAGACTCGGCGGGACGCGGGCGGCTTCTGGCTATATACAGCAATATTATAATCTTTCTATGCGTCAGCGCTTACTCTGCTAGACGCGGATACTTTGAACTGAGTGCTAGTGGGTGGAAAGCACGTGGACAATATTCAATTCCCTTCAGACAACAGGGATCGGTCCTAGACAGGGTCGGTCCGTGGGGTCGGCCCTCTAAAGTCGGCTCGCACGGCACGGCGGGACGACGGTGGCCGGTAGGTGGGCTCGAACGACGGAAGCAGGCGAAGCTACGGGGGTCGGCCCAACCACGGCGGTTCTCGGGGCTGATGCAAACAGCCTCGGGGAGAGAATGCGGCTGCGTTAGGCGGCGAATTCTCTTTACCGAGGTTAAAGGAGCAACAGGACTCTCGTAGTGGTCCCGGGTCCGGTGCAATACAAGCACGAACAATGCTCTGGTTTTCCCTGGAATTCACAGGGCTCAGAGCGGCACTCGGCGGCTCTGAGAGAGCGGCACTCGGTATTGATCAAGTCCCTTCTCCCCGGCAACTGGGCAGATCTTACCCGCGGGGGTTGGTCCAGTCCTCCGGTGGCACGATGGGCTCTTCCGATCGGCACGACTGGTTGTAGCAATGCTGAGCTCCTCAGGTTCAGCGAAGGTCCTCCCTCTGGGCTTCTTCAACAATGCAGAGGCTTCCAGTATGCGTGCATGTATAACAGAAGCTAACAACAATAAGCTCAATGGCAAAGGCTGCAGCTCGAGAGTTACTCTCTCGAGCAAGCACAGAGACAAAGTAAATGAGGGGGCAACGTGTTCACCAACTGGGGTGATACTTATAGATTCCTCGAGGCTGGGCTTGACCAATGGGCACTCTCATAAGCAACTGGCTTCAGCCTATAGAAAGCGTGAAGCTAGAATTATGCCCATACTTGGTGTAAGCACAAGCACTGCATGCGCTGGGTGCGTGCAAGCCTGGCTAATGCCTTGGCTTTTGTCTCCCTCCTAGAGGGAGGGGGAACTTGCCCACATGCTGGGACAAGATTCAGTATTGGGGCATAATGTGCCTTCACCACAACGGCGGTCCTGGCCGTCCACTTGAGCTGTGGTGGCGGTGGGACTGGCCATGCGCTCGGAGTGGTGACGGCGGTCCCTGGCTGTCCACTCGAGCTGCGGCGGCGGTGAGCACGGCCGTGCGCTTGGAACGGCAACGGCGGTCCTGGCCGTGCACTCAGGCTGCGGCAGGGCCGGCCCTAGTCTCTTCCCCGACCTTTTCGGACGAGTTCCAAAAATGGCGCCGAGCACCTGGCTCCACCTCTCTTCTCAGTAGGTTGTGGTGCAGCCCCTCCCTCTGCCAGGGGAGGGTTGTGTTGTTGGACGCTATCACGTCTGGGTACGCGAACGCCTAGCGGGAAGGCGGTGTACTGTGACATGCATCTGTAGAGCCTCGGGCCGTGGCTGGAAGCGGTCAGCACTGGGATTGGGATAGGTCCATGCAGGGTTGTGGAAGGCTCAGCGTGCTGCTTTCCTGGAGGGGTGGAGAAGCAGTTAGAGCCTGATTGTTCTGACTGGCTTGCCCCAGGGGTGGAAATAAGCCGCTGAGTAAATAGAGATGGGAATAAAGGTTTAGTTGAGAAGTTGTGAGGTTCTTTCCAGGTGACCAGGATGTCCAACGGATCCATGAAGAGCTTGCACTGCAGAACAGTGAACTCTGCATCACTGAGAGGTTCCATTAGATGAGCGAAGAAGAACTGGAATGGACTGACACTAGAGCCTGAATGAGAGACTGTTTGGGTGGACGCCCAGATGAAGATATGGACTTCGCTGAACATGTCAGCATATTTCTGATTTAATGATGTGTTTGAGTACAAAGATTGTGGTATGAAATATGGGGGGGCGTGTTGCAGTTTGAGCTGGGTGCCCCCCTGCAATGTTTACATCCTGTGTCCAGAAGTCCAGCCCAGAGGGGTGGACACAGGAAATTATGTAGTATTTCCTACCACAATCCTTTGCACCACTATAAGATCCAGTGTGGAGTCTAGCACGCTCTCTTTTCTTCCTCCTCCGTCAGCTGGTAACTGGGGGACATGTCTCCTGGCTTTGGGCCTGGCTAGGCCCAAGGCCATGGGGGGATGGGCAGTCTCAGATCTGGCCAGCTGAGACTAGCCTAGCAGTGGGAGGGGGAAGAAGGAGCCCTGGGGGTCATGGGTGTACCCTCAGGTGGGGATGGGATTTCTCTGGGTCTGTTTTGGGATCCTTCTTTGTCACTGCGCTTTTGGCTTTTCTGTAAAAGTTCACTTCTTTGTCTTTAAACTTTCCATCACTTTTGCAATCCGTTTGTCTGAGTGTTTATTGTTGCCAGGGGTGGGGAAGGGGGCTGCCTCAACCCAGCACACACAGAAATGAGAGTTCCCCCCCTCTGCTGAGGGGGTTCCCCACCTCTGCTCCCCCTTCTCTCCACCTTTTCCCAGAGAGGGTTAGAAAGAGAGAAAAGAGGAAAAAAATTAAAAGCAGTTATGTGTTAATTGGAAAGCGGTTAATACAGGCCTTGCAGTTTATCAGTTTCAAGGTCAAGCCTTGGCCGAAAGCCCAGAACGCTGTGAGCTGCAAAGGGGGAAAAGTAAGACTGACCAGAAAAGTGCAGGAATGCCCAGGATAATCTGCTGCACTCCCAGTTCAAAAGGTGCTTCCACCCAATCTATCAATGAAATTAGTTTAGATCCGCCTTTTTGTTTACAAACATCGGACCACCATATTCCCTTTCTTAAGGTGAAAGCCGCAAACGGTCACAGACCTGTCTTTTGTTTACAAAACATTCAGCCACAGTGTCCCAGCACTGACACTTCCTTAAAGGCACAGCCTCAAACAGTCACAGTCCACCCCTTCTAAACAATTTCATTGGCTGTTCATACTATCCATCTAATCCAAAACAAAAATTACAGTTCGTAAGTAAAGTTCATAGTCCATTCCGGCTATGCTCAGATGTAGATGATTCAAAAGTCCAAGAAAATCAGGAAACAAGAAAAATGGAAAACAGTTTATCTCTTTGCTGACGAAGCGAAGAAAAGGGAAACAGGGAATCTCAGGGTCTCTTAGTTGACTCAGGGCTCTCAGGGTTTTGCAGGGTTCGTGCACCGTAGATTCCTCCTTGATTCTTCTTTTGGACGCGATGTAGCTGCACAACAGTTTGAAATTAAACTCTTTCAGCTAAAGTTAAATTTCTTTGTGGAATACGCTGAATTTCACCATTCTCTTGCATTACCCAATAAGTGTGACCCGGACCTTCTGCTGAAACCACCCCTCGGACAGGTTTAGCCTCTCCTGAGGGAGAAAATACCCAAACAGTTTTACCTAACAGAATCTTTTTTCTAACAACAGGAACTCTATCACCTTCTACTTTCTGTAGCAGATCTGAATGTGCAGGTCCAGCTCGGTTCACTGAACCTCTACTATTTACCAGCCAGGTTGCTTGTGCTAAATGTTTTTCCAAGTTTTTCAAAGATCAACCCACCATGGCTTTAAGAGTAGTCTTCAACAAACCGTTGTAGCGTTCAATCTTCCCTGAAGCTGGTGCATAGTAAGGAATATGGAATATCCACTCAATACCGTGCTCGTTGGCCCAGTTCTTGACAAGGTTGTTCTTGTAATGAGTTCCCTTGTCAGACTCAATCCTCTCTGGAGTTCCGTGTCTCCACAGGATCGGTCTCTCCAGACCAAGAATGGTGTTGCGTGCAGTTGCATGTGGAACTGGATAAGTTTCCAACCATCCTCTACCATAGTAAGCACGTATTCCTTACCTGAACGAGAACATGGTAGAGTGATGTAGTCAATCTGCCAAGCTTCACCATACTTGTACTTGGACCATCTGTCACCATACCGCAAGGGCTTAATTTGCTTTGCCTGCTTAATAGCAGCACAAATGTCACAGGCATGGATGACTTGTGTGATAGCATCCATGGAAATGTCTATGGATCTGTCACGAGCCCATTGGTATGTTGCATCTCTGCCTTGATGTCCTGACGAATCGTGAGCCCACCGAGCTAAGAATATCTCACCTCGGTGTTTCCAATCGAGATCACGATCAGAGTCCATGTCTACTTGAGAAACTCTTGCAGCTAGATCTGCCTGATGGTTGTGGTGTTGTTCCTCAGTAGCTTTGCTCTTAGGAATGTGAGCATCGATGTGTCTCACTTTCACTGGAATTCTCTCGATTCGATCAGCAATGTCCTGCCACAGGTTGGCTGCCCAAATGGGTTTTCCTTTCCTCTGCCAACCACTCTTCTTCCAGTTCTTTAGCCAACCCCATAGAGCATTGGCTACCATCCATGAGTCGGTGTAGAGATAAAGCTTTGGCCATCTCTCACGTTCAGCCACGTCGAGAGCTAGCTGCACAGCTTTTACCTCTGCGAACTGACTGGATTCTCCTTCTCCATCTTTCGCCTCTGCAACTCGGTGTGTTGGACTCCACACTGCAGACTTCCACCTTCGCTTGTTTCCAACAAGACGACAGGAACCGTCTGTGAACAAAGCATATTTCTTTTCATCATCAGAAAGGTCATTGTAAGGAGGAGCTTCCTCAGCACGAGTCACTTTCTCCTCTGGAGGTTTAGCACAGTTGGTACCTTCAGGCCAACTTGAGATCACCTCCACTAGACCAGGCCTTTCAAGATTTCCCATTCGAGCTCTCTGTGTTATCAGAGCCATCCACTTAGACCATGTTTAGTCTGTAGCATGGTGTGGTGTGGAGCCTTTACCTTTGAACATCCAGTTCAAAACTGGTAGTCTGGGAGCTAAGAGAAGTTGTGATTCAGTTCCAATCACTTCAGAAGATGCTTTTACTCCCTCATAGGCAGCTAAAATTTCTTTCTCTGTTGGATTATAATTAGTCTCTGAACCTCTGTAACCTTGACTCCAGAAACCAAGAGGTCATCCACATGTCTCACCTGGAGCTTTTTGCCACAAGCACCAGGTTGGACAATTGTCACTTGCAGCCGTGCGCAACATGTTCTTAATGTCTGGACCATCTCGGACAGGTCCCAGACCCATCGCTTGAACTACCTCTTGCTTTATCTGGTCAAAGGCTGCTTGTTGTTCAGGTCCCCAGTGGAAATGGTTTCTCTTTTGAGTCACATCATACAGAGGTTTCACAATCTGACTGTATCCAGGAATGTGCAGTCTCCAAAATCCCACTATCCCCAAGAAACGTAGGATCTCTTGCTTGTTTGTGGGACTTGCCATGGTAGAGACTCTATTTACCACATCCACTGGAATGTGTCGGCGTCCATCCTGCCACCGCACTCCCAGAAACTGAATCTCTGTGGTAGGTCCTTTCACCCTGTCTCGCTTGATGGCAAAACCTGCATCCAGAAGAATTTCAATGATTTTGTTACCTTTCTCGAAGACTTCCTCAGCAGTTTTACCCCAGACGATGATATCATCGATGAACTGGATGTGTTCTGGAGCACCGCCTTTCTCCAGAGCATCGTGGATCACTGCATGACAGATGCTTGAGCTGTGAGTTCAGCCCATTGGCAATCTGTTGAAAGTGTACTGGATTCCTCTTCAGGTGAAAGCAAACTGAGGCCTGCATTCCACTGCTATGGGAATAGAGAAAAATGCATTAGCAATGTCTATGGTAGCATACCATTTGGCCCCTTTGGATTCCAGCTCATACTGCAGTTCCTTCGTGTCTGGTGCTGCTGCACTCATAGGTGGTGTTACTTCATTTAGGGCTTGGTAGTCTACTGTCAGACGCCAGTCTCCATTCTGCTTTCGCTCAGGCCACACTGGATGATGCACAATCTGAGAAGCAATTGGCAATTTAATGTCCTGTATCTTGTGTTATCCCACAACTGCAGATTCATCAGAAAGCTCAGGTCTAGCAGACAGATTTAATTTTTGTCCATCAATTTCTATAGCAGCTACTCCAAAAGCCCATTTATAACCTCTAGGGTCTTTGAAACGCCCTTCTCTCAGAAAATCAATTCTCAAAATACAAGGTGCGTCAGGTCCAGTCACAACTGTATGCTTCCTCCATTGTTTACCAGTTAAGCTTATATTAACCTCCACCTTACTTAGCTCTTGAGATCCACCAGTGACTCCCAGAAAAGTTATAGACTCTGATCCCTGATAATTTGATGGTTTTATGGTGCACTGAGCTCCTGTGTCAACTAAGGCCCTGTACTTCCGAAATTGTGAAGTGCCAGGCCACTGGATGTACACATCCCAATAGATTCTGTTATCTCTATTTTCCCTCTCCTCCCCCTGGCGGGAGGCAGGGCACCCCTAGTTATGGGGAACATGCCCACATGTGCATTGCGCACAGTGTGCAGTGTTAGAACTGGAGCCACTGTTGGAGCAACTAGAGTTGCTCTGGGGAACTGTGGAAGTAACAGCTACCCTTCTGGTATTGCTACCTCGGGTTCTGCCACTTTGCAGTTCCCTCAGTCTCTTGAAAAGATTAGAAGTTGGTTGGCCATCCCACCAGTTCATGTCCTCACCAAACTGATCACGCAGAGTTATCCAAATAGTCCTATGTGACTGCCTTGGTGGTCTGTTTTGTTTTGATCTGTTTTGAAATGACCTCCTTGGAGGACGTGCATTCCTCACATATGAAACTTGTATCCACCTGGAGGAAGAATTAGAATTATCCTTCTGTGCCAACTGGTATATGGAATCTTTCCGCTCTTTCATGCAATTCTTGATTTTTCCAGACAGAGTTTCAATGGGTGAAACCAAAGAAACACATGTCATGCTATCCTCTTATTGTCTCATTTGATCAGTGAATTGGCCAACCGTAGGAGGAGTTCCACCATAATTTCTTGACACACTTCTGCTTGCCAGAATGTTTGCATAATTAGAAGGAGCAAGTTTGATGAGCTTTTTGGCAAGACCAGTTCCTACAGGAATGTCATCTGGATTCAGAGTTTCATGTTCACCATAGAGCATCTCTCTAACAGCAAATTCTCTCAGGCGCTTAATTCCCTCAGCTATGGTAGTCCAGGGTTTAGGATTCCGTGGAAGATCATCTTGGGAAGGGTATCTCAGGGCAACCACCATTAAAAGGCGTATCCACAGATTAACCTTACCGAGAATCTTGCCTAGGCGTCTATCTATTCCATTATCCTTTGAGAGATTTCCTAGCTGAGCTGCTGACTTGTCTCCAACTGTTAGAGTTGGAGCACCTGTATCATAACATCTACTAAGCCAAGTTAGAATTGGCCCCTTATCTGCTCTGGTGTAATTTTTACGGACATTTTTAATCTCTTCGCGATTCCAATGGCACCCGGAAAGGTCATCTTCTTCTCCGTCTGCCACCTCTTCCCGTTCACATTGTCCCCATAATCCTGCTGTCACTCTCCTAAGGATCTCTCTAAGCTGAGAAACACCCTTAGCTGCTGTCCTAGCTACATCTCTTTCTAGTGTTGATCTCAATAATTCAGCTAGATCTTTAAAACAAATATTCTATTCCTCCTCAGCAGGATCTTTTCTAGTAGTGGATCCCTTACCAGGATCAGTCTCCTGCTCTTCTCCTCCATTAGCTCCTGGATCAGTTTTGGCCTTTCCACTTCTAGTCTTTAAAACTGCTACTTGCTTAACTAGAGCTGTGTTTGAATTTACAGCCACCTTGACAGAAGCTGACAGATCTTGAGACAAATCAGATGCTGTGGGATTTGCCCCCGGTCCCGCCGTGCAAGGAGGCGGAAATGACCTTGCCTCGTTAATGGTCGAAGAAGAAGAAGAAGGAGGAGGAGGAGCCGCCATGTTGGCAGTTGCCGCTGCCCCTAGCAGCTTGCCAGAATCAGCGGCAAAATTGTTCAAAGCAGCTTTTCCAATAGACTTTTTATCTTTCTCTTGAACTGACACAGATTCTACACACTCCTCATCACTGGACGTCTCTGGGGCTGACCCAGAGCTGCGCCGCTTTCTCCTTGATCTATGCTTAATAATAAAACACGCTGTGGACATCCTTCTCTCCCGACGCAAAGAATACAGAAAATACACATTAGTTATCACCAGCAGCAGGATTACACACATAAAATAAATCAACTTTGGATCCCAGCCATCACTTAAAGTTACTCTTTCCCCTACTGGGATCTTAAACTCCTTTCTCTCAATTGGGAAAGTGCTAGAGGTCACATTCCTGTATCTCGCTGGCCAGAAGAAATCCAGGCAGCGACCATACAGGAGCCTCACCTTGTACATAAACCATAAATAAATTGTCTGCATCAAATATTTACCTAGGTAATCCCGAACGAAACCCAAACAATATCTGTAGATCAGAGCCTTAAAAATTGAGAAAACCAAGTGCTCCAAAATCTAAAACACCTTCATGGTTGCTAGTCCAGCTAGAGCAAGCAATAAATCAAGCTAGCACTCTCCCGATTGAGATAAAACAGTTTAAGATCCCAGCAGGAGAAAGAGTAACTTTAAGTGATGGCTGGGATCCAAAGGTTATTTATTTTAAGTGTGTGATCCTGCTGCTGGTGATAACTAATGTGTATTCGCTGTACTCCTTGCGTCGGGAGAGGAAGGTATCCAGAGTGTGTTTTGTTATTAAGACTAGATCAAAAAGAAGGTGGCGTGGCTCTGGGTCAGTCCCAGAGGCGTCTAGCGATGTGGAGTGTGGAGAATCTGTGTCAGTTAAAAAGAAAATTGAAAAGTTAATTGGAAAAGCTGCTTTGAACAGTTTTGCCGCTGATTCTGTCAAGCTGCCAGCGGCGGCGGCAAGTGCCAATATGGCGTCTCCTCCTTCTCCTCCTCCTCCTCCCGCTTCTTCTTCGGCCATTAATGGAGCCAGGTCATTTCTGTCTTCTTGCTCGGCGGGACCGGAAGCCACGGCCCCAGCAGCTGATTTGTCTCAGAACCTGTCAGCTTCTGTTAAGGTGGCTGTAAATTCAAACACAGCTCCAGTTAAAGTGGCTGTTTTAAAGACTAGAAGTGGAAAGACCAAAGACAATCCAGGAGCTAATGGAGGAGAAGAGCAGGAGACTGATCCTGGTGAGGGAACCTATACTAGAAAAGATCCTGCTGAGGAGGAAGAGAAGGTTTGTTTTAAAGATCTAGCTGAGTTAGTGAGATAAAAACAGGATAGAGATACAGTTAGGACAGGAGCTGGCAGTGGTGGTTCTCAGCTTAAAAAGATCCTTGAGAGAGTGGCAGCAGGATTATTTGGACAACAAGTTGAGGAAGAGGAAGCAAAGGAGGAGTCAGATGACATTTCGGAATGTTCTTCACCACGTGAAGAGTTAAGAATATGGGAAGTAAGGATTATGGGGACAAGTTGAGGAAGAGGAGGAGTCAGATGACATTTCCGACTGTTCTACACCAAGGGAAGAGTTACGAAATGTCTGTAAAGATTACACCAGGGCAGATAAGGAGCCAGTTCTAGCATGGCTTAGTAGATGTTATGATACAGGTGCTCCAGCACTAATGGTTGGAGACAAGTCAGCAGCTCAGTTAGGAACTCTCTCAAGGGATAATGGAATAGATAGACATCTAGGCAAAGTTCTCGGTAAGGTTAATCTGTGAATAGGCCTTTTAATGGCGGTTGCCCTGAGATACCCTTCCCGAGATGATCTTCCATGGAATCCTAAAACCTGGACTACCATAGATGAGGGAATTAAGCGCCTGAGAGAATATGCTGTTAGAGACATGCTCTATGGTGAACAAGAAACTCTGAATCCTGATGACATTCCGGTGGGTACTGGTCTTGCTAAAAAGATCATCAAGCTTGATCCTTCCAATATGCAAACATTCTGGCAAACAGAATTGTGTCAAGAAATTATGGTGGAGCTTCTCCAACAAATGGCCAATTCAGTGATCAAATGAGACAAATGGAGGATAGCATGACACGTGGTTCTTTGGTTTCGGCCATTAAAACTATGTCTGGAAAAATTGAGAGTTGCATAAAAGAGCTAAAAGATTCCATATACCAATTGGCGCAAAGAGAATTCTAATTCTTCCTCCAGGTGGATACAAGTTTCATCTGTGATGAATACACGTAACCCAAGGAAGTAATTTCAAAACAGATCAAAACAGACCACCAAGGCAACCACATAGGACTATTTGGATAACTCTGCGTGCTCAGTTTGGTGAGAACATGAACCGGTGGGATGGCCAACCAACTTCTAATCTTTTCATGAGACTGAGGGAATTGCAACGTGGCAGAACCTGAGGTAGTAATACCAGAAGGGTAGCTGTTACTTCCACAGTTCCCCAGAACAACTCTAGTAGCCCCAACAGTGGCTCCAGTTATAACATGCAAAGTTATAACACTGCACACTGTGCGCAATGCACATGTGGGCATGTTCCCCATAACTAGGGATGCCCTGCCTCCCACCAGAAGGAGAAGAGGGATAACAGAGATAATAGAATCTATCAGGATGTGTACATCCAGTGGCCTGGCACTTCACAATTTTGGAAGTACAGGGCCTTGGTTGACACAGGAGCTCAGTGCACCATAATGCCATCAAATTATCAGGGATCTGAGTCTATAACTATTCTGGGAGTCACTGGTGGATCTCAAGAGTTAAGTAAGGTAGAAGTTAATATAAGGTTACGTGGTAAACAATGGAGGAAGCATACAGTTGTGAACGGACCTGATGCACCTTGTATTTTGGGAATTGATTTTCTGAGAGAAGGGCCTTTCAAAGACCCTAGAGGCTACAAATGGGCTTTTGGAGTAACTTCAGTAGAAATTGATGGACAAAAACTGAGGCTGTCTGCTAGACCTGAGCTTTCTGATGAATCTGCAGTTGTGGGACAACATAAGATACAGGACATTAAATTGCCGATTGCTTCTCAGACTGTGCATCACAGACAATACAGAACCAACCGTGACTCTTTGTTGCCCATTCAGAATCTGATTCGTCAGTTGGAGAGTCAGAAAGTCGTCAGCAAAACTCATTCACCTTTCAACAGTCCAGTGTGGCCTGTGCGAAAGCAGAATGGAGACTGGCGTCTGACAGTCGACTACCGAGCCCTAATTGAAGTAACGCCACCTATGAGTGCAGCAGTACCAGACATGATGGAGCTACAGTATGAGCTGGAATCCAAAGAGGCGAAATGGTATGCTACCATAGACATTGCTAATGCATTTTTCTCTATTCCCATAGCAGAGGAATGCAGGCCTCAGTTTGCTTTCACCTGGAGAGGAATCCAGTACACTTTCAACAGATTGCCAATGGGCTGGATTCACAGCTCAAGCATCTGTCTTGCAGTGATCCACAATGCTCTGGAGAAAGGCGGTGCTCCAGAACACATACAGTTCATTGATGATATCATCGTCTGGGGTAAAACTGCTGAGGAATTCTTCGAGAAAGGTAACAAAATCATTGACATTCTTCTGAATGCAGGTTTTGCCATCAAACGAGACAAGGTGAAAGGACCTACCACATAGATTAGGTTTCTGGGAGTGCGGTGGCAGGATGGATGCCGACACATTCCAGTGGATGTGGTAAATAGAGTCTCTACCATGGCAAGTCCCACAAACAAGTAAGAAACCCTACGTTTCTTGGGGATAGTGGGATTTTGGAGACTACACATTCCTGGATACAGTCAGATTGTGAAACCTCTGTATGATGTGACTCGAAAGAGAAACCATTTCCACTGGGGACCTGAACAACAAGCAGCCTTTGACCAGAAAAAGCAAGAGGTAGTTCAAGCAATGGGTCTGGGACCTGTCCGAGATGGTCCAGACATTAAGAACATGTTGTACACGGCTGCAAGTGACAATGGTCCAACCTGATGCTTGTGGCAAAAAGCTCCAGGTGAGACACGTGGACGACCTCTTGGTTTCTGGAGTCGAGGTTACAGAGGTTCAGAGGCAAATTATTCTCCAACAGAGAAAGAAATTCTAGCTGCCTATGAGGGAGTAAAAGCATCTTCTGAAGTAATTGGAACTGAATCACAACTTCTCTTAGCTCCCAGATTACCAGTTTTGAATTGGATGTTCAAAGGCAAAGGCTCCACACCACATCATGCCACACACTCAACATGGTCTAAGTGGATGGCTCTGATAACACAGAGAGCTCGAATGGGAAATCTTGAAAGACCTGGTCTAGTGGAGGTGATCTCAAGTTGGCCTGAAGGTACCAACTGTGCTAAAGCTCCAGAGGAGAAAGTAACTCGTGCTGAGGAAGCTCCTCCTTACAATGACCTCTCTGATGATGAAAAGAAATATGCTTTGTTCACAGACGGTTCCTGTCGTCTTGTTGGAAACAAGCGAAGGTGGAAGTCTGCAGTGTGGAGTCCAACACGCCGAGTTGCAGAGGCGAAGGATGGAGAAGGAGAATCCAGTCAGTTCGCAGAAGTAAAAGCTGTCCAGCTAGCTCTCGACGTAGCTGAACGTGAGAGATGGCCAAAGCTTTATCTCTACACCGACTCATGGATGGTAGCCAATGCTCTATGGGGTTGGCTAAAGAACTGGAAGAAGAGTGGTTGGCTGAGGAAAGGAAAACCCATTTGGGCAGCCAACCTGTGGCAGGACATTGCTGATCGAATCGAGAGAATTCTAGTGAAAGTGAGACACATTGATGCTCACATTACTAAGAGCAAAGCTACTGAGGAACAGCAACACAACCATCAGGCAGATCTAGCTGCAAGAGTTTCTCAAGTAGACATGGACTCTAATCGTGATCTCGACTGGAAACATCGAGGTGAGATATTCTTAGCTCGGTGGGCTCATGATTCGTCAGGACATCAAGGCAGAGATGCAACATACCAATGGGCTCGTGACAGATCCATAGACATTTCCATGGATGCAATCACACAAGTCATCCATGCCTGTGACATTTGTGCTGCTATTAAGCAGGCAAAGAGAATTAAGCCCTTGTGGTATGGTGACAGTGTGGTGGGTTGGAAGGCCAAGAAGCCTCCTCCCTTCCCCCTTGTGAGGTAAAGGGAAAGAAAATTGAAGGGAAAGGGAAAAAAAAACCCTCACAAGCTGAATTAGCAAAGCTGTGGAGCTTTATATTTACAAAGCCATGTAGGGTATGAGGGGGAATATATACAAATTTACAATATTTACAATATATACAAAGATATACAATAAAGTAACACAGAAATGAGAGTAACCCCCCCTTGCAGAGGGGGTTCCCCACCTCCGCTCTCCCCTCTCTTCCCCCCTTTCCCCAGAGTAGGTCAGAAAATAGAGAAAGAGGAAAAAAAAGTTAGAGGCAGTTTCGTGTTAATTGGAAAGGAGTTAATACAGGCCTGGTATCTTATCGGCTTCAAGGCCGAAGCCGTGGCAGAAAGCCCAGCACAGAAAGCTGTTGCCTGAAGAAGAGGCGGAAGCAAGACTGAAGATAGAAGTGCTGGAATGCCCAGTTCACTCCCAGTTCAGAAGGTGCTTCCTCCCACTTCACCAATGAAATTAGTTTAGATTATTCTTTCCGTTTACCAACATCCATCCACCATATTCCCTTTCTTAAAGGCACAGCCTCAAACAGTCACAGACAGATGGTCCAAGTACAAGTATGGTGAAGCTTGGCATGGCCGTTCTTAGTTGGTAGAGCGATTTGTCTGGTTAATTCCGATAACGAACGAGACTCTGGCATGCTAACTAGTTACGCGACCCCCGAGCGGTCGGCATCCGACCCGCCGGGCAGCTCCCGGGAAACCCAAGTCTTTGGGTTCCGGGGAGAGTATGGTTGCAAAGCTGAAACTTCCTGGCTTTGGGCCTGGCTAGGCCCAAGGCCACGGGGGGATGGGCAGTCTCAGATCTGGCCAGCTGAGACTAGCCTAGCAATGGGAGGGGGAAGAAGGAGCCCTGGGGGTCTCGGGTGTACCCTCAGGTGGGGATGGGATCTCTCTGGGTCTGCTTTGGGATCTTTCTTTGTCACTGTGCCTTTGCTTTTCTGTAAAAGTTCACTGCTTTCTATTTAAACTTTCCATCACTTTTGCAATCCGTTTGTCTGAGTGTTTATTGTTTGCCAGGGGTGGGGAAGGGGGCTGCCTCAACCCAGCACATTCTTGGTAGCAGAGGATGGTTAAGGTGGGCAGAGGGTTTGCCCCCAACCCCTTTTTACATTCTTGGCGAGCCAGCCAGGAGTAGGAGTTGGTTATTGTGGCTACTCTGCAGATCGGATTGCAAAAGATAAGAGAGTTTAAATTTAGTTCTGGGCGTCGTTTTGGTCTTCTGGCAGTTGGGGGCTCGTGTTGTTGTTGGGGCGATTGTGTTAAGTTCTTGTGGATTGCAGGGGGACTCCTGGTGCGTGACCGGTGGCAGAGAGTCTCTCTTGCTATTTCAAGCAGGGGTGGTTCTTAACCATCGGAATGGGGGCACCGCTTGAGAATGCGGGACCTGCCTTCCCCCACCTTTATTCTTTGCGGAGCGGTAAAAGCGGCAGGGAGTGAAGTGGGGGAGGAGCAGTGGCGAGCAGATCAAAGTCAGGTCCGTTCTCGCTGCGGGGTAGGGCCAGCCGCGGCGAGCGGGCGAGCTCGACTCCCTATGGGCGAACGGGGATTCCAGCTGAAAGCTGTTCTCAAGGGCCCTGAGGACGTGCTTATGGCTTTTGCTGGAGGAGGCGTTTGAATGCCCGAGGGGTGGAGGCGATTTTGATTCTGTACCGCGGCGGCAGAGGTGGGCGGAGCCCTGCTGTGCGCTCGGAGCGGCGGCGGCGGTTCCCGGCCGTCCGCTTGAGCGGCGGTGGCGGCCGGACCGGCCGTGCGCTCGGAGCGGCGTCGGCGGTGAGCACGGCCGTGCGCTCGGGCTGCGGCAGGGCCGGCCCTAGTCTCTTCCCCGACTTTTTCGGACGAGTTCCGAAAATGGCGCCGAGCACCTGGCTCCACCTCCCTTCTTCTCACTAGGTTGTGGTGCAGCCCCTCCCTCCACCAGGGGAGGGTTGTGTTTTGGATGCTGTCACGTCTCGGTACGCGAACGCCTAGCGGGAAGGCGGTGTACTGTGATAAGCATCTGTAGAGCCTCGGGCCGCGGCTGGAAGCGGTCAGCACTGGGCTTGGGATAGGTCCGTGCAAGGTTGTGAAAGGCTCAGCGTGCTGTTTTCCTGGAGGGGTGGAGAAGCAGTTAGAGCCTGATTGTTCTGACTGGCTTGCCCCAGGGGTGGAAACATGCCGCTGAGTAAATAGAGATGGGAATAAAGGTTTGGTTGAGAAGTTGTGAGGTTCCTTCCAGGTGACCAGGATGTCCAACGGATCCATGAAGAGCTTGCACCGCAGAAGAGTGAACTCTGCATCGCCGAGAGGTTCTACTAGATGAGGGAAGAAGAACTGGAATGGACTGACATTAGAGCCTGAATGAGAGACTGTTTGGGTGGACGCCCAGATGAAGATATGGACTTCGCCGAACATGTCATCGGAAGATTTCTGATTTAATGATGTGTTTGGGTGCAAAGATTATGGTATGAAATAAGGGGTGGTATGTTACAGTTTGAGCTGGGTGCCCCCCTGCAATGTTTACTTCCTGTGTCCAGAAGTCCAGCCCAGGGGTGGACACAGGAAATTATGTAGTATTTCATACCACAATCCTTTGCACCACTATAAGATGCAGTGCGGAGTCTAGCACGCTCTCTTTTCTTCCTCCTCCGTCAGCCGGTAACTGGGGAGATGTCTCCTGGCTTTGGGCCTGGCTAGGCCCAAGGCCACGGGGGGATGGGCAGTCTCAGATCTGGCCAGCTGAGACTAGCCTAGCAATGGGAGGGGGAAGAAGGAGCCCTGGGGGTCTCGGGTGTACCCTCAGGTGGGGATGGGATCTCTCTGGGTCTGCTTTGGGATCTTTCTTTGTCACTGTGCCTTTGCTTTTCTGTAAAAGTTCACTGCTTTCTATTTAAACTTTCCATCACTTTTGCAATCCGTTTGTCTGAGTGTTTATTGTTTGCCAGGGGTGGGGAAGGGGGCTGCCTCAACCCAGCACACTAGGCCACGCTTATCTGTCCAAGGTCAGTCTGGCAGAGAGCCTAGAAGCGGACGAGCTGCAAAAAGGGAGGAGGGAAAGTGAACTGAAGAAAATCTCAGCGACACTCAAAACTTAAAGTTGCATTCTACCAATCTACCAATGAACTTCGTTTAGACCTGTCTTTTGTTTACAAAACATTCAGCCACAGTGCTCCAGCACTGTCCCTTTCTTAAAGGCACAGCCTCAAACGGTCACAGGACAGACTTAGAGACTTGGGGCTGCTCAGTCTGGAGAAGAGAAAGTTCCGAGAAGACCTAATTGTGGCCTTCCAGGATCTGAAGAGGGCTACAGGAAAGCTGGGAAGGGACATTTTAGAGTGTCAGGGAGTAATAGGACTGGGGGAATGGAGCGAAACTATAAATGGGGAGATTGAGATTGGGTGTTATGAAGAAGTTGTTCCCCATGAGGGTGGTGAGAGACTGGCACAGGTTGCCCAGGGAGGTGGTGGAAGCCTCATGCCTGGAGGTTTTTGCATCCAGGCTGGATGTGGCTGTGAGCAACCTGCTGTAGTGTGAGGTGTCCCTGCCCATGGCAGGGAGCTTGGAACTGGCTGATCCTTGAGGTCCCTTCCAACCCTAACAGATCTATGATTCTGTGATCTCTGTAAGTTGACACTGAGGCATCTGGGAATTACTTCTTTATCAGTATCTCTGTGTCTTTGCTATCTGCTCTTTTTTTTTTTTTGAGGAATATCTCATATTTTCACTGAGTGAAAGAAGTCAATGTAAAAGTTGGAATGAAGAAAGAAATTAAGAGGAAAATAAGAAATGCTTTAAAAATTGGAGGAAATAAGGAATGCTTAAAAAGAAAAAAAGGAGAAAATAAGGAATGGTTTATAACATGGAGAAAATAAGGAATAATTAAAAAAGGATAAAATAAGGGATACTTTAAAAAATGGAGAAAATAGCCACCTCCCTGGGGACCCTGTTCCAGTCTTTGAGAACTCTTTCAGTCAACAAGTCTCTTCTAATTTTCAGCCTAAACCTACCCTGGTGCAACTTGAGGCCATTTCATCTCATCCTACCACTTGTCACTAGAGAGAAGGGAGAGTCTCAGACCTCGCTCCATCCTCCTCTCAGGGAGTTGTTAGAGAACAATGAGGTCTCCCTCATCCTCCTCTTCACCAGACTAAGCAACCCCTGCTCCCTCAGCTGCTCCTTACCAGCCCTGTTCTCCAGACCCTTCACCAGCTTCCTTGTCCTCTCTGGACCTGCTCCAGCACTGAGACCATTTGAGGCTGTGCCTTTAAGAAAGAGACAGTGCTGGGACACTCTGCCTGAATGTTTTGGAATAATAACGAAAACAATCAGATATTCTAAATTAATTTCATTCATAGATTGGTAGAATGCAACTTTAAGTTTTGAGTTCAGTTGGAACTTTCCTCAGTTCGCTCCTTTCCTTCTCCCTTTCCAGCTCATCTGCTTCTGGGCTCCCTGCCAGAGTGACCCTGAACAGATAAGGCCTACTAACACTCTGCTTTATTAATCTCCTGCCTCTTTCTCTCTTTCTAACCCTCTTTGGGGAAAAAGGGGAGAGAAGGGGTACAGGGGGGGAACCCTCCTCCAGAAGAGGGAATTTAGTTCCTGTATTATTGGGGTTTTTTTACTTTGCTGTGTATTTTCTGTATATATGTTGTAAATACTGTAAATTGCGTACATATCCTGCATTCTCCAAATTGCTTGTAAAATATAGCATTTTTTCCTTTTGCTTCTCTGGCTGGCTAGCTGTGGTTTTTCTTCCTCTTTGTGGGGGAGAGAAGGCTAGGCCCTTCTCTCCAAACCACCACAAGCACCTCAATGGATTTCTTGGAGCAAGGGCCCCAAAACAGAAGCCATTACCTAAGCTGTGGGCTCATTGCTGTATAGAAGGAAGTACAAACTGTAGCAGAACCCAAACCTCTTCTCTTTTGCCTATGTCATGTAATCAGTTCCCAAGTTATACCACCCATTGTGTAGCTTCCTTACATGAAAATAATTACAATTGCAGTGCTACAACTTTGACTAACTGTCTTTAACTTCCTTTCAGGGAGATGTAATGACCCAGGAGGTCTCCCTTCAGCCTCCTCTTCTCCAGACTAACCAACCCCAGCTCTCTCAGCTGCTCCTAACCAGCCCTGCTCTCCAAACCCTTCACCGGATGTGCTGCATTTCTCAGGACCCAGTCCAGCACCTCAATGTCTTTCCTATAGTGAGGGCCCCAGAACGGAACCCTGTTCTTAAGGTGAGTGCTTCATGCTTACAAAAAACAAAACTGGAAAAAGTTTTGTACCCCATTTTCAAACGTTTGCATTTCAAGCATGTCCTCATTCTCTGAGTGACACAGGTTGTAGGTACAGGTGAAGACAAGAATTATAATAAGTATTCTTGGCATAGTCCTATCATTTGTGGCCCCCAGTTTCAGTGGTTTGAAGTGATGGGCTAGTTTGTAGAGGAAGGTTGTAAGTTCTTACAATCATAGAATTGTCAGGGTTGGAAGGGACCTCAAGGATCAGCCAGTTCCAAGCTCCCTGCCATGGCCAGGGACACCTCACACTACATCAGGTTGATCACAGCCACATCCAGCCTGGATTTCAAAACTTCCAGGCATGAGGCTTCCACCACCTCCCTGGGCAACCTGTGCCAGTCTCTCACCACCCTCATAGGGAAGAACTTCTTCCTAACATCCAACCTAAATCTCCCCACTTCTAGCTTTGCTCCATTCCCCCCAGTCCTATCACTCCCTGACACCCTCAAAGGTCCGTCCTCAGCTTTTTTGTAGTCCCCTGCAGATACTGGAAGGCCACAAGAAAGTTTCATAGTATCATAGTTTCATTCAGGGTTGGAAGGGACCACAAGGATCATCTAGTTCCAACCCCCCTGCCACGGGCAGGGACACCCCACACTAGATCAGGCTGGCCAGAGCCTCATCCAGCCTGCTCTTAAACACCCCCAGGGACGGGGCCTCGACCACCTCCCTGGACAACACATTCCAGGGTTTCACCACTCTCATGGTGAAGTCTCCTGGAATCCTTCTCTTCTCCAGACTGAACAGCTCCAACTCTCTCAGTCTGTCTCCATAGGAGAGTGTTGGGGTTTGGTTTAAGCAAGAGGGGACATGGGTCCCAGGAACACCTGTGCAATTCAGGCCTTGAAGGATTCTCTGTTGATAATACAGCGATGGAGTAGGAGCTGTGGGGAAGTGTAGATTGCTTTGGTATGCTGAGGTCAAGCTGCCCCTGAGAAGAGGCAAGCAAGATAAGGAGGAGGCGAGATCTGGGAAAAAGAGCAATTGTAGTGAAGGATGCTTATGATCAGGATTGTGCCCCAAACATTTGGGTAGGATATATTTCTCTGTGTGTTAACCCTCCTTTCTTCCCCCTCCTTTCTGGAGGCAGCAGGGGGGATCCAGGCGCCACTGAGTCCAGGTAAACAGTCTACCTGGGCGTGGCCTCACCCCTGTAGTACAAGAGGCAGGCTATATGTTTGTTTCCCTGGGTAGAGCATATACTCAGGCCATATCTGGTAGGTGTTAGTTCATTGGTTAATCTTTGCATTAGCAACAGATGCTTAGTGGACCAGTATTCACTGGGGCAAATGGTAAATAGGGGTCGTTTGGTAAATGAGACTCCCCCACCTCGGTGTTGGAGCCTGTGTGTGTGTGCGTGCCAGCCAGTGCTTCAAGAGGCCTCGTGGTCCAGCTGCGTGCAGTGCCGTGGACATCACTCCATAGGATCAACCGCTGAATGATCCATCGTAGGAGAAAACCTGGTAGGCCGTGTGAACCAGCGTTGCTAACCTGCCACTGCCCCCGCTCCGAGCGAGGAACCTTTGTATCCTGGGAGAGAACAGCAGAGCCACGCGGTGCAGCCACACGGACGGCGCCATTTCCTGTCTCCTTATTATGGCACATCCGTGCCACGTTGTCTGGACTACAAACATTATTACGGAAAGACTCCATGAAGTTCTCAGTTTGTGAGTAAGCCAAGCCCTTCTTTACAGAGCTTCAGTTAGGATAGCGTTTATATTGCTCAGGGTGGAGGGTTGCCGGTCACTGACCAATCCCTCTCCCGCCACTGACTCAGTTTCGATTATAAGTTCTGTGAATCATTTTGATTTAAATGCCCATACATAACATTCTGTAAAGATAGTTTCACTAACCAAATATTGATACCTGTGAAGGGTGACCGTAAATACCCCGTTACAGAGTTTGTACATATATATATAAAAAAACATATATTTTCATTGATGGATGTGCCGCACGTTTCTGAGGGCATATCCACTACATTAATGGCGCAGTGCAAGGGTTATCCGATAAGTGACTATCTCTACAGAATAGCATACGTAATAAAACTATCCGATATGCAATAGACTATAGAAAATCTGACAAATCCGGACCAAATCACTACGAAATTATCCGAATACGTGATCGGGCTATGCGCTGATCCAACCGCAATAACCGAGGAGAGAGTTACTGCGATCGGGGCTTGCATAATGTGAGCACAAGATGAATTTACAGCATTAGAGGAAAAGATTAAAAAACTTGAGGAAAAAAATAACTTCCTGGAAAGAGAGTTAGGAAAGTCTGAGACACAAAATGATAAACTTCATGACTTGTTAGCGTTGCAAATTAAAGAAAGCAACGCTAATATGAAGGTATTAGCAGGATCAGACAGAGACTCTGTTTCAAGCCTTCCTGGGATCTCCCAACCGCCTGGCCCCGAGCAGCCCCGCGACCACGATGTCGCGCCCGGAGCCAGGTCTCCCGTACAGTCCTTTTATGAATTACCCCCACCGCAGTCTCGCGAAAAGGATAGAAAGGCAGCGAATCCCACCGTAGTACAAGACTTTAGACCCACGGTCCCCTTGGACTTGTTGAGACTCCAAACACTGCAAACAGCAAGTCCCAATTCACCCGCTCAGCCCAGCACATCAGCAGCAGCGTGTGAATTAAATTCTCCTGACAATAGTGCTCCGAGAAGCGAAGCCCGGAAAAAATCCCATAGCTACCGAACGGAGAGAAACCCATCTGACCGAGACGATATGGATTACAGTTCGGAAGATGAACCCATACGGAGGAAAGCCGTGCATTTACGTCCCGTTCTTAAAGAGCAATACAGTATCACAGGATCACAGTATCACTCAGTGTCGTGGGGTTGGAAGGGTAAGGCCAAGAAGCCTCCTCCCTCCCCCCTTGTAAAGTAAAGGGAAAGAAAATTGGAGGGAAAGGAAAAAAAAACTCACAGCTGAATTAGCAAAGCAGTGGAGCTGTATATTTACAAAGCAATGAAGGATATGCAGGGGAATATATACAAATTTACAATATTTACAATATATACAAAGATATACAATAAAGTAACACAGAAATGAGAGTTTCCCCCCCCTTGCTGAGGGGGTTCCCCACCTCTGCTCTCCCCCTCTCTCCCCCTATTCCCCAGAGTGGGTTAGAAAAGAGAGAGAAAGAGAAAAAAAAGGTTAGAAGCAGTTTATGTTAATTGGAAAGGAGTTAATACAGGCCTTTATCAGTTTCAAGGCCGAAGCCTTGGCAGAAAGCCCAGGAGCTGCAAACTCCTGCACGAAGGAGAAGCGGAAGCAAGACTGAAGATAGAGTGCTGGAATGCCCAGGATACCCCTCCTGCACTCCCAGTTCAGAAGGTGCTTCCTCCCACTTTACCAATGAAATTAGTTTAGATTGTTCTTTTCATTTACCAACTTCTGTCTACCATATTCCCTTTCTTAAGGGGACAATGTCAACCGGTCACACTTAGGTTGGAAAGGACCTCGAGGATCATCGAGTCCAACCTATCAGCACAGACCCCATGACTAGACCATGGAACCAAGTGCCACGTCCAATATCCTCTTGAACGCCTCCAGGGACGATGACTCAACCACCTCCCTGGGCAACCTGTTCCAATGACGAATGACTCGCTCGGTGAAGAACTTCCTCCTCACCTCGAGTCTAAACCTCCCCTGGTGCAGCTAGAGACTGTGTCCCCTTGTTCTGGTGCTGGTTGCCTGGGAGAAGAGACCAACCCCTTCCTGGCTACAACCACCTTTCAGGTAGTTGTAGAGGGCAATGAGGTCACCCCTGAGCCTCCTCTTCTCCAGGCTAAACAATCCCAGCTCCCTCAGCCTCTCCTCATAGGGCTTGTGTTCAAGGCCTCTCACCAGCCTTGTTACAGTATCACAGTATCACTTAGGTTGGAAAGGACCTCGAGGATCATCGAGTCCAACCTATCAACACAGACCCCATGACTAGACCATGGCACCAAGTGCCACGTCCAATCTCCCCTTGAACGCCTCCAGGGTCGATGACTCAACCACCTCCCTGGGCAACCCGTTCCAATGCCGAATGACTCGCTCGGTGAAGAACCTCCTCCTCACCTCGAGTCTGAACCTCCCCTGGCGCAGCTTGAGACTGTGTCCCCTTGTTCTGGTGCTGGTTGCCTGGGAGAAGAGGCCAACTCCCTCCTGGCTACAACCACCTTTCAGGTAGTTGTAGAGGGCAATGAGGTCACCCCTGAGCCTCCTCTTCTCCAGGCTAAACAATCCCAGCTCCCTCAGCCTCTCCTCATAGGGCTTGTGTTCAAGGCCTCTCACCAGCCTTGTTGCCCTTCTCTGGACATGTTCAAGTGTCTCAATGTCCTTCTTAAACTGAGGAGCCCAGAACTGGACACAGTACTCAAGGTGCGGCCTAACCAAAGCAGAGTACAGGGGCACTATGACCTCCCTGCTCCTGCTGGCCACACTATTCCTAATGCAGGCCAGAATGCTATTGGCCCTCCTGGCCACCTGAGCACACTGCTGGCTCATATTCAGGTGGCTGTCGATCAGCACACCCAGGTCCCTCTCTGTCTGGGAGCTCTCCAGCCACTCCGACCCCAGCCTATAGCTCTGCATGGGATTGCCGTAGCCAAAGTGCAGCACTCGGCACTTGGACTTGTTGAAAGCCATCCCATTGGACTCTGCCCATCTGTCCAGTTGGTCGAGGTCCCTCTGCAGAGCCTTTCCACCCTCTAACTGACTAACATCTGCCCCTAACTTTGTGTCATCTGCAAACTTGCTGATGACTGACTCTACCCCTTCATCCAGATCATCAACGAATATGTTGAAGAGGACAGGGCCCAGCACTGATCCCTGGGGGACACCACTGGTGACTGGCCTCCAGCTGGATGCGGCACCGTTCACGACCACTCTCTGGGCCCGGCCCTCTAGCCAGTTCCTAACCCAGCACAGAGTGTAGTGGTCCAAGCCACGGGCTGACAGCTTAGTCAGCAGTTTGCTGTGGGGGATGGTGTCAAAGGCCTTGCTGAAGTCCAGGTAGACCACATCCACAGGCCTCCCCACATCCACCAGACGGGTCACCTGATCATAGAAAGAGATCAGGTTGGAGAGGCAGGATCTGCCCTTCCTGAATCCATGTTGGCTGGACCTGAGCCCTTGGCCATCCTTCAGGTGCGCAGTTATTGCCCCCAGGATAATCTGCTCCATCACTTTCCCTGTCACCGAGGTCAGGCTGACCGGCCTGTAGTTTCCAGGTTCCTCCATCCGACCCTTCTTGTGGATGGGGACCACGTTGGCCAGTTTCCAGTCATCTGGGACCTCACCAGTGAGCCAGGACTGGAGGAAAATGATGGAGAGTGGCCTAGCTAGCACATCTGCCAGCTCTCTCAGCACCCTAGGATGGATCCCATCTGGTCCCATGGACTTGTGGATATCCAAGTGGCTCAGCAGGTCCCGAACTAACTCCTCATGGATTTCCAGGGTATCACTCTGCTCCCCGACCCCAATGCCCAGCTCCAGAGACCACTCGTCCTGAACTCCTGCCTTGCTGTTAAAAGTTGAGGCAAAGAAGGTGTTCAGGACCTCAGCTTTATCCTCATCCTCAGTAACTGTGTTCCCCTCCAGGTCCACTAGGGAGTTCAGGTTCTTCCTGCCCCTCTTCTTATTGTTAATATATTTATAAAAATGCTTTTTATTATCTTTGACTGAGGTGGCCAGCTTCAGTTCCAGCTGGGCCTTAGCCTCCCTAATTTTATTCCTACATAATCTAACAACTTCCTTGAACATACCTCGAGAAGCCTTCCCCTCCTTCCAAAGGTGATACAGCCTCCTCTTCCCCCTTAAATCCTCCAGGAGCTGCTTGCTCATCCAGGCCGGTCGCCTTCCCCGCCGGCTTGCCTTCCGGCACATGGGAACTGCCAATTCCTGTGCCTTCAAGAGCTCCTGTTTGAAGTAGGTCCAACCCTCCTGAACCCCTTGGTTCATGAGGGCTGGTACCCAGGGGACTTTGCAGACAAGTTTATTAAATAGGCTGAAGTTCGCCCTTCGGAAGTCCAAGGTGGAGGTTCTGTTGGTGCTCCTCCCAATCTCCCTGCATATTGAAAACTTCACTATCTCGTGGTCACTGCACCCTAGGCAGCCTCCCATGATCACATCTCCCACCAGCCCTTCCCTATTGCAGAACAGCAGGTCAAGCAGAGCCTGTCCCCTGGTAGGCTCGCTTAACAGCTGTGTCAGGAAGCAGTCCTCCATTCGCTCCAGGAATCTTCTGGACTGCCTCCTCCCTGCTGAATTAAGTTCCCAGCAGATATCTGGGAGGTTGAAGTCACCAACAAGGACAAGATCAGATGATCTTGAGACAGCCTCCAGTTGCTTGTAGAACAACTCATCAGCCGCCTCATCCTGGTTGGGTGGTCTGTAACAGATTCCAATCAGGATGTCAGACTTGTTAGGTTGTCCTCTGATTTTGACCCACAGGCTCTCAACTACCTCATCTTCCACCACAAGTTGTGTGTTGCCCTTCTCTGGACACGTTCAAGTGTTTCAATGTCTTTCTTAAACTGAGGGACGGACAGCTGCCGTGGCCGAGGGACAACAACTACCTCTGTTCGCTCGTACAGCGGAGCAAAGCTTCGGGACCTGCAGGAGACGTTTGCACGAGAACCGGATGAGTCGGTAACAGACTTTTTGTATCGTGTTATGGAATTGGGTGGGGATACAATTATTTTGGACCATAATGAAGCAAAAGGCTGTTCATGGGGCCATGAAGTACTTTTGGGCATGGGTCCAGAGGGATACCACTTGTTAACTTCCCGTATCGCTCACTGGGCTGGAAGTTTAGATCCTATAGATAGAGACGAACCAACAGAAGTGAGGGTTACAAGTTCGGCCGAACTCACTGCCGCGATTAAAAAGCTGGCGTGCGTTCAAGCAATGTACGATCGCGGGGCATATTCTTCCCCACTAGATGCCCCAATTAACCCAGTGCAACTCAAAATTCTAATCCGTGGTCTGCCGCCGGGTCTAAAATATGTATGTGATGCCAAAAAGGAGGAAATTGAATGAGTAGTCGAAAGGAATAATGCCTCTACTAATTCCCGGGAACACCAATTAACTTGGGAAGAGCTTCTGATGGCATTATCCCACAAGGGCTGAGACTTGGGCTACTCTGATCATATGCTCACGGCCAAGACTCCCAGCGACAGACACCATACTGGTTTCAAAGGCAACCATGCGGCGACACCGTGGGGGAAAAAGCAGGAAGTGTGCCACACTAAGACATCCCCTACTGCGACTTCTGCGGGTTCAAGCAGCAGCCCGGAGTCAGATCGCCGTCACTCGGGAAGTCCCAGAGGGAGAAATTCCGACCGCTGGAGAGATAAACGGCGTACTTCTAATAGATCATCTTCGCCCAGAGAGAAATGGTATTGACTAGCACTGTGTCGTGGGGTGGCAGGGTAAGGCCAAGAAGCCTCTTCCCTCCCCCCTGTAAAGTAAAGGGAAAGAAAAATTGAAGGGAAAGGGAAAAAAAAACTCAGAGCTGAATTAGCAAAGCAGTGGAGCTGTATATTTACAAAGCAATGTAGGATATACAGAGGAATATATACAAATTTACAATATTTACAATATATACAAATATATACAATAAAGTAACACAGAAATGAGAGTACCCCCCTCAGCAGAGGGGGTTCCCCACCTCCGCTCTCCCCTCTCTCCCCCCCCTTTCCCCAGAGTAGATCAGAAAAGAGAGAGAAAGAGAAAGAAAGAAGTTAAAAGCAGTTTTGTGTTAATTGGAAAGCAGTTAATACAGGCCTTATATCTTATCGGTTTCAAGGCCGAAGTCTTGGCTGAAAGCCCAGCACAGAAAGCTGCTGCGCAAAGAAGAGGCGGAAGCAAGACTGAAGAATCCCAGTTCAGAAGGTGCTTCCTCCCACTAGCACTGTCTTTGAATGTACCTGAATTTGTAATAGCGCCATTATCAACGGGACTATTAAAAGAAGTAGTGCTGAAAATACAAAATAAATCCGGCAGCTGGGAAGAGGACAACTACCGAAGTGACTGCCGCGGCAAGGGGAAGAATGAAGCGGTAAGCAGCAGTCCTAAAACTGTTTCACCCAGCAAGGATGCTAACCCCTTCATACCTCGCCGCCAGAGACCAGATAAAAAGCCAAAAAACTGGACACAGTGGTGACTGTTCCAGGCCTCACTCATCGCTTTATTAATACCTGACTGTGGCCGGTTGACGTTGCCCCCTTAAGAAAGGGAATATGGTGGACGGAAGTTGGTAAACGGAAGGAATAGTCTAAACTAATTTCATTGGAAGAGTGGGAGGAAGCACCCTTTGAACTGGGAGTGTAGGAAAGATATCTTGGGCACTCCGGCATTTTATTTTCAGTCTTGCTTCCGCCTCCTCTTCAGGCAACAGCTTTCTGTGCTGGGCTTTCTGCCAAGGCCTCGGCCTTGAAAACAAGATAGCAGGCCTGTATATTAACTCCTTTCCAATTAACACAAACTGCTTCTAACATTTTTTTTTTTCCTCTCTTTTCTCTCTCTCCCTATCCCACTCTGGGGAAAGGGGGGAGAGAGGGGAGAGCGGAGGTGGGGGACCCCTCTCTGCCGAGAGGGGTTATTCTCATTACTGTGTTACTCTGTTGTATATCTTTGTATATATTGTAGATATTGTAAATTTGTAAATATCTCCCTGCAAACCCTACATCGCTTTGTAAATATAGCTCCACTGCTTTGCTAATTCAGCTTGCGAGTTTTTTTTTTCCCTTTCCCTTCAATTTTTTTTTTCCCTTTTACTTTACAAGGGGGAAGGGAGGAGGCTTCTTGGCCTTGCCCTTCCACCCACCACATTTTTTTTATTGGCGTAGCCAACGTGCGGCAGATAATTAGTTTAATTTATTATTTGATTGATTTAGTGTTTTCTAGCTGAATTAGCAAACATGAAGGTATTGTGGTTTGTGGAGCGATTATTCTTTTCAATTTTTGGGGCTCTGGTTTACAGGTATTGTTTGGGTTTGATTTTGGATTACCTGGGTAAATATTTGGTGCGGACAATTTATATGTGGGTTATGTATAGAGTTAAATTATGGTATGGAAAATGTATTAATTTCCTATGGCCAGTGAGATACAGGAATGTTACCTCCACCACTCTCCCAATTGAGATAAAGGGTTTTAAGATTCCGCCTGAGGAGACAGTAACTTTAGGTGATGCCTGGGATCCAAAGGTGATTTATGTGATGTGTATAATTCTGCTGCTGGTGATAACTAATGTGTATTCTCTGTATTCCTGGCGTCGGGAGAAAAAGGTGTCCAGGGCGTGTTTTGTTATTAAAACTAGACCAAAAAGAAAACGCCGTGGCTCTCGATCAGTCCCAGAGTCATCTAGTGACGAGGACTGTGGAGAACCTGTGTCAGTTAAAAAGAAGGCTAAAAAGTTAATTGGTAAAGCAGCTCTAAATGACTTTGCTGATTCTAGCAAGCAGCCAAGGGCATCGGCTGGTATCAACATGGCGCCTACTCCTTCTCCCACTCCTTCTCCTTCTTCTTCTTCTCCGTCGGCCAGTAATGGAGCAACGTCACTTCCACCCACTCCCTCAGTGGGACCGGAAGTCACTGCCCCAGCAGCTGATTTATCTCAGGACCTGTCAGCTTCCATTAAGGTGGCTGTAAATTCAAACACAGCTCCAGTTAAGGTGGCTCCTTTAAAGACTAGAGCTGGAAAGGGCAAAGATGGAGAAGAAGAGGAGGAGACTGATCCTGGTGAGGGGCCCTCTGCTCTAAAAGATCCTGCTCAGGAGGAAGAGAAGGTTTGTTTTAAAGATCTAGCTAACCTAGTGAGATCAAAGCAGGATAGAGATGAAGCTAGGAAAGCAGCTGGCAAAGGTGGTTCTCAGCTTAAAGAGATCCTTAGGAGAATGACAGCAGGATTTTATGGGCAAAGAATTCAGGGAGACGAGGAGGAAGATGATATTACGGACTGTTCTTCTCCAAGGGAGGAATTGCGAAATGTCCGTAAAGATTTCACCACGGCAGATAAGGAGCCAGTTCTAGCTTGGCTTAGTAGGTGTTATGATACAGGTGCTTCAGCTCTAACAGTTGGAGACAAGTCAGCAGCTC
This sequence comes from Melanerpes formicivorus, assembly GCF_026170545.1. Lineage (NCBI taxonomy): Eukaryota > Metazoa > Chordata > Aves > Piciformes > Picidae > Melanerpes > Melanerpes formicivorus. The sequence continues at coordinate 27,823,701 of NW_027142361.1, read as the reverse complement.
AGTTAGGAACTCTCTCAAGGGACAATGGAATAGATAGACATCTAGGCGAAGCTCTCGGTAAGGTTAATCTTTGGATACGCCTTTTAATAGCAGTTGCCCTGAGATACCCTTCCCGAGATGATCTTCCATGGAATCCTAAACCCTGGACTACCATAGATGAGGGAATTAAGCGCTTGAGAGAATTTGCTGTTACAGAGCTACTCTATGGTGAACATGAAACTCTGAATCCTGATGACATTCCTGTGGGTATTGGTCTTGCTAAAAAGATCATCAAACTTGCTCCTTCCAATTATGCAAACATTCTGGCAAGCAGAATTGTGTCAAGAAGTTATGGTGGAGCTTCTCCTACGGTTGGCCAATTCAGTGATCAAATGAGACAATTGGAGGATAGCATGACACGTGGTTCTTTGGTGTCGGCCATTAAAACTATGTCTGGTGATATTCAGAATTGCATAAGAGAGTTAAAAGATGAATTTAGAAATTCCATATCCCAATTGGCACAAAGGGATAATTTCAATTCTTCCTCCAGGTGGGTACAAGTTTCATCTGTGAGGAATACACGTCCTCCAAGGAGGTAATTCCAAAACAGGACATTCCAAAACAGGTCATTCCAAAACAGACCACCAAGGCAATCACGTAGAACTATTTGGATAACTCTGCGTGATCAGTTTGGTGAGAACATGAACCGCTGGGATGGCCAACCAACTTCTAATCTTTTCAGGAGACTGAGGGAATTGCAAAGTGGCAGAACCCAAGGTAGCAATACCAGAAGGGTAGCTGTTACTTCCACAGTTCCCCAGAACGACTCTTATGGCTCCAACAGTGGCTCCAGTTATAACATGCAAAGTTATAACCCTGCACAATATGTGCAATGCACATGTGCGCATGTTCCCCATAACTAGGGGTGCCCTGCCTCCCGCCAGGGGGAGGAGAGGGATAACAGAGATAACAGAATCTATTGGGATGTGTACATCCAGTGGCCTGGCACTTCACAATTTCGGAAGTACAGGGCCTTGGTTGACACAGGAGCTCAGTGCACCATAATACCATCAAATTATCAGGGATCAGAGTCTATAACTATTCTGGGAGTCACTGGTGGATCTCAAGAGTTAAGTAAGGTAGAGGTTAATATAAGTTTAACTGGAAAACAATGGAGGAAGCATACAGTTGTGACCGGACCTGATGCACCTTGTATTTTGGGAATTGATTTTCTGAGAGAAGGGCGTTTCAAAGACCCTAGAGGTTACAAATGGGCTTTTGGAGTAGCTTCTATAGAAATTGATGGACAAAAATTGAAGCTATCTGCCAGACCTGAACTTTCTGATGAATCTGCAGTTGTGGGACAACATAAGATACAGGACATTAAATTGCCGGTTGCTTCTCAGACTGTGCATCACAGACAATACAGAACCAACCGTGACTCTTTGTTGCCCATTCAGAATCTGATTCGTCAGTTGGAGAGTCAGAAAGTCGTCAGCAAAACTCATTCACCTTTCAACAGTCCAGTGTGGCCTGTGCGGAAGCAGAATGGAGACTGGCGTCTGACGGTTGACTACCGAGCCCTGAATGAAGTGACACCACCTATGAGTGCAGCAGTACCAGACATGATGGAGCTACAGTATGAGCTGGAATCCAAAGAGGCCAAATGGTATGCTACCATAGACATTGCTAATGCATTTTTCTCTATTCCCATAGCAGAGGAATGCAGGCCTCAGTTTGCTTTCACCTGGAGAGGAATCCAGTACACTTTCAACAGGCTGCCAATGGGCTGGATCCACAGCTCAAGCATCTGTCATGCAGTGATCCACGATGCTCTGGAGAAAGGCGGTGCTCCAGAACACATCCAGTTCATCGATGATATCATCGTCTGGGGTAAAACTGCTGAGGAAGTCTTCAAGAAAGGTAACAAAATCATTGACATTCTTCTGAATGCAGGTTTTGCCATCAAGCGAGACAAGGTGAAAGGACCTACCACAGAGATTCAATTTCTGGGAGTGCGGTGGCAGGATGGACGCCGACACATTCCAGTGGATGTGGTAAATAGAGTCTCTACCATGGCAAGTCCCACAAACAAGCAAGAGACCCTACGTTTCTTAGGGATAGTGGGATTTTGGAGACTACACATTCCTGGATACAGTCAGATTGTGAAACCTCTGTATGATGTGACTCGAAAGAGAAACCATTTCCACTGGGGACCTGAGCAACAAGCAGCCTTTGACCAGATAAAACAAGAGGTGATTCAAGCAATGGGTCTGGGACCTGTCCGAGATGGTCCAGACATTAAGAACATTTTGTACACGGCTGCAAGTGACAATGGTCCAACCTGGTGCTTGTGGCAAAAAGCTCCAGGTGAGACACGTGGACGACCTCTTGGTTTCTGGAGTCGAGGTTACAGAGGTTCAGAGGCTAATTATACTCCAACAGAGAAAGAAATTTTAGCTGCCTATGAAGGAGTAAAAGCATCTTCTGAGGTGATTGGAACTGAATCACAACTTCTCTTAGCTCCCAGATTACCAGTTTTGAATTGGATGTTCAAAGGCAAAGGTTCCACACCACATCATGCCACAGACTCAACATGGTCTAAGTGGATGGCTCTGATAACACAGAGAGCTCGAATGGGAAATCTTGAAAGACCTGGTCTAGTGGAGGTGATCTCAAGTTGGCCTGAAGGTATCAACTGTGCCAAACCTCCAGAGGAGAAAGTAACTCGTGCTGAGGAAGCTCCTCCTTACAATGACCTTTCTGATGATGAAAAGAAATACGCTTTGTTCACAGACGGTTCCTGTCGTCTTGTTGGAAACAAGCGAAGGTGGAAGTCTGCAGTGTGGAGTCCAACACGCCGAGTTGCAGAGGCGAAAGACGGAGAAGGAGAATCCAGTCAGTTCGCAGAGGTAAAAGCTGTCCAGCTAGCTCTCGACGTAGCTGAACGTGAGAGATGGCCAAAGCTTTATCTCTACACCGACTCATGGATGGTAGCCAATGCTCTATGGGGTTGGCTAAAGAACTGGAAGAAGAGTGGTTGGCAGAGAAAAGGAAAACCCATTTGGGCATCCAACCTGTGTCAGGACATTGCTGATCGAATCGAGAGAATTCCAGTGAAAGTGAGACATATCGATGCTCACATTCCTAAGAGCAAAGCTACTGAGGAACAGCAACACAACCATCAGGCAGATCTAGCTGCAAGAGTTTCTCAAGTAGACATGGACTCTAATCTTGATCTCGACTGGAAACACCGAGGTGAGATATTCTTAGCTCGGTGGGCTCATGATTCGCCAGGACATCAAGGCAGAGATGCAACATACCAATGGGCTCGTGACAGATCCATAGACATTTCCATGGATGCTATCACACAAGTCATCCATGACTGTGACATTTGTGCTGCTATTAAGCAGGCAAAACGACTTAAGCCCTTGTGGTATGGTGACAGATGGTCCAAGTACAAGTATGGTGAAGCTTGGCAGATTGACTACATCACTCTACCACGTTCTCGTTCTGGTAAGCAATACGTGCTTACTATGGTAGAGGCAAACACTGGATGGTTGGAAACTTATCCAGTTCCACATGCAACTGCACGCAACACCATTCTCGGTCTGGAGAGACAGATCCTGTGGAGACACGGAACTCCAGAGAGGATTGAGTCAGACAACGGAACTCATTTCAAGAACAACCTTGTAAAGAGCTGGGCAAAAGAGCATGGTATTGAGTGGATATTCCATATTCCCTACTATGCACCAGCTTCAGGGAAGATTGAACGCTATAACGGTTTGTTGAAGACCACTCTTAAAGCCATGGGGGGTGGATCTTTGAAAAACTGGGAAAAACATTTAGCACAAGCAACCTGGCTGGTAAATAGTAGAGGTTCAGTGAACCGAGCTGGACCTGCACATTCAGATTTGCTACGGAAGGTAGAAGGTGATAGAGTTCCTGTTGTTAGAGAAAAGAATCTGTTAGGTAAAACTGTTTGGGTATTTTCACCCTCAGGAGAGGCTAAGCCTGTCCGAGGGGTGGTTTCAGCTGAAGGTCCTGGTCACACTTATTGGGTAATGCAAGAGAATGGTGAAATTCAGTGTATTCCACAAAGAAATTTAACTTTAGCTGAAAGAGGTTAATTTCGAACTGTTGTACAGCTACATCGCGTCCAAAGGAAGAATCAACGAGGAATCTACGGTGCACGAACCCTGAGATCCCTGAGAGCCCTGAGTCAACTAAGAGACCCTGAGAATCCCTGTTTCCCTTTTCTTCGCTTCGTCGGTGAAGAAATGAACTGTTTTCCATTTTTCTCATTTTCTGATTTCCTTGGACTTTTGAATCATCTACATCTGAGCATAGCCGGAATGGACTATGAACTTTACTCACGAACTGTAAATATCGTTTTGGATTAGATGGACAGTATGAACAGCCAATGAAATTGTTTAGAAGGGGTGGACTGTGGCCGGTTGACGTTGCCCCCTTAAGAAAGGGAATATGGTGGACGGAAGTTGGTAAACGGAAGGAATAGTCTAAACTAATTTCATTGGAAGAGTGGGAGGAAGCACCCTTTGAACTGGGAGTGTAGGAAAGATATCTTGGGCACTCCGGCATTTTATTTTCAGTCTTGCTTCCGCCTCCTCTTCAGGCAACAGCTTTCTGTGCTGGGCTTTCTGCCAAGGCCTCGGCCTTGAAAACAAGATAGCAGGCCTGTATATTAACTCCTTTCCAATTAACACAAACTGCTTCTAACATTTTTTTTTTTCCTCTCTTTTCTCTCTCTCCCTATCCCACTCTGGGGAAAGGGGGGAGAGAGGGGAGAGCGGAGGTGGGGAACCCCCTCTGTCCAGAGGGGGGTCACTCTCATTTCTGTGTTACTCTGTTGTATATCTTTGTATATATTGTAGATATTGTAAATTTGTAAATATCTCCCTGCAAACCCTACATCGCTTTGTAAATATAGCTCCACTGCTTTGCTAATTCAGCTTGCGAGTTTTTTTTTCCTTTCCCTTCAATTTTTTTTTCCCTTTTACTTTACAAAGGGGGAAGGGAAGAGGCTTCTCAGCCTTATCCTTCCAAACCCACCACACTGTCAATGGTCTGAGGATCCAGAGCCTTTCATTTTGATTCCCACTGGACCTACTCGAACTGCTGTAAAATTCCTTATTGACACTGGGGCGCAAATCAGTGTTTTGAATGTGCAACAAGCCAAACACTTGAAGATCTTGCCATCCCGGAAAAGGATAAAGATACAGGGTGTTACAGGAATGCCTCATACGTGCCATTTAGCCAAAACAAGGTTGTGGCTTCCTGGTGACAAGCGGAGTACCCTGGTAGAAGTTGCCCTGAGTCCGTACCCAGACAACATCCTTGGATTTGATGTTTTAGCTGGCAAACGGTGGCATCTCCCTAACGGTACCCTGTGGTGCTTTGGCTCCTATGGAGTAGGAGCAAAAGGGACCGAAACCGCTCAGGTAGGCACTCTCCAAATTGCTCCACCCTTACCCAAATTGAATATCACATGTGTTGCACAGTATTCCCTACCAGCAGCAGCCAGACAAGGCATCACTGAGGTGATCGCAGACCTGGAAAAGAGACAAATCATTACCAGGACACACTCACCCTATAACTCACCAGTGTGGCCAGTGCGTAAACCTGATGGACGATGGAGACTCACCATTGACTACAGGAGGCTCAATAGCAACACGCCCCCTCTCACCGCTGCAGTCCCAAGCCTGACATCCATCGTGACAGCAATCCAAGCTGCGTCACATACTTGGATGGCTTCACTGGACATTAAGGACATGTACTTTATGATCCCTCTACGTGAGGAGGATAAACCACAGTTCGCTTTCACATGGCAAGGTTCCCAATACACCTTCAATCGTCTTCCCCAGGGGTACAAGCACTCAGGAACCATTGCACACAATTCCTTAGCAGCGCTGTTAGACACCATTGAAGTCCCAAAAGATGTAAGTGTCTACCAGTACATAGATGACATGTTTGTCGGGGGAAATGACGAAGGTAAGGTGGGTTCAGTAACTGCAGCGATCTGGGACCTTTTGACCAAAAATGGGTTACAGGTTCCATGAGCCAAATGTCAAGGCCCGAGCCAAGAAATTAAATTTCTTGGATCCTGGTGGGTAGCAGGAGCAATATCAGTGCCAGAGGATGCTCTTGAGGCTATTGAAAAGGGCCAACTTCCCAATAACAAAAGGGAGCTTCAGCGGCTCTTGGGTACCTTGGGTTACTGGAGAAAACATATTCCAGGTTTCTCAGTAATTGCTCGTCCCCTCTATGACCTGCTTAAAAAGAACAGAGTCTGGGACTGGACACCAAGGCACACTGAAAGCCTAAAAGTTTTGAAGGACGAATTAAAGGCTTACCAGAAATTGGGCCCTTTGCACCCACATGACCCCTTAAGGGCAGAATGGGGCTTCTCTGAACATGCTTCCTACTGTGGGATTTTTCAAAGGGGACCCAAAGGCCCAAATGGAGCCCTTTTATTGTCTTCAACAGCATTCAAAGATGCTGAAAGGAGATACTCTGAATGGGAGAAAGGACTCCTGTCTCTGACCCGAGCTGTCAAAGAGACAGAGAAGCTGCGCACTACGCAGGATATCGTAGTGCAAGGTCCATTCTCTCTGCTCAAAGCAATCCTCAATGGAACCCCACCACCAGAAGGAATTGCTCAGAAGGCTACCGTGAGAAAATGGTATGCCTATCTGGAAGGGATGGCTCAGCTTATGCCTCTAAGAGAAGGGCCCACAAAAGTATCCAAATTGCAGCAGCCCACCAACCCACATACTGTCCCACTGTGCCAGCCCTACAAGCCATCTCCTATTCAGGTAGCACCTGAATTGACTGCCAATGCCAATACTGAGGGAGTGTGGTTCACAGATGCATCCGCCCAAAGGGTAGAATCACAGTGGCATTACAAGGCCGCAGCGCTGGAGATTGGCACAGACAGGACTGTCATTGAAGAGGGCGAAGGCAGTGCCCAAGTGGGAGAACTGCGTGCCCTTATGCTAGCTGTGGAAAATGGTGCAGAGACCATATACACCGATTCATATGCTACTTTCAAAGGTGCCACAGAATGGATTTGCCAGTGGGAAGCAAATCAGTGGATAGTTGGCAACACCCCAGTTTGGAGGGCAACCGACTGGCAAAGACTACTAGAGGTAAGTCGAGCCAGGACTATCAAAGTAGGATGGGTAAAGGGACACTCCAGGAAGCAAACCCCTGCTGCTACTTGGAATCAACAAGTAGATCACTTAGCAAAAATCAGTGTAGTTGATCGTGAGGGAAAGGAGTGGGAGCGACTGGCTGAGTGGCTACATATTAAAAGAGGTCACTCAGGTAAGTCAGACCTTTACTACAAATGCAGATCCAGAGGGTGGCCAGTTTCTTTGACCACATGCGAAACCATTGTTTCAGCCTGCCCTCAGTGCCAGATCAGATTAAAAGCTAACCATCCCGGTCTGGCTCCAGCCCAGCATATCAAGAAAGACAAAGTGCTATGGAGCACATGGCAAATTGATTATGTTAGTCCCCTTCGACCCTCACATGGGAAAAAATACATACTGGTAGGGGTAGAAGCGGTTTCAGGCTTAGTCATGGCCACTGCTACTAGCACTGCTTCAGGAGCTCAAACCATTGAAACTCTAAAGGATTGGTTCAGCATTCTGCCTATGCCTGAACATATTCAGAGTGATAATGGTTCACATTTCACCTCAGCCTCAGTGCAAGACTGGGCCCGAGGGGAAGGAGTCCAATGGACGTTTCATACTCCATATTATCCCCAGGCAAATGGCATAGTGGAAAGGGCAAATGGCCTCATTAAGAAACATGCAAATGTTTCAAGGAGTAATTGGGACAAACGCCTGCCTTCTGCAGTTTTCATTGTAAACAACCGATGGGGGAATTATGGCAGCCCCAAAGTCAAGGCATTTTGCCCTGCTGACCCAGTTAGGGATGTCAGCCACATGCCAGGGGAGGCAAAGGATGAATACCCACATTCAGTAACACAGATGCAGGTGGGCCAACCAGTGTTAGTGAAACTGCCTTCTATTGGGATTGTACCCATGACACTGGCTAAGCCCAGGGGTCTATATGCTTGGGAGGCTACTGACATCAATGGAAAAACTCATTGCATAAGTGCTCGGTGGGTCGTTCCAAATTACTAACTGTCAAGCCCGGCTTTAAACACCGTGGCCAGTTTTGTTTCTCCACAGAGTGACAACGGTTTCTGGAAAGGAAGACCTGTCTCGGGAGTAACAGGGGTCCACCACCGGTCAGGGGGTGGAGACTAGAAAACACTAAGGTCACCAATACTGACCTTAGACTTAACGAGTTCTATCCTGTGTTGCAACATGCTTTGTTTAGAGTACAATTGTACACTTCTGAGATATGTATATATATATGTATGATGTTCTTGTGGTGTTTCTATATAATGTTTAATTCATCTTTGGTAGAGTTTAATTATAGAATAATATTTGCTCACATATATTTACCCATAAGCAGGGGGTGGAATGTAGTGAAAGATGCTTATGGTCAGGATTGTGCCCCAAACATTTGTGTAGGATATATTTCTCTATGTGTTAACCCTCCTTTCTTCCCCCTCCTTTCTGGAGGCGGCAGGGGGGGATCCTGGTGCCACTGAGTCCAGGTAAACAGTCTACCTGGGCGTGGTCTCACCCCTGTAGTACACAAGAGGCAGGCTATATGTTTGTTCCCCTGGGCATAGCATATACTCAGGCCATATTTGGTAGGTGTTAGTTCATTGGTTAATCTTTGCGTTAGCAACACATGCTTATTGGACCAGTATTCACTGGGGCTGTGGTGGGTGGAAGAAACTTGAAGGGAAAGGAAAAAAAAACTCACAAGCTGAATTAGCAAGGCAGTGGAGCTATATTTACAAAGCAATGTAGGGTATGCAGGGGAATATTTACAAATTTACAATATCTACAATATATACAAAGATATACAACAGAGTAACGCAGAAATGAGAGTGACCCCCCTCAAGGCAGAGGGGGTTCCCCACCTCCGCTCTCCCCTCTCTCCCCCCCTTTCCCCAGAATGGGATAGAAAGAGAAAGAAAAGAGAGGGAAAAAAAAATGTTAGAAGCAGTTCGTGTTAATTGGAAGGGAGTTAATACCGGCCTGTATCTGGACTTCAAGGCCGAGGCCTTGGCAGAAAGCCCAGCACAGAGACAGAGAGCTGCTGCACCGTGGAGAGGCGGAAGCAAGACTGAAGATAGGGTGCCGGAGTGCCCAGGATAGTCCTCCTGCACTCCCAGTTCAGAAGGTGCTTCCTCCCACTTTACCAATGAAATTAGATTGTTCTTTCCGTTTACCAACTTCCGTCCACCATATTCCCCTTCTTAATGGGACAGCGTCAACCGGCCACAGTCCACCCCTTCTAAACAATTTCATTGGCTGTTCATACTGTCCATCCAATCCAAAACGATATTTACAGTTCGCGAGTAAAGTTCATAGTCCATTCCGGCTATGCTCAGATGTAGATGATTCAAAAGTCCAAGAAAATCAGAAAATGAGAAAAATGGAAAACAGTTCATTTCTTCACCGATGAAGCGAAGAAAAGGGAAACAGGGATTCTCAGGGTCTCTTAGTTGACTCAGGGCTCCCAGGGATCTCAGGGTTCGTGCACCGTAGATTCCTCGTTGATTCTTCCTCTGGATGCGATGTAGCTGTACAGCAGTTCGAAATTAACCTCTTTCAGCTAAAGTTAAATTTCTTTGTGGAATACACTGAATTTCACCATTCTCTTGCATTACCCAATAAGTGTGACCCGGACCTTCAGCTGAAACCACCCCTCGGACAGGTTTAGCCTCTCCTGAGGGTGAAAATACCCAAACAGTTTTACCTAACAGATTCTTTTCTCTAACAACAGGAACTCTATCACCTTCCACTTTCCGTAGCAAATCTGAATGTGCAGGTCCAGCTCGGTTCACTGAACCTCTACTATTTACCAGCCAGGTTGCTTGTGCTAAATGTTTTTCCCAGTTTTTCAAAGATCCACCTCCCATGGCTTTAAGAGTGGTCTTCAACAAACCGTTGTAGCGTTCAATCTTCCCTGAAGCTGGTGCATAGTAGGGAATGTGGAATATCCACTCAATACTGTGCTCTTTTGCCCAGCTCTTTACAAGGTTGTTCTTGAAATGGGTTCCGTTGTCTGACTCAATCCTCTCGGGAGTTCCGTGTCTCCACAGGATTTGTCTCTCCAGACCGAGAATGGTGTTGCGTGCAGTTGCATGTGGAACTGGATAAGTTTCCAACCATCCAGTGTTTGCCTCTACCATAGTAAGCACGTATTGTTTACCAGAACGAGAACGCGGTAGAGTGATGTAGTCAATCTGCCAAGCTTCACCATACTTGTACTTGGACCATCTGTCACCATACCACAAGGGCTTAAGTCGTTTTGCCTGCTTAATAGCAGCACAAATGTCACAGTCATGGATGACTTGTGTGATAGCATCCATGGAAATGTCTATGGATCTGTCACGAGCCCATCGGTATGTTTCATCTCTGCCTTGATGTCCTGATGAATCGTGAGCCCACCGAGCTAAGAACATCTCACCTCAGTGTTTCCAGTCGAGATCAAGATTAGAGTCCATGTCTACTTGAGAAACTCTTGCAGCTAGATCTGCCTGATGGTTGTGTTGCTGTTCCTCAGTAGCTTTGCTCTTAGGAATGTGAGCATCGATGTGTCTCACTTTCACTGGAATTCTCTCGATTCGATCAGCAGTGTCCTGCCACAGGTTGGCTGCCCAAATGGATTTTCCTTTACTCTGCCAACCACTCTTTTTCCAGTTCTTTAGCCAACACCATAGAGCATTGGCTACCATCCATGAGTCGGTGTAGAGATAAAGCTTTGGCCATCTCTCACGTTCAGCTACGTCGAGAGCTAGCTGCACAGCTTTTACCTCTGCGAACTGACTGGATTCTCCTTCTCCATCTTTCGCCTCTGCAACTCGGCATGTTGGACTCCACACTGCAGACTTCCACCTTCGCTTGTTCCCAACAAGACGACAGGAACCGTCTGTGAACAAAGCATGTTTCTTTTCATCATCAGAGAGGTCATTGTAAGGAGGAGCTTCCTCAGCACGAGTTACTTTCTCCTCTGGAGGTTTAGCACAGTTGATACCTTCAGGCCAACTTGAGATCACCTCCACTAGATCAGGTCTTTCAAGATTTCCCATTCGAGCTCTCTGTGTTATCAGAGCCATCCACTTAGACCATGTTGAGTCTGTGGCATGATGTGTGGAGCCTTTGCCTTTGAACATCCAATTCAAAACTGGTAATCTGGGAGCTAAGAGAAGTTGCGATTCAATTCCAATCACTTCAGAAGATGCTTTTACTCCCTCATAGGCAGCTAAAATTTCTTTCTCTGTTGGAGTATAATTAGCCTCTGAACCTCTGTAACCTCGACTCCAGAAACCAAGAGGTCGTCCACGTGTCTCACCTGGAGCTTTTTGCCACAAGCACCAGGTTGGACCATTGTCACTTGCAGCCGTGTACAAAATGTTCTTAATGTCTGGACCATCTCGGACAGGTCCCAGACCCATTGCTTGAATTACCTCTTGCTTTATCTGGTCAAAGGCTGCTTGTTGTTCAGGTCCCCAGTGGAAATGGTTTCTCTTTCGAGTCACATCATACAGAGGTTTCACAATCTGACTGCATCCAGGAATGTGTAGTCTCCAAAATCCCACTATCCCCAAGAAACGTAGGGTCTCTTGCTTGTTTGTGGGACTTGCCATGGTAGAGACTCTATTTACCACATCTACTGGAATGTGTCGGCGTCCATCCTGCCACCGCACTCCCAGAAATTGAATCTCTGTGGTAGGTCCTTTTACCTTGTCTTGTTTGAATGCAAAACCTGCATTCAGAAGAATGTCAATGATTTTGTTAACTTTCTCGAAGACTTCTTCAGCAGTTTTGCCCCAGACGATGATGTCATCGATGAATTGGATGTGTTCTGGAGCACCGCCTTTCTCCAGAGCATCGTGGATCACTGCATGACAGATGCTAGAGCTGTGGATCCAGCCCATTGGCAGTCTGTTGAAAGTGTACTGGATTCCTCTCCAGGTGAAAGCAAACTGAGGCCTGCATTCCTCCGCTATGGGAATAGAGAAAAATGCATTAGCAATGTCTATGGTAGCATACCATTTGGCCTCTTTGGATTCCAGCTCATACTGCAGCTCCATCATGTCTGGTACTGCTGCACTCATAGGTGGTGTTACTTCATTTAGGGCTCGGTAGTCTACCGTCAGACGCCAGTCTCCATTCGGCTTCCGCACAGGCCACACTGGACTGTTGAAAGGTGAATGAGTTTTGCTGACGACTTTCTGACTTTCCAACTGACGAATCAGATTCTGAATGGGCAACAAAGAGTCACGGTTGGTTCTGTATTGTCTGTGATGCACAGTCTGAGAAGCAACCGGCAATTTAATGTCCTGTATCTTATGTTGTCCCACAACTGCAGATTCATCAGAAAGCTCAGGTCTGGCAGACAGCTTCAATTTTTGTCCATCAATTTCTATTGAAGCTACTCCAAAAGCCCATTTGTAATCTCTAGAGTCTTTGAAACGCCCTTCTCTCAGAAAATCAATTCCCAAAATACAAGGTGCATCAGGTCCGGTCACAACTGTATGTTTCCTCCATTGTTTACCAGTTAAACTTATATTAACCTCTACCTTACTTAACTCTTGAGATCCACCAGTGACTCCCAGAATAGTTATAGACTCTGATCCCTGATAATTCGATGATATTATGGTGCACTGAGCTCCTGTGTCAACCAAGGCCCTGTACTTCCGAAATTGTGAAGTGCCAGGCCACTGGATGTACACATCCCAATAGATTCTGTTATCTCTGTTATCCCTCTCCTCCCCCTGGCGGGAGGCAGGGCACCCCTAGTTATGGGGAACATGCGCACATGTGCATTGCACATAGTTTGCAGGGTTATAACTTTGCATGTTATAACTGGAGCCACTGTTGGAGCCATAAGAGTCGTTCTGGGGAACTGTGGAAGTAACAGCTACCCTTCTGGTATTGCTACCTCGGGTTCTGCCACTTTGCAATTCCCTCAGTCTCCTGAAAAGATTAGAAGTTGGTTGGCCATCCCAGCGGTTCATGTTCTCACCAAACTGATCACGCAGAGTTATCCAAATAGTTCTACGTGATTGCCTTGGTGGTCTGTTTTGGAATGACCTGTTTTGGAATGTCCTGTTTTGGAATGACCTCCTTGGAGGACGTGTATTCCTCACAGATGAAACTTGTACCCACCTGGAGGAAGAATTGAAATTATCCTTCTGTGCCAATTGGTATATGGAATCTTTCAACTCTCTTATGCAATTCTGAATATCACCAGACATCGTTTTAATGGCTGAAACCAAGGAACCACGTGTCATGCTATCCTCCAATTGTCTCATTTGATCACCTAATTGGCAAACCGTAGGAGAAGCGCCACCATAACTTCTTGACACAATTCTGCTTGCCAGAATGTTTGCATAATTAGAAGGAGCAAGTTTGATGATCTTTTTAGCAAGACCAATACCCACAGGAATGTCATCAGGATTCAGAGTTTCATGTTCACCATAGAGTAGCTCTCTAACAGCAAATTCTCTCAAGCGCTTAATTCCCTCATCTATGGTAGTCCAGGGTTTAGGATTCCATGGAAGATCATCTCGGGAAGGGTATCTCAGAGCAACCGCCATTAAAAGGCGTATCCACAGATTAACCTTACCGAGAGCTTCGCCTAGATGTCTATCTATTCCATTGTCCCTTGAGAGAGTTCCTAACTGAGCTGCTGACTTGTCTCCAACTGTTAGAGCTGAAGCACCTGTATCATAACACCTACTAAGCCAAGCTAGAACTGGCTCCTTATCTGCCCTGGTGAAATCTTTACGGACATTTTTCAATTCCTCCTGTGGTGACGAACAGTCTGATATATCATCTTCATCTTCGTCTCCCTGAATTCTTTGCCCATATAATCCTGCTGTCATTCTCCTAAGGATCTCTTTAAGCTGAGAACCACCTTTGCCAGCTGCCTTCCTAACTTCATCTCTATCCTGCTTTGATCTCACTAGGTTAGCTAGATCTTTAAAACAAACCTTCTCTTCCTCCTGAGCAGGATCTTTTAGAGTAGAGGGCCCCTCACCAGGATCAGTCTCCTCCTCTTCTTCTCCATCTTTGGCCTTTCCACCTCTAGTCTTTAAAGGAGCCACCTTAACTGGAGCTGTGTTTGAATTTACAGCCACCTTAATAGAAGCTGACAAGTCCTGAGATAAATCAGCTGCTGGGGCAGTGACTTCCGGTCCCACTGAGGGAGTGGGTGGAAGTGACGTTGCTCCATTACTGGCCGACGGAGAAGAAGAAGAAGGAGAAGGAGTGGGAGAAGGAGTAGGTGCCATGTTGATACCAGCCGATGCCCTTGGCTGCTTGCCAGAATCAGCAAAATCATTTAGAGCTGCTTTACCAATTAACTTTTTAGCCTTCTTTTTGACTGACACGGGTTCTCCACAGTCCTCGTCACTAGATGACTCTGGGACTGACCTAGATCCTCGGCGTTTTCTTTTCGATCTAGTTTTAATAACAAAACAAGCTCTGGACACCTTTCTCTCTCGCCGCAAAGAGACCAGCAGATACACGATAATTATCACCAGCAGCAGAATTATAGACATGACATAAATCACCTTTGGATCCCAGGCATCACCTAAAGTTACTCTCTCCTCCGGTGGAATCTTAAAACCCTTTATCTCAATTGGGAGAGTGGTGGAGGTAACATTCCGGTATCTCACTGGCGATAATAAATTAATACATTTTCCATACCATAATTTAACTCTATACATAACCCACATATAAATTGTCCGCACCAAATATTTACCCAGGTAATCCAAAATCAAACCCAAACAATATCTGTAAATCAGAGCCCCAAAAATTGAAGAGAATAATCGTTCCACAAACCACAATACCTTCATGTTTGCTAATTCAGCTAGAAAACACTAAATCAATCAAGTAATAAATTAAACTAATTATCTGCCACACGTTGTGTACGCCAATAAAAAAAAATGTGGTGGGTGGAAGAAACTTGAAGGGAAAGGAAAAAAAACTCACAAGCTGAATTAGCAAGGCAGTGGAGCTATATTTACAAAGCAATGTAGGGTATGCAGGGGAATATTTACAAATTTACTATATCTACAATATATACAAAGATATACAACAGAGTAACGCAGAAATGAGAGTGACCCCCCTCAAGGCAGAGGGGGTTCCCCACCTCCGCTCTCCTCTCTCTCCCCCCCTTTCCCCAGAATGGGATAGAAAGAGAAAGAAAAGAGAGGGAAAAAAAAATGTTAGAAGCAGTTCGTGTTAATTGGAAGGGAGTTAATACCGGCCTGTATCTGGACTTCAAGGCCGAGGCCTTTGCAGAAAGCCCAGCACAGAGACAGAGAGCTGCTGCACCGTGGAGAGGCGGAAGCAAGACTGAAGATAGGGTGCCGGAGTGCCCAGGATAGTCCTCCTGCACTCCCAGTTCAGAAGGTGCTTCCTCCCACTTTACCAATGAAATTAGTTTAGATTGTTCTTTCCGTTTACCAACTTCCGTCCGCCATATTCCCTTTCTTAAGGGGACAGCGTCAACCGGCCACAGTCCACCCCTTCTAAACAATTTCATTGGCTGTTCATACTGTCCATCCAATCCAAAACGATATTTACAGTTCACGAGCAAAGTTCATAGTCCATTCCGGCTATGCTCAGATGTAGATGATTCAAAAGTCCAAGAAAATTAGAAAACAGTTCATTTCTTCACCGACGAAGCGAAGAAAAGGGAAACAGGGATTCTCAGGGTCTCTTAGTTGACTCAGGGCTCCCAGGGATCTCAGGGTTCGTGCACCGTAGATTCCTCGTTGATTCTTCCTTTGGACGCGATGTAGCTGTACAACAGCTCGAAATTAACCTCTTTCAGCTAAAGTTAAATTTCTTTGCGGAATACACTGAATTTCACCATTCTCTTGCATTACCCAATAAGTGTGACCCGGACCTTCTGCTGAAACCACCCCTCAGAGAGGTTTAGCCTCTCCTGAGGGTGAAAATACCCAAACAGTTTTACCTAACAGATTCTTTTCTCTAACAACAGGAACTCTATCACCTTCCACTTTCCGTAGCAAATCTGAATGTGCAGGTCCAGCTCGATTCACTGAACCTCTACTATTTACCAGCCAGGTTGCTTGTGCTAAATGTTTTTCCCAGTTTTTCAAAGATCCACCTCCCATGGCTTTGAGAGTGGTCTTCAACAAACCATTGTAGCGTTCAATCTTCCCTGAAGCTGGTGCATAGTAGGGAATGTGGAATATCCACTCAATACTGTGCTCTTTTGCCCAGCTCTTTACAAGGTTGTTCTTGAAATGGGTTCTGTTGTCTGACTCAATCCTCTCTGGAGTTCCGTGTCTCCACAGGATTTGTCTCTCCAGACCGAGAATGGTGTTGCGTGCCGTTGCATGTGGAACTGGATAAGTTTCCAACCATCCAGTGTTTGCCTCTACCATAGTAAGCACGTATTGTTTACCAGAACGAGAACGCGGTAGAGTGATGTAGTCAATCTGCCAAGCTTCACCATACTTGTACTTGGACCATCTGTCACCATACCACAAGGGCTTAAGAACTCACTTTGATCTGCTCGCCGCTGCCCCTCCCCCACTTCACTCCCTGCCGCTTCTGCCGCTCCGCAGAGAATAAAGGTGGAGAAAGGGCAGGTCCCGCATTCTCAAGCGGTGCCCCCATTCCGATGGTTAAGAACCACCCCTGCTTGAAACAGCAGGTGGGACTCTGTGCCACCGGCCACGCACCAGGTGCCCCCCTACAATCCACAGGAACCCACACAATTGCCCCAAAAACACCATTTGAGCCCCCAACTGCCAAAAAACCAAAATGACGCCCAGAACTAAATTTAAACTCCCTTATCTTTTGCAATCCGATCTGCAGAGTAACCACAATAACAATTAATTCCAACTCCTGGCTGGCTCGCCAAGAATGTAAAGGGGTTGGGGGCAGACCCTCTGCCCACTTAACCATCCTCTGCTACCAAGAATGTGCTGGGTGGAGGCAGCCTCCTTCCCCACCCCTGGCAACAAAAAACACTCAGACAAACGGATTGCAAAAGTGGTGGAATGTTTAAATAGAAAGCAGTGAACTTTTACAGAAAGCCAAAAGCACAGTGAAAAAGAAAAATCCCAAAACAGACCCAGAGAGATCCCATCCCCACCTGAGCGTACACCCAAGACCCCAGGGCTCCTTCTTCAGGGAAGATTGAACACTACAATGGTTTGTTGAAGACCACTGTTAAAGCCATGGAGGGTGGATCTTTGAAAAACTGGGAAAAGCATTTAGCACAAGCAACCTGGCTGGTAAATAGTAGAGGTTCAGTGAACCGAGCTGGACCTGCACATTCAGATCTGCTACAGAAAGTAGAAGGTGATAGAGTTCCTGTTGTTAGAAAAAAGATTCTGTTAGGTAAAACTGTTTGGGTATTTTCTCCCTCAGGAGAGGCTAAACCTGTCCGAGGGGTGGTTTCATCAGAAGGTCCGGGTCACACTTATTGGGTAATGCAAGAGAATGGTGAAATTCAGCGTATTTCACAAAGAAATTTAACTTTAGCTGAAAGAGTTTAATTTCAAACTGTTGTGCAGCTACACCACATCCAAAGGAAGAATCAAGGAGGAATCTACGGTGCACGAACCCTGCAAAACCCTGAGAGCCCTGAGTCAACTAAGAGACCCTGAGAATCCCTGTTTCCCTTTTCTTCGCTTCGTCAGCAAAGAGATAAACTGTTTTCCATTTTTCTTGTTTCCTGATTTTCTTGGACTTTTGAATCATCTACATCTGAGCATAGCCGGAATGGACTATGAACTTTACTTACGAACTGTAATTTTTGTTTTGGATTGGATGGATAGTATGAACAGCCAATGAAATTGTTTAGAAGGGTGGACTGTGACTGTTGGAGGCTGTGCCTTTAAGGAAGTGTCAGTGCTGGGACACTGTGGCTGAATGTTTTGTAAACAAAAGACAGGTCAGTGACCGTTTGCGGCTTTCACCTTAAGAAAGGGAATATGGTGGTCCGATGTTTGTAAACAAAAAGGCGGATCTAAACTAATTTCATTGATAGATTGGGTGGAAGCACCTTTTGAACTGGGAGTGCAGCAGATTATCCTGGGCATTCCTGCACTTTTCTGGTCAGTCTTACTTTTCCCCCTTTGCAGCTCACAGTGTTCTGGGCTTTCGGCCAAGGCTTGACCTTGAAACTGATAAACTGCAAGGCCTGTATTAACCGCTTTCCAATTAACACATAACTGCTTTTAATTTTTTTCCTCTTTTCTCTCTTTCTAACCCTCTCTGGGAAAAGGTGGAGAGAAGGGGGAGCAGAGGTGGGGAACCCCCTCAGCAGAGGGGGGGAACTCTCATTTCTGTGTGTGCTGGGTTGAGGCAGCCCCCTTCCCCACCCCTGGCAACAATAAACACTCAGACAAACGGATTGCAAAAGTGATGGAAAGTTTAAAGACAAAGAAGTGAACTTTTACAGAAAAGCCAAAAGCGCAGTGACAAAGAAGGATCCCAAAACAGACCCAGAGAAATCCCATCCCCACCTGAGGGTACACCCAAGACCCCCAGGGCTCCTTCTTCCCCCTCCCACTGCTAGGCTAGTCTCAGCTGGCCAGATCTGAGACTGCCCATCCCCCCATGGCCTTGGGCCTAGCCAGGCCCAAAGCCAGGAGACATGTCCCCCAGTTACCAGCTGACGGAGGAGGAAGAAAAGAGAGCGTGCTAGACTCCACACTGGATCTTATAGTGGTGCAAAGGATTGTGGTAGGAAATACTACATAATTTCCTGTGTCCACCCCTCTGGGCTGGACTTCTGGACACAGGAAGTAAACATTGCAGGGGGGCACCCAGCTCAAACTGCAACACCTTTCTTAAAGGGACAGCCTCAAACAGTCAGAGCATCCTAAATGTCACTACTCATCCAGATCTGGTCAATTGCTTCGAGGCTTAAGTCACATATCAAATAATTGAGAATAATTAGCGAGTGAAGTTTCCCAATCAGGCAACGAGGAAGCAATTCTGGGTACATAAATGAATAACAAGCCATGATGTAGAGGGTTGTAATTAAAGATGCTACTGCATCAAGTTTGAAAGTCTAATTAGGAGTCTAAAATTATTTCCAGATAAATGTGTGAGTTCCATTCCATCACCAATTAGTCAGAAATTCTCAGTGAAACCACCTATGCTGATTTGCAGAGCTCTAACCCCTGACTCTCATCAGCAAATTTCCATCCTGAGGGAGTAAGAAGCAGCACCTTCTCACTGCTGCATCCAAGGGATTGAGGGTAACCCTCCAAAGGAAAACAGGACTGCAGGACAGGGGGGAGCAAAAGGACAGTATCAGAAGGGGGGCTACGAGAAAGGTGGGGAGGGACGTTTTTAGGATGTCTAGCAGTGATAGGATTGGGGGCAATGGATCCAAGCTAGAGGAGGGGAGACTTAGATTAAACATTAGGAGGAAGTTCTCCACCATAAGGGTGGTGAGACACTTGGAACAGGTTGCCCAGGGAGGCGGTGGAAGCCTCATCCCTGGAAGTTCTTAAGTCCAGGCTGGTTGTGGCTCTGTGCAACCTGATCTGGTGTGAGGTGTCCCTGCCCATGGCAGGGGGATTGGAACTGGATGCTCCTTGTGGTCCCTTCCAACTCTGATGATTCTGTGACTCTGTGACATTTTAGGACACGATACATATGATCATGGATGTAACATTAGAAGAATCACATCCTAAGTTACCTTTCCTTCAACAGACCATACAGGGAATGTAGACAACTAGCACTCATGTAGACAACTAAGCTACAGGTTACACCATCTACTCACAGAATAGAACCACATAATTGTTTTGATTGAAGAAGACCCCTAAGATTGAGTCCAACCATCAACCTAACACAACCATAGACAGCTAAGCTATGGGATAGAATAGAATAGAATAGAATAGAATAGACCAGACCAGATTGGAAGAGACCTTTGAGATCATCAAGTCTAAACTATCATCCAACACCATCTAATCAACTAAACCATGGCACCAAGCACCCCATCCAGTCTCCTCCTAAACACCCCCAGTGCTGGTGACTCCACCACCTCCCTGGGCAGCACATTCCAATGCCAAATCACTCTTTCTGGGAAGAACTTCTTCCTAACCTCCAGCCTAAACCTCCCCTGGCACAGCTTGAGACTGTGTCCTCTTGTTCTGGTGCTGGGTGTTTGGGAGAAGAGACCAACCCCCACCTGGCTACAACCTCCCTTCAGGTAGTTGTAGGCAGCAAGAAGATCTCCCCTGAGCCTCCTCTTCTCCAGGCTAAGCAACCATTTACTCATAGATACCATCACTCATAACACCATTTACTCACAGAATAGAACCACAGAACAGTTTTGATTGTTGAGGGCCTCTAAGATTGAGTCCAACCGTCAACCCACCACTACCACAGCCATAAGACCACGTCCCAAAGTGCCATGTCCCCCCATTTCTTGAGCACCACCAGGGACGAATCCTACCCCTGCTACCACAGACACATTTCAAAGCGCTGCGTTGAACACACCGCTGCTGACACACTCCTGGTGGCAGTTCTAAAGAAGCCAAAATATGATTTACAAGGATAAATAAACCAAGCTGCAACACCTCTGCAGCAGCTGCTGCTGCTTTCCCTTTGGCTAAAGGATATATTATTTTGCTGTTGTATTTTAAGAACTCTAACTGTAGCTCTATGACACACTGAAGCAAAAAACATTTGGAGTTATTACATTCTATCAGGTAGCTAATATGTCTTTTAAAAACACCCTCAATGTATTTACAGGATGGAGAGGAACAATCTGTCAAGCAGTTCATGTTCCTGAAGTCTTTAATATGGTACATACATTTGGTGGGGATTTCTTTTTCCCTGAGGAAAAGGCAATGGCACTGCTGATTACATCATGTTAGAAAAATTGCATCTCCAGCTCCTTGGCTGCATTAAACAAATGAAACTACTGTACATTATGTAAACACTTTTAAAAATGTCACTGGGAATTAAACAACTTCTGTCGACCACTCCAGGAAGATTTGGGCTGGTTATTGCTCAACATAAAGTATTTGAATCACAACTCTCCCGACCTGCAAAAGTCTGAGGTCTTCCTGCGCTGCAGTGAGCTGAATATAATCAAACAGTGTAGGAAAATTCAATGATCAGGAATGATGGAAAAGGATCCAGGGGCAGGAGCACCTCTGCTGTGAGGATAGGGGGAATGGAATGAAGCTGGAGGTGGGGAGATTCAGGCTGGATGTGAGGAGGAAGTTCTTCACCATGAGAGTGGTGAAGCCCTCGAATGTGTTGTCCAGGGAGGTGGTTGGGGCCCCATCCCTGGAGGTGTTTAAGCCCAGGCTGGATGAGGCTCTGGCCAGCCTGATGTAGTGTGGGGTGTCCCTGCCCATGGCAGGGGGGTTGGAACTAGATAATCCTTGTGGTCCCTTCCAACCCTGAATGATATGATGATACTATGATAGGCTAAGGGAACTGGGTGTAATGGGTTGGGGCAGACCCCCTCCCCACCCCACCACGTGCAGAAATGACGACTCAGACAAACAGATTGCAAAAGTGATGGAAAGTTTAAATAGAACAGTGAGTGCGAGTGCATGCAGAGACCTAGAAACACAGTGACAAGAGGAAACCCCAAAACAGACCCAGAGAGATCCCATCCCCACCTGAGGGTGCACCCAACCCCCCAGGGCTCCTCCTTCCCCCCCCCCCCCCCACTGCTAGGCTAGTCTCAGCTGGCCAGATCTGAGACTGCCCATCCCCCCGTGGCCTTGGGCCTAACCAGACCCATGGCTGGGAGATCTCTCCCCCAGTTACCGGGTGGCGAGGAGGAAGGAAAGAGGAAGTGCCAGACCCCGCCGTGAGACTTATAGTGGTGCAAGGGATCATGATCTCCAGAGCATCGTGGATCACTGCAAGACAGATGCTTGAGCTGTGGATCCAGCCCATTGGCAGTCTGTTGAAAGTGTACTGGATTCCTCTTCAGGTGAAAGCAAACTGAGGCCTGCATTCCTCTGCTATGGGAATAGAGAAAAATGCATTAGCAATGTCTATGGTAGCATACCATTTGGCCTCTTTGGATTCCAGCTCGTATTGTAGCTCCATTATGTCTGGCACTGTTGCACTCATAGGTGGTGTCACTTCAATTAGGGCTCGGTAGTCGACTGTCAGACGCCAGTCTCCATTCCGCTTCCGCACAGGCCACACTGGACTGTTGAAAGGTGTATGAGTTTTGCTGACGACTTTCTGACTCTCCAACTGATGAATCAGATTCTGAATGGGCAACAAAGAGTCACGGTTGGATCTATATTGTCTGTGATGCACAGTCTGAGAAGCAACTGGCAATTTAATATCCTGTATCTTATGTTGTCCCACAACTGCAGATCCATCAGAAAGCTCAGTTCTGGCAGATAGCTTCAATTTTTGTCCATCAATTTCTATAGAAGCTACTCCAAAAGCCCATTTGTAACCTCTAGGGTCTTCGAAACGCCCTTCTCTCAGAAAATCAATTCCCAAAATACAAGGTGCATCAGGTCCGGTCACAACTGTATGCTTCCTCCATTGTTTACCAGTTAAACTTATATTAACCTCCACCTTACTCAACTCTTGAGATCCACCAGTGTCTCCCAGAATAGTTATAGACTCAGATCCCTGATAATTTGATGGCATTATGGTGCACAGAGCTCCTGTGTCAACCAAGGCCCTGTACTTCTGAAATTGTGAAGTGCCAGGCCACTGGATGTACACATCCCAATAGATTCTATTATCTCTGTTATCCCTCTCCTCCCCCTGGCGGGAGGCAGGGCACCCCTAGTTATGGGGAACATGCCCACATATGCATTGCGCACAGTGTGCAGTGTTATAGCTTTGTATGCTATAACCAGAGCCACTGTTGGAGCTACTAGAGTTGTTCTGGGGAACTGTGGAAGTAACAGCTACCCTTCTGGTATTGCTACCTCGGGTTCTGCCACTTTGCAATTCCCTCAGTTTCCTGAAAAGATTAGAAGTTGGTTGGCCATCCCAGCGGTTCATGTTCTCACCAAACTGATCACGCAGAGTTATCCAAATAATTCTACGTGACTGCCTTGGTGGTCTGTTTTGATTTGATCTGTTTTGGAATGACCTCCTTGGAGGACATGTATTCCTCACAGATGAAACTTGCATCCACCTGGAGGAAGAATTGAAAATATCCTTCTGTGCCAATTGGTATATGGAATCTTCCAGATACTTCATGCAACACTCAATTTTTCCAGACAGAGTTTCAATGGCTGAAACCAAAGAAACACGTGTCATGCTATCCTCCTATTGTCTCATTTGATCACTGTACTGGCCAACCGTAGGAGAAGCTCCACCATAATTTCTTGACACAATTCTGCTTGCCGGAATGTTTGCATAATTAGAAGGAGCAAGTTTGATGATCTTTTTAGCAAGACCAATACCCACAGGAATGTCATCAGGATTCAGAGTTTCATGTTCGCCATAGAGTAGCTCTGTAACAGCAAATTCTCTCAAGCGCTTAATTCCCTCATCTATGGTAGTCCAGGGTTTAGGATTCCAGGGAAGATCATCTCGGGAAGGGTATCTCAGGGCAACTGCCATTAAAAGGCGTATCCACAGATTAACCTTACCGAGAGCCCTGCCTAGATGTCTATCTATTCCATTATCCCTCGAGAGAGTTCCTAACTGAGCTGCTGACTTGTCTCCAACTGTTAGAGCCGGAGCACCTGTATCATAACATCTACTAAGCCAAGCTAGAACTGGCTCCTTATCTGCCCTTGTGAAATCTTTACGGACATTTCGCAATTCCTCACGCGGTGAGGAACATTCTAAAACATCATCTTCCTCCTCTTCTCCCTGAACTTTTTGTCCATATAATCCTGCTGTCATTTTCTCAAGGATCTCTTTAAGCTGAGAACCACCTTTGCCAGCTCCTTTCCTAACTTCATCTCTATCCTGCTTTGATCTCACTAGGTTAGCTAGATCTTTAAAACAAACCTTCTCTTCCTCCTCAGCAGGATTTCTTAGAGTAGAGGGCCCCTCACCAGGATCAGTCTCCAGCTCCTCTTCTTCTCCATCAGCTTTTGTCTTTCCACTTCTAGTCTTTAAAATAGCCACCTTAACTGGAGCTGTGTTTGAATTTACAGCCACCTTAATAGAAGCTGACATGTCCTGAGATAAATCAGCTGCTGGGGCAGTGACTTCCGGTCCCACTGAGAGAGTGGGCGGAAATGACGTTGCTCCGTTAATGGCCGACGGAGAAGAAGGAGGAGGAGAAGGAGTAGGCGCCATGTTGATACCGGCTGCCGCCCTTGGCAGCTTGCCAGAATTAGCAGCAAATTCATTTAGAGCTGCTTTACCAATTAACTTTTTATCCCTCTTTTTAACTGACAGAGATTCCCCACATTCCTCATCACTCGATGACTCTGGGACTGATCCAGAGCCATGGCGTTTTCTTTTTGATCTAGTTTTAATAACAAAACAAGCTCTGGACATCTTCCTCTCTCGTCGCAAAGAAAACAGTAAATATGCAATTACCATCACCAGCAGCAGATTTATACACATCACATAAATCACCTTTGGATCCCAGCCATCACCTAAAGTTACTCTCTCCTCCGGCGGAATCTTAAAACCCTTTATCTCAATTGGGAGAGTGGTGGAGGTAACATATCTGTATCTTGCTGGCCATAAGAAATCCACGCATTTTCCGTACCATAATCTAACTCTATACATAACCCACAAATAAATTGTCCACACCAAATATTTGCCCAGGTAATCCAAAATCAAACCCAAACAATATCTGTAAACCAGAGCCCCAAAAATTGAAAAGAATAGTCGTTCTACAAACCACAACACCTTCATGTTTGCTAATTCAGCTAGAAAACACTAAATCAATCAAGTAATAAATTAAACTAATTATCTGCCCCACGTTGGGCGCCAAGAAAAAAAAAATGTCATAGGGTTGGAAGGGTAAGGCGAAAAAGCCTCCTCCCTACCCCCTGTAAAGTAAAGGGAAGGAAAAAAATTGAAGGGAAAGGAAAAACACTCACAGCTGAATTAGCAAAGCAATGGAGCTGTATATTTACAAAGCAGGGAAATGCAGGGAAATATATACAAATTTACAATATTTACAATATATACAAAAATATACAATAAAGTAGCACAGAAATGAGAGTTCCCCCCTCTGCTGAGGGGGTTTCCCACCTCCGCTCTCCCTCTCTCTCCCCCTTTCCCCAGAGCAGGTTAGAAAGGGAGAGAAAGAGAAAAAAAGTTAGAAGCAGTTATGTGTTAATTGGAAAGCAGTTAATACAGGCCTTGCAGTTTATCAGTTTTTCAAGGTCAAGCCTTGGCCGAAAGCCCAGCACAGAGAGAGCTGCTGCTCGGCAGAGGAGTGGAAGAAAGACTGAAGATAAAAGTGCTGGAATGCCCGGGATACCCTCCTGCACTCCCACTTCAGAAGGTGCTTCCTCCCAATCTACCAATGAAATTAGTTTAGATCCTTCTTTTCATTTACCAAGTTCCGATCACCATATTCCCTTTCTTAAGGGCACAGCCTCAACCGGTCACAAGGCTGGAGGTGAGGATAAAGTTCTTCACAGAGTTGTTAGCCATTGGAATGTGCTGCCCAGGGAGGTGGTGGAGTCACCATACCTGGAGATGTTCAAGAGGGGACTGGATGTGGCACTTGGAGCCATGGTTTAGTCATGAGGTCTGTGGTGACAGGTTCGACTTGATGATTTTGAGGTCTCTTCCAACCTATTGATTCTATGGTTCTTATGAAAAGTCCCTCTCCAGCTTTCCTGTAGGTTCCCTTCAGGTATTGGAAGGCAAGTCTAAGGTTCCCCCAGAGTCTTCTCTTCTCCAGGCTGAACAACCCCAGTTACCTTAGCCTATCATAGCAGAGGTCTCCAGCCCCTGGATCATCTTCCATCATTCAGAAGACTCTGCTATAAAATATTGTTTCCCTTTATCTGCTGTAACCTTAGATATGCATAGATAGAGAACAGGTTGTATGAGAAGCAGCTGAGGGAACTGGGAGTGTTCAGCCTGGAGAAAAGGAGGCTGAGGGGAGACCTTCTGGCTCTCTACAATTCCTTGACAGGAGGTTGGAGAGAGGTGGATGTTGTTTTTTTTCTCCCAAGTAACAAGTGATAGGGCAAGAGGAAATAATAGAATCATGGAATGGTGCAAGTTGCACCAAAGGAGGTTTAGGTTCGATATCTCTAAAAATTTCTTTCCTTCAAGAGTGGTCAGGCACTGGAACAGGCTGCCCAGGAAGGTGCTGGAGTCACCATCCCTCAAGTTGTTAAAAAACTGTGTAGACAACACCGGCTCCTTGGGCAGCCTGTTCCAGTCACTGAGACCCCTTTCAGTCAAGCAGTTTCTTCTGATGGTCAGCCTAAACTCTCCCCTGGTGCAACCTGAGGCCATTTCCTCTCATCCTGTCACTTGGCACTAGGGAAAAGTAGCTCACACCCACCTGGCTCCAACATCCTTTCAGGGAGCTGTAGAGCAATGAGGTCTCCTCTCAGACTCCTTTTTTCCACACTAAACAACCCCAATTCCTGCAGCCACTCTTCACCACCCCTATTCTCCAGACCCTTTGCCAGCTCTGTTGCCTTTCTCTGAACACTCAATGCCTTTCCTGGAGACAGGGCCCCAAAACTGAACCCAGTACTCAAGCTGTGGCCTCACCAGTTCTGAGTCCAGGGTGACAACCACCTCCTTGGTCCTGCTTGTCAAGGGGCAGCAGTGCAGTTATTTTCAGTCAGTTCCCTGGTTGGAGTGGAGGAGTTGCACATGCAACAGAGAAGTCTGTGGTTGAAGATAGATGGGAAGCCCATTCAGCACATTCTGTGGAATAAAATATGGGGCACACATCTATCAAAAGTAACACAAAACACAGCTCTGGATCTATGACCATGCAGGAAATCTGTTAGTGGCGATGGATAGTAAGGGAGCACAGGAAAGTTCAACTGGAATCTCATTTATATGTTATTCCCTTTCACTCTGGAGGACCAGCAGGCAGGCTGCTGCTCTTTGGAGACTCCTACCTCTAGCCCAGGTTTCATCCTGGTGAAAAATGCACACAGCCTCTGGCTTATACCTTTCCTGCCCTTGAGAAATGGGAAGAGTCCTCGTCACTGCCTTGATTTTGAGCTCAAATAAGAGGTTTAGACCCACAAGAGAATTTCTGGAATGATTTGGAGTAGAGCAACCCTTTAGCTGGTCAATAATCATAGTATCATAGTATCATTCAGGGTTGGAAGGGACCACAAGGATCATCTAGTTCCAACCCCCCTGCCATGGGCAGGGACACCCCACACTACATCAGGCTGGACAGAGCCTCATCCAGCCTGCTCTTAAACACCTCCAGGGACGGGGCCTCGACCACCTCCCTGGACAACCCATTCCAGGGTTTCACCACTCTCATGGTGAAGAACCTCCTCCTCACATCTAGCCTGAATCTCCCCACCTCCAGCTTCATTCCATTCCCCCTAGTCCTATCACTACCTGACATCCTGAGAAGTCCCTCCCCAGCCTTCCTGTAGGCCCCCTTCAGATACTGGAAGGCCACAATTAGGTCACCTCGGAGCCTTCTCTTCTGCAGACTGAACAGCCCCAACTCCTTCAGTCTGTCCTCATAGGAGAGGTGCTCCAGCCCTCTGCTCATCCTTGTGGCCCTTCTCTGGACACGTTCCAGCACCTCCACATCCCTCTTGTAATAGGGGCTCCAGAACTGGACATAGTACTCCAGGTGGGGTCTCACCAGGGCTGAGTAGAGGGGGAGGGTCACCTCCCTCGACCTGCTGGCCACACTTCTCTTGATGCAGCATATTTTTAATATGTTGAGCCCTCCCATATTGTCAGTGATAATTAACCTAACTACTCCAAAAAGGAAGATTCCTAACCTTGCCCATCCCCTGCCTCCTCATTAAAATGCCTTGTTACAGTTAATCTCTATCAATGTTTTATGCAATATTTAGCCTGCATATTTCCCCTATACTCTTAAAGCATCCCTGCTTCAACCCTCATTTTCTAATGTGAGTAATTGATCCTTGTCCTCTTCTGAGCATTCCTTCATGCATGTGTGACAGCCCTGTTACTTCCCTGCTTATGTGTTTAATTTGAGGTTCAAAGAGCAGAACTGGTGGAATATCCTGACAGGGGACATTAAGTTCAAGCTCTGTAGAAATCCTGATTAAAAGCTCAGTCCTTGCAAAGTGCTGAATGACTTCTACAAATGGGGGGGGGGGGGGGGGCGGGCAGGGGGAAGGGAAATGCTCTCAGCTCTTGCTCTCAGCCTGGAGAGATTTGGAAACGTTCTGAAGCAAAGATATTTTTGTTACCTTTGGATATTTTTTAAGAGCAATATTTTTATACACTTTTACTGATAATTTAGTTTGTTATCTATTTCTATTTCTTTATTTTATATATTGGTATGGTTTATATATTTTTTAATTTTTTTAT
Organism: Melanerpes formicivorus; assembly: GCF_026170545.1. Classification (NCBI taxonomy): domain Eukaryota; kingdom Metazoa; phylum Chordata; class Aves; order Piciformes; family Picidae; genus Melanerpes; species Melanerpes formicivorus. The sequence continues at coordinate 27,795,148 of NW_027142361.1, read as the reverse complement.
TTTTATATATATTTTATATATTTCACATTGAGGTATCATAGTATCAGTCAGGGTTGGAAGGGACCACAAGGATCATCTAGTTCCAACCCCCCTGCCATAGGCAGGGACACCCCAGACTAGATCAGGCTGGCCAGAGCCTCATCCAGCCTGGGCTTAAACACCTCCAGGGATGGGGCCTCAACCACCTCCCTGGACAACCCACTCCAGTGCTTCACCACTCTCATGGTGAAGAACCTCCTCCTCACCTCCAGCCTGAGTCTCCCCACCTCCAGCTTCATTCCATTCCCCCTAGTCCTATCACTACCTGACATCCTGAGAAGTCCTTCCCCAGCCTTCTTGTAGGCCCCTTCAGATATTGGAAGGCCACAATTAGGTCTCCTTGGATCCTTCTCTTCTCCAGACTGAACAGCCCCAACTCCTTCAGTCTGTCCTCATAGGAGAGGTGCTCCAGCCCTCTGCTCATCCTTGTGGCCCTTCTCTGGACACGTTCCAGCACCTCCACATCCCTCTTGTAATAGGGGCTCCAGAACTGGACACAGTACTCCAGGTGAGGTTTCACCAGGGCCGAGTAGAGGGGGAGGGTCACCTCCCTCGACCTGCTGGCCACACTTCTCTTGATGCAGCAGATGTATATTTATGCAGATGTATATTTATGCACTTTAATATATTTTTATCTATTTTTATCTATTTTTACACAATTATGTATTAGCTATATTTACAGCTATTTATACTTACAGTAACAGGATAATTTAGTTTGTTATCTATTTCTATTTCTTTATATATTGATATATTTTAAATATATTTTATATGTGAATATATTTTATATTTAGTTATATTTATATAGTTTTATAGATTTTTAATATATTCTTACACATTTATATAATTTATATATATTTATATATATTTACATATATTTACACATCTATACAAAACAGTTCTGTTCTGCATCAGGCTATTTCTCTCAGCTCAGCCTTATTTTCAATAATAGTGGGTTATATACTTTTATCAATACCTTAGTTTATTATCTATTCATATTGATTTTTATTTATAGATTGCTATGTTTTATATATTTTTTTATATTTCATGTTTAGTTATGTTTAGATATTTAAATATATTTTATACATTTATATCTATTTTGATATATTTATACATATATACATAACAGTTCTGTTCTGCATCAGGCTATTTATCATAGTATCATAGTATCAGTCAGGGTTGGAAGGGACCACAAGGATCATCTAGTTCCAACCCCCCTCTATGTCAATAACCAGTTGGAATCAGTGGAGCTCCACCTGGGGAGGGATGATGAGCTGGTTGAGAGTGTATGGGTTAAAATTAAAGGCAAGACAAGGGAAGGAGATATTACTGTGGGGGTCTCCTACAGGCCACCTGATCAGCAGAACCAAGCAGATGAGGCCCTCCACAGGCAAATAGAAGCCTCTCTGTAAAGAATTTCTTCCTAATCTCCAGTCTAAATCTGCCTTCCTCAAGCTTCAATCCATTCCCTCTCATCCTATCATGCCAAGCCCTTGTCAAAAGTCCCTTCCCTTGAAGGCCCTTTTCAGGTTATTGTATTATTAGAATAAACCTTTATTAGAATAAACCAAACCAGGTTGGAAGAGACCTTCAAGATCATCGTGTCCAACCCATCAACCAATCCAACCCACCCAAACAGCTAACCCATGGCACCAAGCACCCCATCAAGTCTCCTCCTGAACACCTTCAATGACGGTGACTCCACCACCTCCCTGGGCAGGCTGTTCAAACCCATACTTCCATTCTTTACCTCAGGATCACCAAGTCCAACCCAGAACCCTACTTTACAAGGGTCACCCCTAAACCATAGCCCCAAGCACCACATCCAAACCACCTTTAAACACATCCAGTCTTGGCACTCCACCACCTCTCTGGGCAGCACATTCCAATCCCTGTCCACTCTTGCCATGAAAAAACATTTCCTATTGTCCAGTCTAAACCTACCCAGTGGCAGCTGAGGCCATTCCCTCTTGTTCTGTTACTAATTAGCTGTGACAAGGGACCAGCAGCATCCTCTCCATAATGTCCTTTCAGGTAGTTGTAGACAGCAATGAAGTCTCCCCTCAGCCTCCTCTGTTTCACACTAACCATCCCCAGCTCCTTCAGTTGCTCCTCATCAGATTTATTCTTCAGGCCCTTCACAGCTTCCTTGCCCTCCTCTGCCCTGGCTCCAGCACCTCCACATATCTCTTGTATTTAGGTGCACAAAACTGTGGCAGAGCTGGGTAGAAGGGGACAATCACCTCCTTACTCTTACTGGACACAGCACTCCTAACACATGCCAGGATGCCAATAATGGCAAGTGTATCATGCTGATGCAGTGATGCAACCCATGATGCAGCATGGTTTAGTGAGCATGGTAGTTGTGGGTTGATGGTTGAACTGGATGATCACAGACTCACAGAATGTTAGGGGTTGGAAGGAAACTCTAGAGATCATCCAGTCCAACCTCCCTGCCAGAGCAGGATCCCCTAGGGCAGGTCATACACATCCAGGCAGGGTTTGAATGTCTCTAGAGGAGACTCTACAACCTTTCTGGGAAGACTCAGCAGAGTAAAGCAGCAGAACCAGGAGCAGAATCACCTCTGCCTATGTGCTGGCCACAATTCCTCAGGAAGCTGCTTTTCTGGGGTTTAAAAAGTCATTGCATTTTCCTGATGTATCTATTCCCATTATTATTATTGTTGAAGGTAAATCACTCTCTACCTACACACCATGATTATTGCCAGACTGCTTAAAAGGAAAGAGTCAAAAAAGCTGAGCTGCTATGCAAGGGATCAGATATATTTCCAATATTTTTAAGTAGATTGATTTTTGCCTCTGGAATTGGACAGCATAATTCATTGAGATACTTGGATGTGTCCAGAGAAGGGCAATGAGGCTGGGGAGGGGTCTGGAACACAGCCCTGTGAGGAGAGGCAGAGGGAGCTGGGGGTGTTTAGCCTGGAGAAAAAGAGGCTCAGGGGAGACCTTCTTGCTGTCTACAACTACCAGAAAGGTGGTTGTAGCCAGGTGGGGGTTGGTCTCTTCTCCCAGGCAAGCAGGAGGAGAAAGTTCTTCCTATAAAAGAATCCTGGGGCAGGAATTGGCAGGGCTCATTGATAGGGCTTTAAACTAGATTTGAAGGGGGAAGGGGTTAATAGTCTCCTGCTGGCCGGTGACAAACAGAGGAGCAGCTCACCAGCAGTAGAGAGAAGGAGAGCTGGTAAGGGCTCTCAACTTGCTGCCCTGAGGCAAGCCACGAATGATCCACCAGCACATTCTGTGGAACCGAGGGGAAATGACACAAGAGGAGGACAGGGCCAGCCCAGCTGAAGTGCTTCTATGCGAATGTGCGCACCTTGGGCAACAAACTGGATGAGTTAAGGGCCACTGTGCTGCTGGGATGCCACGACATAGTGGCTGTTACTGAAACTTGGTGGGATGATTCCCATGACTGGAATGTAGGGATAGATGGGTATAAACTCTTTAGGAAGGATAGGCAGGGAAGGAGAGGAGGAGGTGTTGCCCTCTATGTCAATAACCAGTTGGAATCAGTGGAGCTCCACCTGGGGAGGGATGATGAGCTAGTTGAGAGCGTATGGGTTAAAATTAAGGGCAGGACAGGGGAAGGAGATATTACTGTGGGGGTCTCCTACAGGCCACCTGACCAGCAGATCCAAGCAGATGAGGCCCTCCACAGGCAAATAGAAGCGGCTTCCAGGTCACAAGCCCTGGTCCTCATGGGTGATTTCAACCACCCGGACATCTGCTGGGGGGACAACACAGCAAGGCACTAGCAATCCAGGATGTTCCTGGACTGCATAGAAGACAACTTCCTCCTCCAAATGGTAGAGGAACCAACAAGAAATGGTGCTATGCTGGACCTTGTTCTCACCAACAGGGAAGGGCTGGTAAGCAATGTGAGGCTCAGAGACGGCCTTGGCTGCAGTGACCATGAAGCAGTTGAATTTAATATCCTCAGGGCAATCAGGAGGAAGCATTCCAAGCTTACGGCCCTAGACTTTAGGCGTGCAGATTTTGATGGCTTCAGGGATCTGATAGCCAAAGTATAATGGGACAAAGCCCTGGAGGGAAGAGGGACCCAGGACAGCTGGTCAGTATTCAAGGACCACCTCCTCTGTGTCCAGGAGCTCTGTATACCAACAAAGAGAAAAACAGGTAAGAATGCTAGGAGGCCTGCCTGGATGGGCAAGGAGCTACTGGACACACTATTACTTAAAAGGAAACTCTACAGGAAGTGGAGAGAAGGACAGGTAGAACAGGGGGTATATAAGGAAGCTGCCCGAGCAGCAAGAGTCCTGATTACGAAAGCCAAAGCAGAGTTTGAATTGAATCTAGCCAGGGAGATTAAAGGGAACACTAAGAACTTCTACAGGTATATTAATGGGAAGAAGACGACTAGGGAAGGTGTGGGCCCCTTCAGAAAGGAAAATGGTGACATGGTCACAAGTGATGAGGAAAAGGCTGAGGTGCTTAATACCTTCTTTACCTCAGTCTTCACTGCAAGGGCCTCTAGCCACACTCCTGATGTTATGGAAGACAATGCCAGGGATGGGGAGGAAGAACTGCCCATTGTAAGTGCAGATCAGGTTTGTGATCACCTGAAGAACCTGAAAGTGTTCAAGTCCATGGAACCCGACGGGTGACACCCACGGGTACTGAGAGAACTGGCAGACGAGGTTGCTAAACCCCTCTCTATTATATTTCAAAAGTCATGGCAGTCTGGGGAAGTCCCCACAGACTGGAAAAGGGGAAACATTGCCCCCATGTTCAAAAAGGGTAAGAAGGAGGAACCAGGGAACTACAGGCCAGTCAGTCTCACCTCTGTGCCCGGAAAGATCATGGAGCAGATCCTCCTGGAGTCACTACTGGCTCAGAAGAATAGTGAAGAGGTGATTTGGAACAGTCAGCATGGCTTCGCCAAGGGCAAATCCTGCCTGACCAACCTGGTGGCCTTGTATGAGCAGGTGACAAAATTAATAGATGAGGGGCGAGCAACTGATGTCATTTACCTGGACCTGAGCAAAGCCTTCAACACTGTCCCGCACCACATCCTGGTCTCCAAACTGGTGACACATGGGTTTGATGGGTGGACCACTAGATGGATAAGGAACTGGCTTGATGGCCGCACCCAAAGAGTGGCTGTCAATGGGTCCATGTCCCAGTGGAGGCCAGTGACAAGCGGAGTCCCTCAGGGATCAGTCCTGGGACCTGTCTTGTTCAACATCTTTGTGGGTGCCATGGACAGTGGCATTGAGTGCACCCTCAGCAAGTTTGCTGATGACACCAAGCTGTGTGGTGCAGCAGACACGCTGGAGGGAAGGGAGGCCATCCAGAGGGACCTTGACAGGCTGGAGAGATGGGCACAAGCCAACCTCATGAGGGTCAACAAGAGCAAGTGCAGGGTCCTGCATCTGGGTGGAGGCAATCCCAGGCACAAATCCAGGCTGGGCAGGGACTGGCTGGAAAGCAGCCCTGAGGGGAGAGACTTGGGGGTGCTGGTGGACAAGAAGCTCAACATGAGCTCTCAATGTGCACTTGCAGCTCGCAAATCCAATCAGATCCTGGGTTGCATCAGGAGAAGTGTGGCCAGCAGGTCGAGGGAGGTGACCCTCCCCCTCTACTCAGCCCTGGTGAGACCCCACCTGGAGTACTATGTCCAGTTCTGGAGCCCCTATTACAAGAGGGATGTGGAGGTGCTGGAACGTGTCCAGAGAAGGGCCACAAGGATGAGCAGAGGGCTGGAGCACCTCTCCTATGAGGACAGACTGAAGGAGTTGGGGCTGTTCAGTCTGCAGAAGAGAAGGCTCCGAGGAGACCTAATTGTGGCCTTCCAATATCTGAAGGGGGCCTACAGGAAGGCTGGGGAGGGACTTCTCAGGATGTCAGGTAGTGATAGGACTAGGGGGAATGGAATGAAGCTGGAGGTGGGGAGATTCAGGCTAGATGTGAGGAGGAGGTTCTTCACCATGAGAGTGGTGAAACCCTGGAATGGATTGTCCAGGGAGGTGGTCGAGGCCCTGTCCCTGGAGGTGTTTAGGACCAGGCTGGATGAGGCTCTGTCCAGCCTGATCTAGTGTGGGGTGTCCCTGCCCATGGCAGAGGGGTTAGAACTAAATGATCCTTGTGGTCCCTTCCAACCCTGACTGATACTATGATACTATGACCTAATACCTAACACCTCAGGACAACTAAACCATGGCTCCAAGTGCGACATGCAAGCCTTTTTTGAACACCTCCAGGGATGGTGACTCCACCACCTGCCTGGGCAGCACATTCCAAAGGCCAAGCTCTCTTGCTGGGAAGAACTTTCTCCTCACCTCCAGCCTAAACAGCTCAAGAGTACGTCCTCTTGTTCTGGTTCTGGTTGCCTGGGATAAGAGACCAACCCCCACCTGGCTACAACCTCCCTTTAGGGAGTTGTAGACAGCAAGAAGGTCTCCGCTGAGCCTCCTCTTGTCCGGGCTAAGCAACCCCAGCTCCCTCAGCCTCTCCTCACAGGGCTGTGCTCCAGATTCCTCCCCCACTTTGTTGCCCTTCTATGGACACCTTCCAGTAACTCAACATCTTTCCTAATGTGAGTAGCCCAGAACTGGACACAGGACTCAAGGTGTGGCCTAACCAGTGCTGAGTACAGGGCAGAATTGCCTCCCTGCCCCTGCTGGCCACACTGTTCCTGAAGCAGGCCAGGATGCCATTGGCCGCCTTGGCCTGCTGGGCACACTTCTGTTCCTCATACAGGCCAGGAGGTCTGAGGTCTTTTCCAACCTTACTGATTCTATGATTCTGTGGTGTTAGTTGTTCCTGCAATGTATTCAAAGGAGCCCTTTCTGTTGTCTTTGACCTCCCTTTCAAGGTTGGATTCCAAGGAGACCTTATCTTTCCTAGTAGCCTCCCTACATCCCCTGATAACCACCTTGTACTCCTCCCAAGTGGCCCGCCCCTACTTCCATAATCTGTGGACTCTCTCCTGCCTTCCACTTGAGTTTGCTCATGTCCTAATAATGTTAAATCAGTGAAGGGAGAAAACTAAGCATAGAAGTCACTAATTAGCTGGTTCAATTAGAGAGAAGCTGCTGGTGGAGAGAGCACAGAGGGAAAGCAGAGAGACTTTAATTTCTTGCACCGACTTCAACAAGCGGTCAATTGAGCTCAGGAAGGATGAAACCAGGAAAGTGGAACATCCAAGGGGTCTTGCTCAGTGAGGTGCATTTCATTCTAACTCAGTTCAACTTTGTGACTGATAACCCTGTCAGTTTGTGATCATGGACAGATCGATTGCGGCATCCTAACAAGATCGCCAGCTTTGTCCTAGGCAAAGCAAACAGGATGGAGGTTAGGGCTGACCAAAATGCTGCTGAAAGGAGAAAAAGACAAAAACCCAACCAGCCTCAAACCTGTCAGCATCCTCAACTAAGGTTTTATTTTGTTTTGTTTTGTTTCTTGTTTTGCTGGCAAATCTTGAAGTGTGAGTGTAATCAATTTACTGCCAATATTCATCTGAACCTCTGAGAAATATCTTTTCCCTTGACTTGCACTCCAATGAATTGATAGAGTAGTGTGAATGAGTTTGAAATCACAGAATCAACCCCAGCTCCCTCAGACTCTCCTCACAGGGCTGTGCTCCAGACCCCTCCCCAGCTTTGTTGCCCTTCTCTGGACACCTTCCAGCAACTCAACATCTTTCCTAACCTGAGGAGCCCAGAACTGGACACAGGACTCAAGGTGTGGCCTAACCAGTGCTGAGCACAGGGCAGAATGACTTCCCTGCTCCTGCTGGCCACACTGTTCCTGATGCAGGCTAGGATGTCATTGGCCTTCTTGGCCTGCTGGGCACACTGCTGGCTCATGTTCAGCTTACTATCATCATCCCTCTCTACTTGACTACAGGCACGTGAAATAATTGCCTTTGATACTGAGTGCAAAATGAAATGCAAAGTAATTACTTACTGCTACTGATTCACTCTTTGAATCAAATTGTGATGATAGGGGAGAGGTTTCAGGTCTTAAACTAAACTTACCCTATAAGAACAGTTATCAAAGACTGGAATAGGCTTCCCAGGGCAGTGGTTGATTCCACATCCCTGGAGGTGTTTCAAAGAGGCAGAGATGTGGTGCTGAGGGACATGGTTTAGCACCAGCCTTGGTAGAGTTAGAGAATGGTTGGACTGGGTGAGCTTGAGAGAGTGAAGGGCAGAGCCACAAAGATGCTGGAGGGAGTGGAACATCTCCCTGTGAGGAAAGGCTGAGGGAGCTGGGGTTCTTTAGCTTGGAGAAGAGGATCCTGAAGGGGGACCTCATTCATTTTGATAAAGATGTGAAGGGCAGTGTCAGGAGGACAGAGCCAGGCTCTGCTCAGTGATGTCCAGCAGTAGGAGAAGGGGCAATGGGGGCAAGCTGGAGCAGAGGAGGTTCCATGGGAACAGAAGGAAAAACCTTTTCACTGTGAGGGTGTCAGAGCCCTGGAGCAGGCTGCCCAAAGAGGTTGTGGAGTCTCCTTCTCTGAAGACTTTCAAAACCCACCTGGATGTGCTCCTGTGCAGCCTGCTCTGGCAGGGGGTTGGACTCAGTGATCTTTCAAGGTCCCTTCCAACCCCTTACATTTTGTGATTCTGTCATTCATTAAAGGTCTTTTCCAACCAAAATGATTCTAAACACCCCTAAGTGGGTGTTGGTCTAGAAATAAGGTGTTTGGTACACATATATGTCTTCTGTTCAAGTGTCCTTTATGAGATTAGAAACAACCTCTGGTGAGTGCCAAGGAAACTCAACTGTTAATGTGCATGTCACAAGGAGAAAATTAATCATCATCATTATCCTACTTTCCAGCAGCTCCTGCTGTGTTCTGGGATGATACTAGGCAGAACAAAAGAAGGCTGTAAGTGAGAATAATCATGTCTTGAAATGAAGCATGTCAATAATTGGCTGAAAGGTAATAAAACTGACGCCTTTTTGTTCTGCCTGCCTTGTATTTTGTGCACAGCACATCGAGCCTGAGCTTCCACACACACCAAGCCAAGCCAACAGCACTGAAAAGAGCAAAGTGTTCAAGCTTCCCCCCAAAATAATTGTCCCCATTTCCTGATTGTTAAGCAAAATGAGGAACCACCAACAAAGGAAGTAGGACTTTAAAGTCATTCTTCAGAGCTGGGAAACTGTGGTGAAGAGGTTATTAAATTTATGAGTATGAAATATGAATTATGAAAAATATTATTTTTATTAATTATCAAACTATTAATAACCGATGAATCACCAACTTATATACATGTTCTAGTGCACGTTCGTGAAATAGATTCCACAACTGGCTTAGTGTTATGATTATAACGTAATTGAACTATCTATAAACCCTTTCTGTATTTATATAACGAAGGGTGCAGTTCTGCCGCTTGGCCACTAGATGGAGACTCGGCGGGACGCGGGCGGCTTCTGGCTATACACAGCAATATTATAATCTTTCTATGCGTCAGCGCTTACTCTGCTAGACGCGGATACTTTGAACTGAGTGCTAGTGGATGGAAAGCACGTGGACGATATTCAATTGCCTTCAGACAACAGGGATCGGTCCTGGACAGGGTCGGTCCGTGGGGTCGGCCCTCTAAAGTCGGCTCGCACGGCAGGGCGGGACGACGGTGGCCGGTAGGTGGGCTCGAACGACGGAAGCAGGCGAAGCTACGGGGGTCGGCCCAACCACGGCGGTTCTCGGGGCTGATGCAAACAGCCTCAGGGGGAGAATGCGGCTGCGTTAGGCGGCGGATTCTCTTTACCGAGGTTAAAGGAGCAACAGGACTCTCGTAGTGGTCCCGGGTCCGGTGCAATATAAGCACGAACAATGCTCTGGTTTTCCCTGGAATTCACAGGGCTCAGAGCGGCACTCGGCGGCTCTGAGAGAGCGGCACTCGGTATTGATCAAGTCCCTTCTCCCCGGCAACTGGGCAGATCTTACCCGCGGGGGTTGGTCCAGTCCTCCGGTGGCACGATGGGCTCTTCCGATCGGCACGACTGGTTGTAGCAATGCTGAGCTCCTCAGGCTCAGCGAAGGTCCTCCCTCTGGGCTTCTTCAACAATGCAGAGGCTTCCAGTATGCGTGCATGTATAACAAGCTAACAACAATAAGCTCAATGGCAAAGGCTGCAGCTCGAGAGTTACTCTCTCGAGCAAGCACAGAGACAAAGTAAATGAGGGGGCAACGTGTTCACCAGCTGGGGTGATACTTATAGATTCCTCGAGGCTGGGCTTGACCAATGGGCATTCTCATAAGCAACTGGCTTCAGCCTATAGAAAGCGTGAAGCTAGAATTATGCCCATACTTGGTGTAAGCACAAGCGCTGCATGCGCTGGGTGCGAGCAAGCCTGGCTAATGCCTTGGCTTTTGTCTTCCTCCAGGAGGAGGGGGAACTTGCCCACATGCTGGGACAAGATTCAGTATCGGGGCATAATGTGCCTTCACCACAGAAACCTGGCACTGTAGCCTACCTTTGATCTGAAGGGGACCTACAAGAAGGCTGGGGAGGGACTTCTCAATATCTCAGGTAGTGATAGGACTATCGGGAATGGAATGAAGCTGGAGGTGGGGAGATTCAGGCTGGATGTGAGGAGGAAGTTCTTCACCATGAGAGTGGTGAAGCCCTGGAATGGGTTGTCCAGGGAGGTGGTCGAGGCCCTGTCCCTGGAGGTGTTTAAGCCCAGGCTGGATGAGGCTCTGGCCAGCCTGATCTAGTGTGGGGTGTCCCTGCCCATGGCAGGGGTTTGGAACTAGATGATCCTTGTGGTCCCTTCCAACCCTGACTGATACTATGATACTATGACCTACACAGAATCACAGAATTGTTAGGGTTGGAAGGGGCCTCAAGGATCAGCCAGTTCCAACCCCCCTGCCATGGCCAGGGACACCTCACGCTACAGCAGGTTGCTCACAGCCACATCCAGCCTGGCTGCAAACACCTCCAGCCATGAGGCTTCCACCACCTCCCTGGGCAACCTGTGCCTGTGTCTCACCACCCTCATGGGGAGCAACTTCTTCCTAACATCCAATCTGAACCTACCCATTTCTAGTTTTGCTCCATCCCCCCCAGTCCTATCACTCCCTGACACCCTCAAAAATCCCTCCCCAGCTTTTCTGTATCCTCCTTCAGATACTGGAAGGCCACAACTAGGTTATAGGATCATAGAGTGGTTTGAGTTGGAAGAGACCGTAAAGATCATCTAGTTCCAGCCCCCTGCCATTTGCAGGGATACCTTCTATTAGCCCAGTGCCTTACCACTGGGCACCACTGAACAGAGCCTGGCCTCACTGGAATATTCTAATCTAAGTTTATTAGATAATTCCAATCTAATAACCTCCCGAGGGATATGGACATGCTGGAACATGTCCAGAGAAGGGCCACGAGGATGATCAGAGGGCTGGAGCACCTCTCCTATGAGGACAGACTGAAGGAGTTGGGGCTATTCAGTCTGCAGAAGAGAAGGCTCCGAGGTGACCTCATTGTGGCCTTCCAGTATCTGAAGGGGGCCTACAGGAAGGCTGGGGAGGGACTTCTCAGGATCTCAGGTAGTGATAGGACTAGGGGGAATGGAATGAAGCTGGAGGTGGGGAGATTCAGGCTAGATGTGAGGAGGAGGTTCTTCACCATGAGAGTGGTGAAGCCCTGGAATGTGTTGTCCAGGGAGGTGGTTGAGGCCCCGTCCCTGGGGGTGTTTAAGCCCAGGCTGGATGAGGCTCTGGCCAGCCTGATCTAGTGTGGGGTGTCCCTGCCCATGGCAGGGGCTTGGAAATAGATGATCCTTGTGGTCCCTTCCAACCCTGAATGATACTATGATACTATGATCTCATAGACCTCAAAAGCATTCCCTGGTTTTCTTTGTAGTGAATGCAGAAATCCACTAATTCTCTCCCTTCCTGCAGCTTTTTTATGCTCTGCCTCACATCCCACAAGGGCTCCTTGCAAAGATTAATTCCCCTTTTGAGACTTAGCATCAAAGCTCACCTGTCAGAGAGATTTCCAGCACCAAATGCCATCTGCGAAATTGCAAGGACTTGTTCTCATAGACTATTTTTCCTCTTTTTGTAGTGTTTTTTTCTCAACTTTTTCTACCAGGGTGCTGGCCATCACTCCACTGAGGTAAAAATAACTCTCTGGAGCAGAGGGATTTGTAGCCATGCACTTCAGTCTTGGTGAAAACTTCAATCTTGGTGACAACCTCTACCCTAAGCAATTTTTTGGAGACATCCCTCATGGAATGTCAGTCACAGATGCCAAATGCTAACCATTTGTGTGTGTGTGTGTGATTGCTGGCTTGGATTTGCATGGCTTTGCACTTCATCTGTAGTGGGGGTTGTCAAATGGAAGCTGTAACTCAGAATTAGCTGAAGAGCTAAGATTCATTGGAAAAGCTGAGAAATCAATTTGAAGTGCCACTCTCAGGCAAGCTGCTGTCTACCTTGCTAAATGAGAGTGGGGAGAAACCTTCTCTTCTTCCTTTCTTTGCCTGTAGAAAAAGTGCTGGATGCACTCAAACAACCAAAATCTTGGGCTGCACACAAAGCAGCATGGCCAGCAGATAAATTAAGGTGATTCTGCCACTCTATTCTGCTATGGTGAGAACTCAGCTGGAGTAGAGTGTCCAGCTCTGAGACCTTCAACAAAACAGGGATGTGGAGCTGATGGAGAGGGGCCAGAGGAGGGCCACAAAAATGATCAGAGGGCTGGAGCACTGCACTCAGGATGAGAGAGCTGGGGTTATTCAGAATCAAGGCACCAGCAAGGCACCAGCAAGGCACCAGCAATCCAGGATGTTCCTGGACTGCATAGAAGACAACTTCCTACTCCAAATGGTAGAGGAACCAACAAGAAATGGTGCTATGCTGGACCTTGTTCTCACCAACAGGGAAGGGCTGGTAAGCAATGTGAGGCTCAGAGACGGCCTTGGCTGCAGTGACCATGAAGCAGTTGAATTTAATATCCTCAGGGCAATCAGGAGGAAGCATTCCAAGCTTACGGCCCTAGACTTTAGGCGTGCAGATTTTGATCACTTCAGGGATCTGATAGCCAAAGTATCGTGGGACAAAGCCCTGGAGGGAAGAGGGACCCAGGACAGCTGGTCAGTATTCAAGGACCACCTCCTCTGTGTCCAGGAGCTCTGTATACCAACAAAGAGAAAAGCAGGTAAGAATGCTAGAAGGCCTGCCTGGATGGGCAAGGAGCTACTGGACACACTATTACTTAAAAGGAAACTCTACAGGAAGTGGAGAGAAGGACAGGTAGAACAGGGGGTATATAAGGAAGCTGCCCGAGCAGCAAGAGTCCTGATTACGAAAGCCAAAGCAGAGTTTGAATTGAATCTAGCCAGGGAGATTAAAGGGAACACTAAGAACTTCTACAGGTATATTAATGGGAAGACGAAGACTAGGGAAGGTGTGGGCCCCCTCAGAAAGGAAAATGGTGACATGGTTACAAGTGATGAGGAAAAGGCTGAGGTGCTTAATACCTTCTTTACCTCAGTCTTCACTGCAAGGGCCTCTAGCCACACTCCTGATGTTATGGAAGACAATGCCAGGGATGGGGAGGAAGAACTGCCCATTGTAAGTGCAGATCAGGTTTGTGATCACCTGAAGAACCTGAAAGTGTTCAAGTCCATGGAACCCGACGGGTGACACCCACGGGTACTGAGAGAACTGGCAGATGAGGTTGCTAAACCCCTCTCTATTATATTTCAAAAGTCATGGCAGTCTGGGGAAGTCCCCACAGACTGGAAAAGGGGAAACATTGCCCCCATGTTCAAAAAGGGTAAGAAGGAGGAACCAGGGAACTACAGGCCAGTCAGTCTCACCTCTGTGCCCGGAAAGATCATGGAGCAGATCCTCCTGGAGTCACTACTGGCTCAGAAGAATAGTGAAGAGGTGATTTGGAACAGTCAGCATGGCTTCGCCAAGGGCAAATCCTGCCTGACCAACCTGGTGGCCTTGTATGAGCAGGTGACAAAATTAATAGATGAGGGGCAAGCAACTGATGTCATTTACCTGGACCTGAGCAAAGCCTTCGACACTGTCCCGCACCACATCCTGGTCTCCAAACTGGTGACACATGGGTTTGATGGGTGGACCACTAGATGGATAAGGAACTGGCTTGATGGCCGCACCCAAGGAGTGGCTGTCAATGGGTCCATGTCCCAGTGGAGGCCAGTGACAAGCGGAGTCCCTCAGGGATCAGTCCTGGGACCTGTCTTGTTCAACATCTTTGTGGGTGCCATGGACAGTGGCATTGAGTGCACCCTCAGCAAGTTTGCTGATGACACCAAGCTGTGTGGTGCAGCAGACACGCTGGAGGGAAGGGAGGCCATCCAGAGGGACCTGGACAGGCTGGAGAGGTGGGCACAAGCCAACCTCATGAGGGTCAACAAGAGCAAGTGCAGGGTCCTGCATCTGGGTCGAGGCAATCCCAGGCACAAATCCAGGCTGGGCAGGGACTGGCTGGAGAGCAGCCCTGAGGGGAGAGACTTGGGGGTGCTGGTGGACAAGAAGCTCAACATGAGCTCTCAATGTGCACTTGCAGCCCACAAAGCCAATCAGATCCTGGGCTGCATCGGGAGAAGTGTGGCCAGCAGGTCGAGGGAGGTGATCCTCCCCCTCTACTCAGCCCTGGTGAGACCCCACCTGGAGTACTGTGTCCAGTTCTGGAGCCCCTATTACAAGAGGGATGTGGAGGTGCTGGAGTGTGTCCAGAGAAGGGCCACAAGGATGATCAGAGCGCTGGAGCACCTCTCCTATGAGGACAGACTGAAGGAGTTGGGGCTGTTCAGTCTGCAGAAGAGAAGGCTCCAAGGTGACCTAACTGTGGCCTTCCAGTATCTGAAGGGGGCCTACAGGAAGGCTGGGGAAGGACTTCTCAGGATGTCAGGTAGTGATAGGACTAGGGGGAATGGAATGAAGCTGGAGGTGGGGAGATTCAGGCTAGATGTGAGGAGGAGGTTCTTCACCATGAGAGTGGTGAAGCACTGGAATGTGTTGTCCAGGGAGATGGTCGAGGCCCTGTCCCTGGAGGTGCTTAAGACCAGGCTGGACGAGGCTCTGGCCAGCCTGATCTAGTGTGGGGTGTCCCTGCCCATGGCAGGGGGGTTGGAACTAGATGATCCTTGTGGTCCCTTCCAACCCTGAATGAAACTATGAAACTATGAAACTATGAAACTATGTTGAGCTTTTTGTCCACCAGCACCCCCAAGTCTCTCTCCTCAGGGCTACTTTCCAGCCAGTCACTGCCCAGCCTGGATTTGTGCCTGGGATTGCCTCGACCCAGATGCAGGACCCTGCACTTGCTCTTATTGAACTTCATGAGGTTGGCTTGTGCCCACCTCTCCAGCCTGTCAAGGTCCCTCTGGATGGCCTCCCTTCCCTCCAGCGTGTCTGCTGCACCACACAGCTTGGTGTCATCAGCAAGTGCTGATGAGATGGGTCTGTCTGACATATAGGGCCCTCTGTTCCCCTCAGAAATGGAACTGTAGTGTGAGGTGTCCATGGCCATGGCAGGGGGGTTGGAACTAGATGATTCTTGAGGTCCCTTCCAACCCTGACAATTCTCTGATTCTATAATGAGCTGTGCTTGTTGTTTCCTTGTTTCTTCTTTCTAGGCTCGACAAGAGCAAGTGCAGGGTCCTGCATATGGGTGGAGGCAATCCCAGGCACAAATCCAGGTTGGGCAGGGACTGGCTGGAAAGCAGCCCTGAGGAGAGAGACTTGGGGGTGCTGGTGGAGGAGAAGCTCAACATGAGCTCTCAATGTGCACTTGCAGCTCGCAAAGCAAATCAGATCCTGGGCTGCATCAGGAGAAGTGTGGCCAGCAGGTCAAGGGAGGTGATTCTCCCCCTAGTTTCGAAGGGGGAAGGGGCTGAAACCAGTCCCCCCAGGCTGGGGTCTGGGGGTGATAAGCCAGAGCCAGAGGTGAAACCAGCAGCCCGGATGAAGCGCATGTACACTAATGCACGAAGCATGGGTAACAAACAAGAGGATCTGGAAGCCTTGCTGCAGCAGGAAAGTTATGATGTAGTTGCCATCACAGAGACGTGGTGGGACAACTCTCATGACTGGAGCGCTGCAATTGACGGCTACAGGCTCTTCAAGAGAGACAAGCAAGGAAGAAGGGGTGGAGGGGTGGCCCTTTACATCAGGAAGGCACTAGATGCCCTTGAGACGGAGATTAGGGACGATTGGTTTGAGTGCTTGTGGGTAAGAATTAGAGGGAAGACCGGCAGGGCAGACATCCTGGTTGGAGTTTGTTATAGACCACCCAACCAGGAGGAAGATGTTGATGAGTCATTCTATAGGCAGCTTAAGGCTGTCTCAAGATCGCCTGACCTTGTTCTCATGGGTAACTTCAACCTGCCTGATATCTGCTGGGATCTTAACATAGCAGAGAGGAGGCAATCTAGGAGGTTCTTAGAATGCATGGAGGACAGCTTCTTATCCCAGGTGCTGCGTGAGCCTACCAGGGGCATGGCAATGCTTGACCTCCTCTTCACCAACAGGGAAGGGCTCGTGGGTGATGTGGTGGTCGGAGGGTGTTTAGGGGCCAGTGACCACGAGGTAATTGAATTTTCGGTATTCGATCAAGCTAAGAAGGGTAGCAAGAAGACCTCCGCTCTGGACTTCCAGAGGGCAGACTTCAGGCTACTCAAGGAACTAACTCAGAGGGTTCCTTGGGATAATGCCCTTAAAAACAAAGGGGTCCAGGGGAGCTGGGCCTGATTCCAGGAAGAACTGTTGAAGGCGCAGGAACAGGCTGTGCCAATGTGCCAGAAGATGAGCTGCCAGGGCAGACGGCCAGCCTGGATGGTTAATGAACTTGTCGTAGGGTTGGAACGGAAAGGCCGGGCCTTCTCCATCCCCCCGGAAAGTGAAGGGAAAAAAAACTCAAAGCTGAATTAGCAAAGCAGTGGGTGCTGTATATTTACACAGCAGTTTAGGGAAACGCAGGGAAATATATCCAGAATTTACAGTATTTACAATATGTACAGAAATATACAACAAAGTAGCACAGAAATGAGAGTTCCCCCCTCTGCTGAGGGGGTGCCACACCTCTGCTCCCCCTTCTCTCCCCCTTTCCCCAGAGAGGGTTAGAAAGAGAGAAAAGAGAAAATTAATTAAAAGCAGTTATGTGTTAATTGGAAAGCGGTTAATACAGGCCTCGCAGTTTATCAGTTTCAAGGTCAAGCCTGGCCGAAAGCCCAGAAGCTGCGAGCTGCAAACCACCGAAGGAGGGGGAAGACAGACTGACCAGAAAAGTGCAGGAATGCCCTGGATACTCTGCTGTACTCCCAGTTCAAAAGGTGCTTCCCCCCCAATCTACCAATGAAATTGGTTTAGATCCGTCTTTTGTTTACAAACATCCAACCGCAATATTCCCTTTCTTAAAGGGACAGCCTCAAATGGTCACAGTCCACCCGTTCTAAACAATTTCATTGGCTGTTCATACTGTCCATCCAATCCAAAATGATATTTACAGTTAGTGAATAAACTTCGTAGTCCATTCCGGCTATGCTCAGATGTAGATTATTCAAAAGTCCAAGAAAATCAGAAAATGAGAAAAATGGAAAACAATTTATCTCTTTGCTGATGAAGAGAAGAAAAGGGAAACAGGGATTCTCAGGGTCTCTTAGTTGACTCAGGGCTCTCAGGGTTCTCAGGGTTCGTGCACCGTAGATTCCTCACTGACTCTTCCTTTGGACGCGATGTAGCTGTACAACAGTTTGAAATTAACCTCTTCCAGCCAAAGTTAAATTTCTTTGTGGTATACACTGAATTTCACCATTCTCTTGCATTACCCAATAAGTGTGACCCGGACCTTTAGCTGAAACCACCCCTCGGACAGGTTTAGCCTCTCCTGAGGGTGAAAATACCCAAACAGTTTTACCTAACAGGTTCTTTTCTCTAACAACCGGAACCCTTTCACCTTCTACTTTCTGTAGCAAATCTGAATGTGCAGGTCCAGCTCGGTTCACTGAACCTCTACTATTTACCAGCCAGGTTGCTTGTGCTAAATGTTTTTCCCAGTTTTTCAAAGATCCACCCCCCATGGCTTTGAGAGTGGTCTTCAACAAACCGTTGTAGCATTCAATCTTCCCTGAAGATGGTGCATAGTAGGGAATATGGAATATCCACTCAATACCGTGCTCTTTGGCCCAGTTCTTTACAAGGTTGTTCTTGAAACGAGTTCCGTTGTCTGACTCAATCCTCTCTGGAGTTCCCTGCCTCCACAGGATCTGTCTCTCCAGACCGAGAATGGTGTTGCGAGTAGTTGCATGGGGAACTGGATAAGTTTCCAACCATCCAGTGTTTGCCTCTACCATAGTAAGCACGTACTGCATACCAGAATGAGAACGTGGTAGAGTGATGTAGTCAATCTGCCAAGCTTCACCATACTTGTATTTGGACCATCTGTCACCATACCACAAGGGCTTAATTCGCTTTGCCTGCTTAATAGCAACACAAATGTCACAGTCATGGATGACTTGTGTGATAGCATCCATGGAAATTTCTATGGACCTGTCACGAGCCCATTGGTATGTTGCATCTCTGCCTTGATGTCCTGACGAATTTTGAGCCCACCGAGCTAAGAATATCTCACCTCAGTGTTTCCAGTCGAGATCAAGATTAGAGTCCATGTCTACTTGAGAAACTCTTGCAGCTAGATCTGCCTGATGGTTGTGTTGCTGTTCCTCAGTAACTTTGCTCTTAGGAATGTGAGCATCGATGTGTTTCACCTTCACTGGAATTCTCTCGACTCGATCAGCAATGTCCTGCCACAGGTTGGCTGCCCAAATGAGTTTTCCTTTTTTCTCCCAACCTCTCTTCTTCTAGTTCTTTAGCCAACCCCATAGAGCATTGGCTACCATCCATGAGTCGGTGTAGAGATAAAGCTTTGGCCATCTCTCACGTTCAGCCACGTCGAGAGCTAGCTGGACAGCTTTTACCTCTGTGAACTGACTGGATTCTCCTTCTCCATCCTTCACCTCTGCAACTCTGCAGTGTTGGACTCCACACTGCAGACTTCTACCTTCGCTTTTTCCCAACAAGACGACAGGAACCGTCTGTGAACAAAGCATATTTCTTTTCATCATCAGAGAGGTCATTGTAAGGAGGAGCTTCCTCTGCACGAGTTACTTTCTCCTCTGGAGCTTTAGCACAGTTGGTACCTTCAGGCCAACTTGAGATCACCTCCACTAGACCAGGTCTTTCAAGATTTCCCATTCGAGCTCTCTGTGTTATCAGAGCCATCCACTTAGACCATGTTGAGTCTGTGGCATGATGTGGTGTGGAGCCGTTGCCTTTGAACATCCAATTCAAAACTGGTAATCTGGGAGCTAGAAGAAGTTGTGATTCAGTTCCAATTACTTCAGAAGATGCTTTTACTCCTTCATAGGTGTGGCCAGTTGACGTTGCCCCCTTAAGAAAGGGAATATGGTGGACGGAAGTTGGTAAACGGAAGGAATAATCTAAACTAATTTCATTGGGAGAGTGGGAGGAAGCACCTTCGGAACTGGGAGTGAACTGGACATTTCCAGCACTTCTCTGCCAGTCTTGCTTCCGCCTTTCCACGGTGCATCAGCTCTGCAGCTATCTCTGTGCTGGGCTTTCTGCCAAGGCCTCGGCCTTGAAGTCCTGATACAGGCCTGTATTAACTCTTTTCCAATTAACACAAACTGCTTCTAACATTTTTTTCCTCTCTTTTCTCTCTCTTTCTATCCCACTCTGGGAAAGGGGGGGGGGGAGAGAGGGGAGAGCGGAGGTGGGGAACCCCCTCTCTGCCGAGGGGGGTTACTCTCATTTCTGTGTTACTCTGTTGTATATCTTTCTATATATTGTAGATATTGTAAATTTGTAAATATTCCCCTGCATACCTTACATTGCTTTGTAAATATAGCTCCACTGCTTTGCTAATTCAGCTTGTGAGTTTTTTTTCCTTTCCCTTCAATTTTTTTTTCCCTTTTGCCTTACAAGGGGGAAGGGAGGAGGGTTCTTGGCCTTACCCCTTCCAAACCCACCACAATAGGCAGCTAAAATTTCCTTCTCTGTTGGAGTATAATTAGCCTCTGAATCTCTGTAACCTCGACACCAGAAACCAAGAGGTCGTCCACATGTCTCACCTGGAGCTTTTTGCCACAATCACCAGGTTGGACCATTGTCACTTGCAGCCGTGTACAAAATGTTCTTAATGTCTGGACCATCTTGGGCAAGTCCCAGACCCATTGCTTGAACTACCTCTTGCTTTATCTGGTCAAAGGCTGCTTGTTGTTCAGGTCCCCAGTGGAAATGGTTTCTCTTTTGAGTCACATCATACAGAGGGTTCAGAATCTGGCTGTATCCAGGAATGTGCAGTCTCCAAAATCCCACTATCCCTATGAAACGTAAGGTTTCCTGCTTGTTTGTGGCATCTGCCCTGGTGGAGACTCTATTTACCACATCCATCCTCCCCCTCTACTCAGCCCTGGTGAGACCCCACCTGGAGTACTGAGTCCAGTTCTGGAGCCCCTATTACAAGAGGGATGTGGAGGTTCTGGAACGTGTCCAGAGAAGGGCCACAAGGATGAGCAGAGGGCTGGAGCACCTCTCCTATGAGGACAGACTGAAGGAGTTGGGGCTGTTCAGTCTGCAGAAGAGAAGGCTCCGAGGTGACCTAACTGTGGCCTTCCAGTATCTGAAGGGGGCCTACAGGAAGGCTGGGGAGGGACTTCTCAGGATCTCAGGTAGTGAAAGGACTAGGGGGAATGGAATGAAGCTGGAGGTGGGGAGATTCAGGCTAGATGTGAGGAGGAGGTTCTTCACCATGAGAGTGGTGAAACCCTGGAATGTGTTGTCCAGGGAGGTGGTCGAGGCCCCGTCCCTGGAGGTGTTTAAGAGCAGGCTGGATGAGGCTCTGTCCAGCCAGATCTAGTGTGGGGTGTCCCTGCCCATGGCAGGGGGGTTGGAACTAGATGATACTTGTGGTCCCTTCCAACCCTGAATGAAACTATGAAACTATGAAACTATGAATGTGTCAGCGTCCATCCTGCCACCGCACTCCCAGAAACTGAATCTCTGTGGTAGGTCCTTTCACCTTGTCTCGCTTGATGGCAAAACCTGCATTCAGAAGAATGTCAATGATTTTGTTACCTTTCTCGAAGACTTCTTCAGCCTGCATTCCTCTGCTATGGGAATAGAGAAAAACACATTAGCAATGTCTATGGTAGCATACCATTTGGCCTCTCTGGATTCCAGCTCATACTGCAGTTCCATCATGTCTGGCACTGCTGCACTCATAGGTGGTGTCACTTCATTGAGGGCTCGGTAGTCGACCGTCAGACACCAGTCTCCATTCTGCTTCCGCACAGGCCACACTGGACTGTTGAAAGGTGAATGAGTTTTGCTGACGACTTTCTGACTCTCCAACTGACGAATCAGATTCTGAATGGGCAACAAAGAGTCACGGTTGGTTCTGTATTGTCTGTGATGCACAGTCTGAGAAGCAACCGGCAATTTAATGTCCTGTATCTTATGTTGTCCCACAACTGCAGATTCATCAGAAAGCTCAGGTCTAGCAGACAGCCTCAGTTTTTGTCCATCAATTTCTATAGAAGCTACTCCAAAAGCCCATTTGTAACCTCTAGGGTCTTTGAAACGCCCTTCTCTCAGAAAATCAATTCCCAAAATACAAGGTGCATCAGGTCCGGTCACAACTGTATGCTTCCTCCATTGTTTACCAGGTAAACTTATATTAAGCTCCACCTTACTTAACTCTTGAGATCCGCCAGTGACTCCCAGAATAGTTATAGACTCAGATCCCTGATAATTTGATGGCATTATGGTGCACTGAGCTCCTGTGTCAACCAAGGCCCTGTACTTCCAAAATTGTGAAGTGCCAGGCCACTGGATGTACACATCCCAATAGATTCTATTATCTCTGTTTTCCCTCTCCTCCCCCTGGCGGGAGGCAGGGCACCCCTAGTTATGGGGAACATGCGCACATGTGCATTGCGCACAGTGTGCAGTGTTATAGTTTTGCATGTTAGAACTGTAGCCACTGTTGGAGCTACTAGAGTTGTTCTGGGGAACTGTGGAAGTAACAGCTACCCCTCTGGTATTGCTACTTCGGGTTCTGCCGCTTTGCAATTCCCTCAGTCTCCTGAAAGGATTAGAAGTTGGTTGGCCATCCCAGCGGTTCATGTTCTCACCAAACTGATCACGCAGAGTTATACAAATAGTTCTACGTGATTGCCTTGGTGGTCTGTTTTGATTTGATCTGTTTTGGAATGACCTCCTTGGAGGACGTGTATTCCTCACAGATGAAACTTGCATCCACCTGAAGGAAGAATTGAAATTATCCCTTTGTGCCAATTGGGATATCGAATTTCTAAATTCATCCTTTAACTCTCTGTGGCCGGTTGACGTTGTCCCCTTAAGAAAGGGAATTTGGTGGACGGAAGTTGGTAAACGGAAAGAATAATCTAAACTAATTTCATTGGTAAAGTGGGAGGAAGCACCTTCTGAACTGGGAGTGAGCTGGGAGTGAGCTGGGCACTCCGGCACCCTATCTTCCGTCTTGCTTCCGCCTCTCCACAGTGCAGCAGCTCTGTCTGTGCTGGGCTTTCTGCCTAGGCTTCGGCCTTGAGAACCGATAAAGGCCTGTATTAACTCCTTTCCAATTAACACAAACTGCTTTTAACTTTTTTTTCCTCTCTTTTCTTTCTCTTTCTATCCCGCTCTGGGGAAAGGGGGGGAGAGAGGGGAGAGCGGAGGTGGGGAACCCCCTCTGCCAAGGGGGGTTACTCTCATTTCTGTGTTACTCTGTTGTATATCTTTGTATATATTGTAAATATTGTAAATTTGTAAATATTCCCCTGCATATCCTTCATTGCTTTGTAAATATAAAGCTCCACTGCTTTGCTAATTCAGCTTGTGAGTTTTTTTTTCCTTTCCCTTCAATTTTTTTTTCCCTTTTACTTTACAGGGGGGAGGGAAGAGGCTTCTTGGCCTTACCCTTCCAACCCACCACAATTTTTTTTATTGGCGCCCAACGTGGGTCAGATAATTAGTTTAATTTATTATTTGATTTATTTAGTGTTTTCTAGCTGAATTAGCAAACATGAAGGTATTGTGGTTTGTGTAGCGATTATTCTTTTCAATTTTTGGGGCTCTGGTTTACAGATATTGTTTGGGTTTGATTTTGGATTACCTGGGTAAATATTTGGTGCGGACAATTTATATGTGGGTTATGTATAGAGCTAGATTATGGTATGGAAAATGTATTAATTTCTTATGGCCAGTGAGATACAGAAATGTTACGTCCACCACTCTCCCAATTGAGATAAAAGATTTTAAGATTCCACCGGAGGAGAGAGTAATATTAGGTGATGCCTGGGATCCAAACGTGATTTATTTGATGTGTATAAATCTGTTGCTGGTGATGGTGATTGCATATTTGCTGTTCTCTCTGCGGCGAGTGAGAAAGATATCCAGAGCTTGTTTTGTTATTAAAACTAGATCAAAAAGAAAATGCCGTGGCTCTCGATCAGTCCCAGAGTCATCTAGTGACGAGGAATGTGCAGAATCTGTGTCAGTTAAAAGGAAGGCTAAAAAGTTAATTGGTAAGGCAGCTCTAAATTACTTTTCTGCCGACTCTAGCAAGCTGCCAAAGGCGGCAGCTGGTATCAACATGGCGCCTACTCCTTCTCCCACTCCTTCTCCTTCTTCTTCTTCTCCGTCGGCCATTAACGGATCAAAGTCACTTCCACCCACTCCCTCGGTGGGACCAGAAATCACTGCCCCAGCAGCTGATTTATCTCAGGACATGTCAGCTTCTATTAAGGTGGCTGTAAATTCGAACACAGCCCCAGTTAAGGTGGCTATTTTAAAGACTAGAAGTGGAAAGACAAAAGCTGATGGAGAAGAAGAGGAGCTGGAGGCTGATCCTGGTGAGGGGCCCTCTGCTCTAAAAGATCCTGCTGAGGAGGAAGAGAAGGTTTGTTTTAAAGATCTAGCTAACCTAGTGAGATAAAAGCAGGATAGAGATGAAGTTAGGAAAGCAGCTGGCAAAGGTGGTTCTCAGCTTAAAGAGATCCTTAGGAGAATGACAGCAGGATTATATGGGCAAAGAATTCAGGGAGACGAGGAGGAAGATGATATTTCAGAGTGTTCTTCTCCCCGCGAGGAATTGCAAAATGTCCGTAAAGATTTCACCAGGGCAGATAAGGAGCCAGTTCTAGCTTGGCTTAGTAGGTGTTATGATACAGGTGCTCCGGCTCTAACAGTTGGAGACAAGTCAGCAGCTCAGTTAGGAACTCTCTCAAGGGACAATGGAATAGATAGACATCTGGGCGAAGCTCTCGGTAAGGTTAATCTGTGGATACGCCTTTTAATGGCGGTTGCCCTGAGATACCCTTCCCAAGATGATCTTCCCTGGAATCCTAAACCCTGGACTACCATAGATGAGGGAATTAAGCGCTTGAGAGAATTTGCTGTTAGAGAGATACCCTATATTGAACATGAAACTCTGAATCCTGATGACATTCCTGTGGGTATTGGTCTTGCTAAAAAGATCATCAAACTTGCTCCTTCTAATTATGCAAACATTCTGGCAAGCAGAATTGTGTCAAGAAATTATGGTGGAGCTTCTCCTACAGTTGGCCAATTCAGTGATCAAATGAGACAATTGGAGGATAGCATGACACGTGGTTCTTTGGTTTCAGCCATTGAAACTCTGTCTGGAAAAAATGAGAATTGCATGAGAGAGTTAAAGGATTAATTTAGGAATTTCATATCCCAATTGGCACAAAGGGATAATTTCAATTCTCCCTCCAGGTGGATACAAGTTTCATCTGTGAGGAATACACGTCCTCCAAGGAGGTCATTCCAAAACAGGACATTCCAAAACAGGTCGTTCCAAAACAGACCACCAAGGCAGTCACGTAGAACTATTTGGATAACTCTGCGTGATCAGTTTGGTGAGAACATGAACCGCTGGGATGGCCAACCAACTTCTAATCTTTTCAGGAGACTGAGGGAATTGCAAAGTGGCAGAACCCAAGGTAGCAATACCAGAAGGGTAGCTGTTACTTCCACAGTTCCCCAGAACGACTCTTGTGGCTCCAACAGTGGCTCCAGTTCTAACATGCAAAGTTATAACCCTGCAAACTATGTGCAATGCACATGTGCGCATGTTCCCCATAACTAGGGGTGCCCTGCCTCCCGCCAGGGGGAGGAGAGGGATAACAGAGATAATAGAATCTATTGGGATGTGTACATCCAGTGGCCTGGCACTTCACAATTTCAGAAGTACAGGGCCTTGGTTGACACAGGAGCTCAGTGCACCATAATGCCATCAAATTATCAGGGATCAGAGTCTATAACTATTCTGGGAGTCACTGGTGGATCTCAAGAGTTAAGTAAGGCAGAGGTTAATATGAGTTTAACTGGTAAACAATGGAGGAAGCATACAGTTGTGACCGGACCTGATGCACCTTGTATTTTGGGAATTGATTTTCTGAGAGAAGGGCGTTTCAAAGACCCTAGAGGTTACAAATGGGCTTTTGGAGTAGCTTCTATAGAAATTGATGGACAAAAACTGAGGCTGTCTGCTAGACCTGAGCTTTCTGATGAATCTGCAGTTGTGGGACAACATAAGATACAGGACATTAAATTGCCGGTTGCTTCTCAGACTGTGCATCACAGACAATACAGAACCAACCGTGACTCTTTGTTGCCCATTCAGAATCTGATTCGTCAGTTGGAGAGTCAGAAAGTCGTCAGCAAAACTCATTCACCTTTCAACAGTCCAGTGTGGCCTGTGCGGAAGCAGAATGGAGACTGGCGTCTGACGGTCGACTACCGAGCTCTGAATGAAGTGACACCACCTATGAGTGCAGCAGTACCAGACATGATGGAACTACAATATGAGCTGGAATCCAGAGTGGCCAAATGGTATGCTACCATAGACATTGCTAATGCGTTTTTCTCTATTCCCATAGCAGAGGAATGCAGGCCTCAGTTTGCTTTCACCTGGAGAGGAATCCAGTACACTTTCAACAGACTGCCAATGGGCTGGATTCACAGCTCAAGCATCTGTCATGCAGTGATCCACGATGCTCTGGAGAAAGGCGGTGCTCCAGAACACATCCAGTTCATCGATGATATCATCGTCTGGGGTAAAACTGCTGAGGAAGTATTCGAGAAAGGTAACAAAATCATTGACATTCTTCTGAATGCAGGTTTTGCCATCAAGCAAGACAAGGTGAAAGGACCTACCACAGAGATTCTGTTTCTGGGAGTGCGGTGGCAGGATGGACGCGGACACATTCCAGTGGATGTGGTAAATAGAGTCTCCACCATGGCAAGTCCCACAAACAAGCAAGAGACCCTACGTTTCTTGGGGATAGTGGGATTCTGTAGACTGCACATTCCTGGATACAGTCAGATTGTGAAACCTCTGTATGATGTGACTCGAAAGAGAAACCATTTCCACTGGGGACATGAACAACAAGCAGCTTTTGACCAGATAAAGCAAGAGGTAGTTCAAGCAATGGGTCTGGGACCTGTCCGAGATGGTCCAGACATTAAGAACATTTTGTACACGGCTGCAAGTGACAATGGTCCAACCTGGTGCTTGTGGCAAAAAGCTCCAGGTGAGACACGTGGACGACCTCTTGGTTTCTGGAGTCGAGGTTACAGAGGTTCAGAGGCTAACTATACTCCAACGGAGAAAGAAATCTTAGCTGCCTATGAAGGAGTAAAGGCATCTTCTGAAGTGATTGGAACTGAATCACGACTTCTTCTAGCTCCCAGATTACCAGTTTTGAATTGGATGTTCAAAGGCAAAGTCTCCACACCACATCATGCCACAGACTCAACATGGTCTAAGTGGATGGCTCTGATAACACAGAGAGCTCGAATGGGAAATCTTGAAAGACCTGGTCTAGTGGAGGTGACCTCAAGTTGGCCTGAAGGCATCAACTGTGCTAAACCTCCAGAGGAGAAAGTAACTCATGCTGAGGAAGCTCCTCCTTTCAATGACCTTTCTGATGATGAAAAGAAATATGCTTTGTTCACAGACGGTTCCTGTCATCTTGTTGGAAACAAGCGAAGGTGGAAGTCTGCAGTGTGGAGTCCAACACGCCGAGTTGCAGAGGCGAAAGATGGAGAAGGAGAATCCAGTCAGTTCGCAGAGGTAAAAGCTGTCCAGCTAGCTCTCGACGTGGCTGAACGTGAGAGATGGCCAAAGCTTTATCTCTACACCGACTCATGGATGGTAGCCAATGCTCTATGGGGTTGGCTAAAGAACTGGAAGAAGAGTGGTTGGCAGAGGAAAGGAAAACCCATTTGGGCAGCCAACCTGTGGCAGGACATTGCTGATCGAATCAAGAGAATTCCAGTGAAAGTGAGACACATTGATGCTCACATTCCTAAGAGCAAAGCTACTGAGGAACAACAACACAACCATCAGGCAGATCTAGCTGCAAGAGTTTCTCAAGTAGACATGGACTCTAATCTTGATCTCGACTGGAAACACCGGGGTGAAATATTCTTAGCTCGGTGGGCTCATGATTCGTCAGGACATCAAGGCAGAGATGCAACATACCAATGGGCTCGTGACAGATCCATAGACATTTCCATGGATGCCATCACACAAGTCATCCATGACTGTGACATTTGTGCTGCTATTAAGCAGGCAAAACGACTTAAGCCCTTGTGGTATGGTGACAGATGGTCCAAGTACAAGTATGGTGAAGCTTGGCAGATTGACTACATCACTCTACCACGTTCTCGTTCTGGTAAGCAGTACGTGCTTACTATGGTAGAGGCAAACACTGGATGGTTGGAAACTTATCCAGTTCCACATGCAACTGCACGCAACACCATTCTCGGTCTGGAGAGACAGATCCTGTGGAGACACGGAACTCCGGAGAGGATTGAGTCAGACAACGGAACTCATTTCAAGAACAACCTTGTAAAGAGCTGGGCAAAAGAGCACGGTATTGAGTGGATATTCCACATTCCCTACTATGCACCAGCTCCAGGGAAGATTGAACGCTACAATGGTTTGTTGAAGACCACTCTTAAAGCCATGGGGGGTGGATCTTTGAAAAACTGGGAAAAACATTTAGCACAAGCAACCTGGCTGGTAAATAGTAGAGGTTCAGTGAACCGAGCTGGACCTGCACATTCAGATTTGCTACGGAAAGTAGAAGGTGATAGAGTTCCTGTTGTTAGAGAAAAGAATCTGTTAGGTAAAACTGTTTGGGTATTTTCACCCTCAGGAGAGGCTAAACCTGTCCGAGGGGTGGTTTCAGCTGAATGTCCAGGTCACACTTATTGGGTAATGCAAGAGAATGGTGAAATCCAGTGTATACCACAAAGTAATTTAACTTTAGCTGAAAGAGGTTAATTTCAAACTATTGTACAGCTACATTGCGTCCAGAGGAAGAATCAACGAGGAATCTACGGTGCACGAACCCTGAGATCCCTGAGAGCCCTGAGTCAACTAAGAGACCCTGAGAATCCCTGTTTCCCTTTTCTTCGCTTTGTCTCTGAAGAAATGAACTGTTTTCCATTTTTCTCATTTTCTGATTTTCTTGGACTTTTGAATCATCTACATCTGGGCATAGCCGGAATGGACTATGAACTTTACTCACGAACTGTAAATATTGTTTTGGATTGGATGGACAGTGTGAACAGCCAATGAAATTGTTTAGAAGGGGTGGACTGTGGCCGGTTGACGTTGTCCCCTTTAGAAAGGGAATATGGTGGACGGAAGTTGTTAAACGGAAAGAATAATCTAAACTAATTTCATTGGTGAAGTGGGAGGAAGCACCTTCTGAACTGGGAGTGAGCTGGGCGTGAACTGGGCACTCCGGCACCCTATCTTTAGTCTTGCTTCCGCCTCTCCACAGTGCAGCAGCTCTGTCTGTGCTGGGCTTTCTGCCTAGGCTTCGGCCTTGAGAACCGCTAAAGGCCTGTATTAACTCCTTTCCAATTAACACAAACTGCTTTTAACTTTTTTTTCCTCTCTTTTCTTTCTCTTTCTATCCCACTCTGGGGAAAGGGGGGGAGAGAGGGGAGAGCGGAGGTGGGGAACCCCCTCTGCCAAGGGGGGTTACTCTCATTTCTGTGTTACTCTGTTGTATATCTTTGTATATATTGTAAATATTGTAAATTTGTAAATATTCCCCTGCATATCCTTCATTGCTTTGTAAATATAAAGCTCCACTGCTTTGCTAATTCAGCTTGTGAGTTTTTTTTTCCTTTCCCTTCAATTTTTTTTTCCCTTTTACTTTACAGGGGGGAGGGAAGAGGCTTCTTGGCCTTACCCTTCCAACCCACCACACTCTCTTATGCAATTCTGTATATCGCCAGACAGAGTTTCAATGGCTGAAACCAAAGAAACACGTGTCATGCTATCCTCCAATTGTCTCATTTGATCACTGAATTGGCCAACCGTAGGAGAAGCTCCACCATAATTTCTTGACACAATTCTGCTTGCAAGAATGTTTGCATAATTAGAAGGAGCAAGTTTGATGATCTTTTTAGCAAGACCAATCCCCACAGGAATGTCATCAGGATTCAGAGTTTCATGTTCACCATAGAGTATCTCTCTAACAGCAAATTCTCTCAAGCGCTTAATTCCTTCATCTATGGTATTCCAGGGTTTAGGATTCCGTGGAAGATCATCTCGGGAGGGGTATCTCAGGGCAACCACCATTAAAAGGCGTATCCACAGATTAACCTTACCGAGAACCCTGCCCAGATGCCTATCTGTTCCATTATCCCTCGAGAGAGTCCCTAACTGAGGTGCTGACTTGTCTCCAACTGGAGACCTGGAGCACCTGTATCATAACACCAACTAAGACAAGCTAAAAATGGCTCCTTATCTGCCCTGGTGTAATCTTTATGGACATTTCGTATCTCTTCCCTCGGAGACGAACACTCAGTTATGTCATCTTGTTCCTCTTCTTCCCCAACTTGTTGCCCTAATAACCCTCCTGCCATTTTCTCATGGATCTCTTTAAGCTGAGAACCACCTTTGCCAGCTCCTATCCTAGCTGCATCTCTATCCTACTTTGCTCTTACTAGGTTAGCTAGATCATTTGAGCAAATCTTCTCTTCCTCCTCAGCAGGATTTCTTAGAGTAGAGGGCCCCTCACCAGGATCAGTCTCCTGCTCTTCTTCTCCATCAGCTTCTAGTCTTTAAAACAGCCACCTTAACTGGAGCTGACAGGTCCTGAGATAAATCAGCTGCTGGGGCAGTGACTTCCGGTCCCACTGAGAGAGTGGGTGGAAATGTCGTTGCTCCATTAATGGCCGATGGAGAAGAAGGAGGAGGAGAAGGAGGAGAGGCCATGTTGATACCAGGCGCCGCCCTTGGCAGCTTGCCAGAATCAGCAGCAAAGTCATTCAGGGCTGCTTTTCGAATTAACTTCTTAGCTTTCTTTTTAACTGACACAGATTCTCCACACTCCTCATCACTAGATGTCTCTGGGACTGACCCAGAGCTACGCCGTTTCCTCTTTGATCTAGTTTTAATAACAAAGCACACCCTGGATATCTTCCTCTCCCGTTGCAAAGAAAAGAGTAAATATGCAATCACCATCAGCAGCAGCAGATTTATACACATCATATAAATCACCTTTGGATCCCAGCTTTGTTATATTCCATAATAACAAAACACAGTCTGGACACCTTTCTCTCTCGCCGCAAAGAAATCAGGAGATAGACATTCATTATCACAGAGAGCAGGATCACAGACACAAAATAAATCACCTTTGGATCCCAGCCATCTCCTAAAGTTACTCTCAACACCGGCGGAATCTCAAAACCCTTTATCTCAACTGGGAGAGCGGTGGAGGTAACATTTCTGTACCTCGAAGGCCATATTAAATCAAGGCTATCAACCTCATCCTTCAGTCTGGCCACCATATTAAGCAGATAGTCAACCTGCTCACACCTTATACAAGAGTTGCCCCCTCATCCCTGCTTCTCAAGAGCCAGGCTCCAGCATTCTCTACAGCCAGATACCAGGACAGCTACCTGCTTCTGTTCTACCTCAGTCTGGGTCGACACTGATTTTTTTAGGGACATTTTGCTGCAAGTTACAACCATGCCTGTCCCTGGCCACAGCACCTACTGCCAACAACAACAAAAAACAAAACAAAACAAAACAAACCCTGACAACAACAACAAAAAAAAATTAGAAAAAGTGGGGCGGCGCGTGAGAGTACAAGAGAATACGGGCTGCCTGACGAAGAGACCTCATGCGAGCCGCAGCTGAGCCTTTTAAATTCAGCCGCTCCCCGCCGCTGGGATCACGAGTCTGACCACGTGAAAGGACGGCTGCTCCTTCCTTGCAGCAAACCTCGGCAGCGATGGCGATTCCCGCAGCCCAAAAAAGAGAGCAGCGGCTGGTCCCCGGTGGTTGCTGGTCTTGGTGCTGTCCCGAGCGAGCTGCTCGACGAAGTTAAAGGATGTGTTAAATCTCATGCCATTGGACTCTGCCCATCTCTCCAGACTGTCGAGGTCCCTCTGCAGAGCCTCTCTACCCTCCAGCAGATCAACTCCTGCTCCCAGCTTGGTGTCGTCATCAAATTTAATGATGATAGACTCAATGCCCTCATCCAGATCATCAATAAAGATGTTAAAGAGCACAGGGCCCAGCACTGATCCTTGGGGCACACCACTAGTGACTGGCCGCCAGCAGGATGTGGCACCATTCACCACCACTCTCTGGGCTCGGCCCTCCAGCCAGTTCTTAACCCAATGCAGTGTGCTCCCATCCAGGCCATGGGCTGACATCTTGGCCAGGAGTTTGCTATGGGGGACGGTGTCAAAGGCCTTGCTGAGGTCCAGGTAGACCACATCCACAGGCCTCCCCACATCCACCAGGTGGGTCACCTGCTCGTAGAAGGAGATCAGGTTGGTCAGGCAGGACCTGCCCTTCCTAAATCCATGCTGGCTGGGCCTGATCCCTTGGCCATCCTGTAAGTGCTGTGCGATTGCACTCAAGATGACCTGTTCCATGATTTTGCCTGGCACTGAGGTCAGGCTGACAGGCGTATAATTCCCTGGCTCATGCAACCGGCCCTTCTTGTGGATGGGCACCACGTTGGCCAGCTTCCAGTCTTCTGGGACCTCTCCAGTGAGCCAAGACTGCTGGAAAATGATGGAGAGCGGCTTGGCCAGCTCATCTGCCAGCTCTCTCAGCACCCTAGGATGGATCCCATCTGGTCCCATGGACTTGTGGGGATCCAAGCGGCTGAGGAGAGTTCCAACCGCCTGCTCATGGAACATAGGGAAACTGTGCAGCTCCCTGGCTCCTTCTGCCAGCTCTGCAGGCCAGCTGCATGGAAAACGTTCTGTCCTTCTAGTAAAAATTGAGGCAAAGAAGGTGTTAAGTATCTCTGCCTTTTCCTCATCCTTTGATACTACTTTTCCCTCCATGTCCACCAAGGAGTGGAGGTTCTCCTTGCCCTTCTTCTTCCTATTAATATATTTATAGAAGGATTTTTTGTTGTCCTTCACAGCAGAGGCCAGTTTACGCTCCAAATGTGCTTTTGCCTCCCTAATTTTCTTCCTACAACACCTAGCAACATCCTTAAACATTCTGTGGGTTGCCTCACCTTTCTTACAAAGATGATACACCCTCTTTTTTTCCCTTAGTTCTTTTAGAAGTTCTGTGACCGTTTGAGGCTGTCCCTTTAAGAAAGGGAATATTGTGGTTGGATGTTTGTAAACAAAAGACGGATCTAAACTGATTTCATTGGTAGATTGGGGGGAAGCACCTTTTGAACTGGAAGTACAGCAGAGTATCCTGGGCATTCCTGCACTTTTCTGGTCAGTCTGTCTTCCTCCTCCTTCGGTGGCTTGCAGCTCGCAGCTTCTGGGCTTTCGGCCAGGCTTGACCTTGAAACTGATAAACTGCGAGGCCTGTATTAACCGCTTTCCAATTAACACATAACTGCTTTTAATTAATTTTCTCTTTTCTCTCTTTCTAACCCTCTCTGGGGAAAGGTGGAGAGAAGGGGGAGCAGAGGTGGGGAACCCCCTCAGCAGAGGGGGGAACTCTCATTTCTGTGCTACTTTGTTGTATATTTCTGTATATATTGTAAATACTGTAAATTCTGTATATATTTCCCTGCGTTTCCCTAAACTGCTTTGTAAATATACAGCACCCACTGCTCTGCTAATTCAGCTGTGAGTTTTTTTTCCCTTCACTTTCCGGGGGGAGGAGAAGGCCCGGCCTTTCCCTTCCAACCCTACGACATTCTTTTTCTTGGCTTACCCAACATGTGGCAGATAATTAGTTTAATTTATTACTTGATTGATTTAGTGTTTTCTAGCTGAATTAGCAAACATGAAGGTGTTGTGATTCGTAGAACGACTATTCTTTTCAATTTTTGGGGCTCTGTTTTACAGATACTGTTTGGGTTTGATTTTGGATTACCTGGGTAAATATTTGGTGCGGACAATTTACCTGTGGGTTATGTATAGAGTTAGATTATGGTATGGAAAATGTATTGGATTTAGGAAGGGCAGGACCTGCCTGACCAACCTGATCTCCTTCTACGAGCAGGTGACCCACCTGGTGGATGTGGGGAGGCCTGTGGATGTAGTCTACCTGGACCTCAGCAAGGCCTTTGACACCATCCCCCATAGCAAACTCCTGGCCAAGCTGTCATCCATGGCTTGGACGGGAGCACACTGCATTGGGTTAGGAACTGGCTGGAGGGCCGAGCCCAGAGAGTGGTGGTGAATGGTGCCACATCCTGCTGGCGGCCAGTCACTAGTGGTGTGCCCCAAGGATCACTGCTGGGCCCTGTGCTCTTTAACATCTTTATTGATGATCTGGATGAGGGCATTGAGTCTATCATCATTAAATTTGATGACGACACCAAGCTGGGAGCAGGAGTTGATCTGCTGGAGGGTAGAGAGGCTCTGCAGAGGGACCTCGGCAGTCTGGAGAGATGGGCAGAGTCCAATGGCATGAGATTTAACACATCCTTTAACTTCGTCGAGCAGCTCGCTCGGGACAGCGCCAAGACCAGCAACCACCGGGGACCAGCCGCTGCTCTCCTTTTTGGGCTGCGGGAATCGCCATCGCTGCCGAGGTTTGCTGCAAGGAAGGAGCAGCCGTCCTTTCACGTGGTCAGACTCGTGATCCCAGCGGCGGGAGCGGCTGAATTTAAAAGGCTCAGCTGCGGCTCGCATGAGGTCTCTTCGTCAGGCAGCCCGTAATCTCTTGTACTCTCATGCGCCGCCCCACTTTTTCTAATTTTTTTTTGTTGTTGTCGGGGGTTTGTTTTGTTTTGTTTTTTGTTGTTGTTGGCAGTAGGTGCTGTGGCCAGGGACAGGCATGGTTGTAACTTGCAGCAAAATGTCCCTAAAAAAATCAGTGTCGACCCAGACTGAGGTAGAACAGAAGCAGGTAGCTGTCCTGGTATCTGGCTGTAGAGAATGCTGGAGCCTGGCTCTTGAGAAGCAGGGTTGTGGGGGCAACTCTTGTATAAGGTGTGAGCAGGTTGACTATCTGCTTAATATGGTGGCCAGACTGAAGGATGAGGTTGCTAGCCTTAGAAAATTAAGGGAATGTAGGAAAGAGATGAACCAGAGGAGGAAGGAGATGGACCAAAGGAGGAAAGAGATAAACCGGAGGAGGAAAGAGTTGAATCAGAGTAAGCAGGCTCTGGAGGCTCCCCCAGCAGAGGCTGGTTATTCAAAAAGCAGAAGGGAATGGATGCAGGTTCCTCTCATAAGACGCAAAGTTTAACCTCCTTGTCTCCCCTCACCTTCCTCATTGCTCTTGGAAAACAGATATGGAGCACTGGAAATTGAGGGTGAGGTGGTCCTGATGCCGGAGGACACACCATCTGGGGTTCTCCCTAAGGCAAAGCAGCCTAAGGTTAAGCAGCCTTCCCCTGGCATCAGGACCTGTTACCTCAAAAAATAGAGGAGGGTAATTGTTATTGGTGATTCCCTTCTGAGGGGAATGGAGGGCCCTATATGTCAGCCTGACCCATCTCATAGGGAACTCTGTTGTCTGCCAGGAGCCCAAGTTAATGATGTTACCAGTAGGCTGCCTAGACTGGTGCAGCCCTCTGACTACTACCCCTTTACTAGTTATGCAGTTAGGGAATGATAATGTTGCAACCAGAACTCCCAGGGCTATCAAAGATGACTTCAGGGCCCTGGGAGACCTGGTTGAGGGGTCAGGGGCACAAAGAATTTTTTCATCAATACCCTTACTTGCAGGAGGGAATACCATAAGAAACAGGTCAGCAGCTATAGTTAACAAGTGGCTTAGAGGCTGCTGCAGTCAAAAGAATTTTGGGTTTTTTTGATATTGGGAAACTTTCTACTGCACCAGGCCAGCTGGCAACAGATGGAGTACATCTGTCCTAGAGAAGGGGAAAGGTCACAGTATAAGGGAACGGCCTGTCCCCCAAAGGTAAAAAGATCCTGGGAAGGGAATTGGCAGGTCTCATCAACAGGGATTTAAACTAGTTTCGAAGGGGGAAGGGGCTGAAACTAGTCCCCTCAGGCAAGAGTCTGGGGATGACAAGCTAGAGTCGGAGGTGAAACCGGCAACCCAGCTGAAGCGCATGTACACTAATGCACGAAGCATGGGCAACAAACAAGAGGAGCTGGAAGCCTTGTTGAAGCAGGAAAGTTATGATGTAGTTGCCATCACAGAGACGTGGTGGGATGACTCACATAACTGGAGCCCTGCAATTGACGGCTACAAGCTCTTCAGGAGAGACAGGCAAGGAAGAAGGGGTGGAGGGGTGGCCCTGTATATCAGGAAGGCACTAGATGCCATTGAGACGGAGATTAGGGACGAGTGGGTTGAATGCTTGTGGGTAAGAATTAGAGGGAAGACCGGCAGGGCAGACACCCTGGTTGGAGTCTGTTATAGACCACCCAACCAGGAGGAAGATGTTGATGAAGCATTCTATAGGCAGTTTAGGGCTGTCTCAAGATCTCCGGACCTTGTTCTCATGGGCGACTTCAACCTGCCTGACATCTGCTGGGATCTCATCACAGCAGAGAGGAGACAGTCTAAGAAGTTCTTAGAATGCATGGAGGACAGCTTCTTATCCCAGGTGCTGCGAGAGCCTACCAGGGGCAAGGCTATGCTTGACCTCCTCTTCACCAACAGGGAAGGACTGGTGAGTGATGTGGTGGTTGGAGGGTGTTTGGGGTCCAGTGACCATGAGATAACTGAATTATTGGTTTTTGGTCAAGCTAAGAGGGGTAGCAAGAAGACCTCCACTCAGGACTTCCGGAGGGCAGACTTCAGGTTACTCAAGGAACTAATTCAGAGGGTTCCGTGGGATTAAAAGCCTGGATGATTAATGAACTTTTAATGGAACTAAGGGAAAAAAAGAGGGCGTATAACCTTTGGAAAAGAGGGGGGGCAACCCATGGAATGTTTAAGGATATTGCTAAATCATGTAGGAAGAAAATTAGCGAGGCAAAAGCACATTTGGAGCTTAAACTGGCCTATACTGTGAAGGACAACAAAAAGTCCTTCTATAAATATATTAATAGCAAGAGGAAGGGAAAGGACAACCTCCACTCCTTGGTTGACATGGAGGGAAAAGTAGTATCAAAGGATGAGGAAAAGGCAGAGATACTTAACACCTTCTTTGCCTCAATTTTTACTAGAAGGACAGAACGTTTTCCATGCAGCTGGCCTGCAGAGCTGGCAGAAGGAGCCAGGGAGCTGCACAGTTTCCCTATGTTCCATGAGCAGGCGGTTGGAACTCTCCTCAGCCGCTTGGATCCCCACAAGTCCATGGGACCAGATGGGATCCATCCTAGGGTGCTGAGAGAGCTGGCAGATGAGCTGGCCAAGCCGCTCTCCATCATTTTCCAGCAGTCTTGGCTCACTGGAGAGGTCCCAGAAGAGTGGAAACTGGCCAACATTGTGCCCATCCACAAGAAGGGCTGGTAGGATGAGCCAGGGAATTATACGCCTGTCAGCCTGACCTCAGTGCCAGGCAAAATCATGGAACAGGTCATCCTGAGTGCAATCACACAGCACTTGCAGGATGGCCAAGGGATCAGGCCCAGCCAGCATGGATTTAGGAAGGGCAGGTCCTGCCTGACCAACCTGATCTCCTTCTACGAGCAGGTGACCCACCTGGTGGATGTGGGGAGGCCTGTGGATGTGGTCTACCTGGACCTCAGCAAGGCCTTTGACACCATCCCCCATAGCAAACTCCTGGCCAAGCTGTCATCCATGGCTTGGACGGGAGCACACTGCATTGGGTTAGGAACTGGCTGGAGGGCCGAGCCCAGAGAGTGGTGGTGAATGGTGCCACATCCTGCTGGCGGCCAGTCACTAGTGGTGTGCCCCAAGGATCACTGCTGGGCCCTGTGCTCTTTAACATTTTAATTGATGATCTGGATGAGGGCATTGAGTCCATCATCATTAAATTTGATGACGACACCAAGCTGGGAGCAGGAGTTGATCTGCTGGAGGGTAGAGAGGCTCTGCAGAGGGACCTCGACAGGCTGGAGAGATGGGCAGAGTCCAACGGCATGAGATTGAAAACATCCAAGTGCCGGGTTCTGCACATTGGCCACAACAACCCCATGCAGACCTACAGGCTGGGGTCAGAGTGGCTGGAGAGTGGCCAGGCAGAGACGGACCTGGGGGTGCTGGTCGATGGCAGGCTGAACATGAGCCTGCAGTGTGCCCAGCAGCCAAGAGGGCCAATGGCATCCTGGCCTGCATCAGGAACAATGTGGTCAGAAGGAGCAGGGAGGTCATTCTGCCCCTGTACACTGCACTGGTTCGGCCGCACCTCGAGTACTGTGTCCAGTTCTGGGCCCCTCAGTTTAGGAAGGATGATGAATTGCTGGAACGAGTCCAGAGAAGGGCAACAAAGTTGGTGAGGGGTTTGGAAAGACTGAGGGAGCTGGGATTGCTCAGCCTGGAGAAGAGGAGACTCAGGGGTGACCTTATCACTCTCTACAACTACCTGAAGGGAGGTTGTAGACTGGTGGGGGTTGGTCTCTTCTCCCAGGCAAGCAGCACCATAACAAGAGGACTGTGGTGGGTTAACGCCTCTTTCTGAAAACAAAAGAAGAAAGCAGTGTGGAGGGCTTGCGGGTACTTTTCACTCCCTGAAGGGCGTTTCCCCCCTGGGAAAGCTGAGTCTGTTCCACTTCCCCCTCCCTGCCCAGCTAGGGTATAAAAAGCAGGACATCATAGCAGTTGGATCTCCTTTTTGGCTCCTGCCTCTGCTGGATGAGAGCTACTGCAGCTGCCCTCCTGCTCCTCAGCCACGTGGCCGGACCTGATCCTTTTCCCTGCTGCCTCTGCACCTCCTCAGAGAAAGACTGGTTTTGTATTATTTTTTTTCTGTCCCACTCCCATCCATTCTTGTTCCTTGCCCTTGTGAACCTTGTTTTTCCCTGTTATTGTTATATATATATAATTTGAAGAAAAAAAATTATTTGCCTCTCTACTTCCAAGCTGACTCCAGATTGTTGCTTTGTGGATTTGCTCCTTACCCCTTTTTTTTCCTCCTCTCCCTGTTTGGAGGGAGGAGGTGGGGGGGAGTGGGGAAGAGATTCTCAGCCTTTTCCCATTTGAGCTTTTAACTCTCAGCTAAGGCTCAAACCACTACAAGGACACAGTCTCAAGCTGTGCCAGGGGAGGTTTAGGCTGGATGTTAGGAGGAAGTTCTTCCCATCAAGAGAGATTGGCCCTTGGAATGTGCTGCCCAGGGACGTGGTGGAGTCACCATCACTGAAAGTGTTTAGGAAGAGACTAGATGAGGCACTTGGTGCCATGGTTTAGTTGATTAGATGGTGCTGGGTGATAGGTTGGACTTGATGATCTGTGATGTCTTTTGCAACCTGGTCTATTCTATTCTATTCTATTCTATTCTATTCTGGGAAGAACTTTCTCCTCACCTCGAGTTTAAACCTCCCCTGGCACAGCTTGAGACTGTGTCCTCTTGCTCTGTCACAGGTTGCGTGGGAGAATCCTCTCTGTGAGGATTTAAAAAAGCAGAGTTTTGACCTGAGTAAGGTGTTGAGATCATACAGGGGGAAAAAAAAGGAAAAAAAAAGAAAGGCTCTTCAGTTTGTTTGTTTCTGTAACCCTTATAAAAGTAGTGTAGGAATAGAGTAGAAATAATTTAATACCTTTGAAAAATGTAGGCCTAACTTGAAAGACTTTGCAATTGCAGCAGTTACAGGTATGACAGGATTTGTCACTTATTCCTGCAGTCTCCGTGTGTAAAAATTCCAAAGGAAACCAGTGCTGCCAGTGCTGATAATGGGAATGCAGTGAAATCTTCAGTGACTTAACTGCTGCACACTTTTTGCCATAGGCTGAGGTGGGGCCTCTGTCTCTGAGGAATTTCAAGTGAAATAAAAAGCTACTCTTTGCCTAGCTACAGGTTTAGGCTCGAGGTGAGGAAGAAGTTCTTCACAGAGAGAGTAGTTGGCCATTGGAATGTGCTGCCCAGGGAGGTGGTGGAGTCACCATCCCTGGAGGTGTTCAAAAAGGGATTGGCTGTGGCACTTGAAGCCCTGGTTTAGTAGTCATGAGGTGTTGGGTGACAGGTTGGACTTGATGATCTTTGAGGTCTTTTCCAACCTTTCTGATTCTACAGTTCTATTGAGTAAGTCTATGGTAGGTCAGCTTTGTCACGATAGGTTGGACCCATTCTAATTGATGTGTATTGCCTGGACAGCTCTAACTGAAAGCTGAAAGTCAGTGAATTAAGTCCAACCATTCTCTAACTCTGCCAAGGCTGGAGGTAAACCATGTCCCTCAGCACCACATCTCTGTTTCTTTGAAATCCCTTGTGGTGGGTGGAAGGGTAAAGCCAAGAAGCCTCCTCCCTTCCCCCTTGTAAGGTAAAGGAGAAAAACTTGAAGGGAAAGGAAAAAAAAAACTCACAAGCTGAATTAGCAAAGCAGTGGAGCTATATTTACAAAGCAATGTAGAGTATGCAGGGGAATATTTACAAATTT
The DNA here is from genome assembly GCF_026170545.1 of Melanerpes formicivorus. Classification (NCBI taxonomy): domain Eukaryota; kingdom Metazoa; phylum Chordata; class Aves; order Piciformes; family Picidae; genus Melanerpes; species Melanerpes formicivorus. The sequence continues at coordinate 27,755,103 of NW_027142361.1, read as the reverse complement.
ACAATATCTACAATATATACAAAGATATACAACCGAGTAACACAGAAATGAGAGTAACCCCCCTCGGCAGAGAGGGGGTTCCCCACCTCCGCTCTCCCCTCTCTCCCCCCCCCCTTTCCCAGAGTGGGATAGAAAGAGAGTGAAAAGAGAGGAAAAAAAGGTTAGAAGCAGTTCGTGTTAATTGGAAGGGAGTTAATACAGGCCTTATCAGTTTTTCAAGGCCGGAGCCTTGGCAGAAAGCCCAGCACAAGACAGAGCTGCTGCACGAAGAAAAGGCGGAAGCAAGACTGATAGAAAAGTCCTGGAAATGTCCAGTTCACTCCCAGTTCCGAAGGTGCTTCCTCCCACTCTCCCAATGAAATTAGTTTAGATTATTCCTTCCATTTACCAACTTCCGTCCACCATATTCCCTTTCTTAAGGGGGCAACATCAACCGGTCACAGTCCACCCCTTCTAAACAATTTCATTGGCTGTTCATACTGTCCATCCAATCCAAAACGATATTTACAGTTCGTGAGTAAAGTTCATAGTCCATTCCGGCTATGCTCAGATGTAGATGATTCAAAAGTCCAAGAAAATCAGAAAATGAGAAAAATGGAAAACAGTTCATTTCTTCAGTGACGAAGTCTTGGAGAACTCTTTCAGTCAACAAGTTTCTTCTAATTTTCAGCCTAAACCTCCCCTGGGGCAACTTGAGGCCATTTCCTCTCATCCTATCACTTGTTTAACTAGAGAGAAGAGTGGCTCCCACGTCACTCCAACCCCTTTTCAGGGAGTTGTTAGAGAACAATGAGGTCTCCCTCAGCCTCCTCTTCTCCAGACTAAGCAACCCCAGCTCCCCCAGTTGCTCTTCACCAGCCCTGTTCTCCAGACCCTTCACCAGCTTCCTTGTCCTCTCTGGACCTGCTCCAGCACCTCAATAGATTTCTTGGAGCAAGGACCCCAAAACAGAAGCCATTACCTAAGCTGTGGCCTCATTGCTGTATAAAAGGAAGTACAAACTATAGCAGAACCCAAACCCCTTCTCTTTTGCCTATGTCATGTAATCAGTTCCCAAGTTATACCACCCATTGTGTAGCTTCCTTACATGAAAATAATTACAATTACAGTGCTACAACTTTGACTAATTGCATAAATATGTAACAGCCTGAACCAGGGGCTCAAGCTACATCTGCACTCCGGAAAGCAAGAGCAGGAGGCCTCAGGGAACTACAGGCTGTGGAGTCTAAGGCCCTGGGATGGTTATGCAGCAAATCTTGCTAAGAAACTGTTTCAAAAGACATGAAAGAGAGAAAAAAAAGATGGCTGGAAATACCCCATGGGGATTTACTAAGTGGAAATCATTGCTGACCAACCCAACTTGGTGGATACATTAGAAGGCAGGTGGGCAGTACAAAGAAGAATGTGTTGACGGGTTTAAAATTAACAGCTCTGCAGTAGCTGCTGTTGTCTGCTCTAGGAAGGGTTGGAGGTGATTTGCCAGTTCTAGAGAGAGAGAGGGATCTACTGGAGAGAGTCCAGTGGAGAGCTATAAGGATGATCAAGGGACTTGAACATCTCTCCAATGAAGAAAGACTGAGAGCCCTCAGGATATTTAGTCTTAACAAGAGAAGGCTGAGAGGGGATCTGAGGGGTGGGTGTCAAGATGAAGGTGCCAGGCTCTTCTTGGTGGTGCCCAGTGATAGGACAAACAACAAGTACAAGCTAGAACCCAGGAAGTTCCACCTCAACATGAGAAGAAACTTCTTTACTGTGAGACTGATGGAGCCCTGGAGCAGGCTGCCCAGAGGGTTTGGGGAGTCTCCTTCTCTGGAGACTTTCAAAATTCATTTGGATGCCCTCCTGTGTGACCTGCCCAAGGTGATCCTGTTTGGGTGTGGGGGGGTTAGGCTCAATGATCTCATGAGGTCCCTTCCAACCCCTAACATTCTGTCATCCTATGATCCTTTCTCAGAATATTTGTATTACAGAATCACAGAATCATTTTGATTGAATAAACTTTATTAGAATAAACTTTAGAATAAACCAAACCAGGTTGGAAGAGACCTTCAAGATCATCGTGTCCAACCCATCAACCAATCCAACCCACCCAAACAGCTAACCCATGGCACCAAGCACCCCGTCAAGTCTCCTTCTGAACACCTTCAATGACGGCGACTCCACCACCTCCCCGGGCAACCCATTCCATAGCGCAATCACTCTTTCTGTATAGAACTTCTTCCTAACATCCAACCTGAACCTCCCCTGGCGCAGCTTGAGACTGTGTCCTCTTGTTCTGGTACTGGGTGCCTGGGAGAAGAGACCATCATCAGCCTGTCTACAACCTCCCTTCAGGTAGTTGTAGAGAGTGATAAGGTCACCCCTAAGTCTCCTCTTCTCCAGGCTAAGCAGCCCCAGCTCCCTCAGCCTCTCCTCATAGGGCTTGTGTTCCAAACCCCTCACCAACTTTGTTGCTCTTCTCTGGACTCGTTCCAGCAAGTCAACATCCTTCCTAAACTGAGGGGCCCAGAACTGGACACAGTACTCGAGGTGTGGCCTAACCAGTGCAGTGTACAGGGGCAGAATGACCTCCCTGCTCCTGCTGGCCACACTGTTCTTGATGCAGGCCAGGATGCCATTGGCCCTCTTGGCTGCCTGGGCACACTGCAGGCTCATGTTAAGCCTACCATCAACCATTCAAAGACATTCAAGAGGATTGAGTCCAGTCATTATCCAGCTCCACCAAATCTGTTGCTAAACCACATCTCTTCATCTTTGAAACACCTCCAGGGATGGGAATTCCACCACCTCTCTGGGGAGCCTGTTCCAGTTTTTGATAAACCTTTCAGTCAAGAAGATTCATCTAAGAAGAAGAATGAAGCACTAATAACAATTAGATGCAGGAATAGAATAGAATAGAATAGAATAGAATAGAATAGAATAGAATAGAATAGAATAGAATAGAATAGAATAGAATAGAATAGAATAGAATTAACCAGGTTGGAAAAGACATCAGAGATCATCAAGTCCAACCTATCACCCAACACCATCTAATCAACTAAACCATGGCACCAAGTGCCTCATCCAGGCTCTTATTAAACACCTCCAGGGATGGTGACTCCACCACCTCCCTGGGCAACACATTCCAATGGCCAATCTCTCTTGCTGGAAAAAGTTTTTCCTCACATCCAGCCTAAACCTCCTATGGCACAGCTTGAGACTGTGTCCTCTTGCTCTGGTGCTGGTTGCCTGGGAGAAGAGACCAACCCCCACTTGGCTACAACCTCCCTTCAGGGAGTTGGAGAGAGCAAGAAGGTGTCCCCTGAGCCTCCTCTTCTCCAGGCTAAACAACCCCAGCTCCCTCAGCCTCTCCTCACAGGGCTGTGCTCCAGACCCCTCCCCAGCTTTGTTGCCCTTCTCTGGACACCTTCCAGCAACTCAAAATCTTTCCTAAACTGAGGAGCCCAGAATGGGGGCTCCTCTTTGTGGACATGGGGAAGGCTGTGGATGTGGTCTACTTGGACTTCAGCAAGGCCTTTGATACCATCCCCCACAGCAAACTGTGGGCTAAGCTGTCAGCTCATGGCTTGGACCGCAACACTCTATGCTGGGTTAGGAACTGGCTGGAGGGCCGAGCCCAGAGAGTGGTGGTGAATGGTGCCACATCCAGCTGGCGGCCAGTCACCAGAGGCATCCCCCAGGGATCAGAGCTGGGCCCCATCCTCTTTAACATCTTCATTGATGATCTGGATGAGGGGATTGAGACAGTCATCAGCAAATTGGCAGATGACACCAAGTTAGGAGCAGATGTTAGTCAGTTAGAGGGTAGAAAGGCTCTGCAGAGGGACCTTGACCGACTGGACAGATGGGCACAGTCCAACGGGATGTCATTCAACAAGTCCAAGTGCCGGGTGCTGCACTTTGGCCACGGCAACCCCATGCAGAGCTACAGGCTGGGGTCAGAGTGGCTGGAGAGCTCCCAGAGAGGGACCTGGTGGTGCTGATCAACAGCTGCCTAAACATGAGCCAGCAGTGTGCCCAGGTGGCCAAGAAGGCCAATGGCATCCTGGCCTTCAGGAATAGTGTGGCCAGCAGGAGCAGGGAAGTCATTGTGCCCCTGTACTCTGCATTGGTTAGGTCGCACCTTGAGTACTGTGTCCAGTTCTGGGCCTCTCAGTTTAAGAAGGACATCGAGACATTTGAAGGTGTCTAGAGAAGGGCAACAAGGCTGGTGAGAGGCCTTGAACACAAGCCCTATGAGGAGAGGCTGAGGATGCTGGAATTGTTTAGCCTGGAGAAGAGGAGGCTCAGGGGTGACCTCATTGCACCAGAACAAGAGGACACAGTCTCAGGCTGCACCAGGGGAACTTCAGGCTTGTGGTGAAGGCACATTATGCCCCAATACTGAATCTTGTCCCAGCATGTGGGCAAGTTCCCCCTCCTCCTGGAGGAAGACAAAAGCCAAGGCATTAGCCAGGCTTGCACGCACCCAGCGCATGCAGCGCTTGTGCTGACACCAAGTATGGGCATAATTCTAGCTTCACGCTTTCTATAGGCTGAAGCCAGTTGCTTATGAGAGTGCCCATTGGTCAAGCCCAGCCTCGAGGAATCTATAAGTATCACCCCAGTTGGTGAACACGTTGCCCCCTCATTTACTTTGTCTCTGTGCTTGCTCGAGAGAGTAACTCTCGAGCTGCAGCCTTTGCCATTGAGCTTATTGTTGTTAGCTTCTGTTATACATGCACGCATACTGGAAGCCTCTGCATTGTTGAAGAAGCCCAGAGGGAGGACCTTCGCTGAGCCTGAGGAGCTCAGCATTGCTACAACCAGTCGTGCCGATCGGAAGAGCCCATCGTGCCACCGGAGGACTGGACCAACCCCCGCGGGTAAGATCTGCCCAGTTGCCGGGGAGAAGGGACTTGATCAATACCGAGTGCCGCTCTCTCAGAGTCGCCGAGTGCCGCTCTGAGCCCTGTGAATTCCAGGGAAAAGCAGAGCATTGTTCGTGCTTGTATTGCACCGGACCCGGGACCACTACGAGAGTCCTGTTGCTCCTTTAACCTCGGTAAAGGGAATCCGCCGCCTAACGCAGCCGCATTCTCCCCCTGAGGCTGTTTGCATCAGCCCCGAGAACCGCCGTGGTTGGGCCGACCCCCGTAGCTTCGCCTGCTTCCGTCGTTCGAGCCCACCTACCGGCCACCGTCGTCCCGCCCTGCCGTGCGAGCCGACTTCTGAGGGCCGATCCCACGGACCGACCCCGACCAGGACCGATCCCTGTTGTCTGAAGGGGATTGAATATTGTCCACGTGCTTTCCACCCACTAGCACTCAGTTCAAAGTATCCGCGTCTAGCAGAGTAAGCGCTGACGCATAGAAAGATTGTAATATTGCTGTGTATAGCCAGAAGCCGCCCGCGTCCCGCCGAGTCTCCATCTAGTGGCCAAGCGGCAGAACTGCACCCTTCGTTATATAAATATAGAAAGGGTTTATAGATAGTTCAATTACGTTATAATCATAACACTAAGCCAGTTGTGGAATGTATTTCACGAACGTGCACTAGAACATGTATATAAGTTGGTGATTCATCGGTTATTAATAGTTTGATAATTAATAAAATAATATTTTTCATAATTCATATTTCATATTCATAAATTTAATAACCTCTTCACCACAAGGCTGGAGGTCAGGAGGAAGTTTTACACAGAGAGAGTGATTGCCCATTGGAATGGACTGCCTGGGAAGGTGGTGGAGTCGCCGTCACTGGAGGTGTTCAGGAGGAGACTTGACAGGGTGCTTGGTTACATGGGTTAGTTGATTAGGTGGTGTTGGATGATAGGTTGGACGCGATGATCTTGAAGGTCTCTTCCAACCTGGTTTATTCTATTCTATTCTAACTACCTGAAGGGAGGTTGTAGCCAGGTGAGGGTTGGTCTCTTCTCCCTAGTAACCAGCACCAGAACAAGAGGATAGAGTCTCAAGCTGCGCCAGGGGAACTTTAGGCTCAAGGTGAGGAGAAAGTTCTTCACTGAGAGAGTCATTAGTCATTGGAATGGGCTGCCCAGGGAGGTGGTGGAGTCACCATCCCTGGTGGTGTTCAAGAGGAGATTCGACGTGGGACTTGGTGCCATGGTCTAGTCATGAGGTCTCTGGTGACAGGTTGGACTCGATGATCCTCGTGGTCTTTTCCAACCTTAGGGATACTGTGATACTGTGATACTGTGATACTGTGACACTGTGATACTGTGAACTGGACACAGGACTCAAGGTGTGGCCTAACCAGTGCTGAGCACAGGGCAGAATGACTTCCCTGCTCCTGCTGCCCACACTATTCTTGATGCAGGCCAGGATGCCATTGGCCTTCTTGACCACCTGGGCACACTGGTTCTACTAAGAAGAATAATCATAGAATTGTTAGGGTTAGAAGGGACCTCAAGGATCATCCAATTCCAACCACCCTGCCATGGGCAGGGACACCTCACACTAAAGCAGGTTACCCAGAGCCACGTCCAGCCTGGCCTTAAAAACCTCCAGGGATGGGATTTCTCCCACTTCCCTGGGCAATCTGTTCCAGTGAAAGAATTCAGCACCAATAAGAATTAGCAAATCTTATACCAGAAGAAGAATATGAAGGGGTTTATATTGCTGGAAGGTGTCCAGAGAAGGGCAACAAAGCTGGGGAGGGGTCTGGAGCACAGCCCTGTGAGGAGAGGCTGAGGGAGCTGGGGTTTCTTAGCCTGGAGAAGAGGAGGCTCAGGGGTGACCTTCTTGCTCTCTCCAACTCCCTGAAGGGAGGTTGTAGCCAGGTGGGGGTTGGTCTCTTCTCCCAGGCAACCAGCACCAGAACAAGAGGACACAGTCTCAAGATGTGCCAGGGGAGGTTTAGGCTGGATGTTAGGAAGAAGTTCTTCATAAAAAGCGAGATTGGCCATTGCAATGTTTTGCCCAGGGAGGTGGTGGAGTCACCATCCCTGGAGGTGTTTAATAAGAGCCTGGATGAGGCACTTGGTGCCATGGTTTAGTTGATTAGATGGTGTTGGGTGATAGGTTGGACTTGATGATCTCTGATGTCTTTTTCAACCTGGTCTATTCTATTCTATTCTATTCTATTCTATTCTATTCTATTCTATTCTATTCTATTCTATTCTATTCTATTCCAGACTGAAGGACAAGGTTGCTAGATTTAGAGACGTATGCAATTGTAGAAGGGTGACGAACCTGAGTAACCAGGTTCTGCAGGCCCCCCCAGCAGAGGCCAGTTATCCAAAAATCAGAGGGGAATGGATGCAGGTTCCTCTCAAAAGACGCAAGGTTAAACCTCCTTGTCCCCCCTCACCCCCCCCACTGCCCTTGGAAAACAAGTACGGGGCATTGGAGGTTGAGGGTGAGGTGATTCTGATATCGGAGGACACACCATCTGGGGTTTTCCCTGTGGCAAAACAGCCTAAGGTTAAACAGCCTAAGGTTAAACAGCCTTTCCACGGCATCAGGACTTGCTCCCTTAAAAAAAAGAGGAGGGTAATTGTTATTGGCGATTCCCTCCTGAGGAGAACAGAGGGCCCCATATGTCGGCCAGACCCTACTCACAGGGAGGTTTGTTGCCTTCCAGGAGCTAGGATTGGAGATGTTACCAGAAGACTGCCTGGTATGGTGCAGCCCTCTGACTATTATCCCTTGATAGTTATGCAGTTAGGGAATGATGATATTGCAAACAGAACTCCCAGGGCTATCAAAGATGACTTCAGGGCCCTGGGAGATCTGGTTGAGGGATCAGGTGCACAACTAATTTTTTTGTCTATACCCTTAGTTGCAGGAGGGAATACCATAAGGAACAGGTCAGCAGCTGAAGTCAACAAGTGGCTTAGAGGCTGGTGCAGTCAAAAGAATTTTGGCTTTTTCGATCTGGAAAAGCTTTCTGCTGCACCAGGCCAGCTGGCAACAAATGGAGTACATCTGTCCCAGAGTAGGGGTAAGATCGGAGTGTACGAGAATGGCCTATCCCTCAAAGGGAAAAAGATTCTAGGGAGGGAATTGGCAGGTCTCATTGATAGGGCTTTAAATGACTTTCGAAGGGGGAAGGGGCTGAAACCAGTCCCCCCAGGCTGGGGTCTGGGGGTGATAAGCCAGAGCCAGAGGTGAAACCAGCAGCCCGGATGAAGTGCATGTACACTAATGCACGAAGCATGGGCAACAAACAAGAGGATCTGGAAGCCTTGCTGCAGCAGGAAAGTTATGATGTAGTTGCCATCACAGAGACGGGGTGGGACAACTCACATGACTGGAGCGCTGCAATTGATGGCTACAGGCTCTTCAGGAGAGACAGGCAAGGAAGAAGGGGTGGAGGGGTGGCCCTGTACATCAGGAAGGCACTAGATGCCATTGAGATGGAGATCAAGGACTATCGGGTTGAGTGCCTGTGGGTGAGAATTAGAGGGAAGGCCAACAGGGCTGACATCCTGGTTGGAGTCTGTTACAGACCACCCAACCAGGAGGAAGATGTTGATGAGTCATTCTATAGGCAGCTTATGGCTGTCTCAAGATCGCCTGACCTTGTTCTCATGGGCGACTTCAACCTGCCTGATATCTGCTGGGATCTTAACATAGCAGAGAGGAGGCAATCTAGGAGGTTCTTAGAATGCATGGAGGACTGCTTCTTATCCCAGGTGCTGCGAGAGCCTAGCAGGGGCAAGGCTATGCTTGACCTCCTCTTCACCAATAGGGAAGGGTTGGTGGGTGATGTGGTGGTCAGAGGGTGCTTAGGGGCCAGTGACCACGAGATAATTGAATTCTCATTATTTGGTCAAGCTAAGAGGGGTAGCAAGAAGACCTCCACTCTGGATTTCCGGAGGGCGGACTTCAGGCTACTCAAGGAAGTAATTCAGAGGGTTCCTTGGGATAAAGCCCTTAAAAACAAAGGGGTCCAGGAGAGCTGGTCCTACTTCAAGGAAGAATTGTTGAAGGCTCAGGGACAGGCTGTGCCAATGTGCGGGAAGATGAGCCGCCGGGGCAGACGGCCAGCCTGGAGGGTTAATGAACTTTTAATAGAGCTAAGGGAAAAAAAGAGGGCGTATCACCTTTGGAAGAGAGGGGAGGCAATCCGTGAAAAATTTAAGGATGTTGCTAGGTCTTGTAGGAAGAAAATTAGGGAGGCAAAAGCGCATTTGGAGCTGAGTCTGGCCTCTGCTGTGAAGGACAACAAAACGTCCTTCTATAAATTCAATAATAGCAAGAGGAAGGGCAGAGACAACCTCCACTCCTTAGCGGACACAGAAGGGAACGTTGTGACAAGGGATGAGGAAAAGGCAGAGATACTTAACACCTCCTTTGCCTCAATTTTTACTAGCAGGACAGAATGTCTTCCAGACAGCTGGCCTGCAGAGCTGGCAGAAGGAGACAGGGAGCAGCATAGTTTTCCACTGTTCCAAAGTGGGGTAGTTGGTGATCTGCTCAGCCACCTGGATTCCCACAAGTCCATGGGACCAGATGGGATCCATCCTAGGGTGCTGAGGGACCTGTCAGAGGAGCTGGCCAAGCCGCTCTCCATGATTTTTCAGCAGTCCTGGCTCACTGGAGAGGTCCCAGAAGACTGGAAGCTGTCCAACGTGGTGCCCATCCACAAGAAGGGCCGGTTGGATGAGCCAGGGAATTATACGCCTGTCAGCCTGACCTCAGTGCCAGGCAAGATCATGGAATAGGTCATCCTGAGTGCAATCACACAGCACTTAGAGGATGGCCAAGGGATCAGGCTCAGCCAGCATGGATTTAGGAAGGGCAGGTCCTGCCTGACCAACTGTATTGGGTTGAACTGAGGTGGAGTTAATTCTCCTCACAGCATCATTTTAGTGCTGTGGGTTTTTTTTGCAGCAGCAGTTGATAACACAGCAGTGTTTTGGCTACGGCTGAATTCGGTATCCGAGCTGTGTCCTTTCAACATTTCCCTGCCCCAGGAGTACATGGAGGGGTGGGCAGGATCTTGGGAGGGGACACAACTGAGCCAGCTGACTCAGACTGGCCAAAGAGGTATTCCATACCATCTGACGTCAGCTCAGGTATAAGAAGGACGTGAAAGAAGGAAGTGTTGGGGATTCGTCCATGGCGTTTATCCTCCCAAGGAACCACCAAGCTTAGAGAGCCCTTCTTCCCGAGACCGACCACCGTCCTGCTGATGGGAAGTAGAGATTAACATCTCTCTCTCTCTGCTTTCTTTGCTTCCGCGCGGTCTATTTGCTGTTTGCTTATTAGTGTTATTAAATTGCTCCTATCTTATCCCTGGCTTCTGTTATATTTTCTTTCCCTTCTTCCCCTGTTCACTTAAGAGGGGGAGTGATAGAGCGGCTTGGTGGGTATCTGGCCTCCAGGCCAGAGCCAAACCACCACAGTCCTTTTTGGTGCATTGGCCGGGAAACGAAAATATAACATAACTGTAGTTTCTGCAGGTTTTTTTTTTTTTTTTTTTATATAAGCTTGCTTATGATACAGGCTTCTGTGCTGGTCACGTGGCTTGCTGATAATTTCTGCTTTGTTTTGGAAATACTTCATTTGTTTAGGAACATGCCGAAGCAAATAACGGCTATGTGTCTCTTTCTCCTGTTTGTAGGACTGATGTTCTGTGGGAGCTATGCTAGAGAGATCATCATTTCTGTCTCCCCACCTGAAATGAGTGTAGAGAATTTTATTATGCAGGCCCCCAAAATTTTGATCCATCCATATGTGAGCTCCCTAGTGCTGCTAATCAACATTACTGGCATGTTGCGGGTTTTGTGGAGTTTGATTCCATCATGGCATGAGAAGAGACAGTCTTCGGGTGGGGATATATTGAAGTGTGACTTGAAGCGCTCAGTCCCTGGGTGGCAGGGTGTGTGGAAGGATTTGGGCAGATTCCTAGGACGGTTATCACCTCCCATAGCCTGGGACTTTACCCCAGAAGAGGCGAGCGATCCTACTAAACTAACTCACCATTTGATAGAAGGGTGCCTCGCTTATCCCAATGAGAACAAACAACTTCTTGCACTTTACTGGGGCCTGGCCTGTGCTTACCGAGCCACAGTTCAATACTCTATGAGGACTATGGCTGAGGCAGGCACCCAAACACTACCTGAGAACACCATGGTGGAGATGGAGACCCAGACAGCAACCAGAGAGATTGCCCCAGTTGTAAAAAAGAAGCAGTGGACAAGGAGGTCAACAGGTCCCTCTCATCGATTGATAAGGGATGAGGAGGATTATGATCAAGAGGCTGGTCCATCAAGTGGGAGATCAGAGGATGTGAGTGAGATTAGACAAGAGGCAGAGACTACTCGGTCCTTGACCTCAGCAGAACTGAGAGACATATGCAAGGATTATAGTCGCCAGCCAGGAGAGCGAATTGCTGCTTGGCTGCTCCGGTGCTGGGATAATGGGGCTGACAGCCAACTGCTGGAAGGCAAAGAGGCCCAACAATTGGGACCCATTGCTAGAAACAGAGGTATTGAGAAAGGCATTGCAAAGGAGACAGGCATATGCAGCCTCTGGAGACGACTCCTGCTAAGTGTGAGGGCCAGGTACCCATGCAAGGAGGACCTTATGAGTTCTCCAGGGAAGTGGAATATGGCAGATGAAGGAATCCAACACTTAAGAGAATTAGCGGTATTGGAAGTTATCTATAGCGATTTAGATGATCAAAGTGTCTCCACAGATCCAGAAGATGTCCCATGCACACGGGCCATGTGGAGGAAAGTGATCCAAGGTGCTCCAGCATCGTATTCTAACAGCCTAGCAATGATGTACTATTTGGATGAGGACGCACGGTCTGTGGAGATTGTGTCAGCCTGGCTCCAGAATTTTGAAGATAACCTCTGTACTAACTCATCTCCACGCGCCAATGCCTCATTGACCAGGTCTACTCCAAGAAATCTGTCCCCTCCTGCCTCAATCGGAGAGAGAGGGAGCCCTAGACGCACACCACGTGGAATACTCTGGTTTTTCCTTCGTGACCAGGGGGAGGACATGAGGAAGTGGGATGGTGAACCCACTTATAAACTGGAAGCTCGGGTACGTGAACTGAAAGGAAAAACAACAACTAAAAAGGGATCATTTAAGAAAACAGCAAAGGTATCTGCTGTAAAGAGCCAGGAAAGTAATCAACGATCTCTCAGGAGAAGAATTGAGGTTACACCCCTTGATCCCGATGAGGGGACCTCTGGCCAGGCACTACCCAGATCAGACAGTGAATGCTCTGATGAGGACCAGGAGTAGAGGGTCCCTGCCTTCGGCCAGGAGGAGGAGAGGGATGACAGAGTATATTGGACTGTGTGGATTCGATGGCCTGGCACATCAAAGCCACAGAAATACAAGGCGCTGGTAGACACAGGGGCGCAGTGTACATTGATGCCATCAGGGCACAGAGGTGCTGAATCTCTTTGGATTTCTGGAGTGACAGGAGGCTGCCAAGAGCTGTCTGTATTAGAAGCTGATGTGAGCCTAACAGGGGACAAGTGGGAAAGACATCCCATTGTGACTGGACCAGAAGCCCCTTGCATTCTTGGTATTGATTATCTCAAGAGAGGGTACTTCAAGGATTCAAAGGGTTATAGATGGGTTTTTGGTGTGGCCACGGTGAATACAGAGAAGATCAGACAGCTGTCTACCCTGCCTGGCCTTTCAGAAAGTCCTTTCGTTGTGGGATTGCTGCAGGTTGAAGAACAACAGGTGCCAATTGCTACTAGAACAGTGCATCGACGGCAGTATCGTACAAACCGAGACTCCCTGGGCCCCATTCATGAACTGATTCACCAGCTGGAGATCCAGGGAGTGATCAGCAAAACACACTCACCTTTTAACAGCCCCATATGGCCAGTGCCAAAATCTGATGGAGGATGGAGATTAACTGTGGACTATCGTGGCCTGAATGAAGTGACACCACCACTGAGTGCTGCTGTACCAGACATGCTAGAGCTCCAGTATGAGCTGGAGTCAAAGGCAGCTAAATGGTACGCCACTATTGACATCGCCAATGCGTTCTTCTCAATCCCACTGGCAGCAGAGTGCAGGCCACAATTTGCTTTCACCTGGAGGGGTGTTCAATACATGTGGAATCGATTGCCCCAGGGGTGGAAGCATAGCTCCACCATTTGTCATGGACTAATTCAGAGTGAACTGGAAAAGGGTGAGGCCCCTGAACATCTCCAGTACATTGATGACATCATCGTGTGGGGCGATAAAGCAAAAGAAGTGTTCGAGAAGGGAGAAAAAATCATTCAAATACTCTTAAAGGCTGGGTTTGCTATAAAGAAAAGCAAAGTCAAAGGACCTGCGCAAGAAATTCAGTTCTTGGGAATAAAGTGGCAGGATGGACGCCGTCACGTACCTATGGACGTGGTCAACAAGATAACAGCCATGTCTCCACTGTCCAACAAGAAAGAGACACAATCCTTTCTAGGCCTTGTAGGGTTCTGGAAGATGCATGTTCCAGGCTACAGTCAGCTTGTCCGCCCTCTCTATCGAGTAACTCGAAAGAAGAATCAATTTGAATGGGGTAGTGAGCAGCAACAAGCTTTCGAACAGATCAAACAAGAGATAGCTCATGCAGTGGCACTTGGGCCCATTCGCACAGGACCATCGGTGCAGAATATCCTTTACACCGCAGCTGGGGAGCATGGTCTTACTTGGAGCCTCTGGCAGAAGACACCAGGTGAAACCCGAGGTCGGCTGTTAGGATTTTGGAGTAGAGGATATCGAGGATCAGAAGCCCACTATACACCAACTGAGAAGGAGATCTTAGCAGCCTATGAGGGAGTTCGAGCTGCATCAGAAGTAGTGGGTACAGAAGCAACTCTTCTCTTAGCACCAAGGCTGCCTGTGCTGCATTGGATGTTCAGAAGAAACATCCCTTCTACTCATCATGCCACCAGTGCTACATGGAGTAAGTGGGTAGCACTGATTACACAGCGAGCTCGACTGGGAAAACCAAACCACCCAGGAATTCTGGAAGAGATTATGGACTGGCCAGAAGGTAGGGATTTTGGAGCATCGCCTGAGGAAGTGGTTCGTGCCCAAGAGGCACCACCATACAACGAGTTACCTGAAGATGAAAGGCCTTATGCTCTGTTTACTGATGGATCATGTCGTGTAGTAGGAAGCCATCGGAAGTGGAAAGCTGCTGTATGGAGTCCTACACGACAAGTTGTTGAGACTACTGAAGGAGAAGGTGAATCAAGTCAATATGCAGAGGTGAAAGCCATCCAACTTGCTCTAGAAATTGCTGAAAGAGAAAAGTGGCCAGTACTTTATCTTTACACAGATTCTTGGATGGTGGCTAATGCCTTGTGGGGATGGCTACAGCAGTGGAAGAAGACCAATTGGCAACGCAGGGGCAAGCCTATTTGGGCTGCCTCGCTGTGGCAGGACATTGCTGCTCGGGTGGAGAACGTGCCTCTGAGGGTACGTCATGTTGATGCTCATGTACCTAAGAGTTATGCTAATGAAGAGCATCAAAACAATGAGCATGCAGACAAGGCTGCCAGGATTGATATAGCCCAAGTGGATCTAGACTGGGAGCGAAAAGGTGAACTGTTTGTAGCTCGGTGGGCCCATGAAACATCAGGACATCTAGGGAGAGATGCTACGTACAGGTGGGCTCGTGACCGAGGGGTGGACTTGACTATGGAAGCCATCACAC